>NC_138183.1:189627756-190227756 GCF_964194105.1 Spermophilus citellus
TAACACAGTCTCATCATTGTAGGAATGCATTTTTCTTCATACTCCATACATACTTGCTAGGTATAAGGCATGATGCCAAGACATTAATTTTATTTCATATCCTCAGAATAGCCTAACAGGATAAGCATATTATTGTCTTTATTTCTCAAGTGAAGAAAGAAGGCATAGAGAATATAAGCTGTGATACAGTAAAGTGGTGCATCATCTTAGACTATGTCCAGTGAAAAATTCTTTTTATATATGAAAACAAATTTTTTTAAATGCATTGCTGGGGATGGGACCCAGGACTTCACACATACTATATCCTAAGCAAGCTGTCTACACCCCCAGAACTCATATATATATTTTAAAGCTGTGTTACCAAACAACCCCTAATATAAGAAGTACCCCAAAAAAGTACTTCAATAGTGTGTACCTCTGTGGATACAGAGTTATTTCAAATAAATTATAATGATATAAGAGAATGGCTGTGAGAAGGAAGGCTGGAACTGAGTTATCAACAGCTTTTAAAGATCTGGCTTACAGGTTTGGGAAATTGTGTTATATTATCCATGCAACTCTGTCTTTTAGGGCCATCCATCACACCATTTCCCCTCATCTACTTTTATACCATTTATTCTTTTTGGGGTCGGGGGAGGCAGCAGAGCCTTGCATTCTGTGTTTGAAGTCTGACTCTGCCAGTGTCATGACCAAGGCATTTATATAAGGAATGCAAGGATTAACATTTGGAAACAGTGCAATTCATTGAATTAAGAAAACAATGGAGAGCAGCAGCAACCAGGCAGCACAGCTTTGGAAGGCTCCAGTGCCCACCAGGATGCCCAAAAGAAAGGTCAGCTCGGGTGAAAGAGGAGCCCAAGAGGAGGTTGGCCAGGTTGTCAGCTAAACCTGCTCCTGACAAGTCAGACACCAAGCCCAGGAAGGTAGTGGGCAAGGCTAAATACTCAGACAAAAATATTCAAACAAAAGAGAAAAGGATAGCAAAGGGAAAACAGTCTGAAGTGGCTAACCAAGAAACAAAAGAAGATTTACCTGCAGAAAATGGAGAATTTGAAAATGAGGAGAGTCCAGCCTCTGATGAAGCAGAAGAGAAAGAAGCCAAGTCTGTTAATAATACGCCATGTCTTTTTTATCAACTATTTTGTAAAAGCAAGTTTTTTAGTAGTTCTAAAAACATCTCTAAAAAAGAGGGAATCCCACCTCCTCCCATTTTTTTTAAGTGTAAGTGCCTTTTTTTAAGAAGTGAAATCATTTGCCAGTTGTTTAGTTTGGGATACAACCATAAAATAGTGGGATATTGAATTATGGACGGCTTGGACCATGTCTGGTATCAGCTTAACACTTCATAAGCAGGGAGTTAGTTTTATATCCTACAATACAAAGCATATTAAATGGCAGTTTGGAGTCACAGTCCTGCATTTAATGTCTTGAACATTTTAAATTACTTCTATTCCTGTGTTTTTAAATAGAATTTCCTATAGAATTTTTAATAGTGGTTTCCTAAAGAAGACCACTCCTGGATTACTGCTGTCAAATTATGTGTACTTTGTAACATCTTCGGTCATAGGAATCTAGTTTTCCTAATAATTTTTTTAATGTGATGTGAAAGATGGAAAATTTGAGTATGTAGTATGTATGACAAAGTTATCAATTAATGAGACCTAAATAACAGCAGCATTCAAAGATAGTGGTATTCGCTATTCTCTTAAGGATAATTTGCCTCCAAATTCAAAGCTGGAAAGTCATTGGAATAACTGAAAAGAATCAGTATAAGTCTTTTTTGTCCCCAGCCCTATTTTGTATTTTATTTAAAGTCAGGGTCTCACTGAGTTGCTTAGTACCTTGCCATTGCTGAGGCTGTCTTTGAACTAATGATCCTCCTGTCTCAGTCTCCAGAGCCACTGGGATTATAGGCATGCACCACCGCTCCTGGCTAGTATAAGTCTTTTTAAATTTATGGTTCATGTGTTAAGAATTGTGTACAAAGTGAAATGTCTCAATATAGCCAATAAAATCTCAGTTATGAAGACTAATGGAGACAAATCACTTGATCGTATGATTTTTTTTTTTTCTTAAAAAGGAGCAGAAGGGAACTTTCAACAGGTGTTAGAAATATTTGGCATCTTGGGGCTGGGATTGTGGCTCAGAGGTAGAGCGTTCGCCTAGCATGCGTGAGGCATTGGGTTCAATCCTCAGCACCACCTATAACTAAAAAATAAGTATTAAAAAAATATTTGGCATCTTGTTGTCAATAGTGTAATATGGGTGTCTACAGTTCTCAGAACCCCCTATCTGAACACCTAAAATTACACTGTGTGCCTTTTATCATAAATATGTATACCACAAATTTTTAAAAAATATTTGTCTTTTAGGTTGACACAATATCTTTATTTTACTTTTATGTGGTACTGAGGATTGAACCCAGTGTCTCATGCATGCTGGGTGAGCGCTCTACCACTGAGCCACAACCCCAGCCCTACTTCAAATTTGTAAAAAGGGAAAAAAGGCTTGTATACTAATGTTTATAGCATGTTTATTCACAGTAATCAAAAACTAGAAACAACTCAAATAGGCACTGTATTTTTCAGTTGCAGAAGTCATATTCTTTTCAAATATTCAAGTAATACATGTAGGCCCCAGCCACACTTTGTTTAATTCTCTTATGAATCTAAAGAGGAAGGTTGTTTTTATGTTAGGAAGTGGGGTTCAAAAAATTGGTCTTGTTCAAGATGGTGGCATTATGAGAGGCAGGTCATCTTTTACCATGATGGTAAACAGTGACTATCCATTCAACTCAGAACCCAGGTTGCCAGAGTCCCAGTCTAGAGCTAGGCAACTTCTCATTGAATTAACAGAAATTTTAGTAAAAATTCACTTCTCACTATTATCAGCCGGTAGGAAATCTGTTATGTTTGTCAACTTATTGATAAAACCCTTTTCTAAAGAAAAGCCTTACCTTTCTTATTTCCCTGTGATTTTGAGTTTACAGTTAACTAGGAGGATGCCAAGGCAAGGAGATGGCCAAAGACATTTTAATTAAGTCAAGAAAGACTTGCTTTTAATCAGGTCTTCAGTGTTGCAACTTCTAGAAAGTATCTTGGGATCTCTTGATCTTGCCATATCAGCACTTTAATTTGGTACTCAGGATAAGTGTTTGGAGAGTCAGTGATAAACTAGCTAGCTTCCCTGTGGAGAATACTAAAGCCTCTGGAGATCAAGTCTCAAATTAGACTACAAACATGTGCGATTACAACTGGAAGTAATGTGTACAGGAGGAGTTATAGAGTAGATGATGGTTGAGAAATCTGAATAGTCTTTTTTTCCCCTTTGTTCTTTTTAGATATACATGATAGTAGAGTGTATTTTTTCTTTTTTCTTTTTTTTTTAAGAGAGAGAGAGGGAGGGAGAGAGAGGGAGAGAGAGAGAATTTTTAATATTTATTTTTTAGTTTTCGGCGGACACAACATCTTTGTTTGTATGTGGTGCTGAGGATTGAACCCGGGCTTCACGCATGCCAGGCGAGCGCGCTACCGCTTGAGCCATATCCCCAGCCCCAGTAGAGTGTATTTTGACATATTATACATACATGGAGTATAACTTACTCTGATTAGGATTCCATTCTTGTGGTTGCACATAATGTGGAATAGACAGTCTTGAAAACTTATTCATTCTGATTTTTCTTGTATGTAGTGAGCATTTACTGATGGTCTCCCCTGAAGCATCCCCTCTTCCTCCCTCCTAGCATCATCTTAATTTCTGTTAAGACAGCTGTGTGGGTCTGAGGAAGCTGGCTCCATCTACCGTATACATCCAGTGTGGCCAGGAAGCACATTCCATTCTCCTGGGATTGATTATTTGGATTGGATATGTAACCTAAGCAGGTACAGCCTGAATGTATACTAGTTGGTGTGATGTGTGGATGTAGATCTTTATTTTGCTGTGATTTGGTTAATATAAAAAATGATGATCAATTTTATGATCTCACCCTGGGCTTACAAAGAGGTTCATACTATTACACATGAACAGTTTGGATGAAGGGGAAAGATAAGCTATGCTGTTACATTAGGTCTGCTCTGAGGATTGAATGGGATCTTCACTACAAAGTACCTGTAGAAAGTCTGTAATAAAATATAAATGAAGTTTTAAAGACTCTGAATTACTGATGACAAAACATACACAGAATATCTCAAGAAATAGAAATGTATTGGAATGATACTTCTACCCCAGAATAAAAGCTCAGAAAATTGAAGGAAGAGTTTTAGTTATCAGGGCAACTCTGGTGGCCTTGGGCACACAATCATATTTCACTGTCCCCAGAGTTCTTTTTGTGTCTCTCTTGCTTATCTGTTATTGGCTTTCTTTTCTTGTGTAGACAAGCTTTCTCCAGAGATAGGAGAGGTCACCCTTAGTCTCCAGTCTCTGACCCAAAAGACAAGTTTCCTTCTCTTGCAACTCCAAATTAAAATCCTAGGGTAGGACACACAGCTTGGGTTATACTTCTACCCCAGAACTAATCAGTATGACCTAGACACTGGAGAACCCTAGTAGTCAGCCTAGGACTACATGTGTTCCACCTGACACTGCCAGGGTACGTGTGCGGTGGTCTGAGGGCAGCCCCACCCTAAAAGCAATTTCCCCCAAGAGGAAGGGAAATGGTGCTGAGTAGTAAAACACATGTCCATAGTTACTTAGTATTGCTTTGTGTCCCAAGCAGATTGTTTCTCCTTATCTCTCTAATGGGATGGGGGAAGGGAAAATAATATTAACAGGGGAAGAGAAAGAAATGAGAATTTCATTGTGTATTTACTATGTAGTAAATAAAATTCCCATGCATCCACCTATTATATCTTATTTAATATTTATTATAATACTGTGAGGTAGTTAATATGCCCATTTCAGCCAGAAACAAGCTTAGCCTAAGAAACTAGCCCAGGACCATAGAAGTAATAGAGCTGGGAGCTGAAGCTGGATCTACTTTTCTCCAAAGCCTATTGGGCTTCTGCTGTACTATGGTCTTCAAAAATAATTGGGCTAGGGGCTGGGGCTAGGGCTCAGCGATAGAGCACTCGCCTAGCACATTGGAGGCACTGGGTTCAATCCTCAGCACCACATAAAAATAAATAAAATAAAGGTATTGTATCCAACTACAACTAACTAAATAAATAATTGGGCTGGTGCTGAGGCTCATCAGTAGCACACTTGCCTGGCATGTGTGCAGCACTGGGTTCAATTCTCAGCACCACATATAAATAAATAAAATAAAGGTCTATTAACAAATAAAAAAATTAAAAAAAAATAATTGGGCTAAACATATCTGGTTAACATGACAGGCCCCCTTACTCCCTTCTGTGAACTACATTTTGTGTCCCATCCAAGATTCTCATGCTGAAACCCTAATCCCCAATGTGATAATATTTGGAGGCAGGGCCTTTATGAAGTAATTGGGTCACCAGGGTGGAGCCCTCAGGTTGCCATTAGTGTCCTTATAAGAAGAGACCCAAGAATTTGCTTCCTCTCTGTTCTCACCATATAGGAAACAACAAGAAGGCAGCCATCTGTAAATGAGATCTGGTGCCCCCTTGATCCTGCCTTTTAAGCCACCAGAGCTGCGAACAATGGATGTATGTGGTTGAAGCCACCCAGCAACTCAATCTAAAATACCTCCCTAGTCACTCCCCACCGTCTCTCCCCATCAGAAGCCTAGATTAGAATCTGAAACCTGCTCCAAACCTGGTCTCATCCCACAGTAGACAAAGGAAGTGTTCTTTCTTTTTTTTTTTTTTTTAGAGAATTTTATTTTTAATATTTATTTTTTAGTTCTCGGCGGACACAACATCTTTGCTGGTATGTGGTGCTGAGGATCGAACCCTGGCCGCACGCACTCCAGGCGAGTGCGCTACCAGTTGAGCCACATCCCCAGCCCTGGAAGTGTTCTTTTAAACAAAAATACTTGTGATTGACCTAAAACTTTAGAACACACTTCTAAACATGACTTTTTACTTAAAAATGAAGAAAAAAATAGAATATGAGCTATTATTCTTTATCTGAACCCTACTATTTACTAACTATGCAGTATATTCTGTGTCTCAGTTTATTTGTCCTTAGAGAGGCTCATGATAGAACCTAGCTCATAGGAGTTATTGTGAGAATTGAAAGAAATTTAATATATAAAGTGCTTAGAACAGTATTTAGTACATAGCAAGTAGTATATCCATTTAATTTCTTTATTAGAATTAGTGCTAGTAGTAGTAATAGCAGTGGTGCAATAGTAGTAATAGTAGTAGTAGTAATAGTAGTAGTAGTACTGGGTATTTAACTTAAGGACTCTTTACCATTAAGCTACATCCCCAGCCTTTTTTATTTTATTTAATTATTTTGGTACCAGATATTAAGCCCAGGGACACTAAAGCCACATTTCCAGGCCTTTTTTATATTTTATTTTGAGACAGGGTCTCACTGAGTTGCTTAGGGACTCGCTAAGTTGCTGAGGCTGGCCTTGATTCACGATTTTCCTGCCTTAGCCTCCTGAGACACTGGGATTACAGGCATGTGCCATGATGCCTGGCTTATTTTTTTATTTGGAGACAAGGCCTCATTAAGTGGCTTAGGACCTTGCTAAATCACCCAGGCCAGCCTCAAACTTGTGATTTTCCTGCCTGGGCCTCCCAAGTTACTGGGATTATAGGTGTGCCCTCATAATAATAATAATATGAGTAGCAGACTCATATTAATAGACTCTTCTGCTTACTGACAAACCAGGAAGACTTTTTGCTTGAGGAATCTTCATTGTGTTGCTTGGATTCACATCCAGAGCAAAGGAGCAAACCCCATTATACTATAACCAAGGCAGAAACAAACTACTACTTATGGACCTGGGAGCACAGTTGTAAGGGGAAAACAGTCTCTTTACATATCTGGCCCTGTATAAGCACATTTGATCAACATTTCCCCATATTTTAAACATAGAGTTTAAATCAGTTTCCCTCTATCACAATGGGCCATGGATGAGTCTGGAATGTAGAGTTTCCATCTCTGAGGTACTGAAGCTGATTTGTTAGAAGGCTGATACGTATAGTGGGAGGGTCTGCATATTTGAGGCAGGGACCAGAAGCCATAGAAAGCCTGTGTGTGCAGCTTCAGGATAAAATGGAATATGATTTCCTCAGTGAGATGTGGGGCAATTAACAGAAGTTCAGTGTTACAAGGCCCCTACAGAGAACCTGAAGAGTAATCTGTTTGACACACATCAGTCAGTGGGGCAAAGAGGGAAATGGAAGGTTTACCAATGACTATGTAAACTTGATAAGTTTTGGGTCACCCAGTTTTGGGGACCCTTCTCTGACCCTCTCTAACTCACTTCAGAGTAGTACCTGATTCTTGAATTGGATCTGAAACTCATTTGTAATTGATAAATCTTGAGATTTTGCCTCTGTATCAATGGGCATATTGGAAATTATGCTTCTGTTAAGTTCTTCAGTAATTTTAGTCTGACTTTTGTATGTCTCTGTAATTTTACTATGTGTTTGCTATATACTAAATGACTTTTCATGTTAAACAATTTAAAACAAGTATTTCAACCATGTGAACAACTACTTCAAAATGAAAGTGAATAGTCATAGCCAGGTACTACAACACAAACCTCCAATCCTAGCAACTCAGGAGGCTGAGGCAGAAGGATCTCAAGTTCGACGCCAGTCTGGGTGACTTAGCAAGACCTTGTCTTAAAAAAATTAATTAAAAGGGTTCAGTGCCCCTTGGTTTTATCCCCATTGCCACCCAAAAAGAGAGGTTGAATAGTTGTGCCTTTGCTTTCAAAATGTTCAGAAAATGGACTGAGAATATTTTGTAGTAGTAGTAACTGAATTCAAATACCCAAACAATCCAGAGTATACAGTTCATGGGCTTTCCTTTGTTGCAAATGTCCCTGGGTATGTGAAATAGAGTTTTCATTACATGCTATAATTAATACAACAGTTAAATAGACGATGCTGTTCTTGTTTTGAAGATTCAACCTAGAAACTGCATTCTAATATTTGTTTTCCTTCCTACCCCCATGCCTTATTTTATGTTTAGAATGTTAAAAACTGCAGCATGTTCTTTCTTAGTTCTTAGTTCCCTGGTATGTCACCCACTAAAAGATAATGGGTATCACCTTTGTAACTTCTCTAGTACTATGTGTCTCCTTTTGTTATGGAACTTATCTCCTTGTATTAACAGTTATATATGATTTTTCTACAACTCCACTAGAATATCAGAACCTTGGGGAGAGGGATTTTTAAAAATTCATCTTTGTACTTTTTAGCATTCAGCACAACCCACCACATTATAGGTTTTCTTTTTCTTTTTTTGGTACTGAGGATTTAACCCAAGGGCACTTAACCACTGAACCATATCCCCAGCCCTTTTTGGTATTTTATTTAGAGATAGGGTCTCACTGAGTTGCTTGGGACTTGCTAAGTTGCGTGGCTAGCTTTGAACTCACAACCCTCCTGCCTTAGCCTCCTTGAATAGATCTTTATTTTACACATTAAGAGATGGATGATTAGTAAAGTAGAACAACTTGACTAAAACATCTAGGAAGTGGCAGAACTGGGACTAGAACCCAGAACTTTAGAACTCTCCTCACCCCCAAGTCTTTCCGTTAGAGAAAGTATTTGCTAACTTAGATGATAAGGTTCTACACAGACATATTTTATAATGAGTTCAGAAATGGCACAACAAAAGCAAACCTGTGCTAGGTATAGATTATATGTATTGTAGTCTCTTTAAAATTTTGTTTTTCTTTGAAGGCTGATGACAGGGTCATGAGATTGGAGAGACACAATTGTAAAACTGTGTGGAAAATATGTTTTGAGGAAGTGGTATTTTTGGATTACAAAACTAAATTGGGATCAACTTGACTTTTTAAGTCACTTGTTGGAATGTATGACTAAAATTGGCCTGTTAAATGTGTAATAATACAGTTTAGGTTCAATCAAACTCTGATTTTGTTAAATCATTACAAAAAAATGGGTCTCTTGGGGCTGGGGATGTGGCTCAAGCAGTAGCGCACTCGCCTGGCATGCGTGCGGCCCGGGTTCGATTCTCAGCACCACATACAAACAACGATGTTGTGTCCACCGATAACTAAAAAATAAACATTAAAAAATTCTAAAAAAAAAAAATGGGTCTCATCGAAAATTAACAGGGACTGGAATACTTTTAAATGTAGAAGTCTCAGATTCTATCCAGGCATGATGGCACATGCCTGTAATCCCAGTGGCTCACTCAGGAGGCTAAGGCAGGAGAGGAGAATCGCAGGTTCAAGGCCAGCCTCAGCAATTTAGGCCTAAGGAATAACACAAAACTTAGGTATCCACCATTGAACCCTAAGAGGCTAGTCAAATTTATTTGAAATTTCTTCCCATATCCTCGACCAAGACATGTTGTTTCAGATACAGTTCCCATTTGCTCCAGGAGCTCTGGAAGCCTCTGAGCTCTCTGCCCCTCACCTGTTGTCTCTGGTGGGTCTAAAGCAGAGGCAGGTGGGTAGGAGGTGAGACAGACAGACAGACTTAATAATATGAAAGGACTTTGCAAACTCTAAAGAATGGTATTCTGAACAAAGCCTAGTACAGAGCTGACATTCTGTAAAAGTGTGTTGGGTGAAGAGTAGAGGAAAGAAACAGATACTTTCTGCTCAGGCCATAATTTATATTCTTTAATTCCAGTCTGTATATTATCACTATAAAATTTTATCTTATATGGTTATTTTATGGTTAAAGTAAATTTTTATAAGGTTTACATCATGTGTCTAATTGTCACTAGTATAGACAGTAGAGATAACTGGGCTTGGAATGCAAATCTTCAAAATTTTTTATTTTTTTCCTACCTTTTGGGCAAAAACAGCTGTCAGACTATATTTAGGAAGTCTCATGAGTCCTTCAAGTGACTTCACTAATGGTCATAAGACAGTTCTCTCTCCTAAGAATTGTTGTTTGAAGTTCCTTGTTCATTCAGCAAACACCTGCTCAGCACCAACTCTGTATGTGAGCCATGCTAAGCACCAAAGGCAGAAATACAGAAGCAATGACAAGGCTGTCCTCACAGTGCTGAGGGCCATTGCCAAGTAGGAATGACGCATCAAAATTTCCTTGCCAGCGTACCCCATGTTGCTTAGAGGACATTTGCTGTGACATTGCATGTATGCTTTAGTAAGGTGACCTTGCTCAAGGACCAGGGCGGATCCGGGTTTAGAGCTGATCAGGTTTTAGGGAGTATCCCGTCCTTGGGTTTAGGGAAGTTCCAGGTTTAAGGTGTACCCTGCGGGGGAATAGGGCGCGTATCCTGCTGCCTCAGTCCCTTTTGAGTTCTCGTGAGATTCAGAAAGTATTGGAAAAGAAAGCCTCGTGGAGTAGGTGAATTGGGCGGCGGCAGAACAGGGATTTCCCTAGAACGTGTGTGTAGAGGCCGGTGTGAGTTCGGGAATAAAGAATTGCTGTTTGAATCTACAAAGCTGTGAGTGGCTCGTGATCTTGTGCCCAGCCAAGACTGCGGCATCATAGGACTCCCAATGTCCTGAGTGGTCATAAATACAATAATGCTGGGAAGAATGATGTTTGAAGCGTGACCCAAGGTTGTCCTGGAAGGAGCTCAGGGAAGGGATCAAATGAGGGAAAGAAAAGGGCCAAGCCTCTCAAGGCCCAGCCTTGTCCATCAGCCTCAGAGCTCTTTGGCCACCATAGCTCATTCACATCTTTACATTAGCTGTGTAGTGTCCTCATGGGATCACCAGTATCAGGCAGATGACATTCTCAAACTCAGAAGTGTTTGACTCTAAATCCCTAATCCTTTTCATTAGACTACTGTTTTTTCTAATGGTTTTAAAAATAATACATACACTGTAGTAAACGTTCCCTTGTAATAACAATTTTCTTTTTTTTTTTTTTTTTTAGAGAGAGGAAAGGTGGGGGGAGGGGGAGAGAGAGAGAGAATTTATTTATTTATTTTAGTTCTCGGCGGACACAACATCTTTGTTGGTATGTGGTGCTGAGGATCGAACCCGGGCCGCACGCATGCCAGGCCACATCCCCAGCCCAACAATTTTCTTGTGTTATGGGACTCAGTATATATATCCAGATTCTCTTGGCTCTTCCTGCCTCCCAGGCCCCATTCAGCTTGCTTGGTGGAGTGTGTCTAACCCCCTGCTTTGCTCTGTTTCCCAGCACTGTTGTCTGTTGCATTCCTCTGGGTGGATCACTGCACTTTGTGGTGAGAGCCACAGCAGCTCAGATGCCCAAGCCCCATCTGACCATACGCTGGCTTCTCCAACCACTTCCAGGTTCAAATGTAGGCTGTGTTCACCCACGACTGTGTAGAGGGGCTGGGAGACTTATGTTAAGTAGAGGTGGAGGATCATGGTAGAAGTTAACACCTTTGACCAGTTAAAGGCTGGAGAAGGGAAGGAACAAGCAAATAAATTGCTTCCTGTCAACCTTTCTCCTCCCTCCTACTCCCTGGGACACACACACACACACAATTTTCTGAGATACAATAATTCTATCCTGAGGGGCTAGGGTTGTGACTCAGTGTAGAGCGCTTGCCTAGCATGTGTGAGGCCCTGGGTTCAATTCTCAGCACCACATATAAATAAAAATAAAGTTCCATTGACAACTAAAAAATATATTTAAAAAAAATAATTCTATCCCAAAATATTCTGCATGATTAAGCATTCATTGTCCGGATTTTCATGGTAAGCTCTGGCAATTAATATATTATACCCAGTATAATATATTAATACCCAGCTTTATGTTTGTTTTCCCTCCTATACTGCCTCACTAATCTTTTCCCCTTCTGTCTTCTTTAAGATTACAACATCTGATAAAGAAGATAAAATTGGCGTCAGGCTCTGTTTTCTAGGGAACCTAGGCAGGTAGTCAGTGAGAAACTGTTCTTTCCCACCTTGGGCCCTTGCCCTGTTTTGTATTGTTATTTTTCACTTAACAGTATACTAATAGGTAATTTTGGATGTGTATGTGTCAGGTACTCTGAATCCTTAAGATTGATGTGCACCAAAACTCTGGGAGATATAATAAACCATGGCAATAGATCTATATCAGCATATGCAGATCAACTGATTTGTTTTAGTATTTTTAAGGAATGATTATCGCTTTTGTTGAAATGGTGCATGTTCTTTATAATTTTTTTTAAAGACTGAAAAATTTATAGAAACAAAAACTCATCCCAAATCCTGTATCTGGGAATAACATTCCAAACAGAATTCATGAACTTCAGTTTTTCTCAATGTCTCTATAGTAATGTATGAGGATAGTACTATTATAATTTAACCTGTCCTCAGTTGGTAAATGTCTTAGTCTGCTTTGTATTTCTGTAACATAATAGCACAGATTGGATAATTTTTATTTTTATATATTTTTTTTTATCAGTGCAGACTGGGTAATTTTTGAAAGATATTTATTTCTTATAGTTTTGGAGGCTGAGAAATTCTAGATCAATCGGCTGTATCTGTTGAATGTCTTTGCTGCATCATAATGTGGCAGAAGGCATCACACTGTGAGGGGTTGGATTGTGAATGCTCAGGTCTCTATTGTTCTTATAAAGCCACTAATTCAATCCCAAAGGCCCCACCCTCACTTCCCTCCCAAAGATCCTGCTTGCACATACCATCTACCTATAAATTTGGGGATTAAATTTTCAACATATGGATTTTGGGGGACATGTCTAATCATAACAATAAGCATTTACAATTTTTTTTGTTGTTTTAGTTTGGGTTTTTGGTTTTTAGTTTTAGTTTAGTTTTTTTGTTGTTGTTGTTGTTTTGTTTTTGGTATTTGTTAAATGCTGAAATGACTGTCCTTACAAAGGCCTTTGTGTTTCTGTAATTTGTTGTGGTATATGCATATGTTTCTCCCAAAAACTGTAATCAGGTATTACCATGTGTCAAATGTGCCCATTTTGCAGATGAATGGTTCTGGGCCAAAACAAAACTAACAGCAATATGGTCTGACCCAGTGACTCCTTGAACAGAGAAGAATGGGAACAGAAAATATAACAGAAGTGCAAGTTTCACATCCTAGAGTTTCAGTAACCAAAAGAAACCATAGGCCACACTGCTGATCAGAGCTACATTTTGAACTCTTCTACATTTCAGGTTTTATATTGCTACCCTAAGTTATGGCTTAAACATAGTGGAGGCACTGATTTTTATCATTAAGTTCATAAACACTGTAAGCTATCCCAGTTAAAAGGCCACAGAACCATATTTTGAAGATAAGGTGGCACTTTTTCTAATATGGTGAGTGTCATTGATCAGTAGAATCAGTTGGAGACCAGGGATAATTTATCTAAATTTGAAGGTGACTTTCCAAAGTCTGAGGTTAAAAATCTAAACTTATATAATTTCTTTTTTTTTCCAGTTTGTTATGCTATGTAGTATATTTATATGTTCTGCCATATAAATATGTAGTCATATTCATCAACCAGCTTTTATTAAGAATTTGGTTTTTTCTTCTCTTACTTGCTATGTTCTAATATTTAATTCTTTCTATAATATGTTTTGTTTCAAGTTTTTATTCAGATGTTGGTATCATGACTGTCTGTGTAGCAATTTATGTAACTATTTTAAATTTGTAGCTTGCTTTTTGATCATGATTATCATATTTCAGTGGTTTCTGGGCAAGTAGGATGTACTAAAGGGATTTATTTATTTTGCCCAGAAAATTAGTATAAAGTCCCTGCCTTAAGCATTTTGAGGTAACCAAACCTTCCTGAGAATCATTCCAGAATAGCAGTCTCATAATAGAGCAGATGGTAATTACTCATATTAATGAACAGTATTAATCTGTTAAGCAACCTGACAAACCAGCAGGGCAGTGCTCTGGGAGTGTTGCTGCTTATGACTCTCTGACTGAACAAGGCTGTGTGGCCCTTAGCAAGGAAGAACCTAAGCAAGAGGCAGCACATCCACGCAGCCAGATAGTGCTATGAGAAATGAAGAAAGTAAGGAATTAAGAACTGAAACTGAAAGGAAAGTGAGGAACCAGGAGATGGGCAAGTAAGAAATGAAAGATGGAGACCAGATGCAGATATACACAAGAGTTTATTTGTCAGAGCTGACAAATAAAGGCTATCTCTCCATAGACATAGAGAGGCAAAACAGGCTTGGGTTCAGCTACTTTTATGGGGCAGGCTCAGGGATTAGAGATAGGTGGGTCCTAATGTGGCGGTTAAGGATTGGGTTGATATGAGGAGCTGTGAGCCTTTCTCAGAAACACCCTTGGGCTGGAAAGTGAAATTTTTCTCAAAATGGTGGCTGTCACTTAAGATGGCCATCCAGATGCTAATAAGCAAGGACCTTACAGAAAGTTCCGAGATGTTTTCTGAGGGAGGCTCAGAATCAATGGTCCTCATCTCCTCAATGCTGACAAAGACTTGCCTCCTCAAGTCCAGTAGCACCTACTTAATGACCTGGTGTGCACTGCCTGTGTCTAAACCAAAACTCAAGTTACATGTTCTGACACAAACTGATACCATTAGCCTAAATTCCACCCAAAAGAATTTTTGTTACAGATTTTTAAAAGCTAGTCAATTGTTGAGCATTAAAAACTGAGATATTTTACATAAAATTAACAAATTTTCAAACTTCCAGATCTAGGAACACTGGGCCCAGATTTCTGCTTAGCAGCAATCTACTTTAGCCAGAGCATATGCTTTCCAATTTGTCCCCTCCCCCAGCAAACACTCTTCCTCTGAGCTACAACCCAGCCCCTCTCCAACTCTTTTATTTCTTATTTTGAGACAGGTTCTCACTACATTGCTTAGGGTCTCCCTAATCCTTTGAGGCTGACCTCAAACTTATGATCCTTCTGCCTCAGCTTCCTAAGTCACTGCAATTACAGGCCATGGGTTTTTAATAAACCTTATCCCTGCTTTTCAGAAGCAGAATAAACTAACTTCTCCTTCCTCACTGTGAGCATACTCTATTTCAGTATTCATCCTATTATATTAGTGATTTTATCTCCTACACTAGACTGTGATTTCTACATCAGTTAGAAACCCGGATGGCTTGTTTTGGTGTATCTAAGAGCTAATATTTGTGTTATAAAATTTGTGTGCCAACTCCGTGTAAGCATTCTTCTAGAATCTCAGTAAATGTTTGAGTTTAATTGAGTTTGTTAGGAGTTGTATTAACACTCTACATCACAGTATAGTTTATAGAACATTTGTATATTTATCATCTCATTTGATCTTGAAATCAACTCATGAGAGCTGCAAATGAGAAAATCAAAGTGCAGAATCCAGAGGCAGTTAATGGCTGAACACCCAATCTGGGTTCTCACTAAGTTGTGATGTCCAGGGAGAGAGGAATAGATTGTGAAGGATTTGTCATTGTTGACTGAGGAATTTGGACCTGTGTGTTGAAACAAGGAGAGAAAGGGAAATGTTTTTGATGAGTTATTTTTGGATTAGTCTTTTAAGATTCAAGGCCTGGTCCCTCAACCTGGAGGACAATAGCATTCCTTAGGGGAGTGACAAGGATGGTGAGTAGTATGATTAGTTTGCTTGCCTCACCCAGATTCCATTCCTTCCTCCCAGAATTTTCCCTGTTTCCACCCAGCTCTGCAGTAACAATCAATCTTGATCAGTAGCTGTATTTTATTTTTTGGATCAAGTAATACCCCTGCCCTCTTGTCTTACTCTTCATGGCTTTGGATAGGAGTCTTTTAATTGCTGTTGTCTGAAGAACTGGAGGCAGGCCCCTGCATGCCTGGAATGCCAGGGACTTTGTTAGTTGAGGAGGGCACTGCATTAGCACTGCCCTCTAAATCCCAGAGCAGGTGGAGAAAATCTAATTAGCATTTAGCACTCCAAGATCCCTTGGGGAATTTCTGATAAAGAGGAGGTCAGTGTATAGGAGAAGGAACAATGATAGAGAGGATTAGGTAATCAGATGAGCTATATTCTGATCTCTGATCTATCAGTGGCTCTTTGACCACTGGTGAGTCCCTCTACTTATCAGATTTCATTTTTCTCTTCTGTGCCTAGTCCTTTGCTAAACCTCTCTTCTAAAATAAATATTTGTTTTGTGAGAGTGGAAAAGACCTCAGATCATCAAGGCTCTGTCACCTGGGAAGCCTTTCCTAACATTCACATTTCAAATCTTACTCTAGAAATACAGTAAATATGTATAGTGTGGGAAAGATTTTCCACAAAATTTTTTTATAACTTTATTTTATTTATGTGGTGCTGAGGATCAAACCCAGTGCCTCACGCATGCCAGGCAAGCGCTCTGCCTCTGAGCCACAGCTTCAGCCCCTCCACAAAAATTTTATAAAGTCTTTGATATATGCTTTTTGAAGATTCCAAGGAGGCCTAGCACAGTGTTTGCTCCACATGTAGTAGTTGATCAACAATGTGTTTGGAGAGGGCTTTTCCTGGGCTGAGGACCTAGAGGTGAAATTCCAGTCTGGAAAAGCCTATTATAATGATCATAAACAATAAGCATTTTACAAAATGGAGTTCAAGAGCTATTAGTGAGTGGTGAAGTTAATGGTAATGAGTTACTACCAGCATTTTAAATGGAATAGAACAAAAAACATGAATTGTATCCACTAAGATTATCTCATAAAAATTTTAAATTCAATGTATTTATAGGTATTGTGCTGCAATTTAAAGAGCATTTCTGGGTTGGATTGTGGTCAGAGGCCTTTGATCTAGACAGGGATCTATATTGGAATAAAGAAGGTTCTAGGGAGAAGGAGTGTTGAGAAATAGGAAGGAAAAGACACTAGGGAATATAAGTTCTGTTCTTTACTCAAGCTGTTGGGTTGTTTTTTTTTTTAATATTTAGTTTTTAGTTTTCGGCAGACACAACATCTTTACTTGTATGTGGTGCTGAGGATCGAACCTGAGCCGCACGCATGCCAGGCAAGCACGCATGCCAGGCAAGCACGCTTGAGCCACATCCCAGCCCCAAGCTGTTGGATTTTGAGCAAGCACATTTTCTCCTGAAACTTACAGTATTCTTTCTCATTGCCCTGCATCCCTGTGTCTGACTTCACCCCCAGAATATGCACTAAGATGTTCCTCAGAGATCCTACCTGATTCTGGCTTACAGTGGGTGCTTATAAATATGTTATAGTTAAGAACCTTTCCTGTAGATCTCCAGGTACTTTGTCTAGGTTCCTTTACCTACTATTCTATTCAAACCCTCTGTTTATAGGTGGTGGTGGTTTTTCCAGTTACTAGGGATCGAACCCAGGGGTACTTTATCACTGAGCTACATCCTCAGCCATTTTTAAATTTTATTTTGAGTCAGGGTCTTGCCAAGTTTCAAAGCTGTCCTTGAATCTGTGATCTTCCTGCCTTACCCTCCTCCTGGAGTCCCTGGGATGCACCATGGGTATTCATTATAGGCATGCACTATTGTGCCTGTTTATAGTTGTTGGTTTTTTTGTTTTTTTTTTTTAATGTATGTTTCTTCTAGTAGGTTGTTAGCCCCTGAAACCAGACACCTATTCATCTGTATATGTTCAGTAAACAATGCCTGGTACACAGTAGGTGCTTCTTAAATGTTGGAGTAAATAAGTGTTTTTAAAAGGAGTGTATAATGTATGATTCAATAAAGCACTTGTTGAGATTTACTATACCAGGCACTGTGGTAGGTGTGTGGCTAGATGCAAATATGTGTAAGAAACAGTATCTTCTCTTGACGAGATTAAGAAAATCAAGCATAAGCACATAGAGTTGCTGACATAGCCATTAGTCTCAGTGTCTAGCTGTATGGTTGCTTATGCAGTCCGTGTGTAACTTCCCATTTCTGTGTTTGTGAGTATTACTCACCAGAACCAGACAGGAAGCATGTCTCTCCGACCTGATGAATTTTCTCAGGAATTAAGTAACAAAAACAAAAAGAAAAAAGAAAAACATTTCTGATCTGGTGATCTAGGAGTTCTAAGGAAGGTTAATTTGAAGTTTCTTCTGTCTCAGTCTTGTATCAGTTTCTAAGAGATTGTTTAAAACCTTCCATTATTATAATGGACTTGTCAGTTTATACTTGCAGTGAGCAATTATTGCATTAGAGATTTTTTTGGCTGTTTTATTAGGTGCATATACTTTCAGAATTACATATCTGCCTGGACCTTTGAACCATCTGTCTTTGTACCCTGACCCTTTTTACCTTTTAGTCTTCACATCTTTTTTATTTGATTGTCACATAGATAAAAGCAGCTTTCTTTTGAGTGGTATATATATATATATATATATATATATATATATATATATATATATATATATATACCTCATACAGTTTTTTCCATCTTTCAACTTTCAACCTACCTGTGCTATGCTGTTAGATTTTAGGTGTATCTTTTAAAAACAGTATGTTGAAGGATTGTATTTTTGTTTAATCTGAGAGTCTCTCTTTAACTTGGGAGTTTGACTAATTCACAGGTATTACGGTTAACCCCGGGAGATTATCTTTTAATTGGAGAGTTTAACTGATTTACATTTATTGTGTTTATGGAAATATTTGGACTTTTTTCAGCCATCTAGTATTGTACTTCCTGTGGTACTGAATTTGCTATTCTTTTTTTTCTTCTTCCTTGTCTTAGGCTAAGTGTTTTATTTTTCTTTCTCTCATTTTATTTTTATGCCTCCACTAATTTGGAGATTATACTCTACTTTATTGGAGGTTATCCTAGATATTTTGTTATGCATACTTGATATGGTTTAAATATATTTCCCAAAATTTATAAGTTGGAAACTTAGTCCCCAATGCAATAATCATAAGGTCCCAACAGTAAGACCTTGAAGAGGTAATTAAGTCATGAGGGCTCTGCCCTTATGAGTGGATTAATGTTGTTATTGTCAAAATGATTTTTGTTATAAGGGCAAGGTCAGCTGCTTTTTGTTTGCTCACATGTACTATCTTGCCCTCTGTCTTCTACCAAGGGATAATGCAGCAAGAAGGCCTTCACCAGATACAAGCCTCTTGACCTTGAGCTTACCAGCCTCCAGAATTGTAAAAAATGATCTTTTTCTTTATAAATGACATACTCTCAGGTATTCTATTATGGCAGCACAAAATGGACTAAGACAATACTTAATAAAAATTTTAAATGTAATAGGAAATACATGCATATGGCTTAAATATCAAATATTTGAGAAGTGTATTGTAAAAGGAGTCTCCTACCTCCATCTGCTTAGTTCCAATCCCCAGGTATATCTGTATCTATAATATATATTAACCTATATATTCTGATACAGATTATAAATATAAAACCAACATGTATATGTTTTCTTTATTTTTATACAAGTGATAACAGAAAGGCATAACTTTCTCTATATTTGCTTTTTTCACTTTAGTGTATCTTGATGTTCTTTCCATATTGATAGATGAAGATTTTTCTTTCCTATCTCTTTCTTTTAAATAGCTGAGTAGTATTTTATCAGTTGGTGGAAACATAACAAAAATCTGTCTCCACCAGCCTTTCTTTAAGAGAGAAACCAGGGTCTCATTATATTGCCCAAATCTCTTGGGCTCAAGTGGTTTTCCTTCCTTAGCCACCCAAGAAGCTGGGACTTCAAGGATGTGTCTCTGTGCCCAGATAAATGTTTTTTGGTTGTTTTTGTTTGTTTGTTTGTTTGTTTGTTTGTTTTTGGTACCAAAGATTGAACTCAGGGGCACTTGACTACTGAGCCACATCCCCAGTCCCATTTTGTATTTTATTTAGAGACAGGATCTCACTGAGTTTCTTAGCACCTCGCTTTTTGCTGAGGCTGGGTTTGAACTCTCCATCTTCCTGCCTTAGTCTCCCCAGCCACTGGGATTATAGGTGTGTACCACTGAGCAAGGCTTCCAGCTAAATGTTTCTAATGATAGACATTTACATTGTTTTCAAACTTGCTCTTTTAAAAACACCTGCAAAATGTACATATGTCATTGTGTACTGTGTTGGTTTATCTCTAGAATAAATTTCTAGGAGTTGCCTGGTTAAAGGATATATGTACTATTATAATTTTGACAGATTGTATGTAATTTTGCCACCTTGCCTTCCAAAGTTTGTAACTAGGACTTCTGCTGGCAACAGTGTGTGTGTTTTCCCATACTCTTGGCAGTGTAATTATCAAATTTTTGGATTTTTGCCAGTCTATTGAGTAAAATAGTTTTTTAGAGTACTTTTAATTTTGATTCCTTTTATAAGTCAGCATTTATTATCTTTACACATGTTTAAATATCTGTTCATATCCTTAGCTCATTTTTCTACAGGGTTGATTGTATAATTATTGATTTGTAGAAGCTCTTTATGTAAGAGATTAGCCATTTATAATAGAAATTTCAAGTTTTAACAAAATATAAGTTCTAATCCAGTTTATCATCCATTTCCTTGTTTTGCCTATAGGAACTTGGATGTGCATGCACACATGCACATGTGTGTGTGTTTCCATGCAAGATTTATAGATTTTTGTGTAGTCATTGTAATGACATCAGGTAATAGAAAGACTTTCCCACTCAGAGCCCATAAAAGAGCTCATAAAACTATGCAAATAATATAGTAAAATGTAAATGTTTTATTATATTATTTGTATAGTTTGATTTTATATTATATTTGAATTTCTTATCCATTTGGATAAGATTTCTTATCCATTGATTTATGATTAGAGGTATATATTCAACTGTCACAGTGTCATTTAAATCTCAGATTTCAAATGCCATCTCAAATATTTTACCCATGGATTTGAGATCCCACCTCTACCATAATTTAAGTACTTAATGCATAAGTAACCATTTGTGGACTTATTATATTATTAAGTTCTATTGGTTGATCTATTTATGTATATATAACAATACACTTTAATTAATGAGGCTTTGTAGTGTGTTTATCAGATGGTTGAAGTAGTCTCTCCTTATTGCTGTTCTTATTTTTCTATATGAATCTTAACAATTACTTTTTCTTATGTAAAGAAAATAAACCATGGAATTTTTATTACTAAGTTCAGGTTAAATTAAGAAATTCACTTAGAATGGAATTCTTTTTTACTAGTACATATATTTTCTTCATTTGTATTGGTACTAGGGATTGAACCCAGAGGTGCTTAAACACTGAGCCACATCCCCAGCCCTTTTTATTTTTTAGTTTGAGTCAAGGTCTCACTGATTTGCATAGAGTCTCACTTAGTTGCTGAGGTTGGCTTTGAACTTGTGATCCTCCTGCATCAGCCTCCCAAATCACTGGGATTACAGGCAGGCACCATCGCAACTGGTAGTACATATATTTTACCTTGACGTAAAATAATTTTTACTGTTTGTATTAGTTTCCCATAGTTGCTGTGACAAATTGCCATAAACTTGTTGCCTTGAAACAATGGAAATGAATCTCCCATGGTTCTGGAAGTCTGAAGTTCAAAATCAAGGTGTTGCAGGGCTGAGCTCCCTCAAAAGACTGTAAGGGAGAACCTATTGCCACTTTTAGCTTCTAGTGGCTCTAAATGTTCCTTGGCTTCTGGCTACATCATTCTAGTCTCTGCCTCTTTGGTCATACTATCCTCCTCTGTGTCTTCTCTGTGTATCTGTGTCTGTTTTCCCTCTTGTATAAGGACACATTGCATTTGGGACCCATTTGGATTATGCAAGTACCTATAGCAGTCTGTTTTGTATGAAAATGTCTGTTTTGCTTTTGTGTGTGTGTTTATTGCTGGGCATGAACCCAGGGTCTCTTGCATGCTAGGCAAGTGCTGTACCGCTAAGCCACACCTCTAGCCCTATTTTGCTTTCATTACTTAAAAGAGTTTCATTGGCTATAGTCTGCATTGAAAGTTATTATTTTTTTTTCTTAGCACATTGAAAGTATTATCCTATGGTTTCTAGATTTTGCTACTGCTATTGTGAAATCAGCTGATAATCCATCCAATCGCCATTCTTTTGTACGTGATCTCTTGTCTCTCTGATGTCTTTGGTTGTGTTCTATTTAATTACAATATGTAATTCATTTCCACTTATCCTGCTTGAGATTTGTTGAGCTTCCTGCAACTGAGGTTTGGTATTTTGTCAATGATTCTGAAGAATTCTCAGCTAAAGGCACTGAATGATACCTTTCTCCATCTACTTTTCTTCCGTAGGGCCTCACTAAGTTGCTGAGACTAGTCTTAAACTTGCTATTCTCCTGTCTCAGCCTCCTGAGCTGCTGGGATTACAGGTGTATGCTGTTGCACCTGGTTCCATCCACTCTTAATATTTTAATTCCTGAATTTCAGTTATAGGATGTTATAACTTAAGATGTTGTATGTTAGACTTTCTTATTGTATTAGCCAAGTCTCTTAAACTCTCATATTTTTATAACATTCCTTAGTCATATTTTTTTTAGTTGTAGGTGGACACAATACCTTTATTTTATTTGTTCTTTTTTTTTTTAATGTCATGCCAGGGATTAAACTCAGTGCTAGGCAAGCACTCTACCACTAAGCCACAACCCCAGCCATCTTAGTCATATTTTATAAAGTTTCTTTGTATTATCCTTACCATCAACTATTCCATTAGCTGTATCTAATCTGCTGTTGAACCTGGCCATTGAGTTATTTTTTCCCCCATTATATTTCTTGTTTCTAAAGGTTCTTTTTGGTTTATTTTCAAATGTACTTGGTTATTTTTTATGCTCTCTTTGATAATTTTTTTCAGCCTCTCTTTTAAATCTTAATACAGGTCTGGGAATATAGTTCAGTGGTAGAGCACTTGGCTAGTATGCACAAGGCCCTAAATTCCCATAGCTGAAGTCTTTGAGCATCTGTTTTTTCTGGTTTTCCTAACTGTCACTTGTGTAGCTTATTTCAGTGTGTGTGCATTTTGTTTTGGTTTGGTTTTAGAGCATATGGTCCTTGGGACTTTATCTATAAAAATTATCTGAGGCCTGGGTTAAACAAGAATTCCATCAGAAAGGATCAGGGGTTGTTTTTTGTAGTTGCCTGGGTCATTACTATTTCTGTATTAACTTTTAGATTTTCAGTTGAGGCAGCTTGGTTTTGCTCACACACCTGCAATAGAGCCAGCTTTGGGCTACAGACTCCTTTTTTTTTTTTTTTAAGAGAGAGGAGAGAGAGAGAATTTTTAATATTTATTTTTTAGTTCTCGGCGGACACAACATCTTTGTTGGTATGTGGTGCTGAGGATCGAACCCGGGCCACACGCATACCAGGCAAGCGCGCTACCGCTTGAGCCACATCCCCAGCCCCATGGGCTACAGACTCTTAAGGAAGACATTTCTCTTCTTTATGGTCAGGGCAAACCAGTTTCCTCATGGTCCCTTTTAGTGTTACAAATTTATTCATGGTTTAACCCTACACTGATGGTAGAGTTCTTTAATATCCCAAGTTTATAAGGGGATCTTGTATAGGATTGTCTACTTTGGGTGGGCCCTTGGCTTTGTCTTCTCTTTCTCAGACTCCAAATAGTCATCACAGTTGTCAGTCACTGGCATTTCATTTCATTTCTTTTCTTTATCCCTTCCTTTTGCAGTACTGTGAATTGAATCCAGGGGCACTCTGCCACTGAGCTACATCCCCAGCCCTTATTATTTTAAGACAGTGTCTTGCTAAGTTGCCTAGACCTGCCTCTAATTTGGGATGGTCCTGCCTCATCCTCCTGAGTAGCTGCAATAAAGGTGTGTGCCATTGCAACCAGCTTGTCACTGGTATTTCTATGAAACCGTGGGGAAAAATAATTTTGGTGCTCTCTCTATTTTTAGGATTTCTGCTTTTGTTTAATGGTTTTATTGTGGCAGGTATACATAATATAACATTCACCATCTTAACCATTTTTAAGTGGAATTAAGTGAGGTTCATTTGTTGTGCAACTTCCATTCCTATTCATCTTTAGGAACTTTTCATCTTACAAAACTGAAACTCTGTACCCCTGAAATAGATACGTATTACCCAATGATTCCCAACCCCCAGTAACCACTGTTCTACTTTCCATCTCTATGAGTTTGACTACTCTAGGTGCCTCATGTGAGTGGAATCATATATTTGTCCTTCTATGATTGGTTTGTTTCACTTCATATAGAGTCTTCACTGTTCATTCATGTTGTAATTTGTATCAGAATTCCATTCCATTTTAAGGCTGAATATATATACACACACATACACATTACATCCATTGTGTTCATCCATTGATTGTCAGTATATTTGTGTACACTTGGGTTGGTTCCCTTTTTTTTCCACTTAATCATTATCTACAAATTCCTTACTTTCTTAATAGTTCAGAACTATGCATTTTATTTATTATTTTGGGGGACAGGTACTAGGGATTGAACTCAAGGACACTCAACCACTGAGCCACATCCAGCCCTATTTTGTATTTTATTTAGAGACAGGGTCTCACTGAGTTGCCTAGCACCTTGCTGTTGCTGAGGCTGGCTTTGAACTTGCAATCTTCCTGCCCCAGCCTCCTAAACCACTGGGATTACAGGCGTGCACCACCATGCCCAGTTAGAACTGTGCATTTTAAAAATTAATTTTAGCTTTTAAAATTAGTTTTCCTTGGGTGGGACATTCATGGTATCTAGACTACTTCATTGCTGGAAAGTAGAATCTTATACCGTCTATATGTGGACCAGAAGACAACTGGGAAGAACCAATTTTGACCTAATTCCCTTTTGGTCACTAGAAAGGGAATATTCTGAGATATGGAATAATTAGTATATAGTTTTGTATGTTTCAATTCTTTCTCTGAAGCCTGTTAGGTAATATTTTTTCCCTTATGTGTGAGAAAACCTTTAGAACATCACAAGAAAATGCATCTTTTTGGCATTCTTGGCATGTTGTTTGTATTAGCCTCTCTCCTACCCTCAAGTTCCCCGGTATCCCACAGAAGCATTTCAAACTTGTACAGAGGTATCAGAATCATATACTGCTTCATCTGCAAGAGTCAATTCTAACCTTCCCCCTGCACCATGGAGCCATAAAGACCCAGTGGCTGAGGTTAAGCAATTGACCAGGGTCATCTTGATTACCTCACTTCTATTCCAATATATCTTGCACTTCTACTTTTTCTCTTTGGGAGACTTCTTGTGATAATTTAGTGAATTCTGAGCTTGGTCTTTTGGAGAGATGCTGATGAGAATGATCTGACACTGATGGAGGCAAGAATCCTCATTTAATTGGAAAAGACCAACTAAAACTGGCCTTATTTTACTTCATTCCTGTCTCTCCTGTTCGTGGGTCTTTTTAGATAATAGACTTTAGAACTTGTTGGAAAATCTCCTGTGGTCATATTGTCCAGTCCCAAATTCCTAACGGGACATTTTGGGATTTGCTACTGTTGTGGTTTGGATACTAAATGACCTCCAAAACTCAAGTGTTAAAGGCTTGATCCCCAGCTGATAACACTATTGGGAGGTGGTGACAACTTTAGGAGGAGGGGCCTAGTTGGAGGAAGTTAGGTTATAGGGAATGTGCCCTTGAAGTATATATTGAGGCTCTAGTCTTACTCTTTCCTCTGCTTCCTGGCCATCATGAGGTGAACAACTTTGCCCCACTATGTCCTCCCCACAATGATGCCCTGCCTCACTGCAGGCCCCAAAACAACAGAATCAGCGAGCATGGACTGAAACCATGAGCCAAACAGATCATTCTTCCTTTTAAGATGTTTATCTCGGATATTTTGTCACAACAACACAAAGCTGACTAACACAGCTACCCAGAAGCTTTGTTGTTCTTTATAAAACAACTTTATAGAAACAGAAACTTCTAAGCTGCAAATAATTTCCTCACTGTCATGTTAAGTGTTCACAACAAAGCCAGAGATGGACCCAGACCTTCTGATTCCTGTTCCAGTAAAGGATTTTCATTATAATAATCCATTAACTTCATTCCATGTCTTCAACTAAGCTCCACCTTTGGTCTCTGTTTTAAACTTGTGAAATGTCCTAAATGTGGCTTCTCTTTGAAAATAAGCCAGGACCTACAGGGTTAATAGAAATTAAACAGCAAAGGGGAGCCCTTGTCTCCTCTCAACTGGGGAGCTGCTGAGCTGTTTCACTTGCTTGGCGTGTGTTCCATTATGGCAAAATGATGTAATTACCAGTAATGCTGCTGCTGCTTGAGTAGTGGTGGAGAGGCGGCATTAAGGAAAAGACTAGCCCCAGTTCTCTCCCAAGAGCCATTTCAGCCCACTTCAGTCTATTAGATTGAAGATGCTGGAAGGCGAATGGCTTTAGCAGAGGAAAAGGTCAGATTTAAAAGCTTTTCTGGGCTTGGTATTTATTGTTGCTTTTTTGACCTTCAGAAAAGTCCCCTGTGTGTTTGTCCTTGATTTTTGCCTTTCCCATTAGTGCTTGAAAGCTGCATTGCTGGCCAGACCCAGTCTTTGGCATGGATGGTTTCCTATGGAGTGTTATTTGAGAAGGCGTAGCCTCCATCCAGATCACCAGTCCTGCTGCTTTTCACCACCATTGTAATGTCAAAAATCTTTCTGATTCTTGAATATTTCAGTTTTAGTAATTCTGTTCCCTCCTCCCTCCCTTCCCCCACCCTCTTTCTCTCTCTCTCTCCCTCTCTCTTTCTCAAGCATGCTTAGATCTTAAATAATTTATGAGTTAGTATTTTAAAATACAGAAAAGTGAGAAATAGGATGGAGTGCCTGGGGAAATCACTTAACCTTCCCATGAACCTCTTCCAAAACATACAGCCTGCCACCTGATGATTAAAAGGAGGCAATCAATCACAGTGTCTGGAACACAGTAGGCCCTTCCAAAGATTTTCCTCTGTTTTTAGGGGATAACCATCATTCTTTTAGTATTATCAAGCACCTGCTGGGCCCAAGGCACGAGCAAAGTTTGCTTATTTCAGTGGTTCTCAATCTGCCAGCCTTGGACCAGCAGCATCACATCACATGGGAACCTATTAAAAATACACATTCTTGGTCCCAAGCCTACTGAATCATAAATGCCAGTAGTGGGAGCCTCAGTCTGTATTGTATGTAGTCCTTTAGTGATTCTGTTGCACACTCAAGTTTGAGAACCACTGACTTATTTTAGAGTTTAGTACCAGAACCTATTAGATAATGTAATATTTAGAGCAGTACTGTCCAATATTAACCACTAGTTTGGATGGTTATTTAAATTTTAATAAATTAAAACTGGGTAAAATGAAAGATTCAGTTTTTCAGTTGCATTGGCTACTTTACAAGTGCTCAAATAGATACATGTTCCTAATTGTAACTATTCTGGGCAGCACAGATATAAACATTTCTGTCATTACAGAGAATTCTGTTGCATAAAGCTGGGCTTAGAAAAGTGGGCCTCAAACTTTAGCACAAATCAGATCAACTAGAGGACTTCATACAATTTAGATTGCTAGACCACATTATCACAGTTTCTGGTTCAGTAGCTCCTGGAGTGGGGCTGAAGAATTAACAAGCCCACAGATTCTCCTGCTGCTGATTCAGGGACCACAGATTGAAAACCATTGGTCTAAAATAAGGACTCTTGATCTGAAATTTGCAAACTTCCTAAAAATTGATGGCAAATAATATAAGTATCTATATATAGGCTAATAAAAGTTTACAGAATATAAGACCATAGTTTTAATCTGATTCTCAACTGAGTTAGCAGAAAAACCTTTTAATATAATTAACAAGAAATCTGACCAATAGTGAGTTGAATCACAAGGACACGTCTGTTCATTTAGCAGAGTAAGGGGCAGGAAGTTTGAGGGTTCTTTCAGCGGCTTAAGCATGTCATAGGAAAACTAGGCACCTTCCTTCCCCAGAAAACCACTTATTTGTTTATTTATTTATTTTTCTGCTATAACTAGGTCACATGCCCACCTCTCTAGAACAATCCTGGCCAAAGGAAATGGGATTTATGTAATTGCTTTAGACCAATTATGATTCAACCCCTCTGGCTGGAAGAGGGGTCTGCCTTCCCTGAGGCCCTGGATTATCACCAGTTCCTTGAACAAAATATTAATTTTATAACAGGGGTGAAGGGAGAAATAGCTGTTGGTCTCTCAGTGAGTGACCTCAAAGAAGTTAAGTGTCTGGTCTACATCTATTCCCTCAGCTCATAGTTTACTTTTAGCCTGCTTGGCAAGTAGAGCCCAGACTGTTGTGACATCCTGCTGGTCTCTGTCCTCTCTGTGCCTTGGACAGGTTCTGTGAAACCATTCTGACTATAATAGGGTGAGATGGGTGGGGTTTGAGAACTCGATCTATGCCTTGGGAATCAGCATCAAGTTGGCCCCCCTCTGGCAAAGCTCCCAATTCTAAAAGGAGCTCTTAGCTGGTTCCTTTTGACCAATTCTTTGCCAAAGTACAATGTCTTATGCTTTGATTCCTTGGTCTTTATACTTTGATCCATTGTTCTTTCCTGTCACCAGCCCTCTGAGAACGGGTCTTGAATTTTCAGGCCAACTGCTTGGATTCTGCTGTCGACTTCTGGGTCCTGGTCTACTTGCCTGGACCCCTGCTTGTTTCCTCACACCAGTGTGCTTTATTGGAGACTTCACTTTTGCTAAGTAGGGAGATCATGTCTAAAAATGTATAATGTGAAAATCTTCCATGTGGAAATGGTAAATGAATCATTGGGAGTTATTGAGATCATTGAAGGAGAAGATGTGAGGAAAAAAGCTGAGAGCACCCACCAGAGCCTACTGAAGCAAGCTAACAGCTTGACCATCTAGGTTTTTATCTGTAAACTCCACAGTACTCTGAATCCCAGGCTGAGAGTCAACAAAATCAGTAGACCTAGTACTATTCCCTGTGGTCCTGAGAATCTGGAGAGGTGCCTGATCAAAGGGGTGGTGGCAGCTGAGCAGGGAGAGTTCTTAGTTTTTTGTCCCCTATTTCCCAGAGCTACTTTTACTTGTAAGTTATGGTTCTATACAAAATCTTGAATATAGAAATAATGGGTTCTACTTCTTCTTCTTTTGAGAGAGAGAGGGAGAGTGTGTGAGCAGGAGCACCCCTGGCTAAATGATGTCCAGTGCTTCTTCTAAAATTGGCATTGAGCTAAGGCCTAAATACAGGTACGAAGAAGCAGTAGTAAGTGAAACAGAATCATAGGATTTTCCTATCTTATTTATTTATTTATTTTCCCCACATTTTTATTGATGCATTACAATTGTACATAATGGTGGGATTTGTTGTTACTTATTTGCACATACATACATTATAACAATATAATTTGGCCAATATCATCTCCGCTTTCCTATTTTAGAAGGAACTCTGACTCCCTTGTTCTCTGCATGATTTTGAGCAGACAGTTGCCTCAGTCAACTGCTGGATACAGTACCCAATTGTTTGCAGCAAAAGTCTTGTAAGTCTGTTTCCTCTAAAAGCTAATCTTCCGCAACATCCCTCCCCCCATTCTCCCAGGACAGAAGTGGACACAAGGGGGAATGTTTTGGTTCCCCTGTAGGGTTGTGTGTCTTTCTCTAACATCCTTGTTCAGAATGTCTAAGGAATTTTTATTTTCCAAAGTTTCTTACCAGAAACAATTTGGCAGAGCACAGTTTGGGGAGGAGGCTTTAGTTAAAGGAACACAAAAGCACATGTCCCTGTGGTGAATTCTGAACATAAGTGAAGGGGGAGCAAAGGAGCTTTAATAAAATTGCAGTTCAGGCTAAATCAGGAATGGAAATGAGGAACAACCCAAAACACCACAATTTGCTTAGAGCACTTTATCCCTGACTCTGAATAGCACACACCAAGGATTGTGACAGAATGTCAGTGTATGCCTGTATATTTTTTTTAAAGTTTTTATTTGGTATTATAATTTATAGTGAGATGTTGAAAAGCTCCCTGTTTTTATAATACCAATTTCAGAAACTGAAGCTTGGCTGTTGGGAAATAAACAGGCAGCATGGTGATTCTCAAAGAGGAAGTATATGAGAATTTTAAGGCTTAGGAAAAAGATTATTTTTGGTTAGAATTGGAGTGTCTTTGTTGAAAGTTCAAAAACATGATGAGGGCTGGAGTTGTGGCTCAGTGGTAGAGCACTTGCCTGGCATATGTGAGGACCTGGGTTCGATCCTCAGTACCGCATATTAATTAATAAAGTAAAAGATCCATTAAAAATTTTTGAAAAAAAAAATGATGAGTCCAGCTTTGGAGGTTCTGAGAGGGAATGTGGCTTGCTCGAGTCTCACAGATGATTGCACAGTCAATCCCAGAGCCCAGGTTTCTGCTCTCATCCACAGTGTTGGTCTTTCTTCTGAACAGATATCTGTACTCAGGGGATGAAATGGCCTCCAGAGCCTCATTTCCCAGAGTTCCCTGCTGGGGTCCAGTTTTCTGCAGTTCAAGCCATATTCTCCTTGATCTGTTAGCCTAGCTTCAGGGGAGATGGACTACAGCTGGTCTGAAATAAAAGACAGTAAATTTACTTAAACTTTCAGCATGAACCATTTGCCTAACTTTTTCCACTGTGATGAATGAAAATATAGACAACAGAATGTTTCACAAGACAGACAAAGAGAATAAGAATGAGCAGTGTGCAGTTTGGTTTTGCCTTTAAAAAGAAACACATTACAGGACTTTTTTTTTTTTTTTAAACCTCTGTCATCTGTGATCCATTCGCCTGTTCAGCCAAGATATTTTGGCTTTTTGACTCTGGGAAACCAGTGAGTGGGTGAATTTGGAGGAGCCAAGAGTTAGCAAAATACCAGCAAATACTGGAACCCATGAGGATTCTCCTTGGCCCCTCAAGCAGAGGTAAACCTTATCTCCTGCTCTCTCAGACTCCCTTGAGAAAGACTGCTAAAGCTCCTCTTCTTGAGAGGATCCCCAGACCTGATGAAGTTAATGTCCAGGAACTCTTCCTGTCCCTGTACCATCAGAAATTGGCCTGAGGATGCCTCAAGCACTATAGGAAATAACAGCATTGTCTTTAAGGTCCCCTGATCTGATTCCAGATCCATCATTGAGACCAGATCTACCATTTACCATTGCTGTGACTTTTGATGAGTTTTCAAAACCTCCTGAGCCTATTTCCTCAGTTAATCATACCTATCAATCATTAATCATGCCTATCTCATTATATGTTTATTAAGAAATAAATGAGATAGCATGTATGAACTGCCTAGCATGAGGGCTGGGGTCGTGACTCAGTGGTAGAGTGCTTGTCTAGTATGTGTGAGGCACTGGGTTCAGTCCTCAGCATCACATAAAAATAAATAAACATAAAATAAAGGTATTATGTCTATCTACTAAGACATTTTTTTATTTTTAAGAAATATTTTTTAAAATAATACATTGCCTAGCATCTTGCTGAATTCTGGTTTGGTACTCAATAAATTGAAAGTTTTCATAATCCCACTCCTTTTTTCAACAATTCTTGCAACTTTCTGTTTTTCTAGGGACCATGAGATCAGAGACAGTAGCAGAAGTGCCAAAGGGATTTACTTTAATTTTTTCTTATCAACTTCAAGGAGTAATGTATATATAATGATACAATAAACTACATCTGTTTAAATTTATAGGTCTGACAGATATCTGTACTCAGGGGATGAAATGGCCACTTCAGTGAAGGTGCAGAAAGAACATTGGTACCATCCCCAAAATATTCCTTTTGCCCCTTTGCAGTCTGTCCCTTCCTTTACCCCCAGGCTCATGCTCACTATAAACTAGTTTTGCTCCAAATGAGTAGAATTATACAGCATGTACAATTTTTCTCTGGCTTCTTGCACTCAGCATAATGATTTTTACATGTGTCCCTATTGTTACATGTATCCTTTTTATTACTGTTTAGCATTCCATAGTGTGGATATGCCACCTGTTGGTGAACCTGCTCATATTGTAAGGGTTTGTTAAATTTTTTAAGAAACTGCCGAATTGTTTTTCAAACTATACTTAAACAAAGTTTTACCTTCCATCAACTGTATCTGTGGATTTTCCATTGCTCCACATTTTCATCAACACAAAGTACAGTAAGCTTTTTGAATTTTAGTCCTTCTAATGGGTTTATAGATAATGGCATTTATTGTGATTTTAATTTGCATTTCCCTAGTGTATAACAATATTGAAATAGCATCTTTTCATGTGATAACTGGCTTTTTATATATCTTCTTTTGTGTTATATTTGTTCAAACCTTGTGCTCATTTTTAATATTATGTAGTTTATATTCATGTTACTGAGTTTTAAGAGTTTTCTATATGGTCTGGATACTAGTTCTTTGTAAGACAGAAATACGAGGCAGTTTTCTTCCAGTGTGTTGCAATGTGGACATTTTCTCCCCATCTGTGGCATGTCTTTTCATGTTCTTAGTACCAACTGACAAGTAAAAAGTTTGAGTTTTGATGAGATCTGTTTTAAAATTTTTTGTGTGTGATTTATATTTTTCATTTACTTCAAGGTCATGAAGATCTTGCTCCTATATTTTCTTCTGGGAGTTTTTAGTTTTAGCTTTTACATTTACATCTATAATCTAGTTCAAGTAATTTTTGTATATTGTGTGAGGCTAAGGTTAATATGGGAATTATCTTTTGAGTGTCTATTATTGTATAAGGAACTGGGTTTTGTTTTTTGTTTTGTACTGCAGATTGAACCCAGGGCTGCTTAACCAATGAGCCACATCCCAAGTCCTTTTTATCTTTTATTTTGAGACGGGGTCCTGCTAAATTGCAGAGACTAGCCTCAAATTATCAATCCTCTTGCTTCATTCTCCTGAGTTACTGGGATTACAGGTGTGCACCATACTCAGCTATATCAGAAACTTCATTTCGTTTTCAAGAAATAAGTATTCTAAGGTAGGTAGTGATTATGCCCCTTTTAATGATAAAGAAAACAAGTCTCATATTAACTTGCTCAAATATTACAATTAGGATTCAAACCCATGGTTTCCCAATCCAAAGCCCAGGTTCTTTCTACCTATTATGTGGGCACCGTGTTTCCAACATTCAGTTTGGTTCTCTATGGGGGGAGAAAAAATCCAGCTATACCTTGTAAGGAGGAGACAGAACTGAGATGGCACTGGTGCTCTGAAGACATTGATATCCCCAAGCCTAACCTTATGCCATTAGTCATGGTGAGAGTGAGGGCCAGGGTTCCCATGTCAGTTAATTTGCTCAAGTGTGTATCTCAGAAGCTATGAATATAACTTTTTTGGCACTCTCTTGATAAGGGACTTATTCTAAGTTCTTTTTCCATTTTATAGCTGGTCTATCAGAAACATGAATTTAAATGCCTGGCCACACAGATAGTTAGTTAATCCTTACAGCATCCAGCTGGATGACTGACTCCCACTATGTTTGTGTGAGTTTTTATTTTTGGAAAACAAATAATGAGTCAGTCTCCCTCTCTCCCCCCTCCCTCCTTCCCCCTTTCTCACCCCTCCTTCTGGATTCTCTTAGATGCTGTGGTCACACTAGGTAAATAGTCTTTTCCATAAAATTTCCCCTGAACCATGCCAGAATCAAGGGGTCCCCTGCATTCTGATACTTAGGTTACCTCTTTAAAGAGAAAAGTCTTTTTTGTCATCTTGAAAGTGTCTCTGCATTTCACTTAACAGAAAATATTTTCTTTAACCCTGCCTCCTGCAACACACAATGGAGAGGGTAAAAATGGAACCACCAGTACCTCTCTATTCCACTCCCTTCTTCTTCCTTTTTCCTGTCAGGCATTGTGGTATAGGGGAAGGGTGCGGGGCCCTAAAGTGAAAAGAATCCAGGTTTGACTCCAGCTCCAGTGTTTATATAGCTAGCAGATCACTCAATTTCTATGACGTTCAACTTCCTCATCTGTAAAATGGGAATAACAGTTACTTTATGGGTTTGTTATAGAGTGTTTATACAATGTCTGGCACCTGGATACGCTATATTATTTCTTGCTGTTCTCTTTTATTAGATCTCTTTCTGGGGAATAAGGATATTCGATACTCATAAAAAGTCTGAATAAGGGGCCATTTGAATCTTACAAAGGATATTTTTTGAATACAGAGCTCTTCTTTCGGCACCTCAGCAGATATACTGCGTTCTCTTTGGCTGATCTGGTCAGTCAAATTTCAAAGCCCAGCCTTTGTCTGTGAAGTATTTTAGTCATTCTGCCTATTATTTTCTTTGTAGCTGCCAACTAGATTGTCCTAGGTCTCTGGAAGCAAACTCTAACATCTAGCAATTATTTGCTAGTGAGGATCTTGTGGACAAAAGTGTGAGTTGGGAAAGGAGTATATGAGAAAAGAGAAAAGACAGTTGTCTGTTTAGTGTGGAGAGTACCAAATACAGGTTGGTAGGGAAGAGTGGGGAATTCAATTAACATATCTGTTTTTTGAAATTCAGCCCTGAGAAGCATCTATCTGTGTGTAGACTGGTAGGATGAGATCGAGTCAAAGTCACTCATTACATACTGGACATGCCTCCCACTTGGTCCTTTTCTCCCTTCCTGAGAGTCTCCCTTGCATTTATTTCAGTCTGGGAGGCTGGCCTCTGCTTCCCTTTTGCCTACTAAGGATTCTATGGACTTCAACATTTTCAAACCTATTTATAGGCCTTCCTACATCATCCACATAGCCTTGAGAATCTGAATCTGGATATTCAATGAGGTTTGGTTACAAGAGATGTAGAACAGAGATAGGACCAGCAACAAGCACTTACACTTGACTCTTCCGTATATCACTTTTTTTCCCCAACTAGATTCTCAAACATCTTTTGGATTGCCTCTCCGAAGCCTGGTGACTACTTAATTCTAACCTAAATCTCTCCTAACACATAAGTATAGCTCAAATTTTATTCTATTTTCCCAGCCTTCATATTTTTTGTTTTCTTTGGGGTTTCTAATTGCCTTTTTTTTTTCCTAATGAAGAAAGATGCATCGCCAAGGTCACTTATCTTCATAATCATACCATTGGTTATAGGGAAATGACTTACATCTTGACACATTCTTCTCTAAGTTCATAAAACTCCTAATTTCAAGGACTGCAACCATTTCACTGAAGTTTTAGGTTAAATCTTTTTACTTGAGTTGCATGTCATCCTCTTTCTTAAGATCCTTTTAAATTTTGCTATACAGCATCCTTAGTAATTTTTTCCGAAGAGCACATGGAAGGTAAACGTTTTAAGTCCTTGCATATCTAAAATGCTTAAATACTTTGCCATGCTATTCATTAAATAGTCCTGCACCTCTGTATTTCCAGAGCCAAGGACCAAGCTTGGGGCCTTTAGCATGCTATCTGCTACTGAGCTAAATCCTCAACCCCCAGGAATCATCTTTATTTCTGTTCATCTTCCTGCCCTACTTTTCTTCATCTCCAGTCCTGCTCTATCCAAAGTCACTAGGCACATGTGTCTTTTAAGTACTTGAAATCTGAGTTATCTGAATTAAGATGTGTTTAAGTATAAAATACATACCATGTTTCAAAGACTAAGAGCCAAAAAAGGAAAAGAAAATATCTCATTTTTATATTGATTATATGTTGAGAATATTTGGATATATTGGACTAAATAAAATATATTATTATCATTATTTTTTTTAGTTGTAGTTGGACACAATACCTTCATTTTATTACTTTTATGTGGTGCTGAGAATCGAATCCAGGGCCTTGAACATGCTAGGTGAGCGCTCTACCACTGAGCCACAACCCCAGCCTTAAAATATATTATTAACATTAATTTCACCTGTTTTTTTTTATTTGTTAAATGTGACTACTAGAATTTTTTTTAATTATACATATGCCTTGCATTATTATATTTCTGTTGGACAGTGCTGCTGTCGTCCCAGGTTCCCAGGGTCAGCAAGGAGAAGTGTGGGCTGTATGTGTGGCCTTTCCTCATGCCTCTTCACTTGGGGTACCTACAGATATGTTGACGTTGTAGTGACCTGCAGTGTAGTACATCTACCAATACCATGTTGTCTAGTTCCCATCTTTTGAAGTGTTAAAGTTTCTAGTCTTGTATTTTTCTTCACTTTTCCCTCTCTATTCCCCCTAAACGCAGTTATTCCTTTATTTCTTCTTGTACTATTTTGCCACTTCTTTGGGATTTAGGAGGATGGAGAAATAAACATTTTCAGTCTGCCAACTGGAAAATAGATTTTACTCATTTCAATCAGTATTTTGAACAATATTATGGTCATCTCTATATAAGTCTGTCTACATCTCTAGATATTTTCTTTAGGTAGAATTCTAGAAGTAGACACACTGGTTCAGATTAGATGAATTTCTTAAAGCTCTTGATATAAACATCAACAAATGGATTCTGCCAAAAAATACTAGTGTGGATTGTTAGTGGGTTATTCCATGAAAGATGGGAGTAGTTACCCAAGAAGTACCCACATTCACATCTGCTTTTGTGGAAAGCATGACCTCTTTTCTGAATCACTTAACTTTTCTGAATTTTCATGTTTTTATTTGTAGAATTAAGACAGCCAGGCATGGTGGCACATGCCTGTAATCCCAGCTGCTAGGGAAGTAGAAGCAGTAGAATTGCTTCAAATCCAGTCTCAGCAATTTATCGAGACCCTAAGCAACCCAGTGAGACCCTGTCTCTAAACAAAATACAAAATAGGGCTAAGGATGTGGCACAATGGTTTAGTACCCCTGAGTTCAATCCTTGGTACCCCCCCCCAAAAAAAAAGAAAAAGAAAAACAAAAGATAAAAATTAGGATAATGTTCCCTGAAGCAATGTATAAGAAAGCTCACTGAAAATATTATTTTCAGTAATTCATGTCAGCAGGCATTTGAGAGCTTCTTATTTGTATCAAGTCCATGTGTTCTACTAGAACTATGGAGGATATGAACCCTGGCCTCAAAAACTAATTGTTCTTGAAGGGAAAGAGTGGAAGATAAGTCACATTCCTAAGAAGCTACTACATGAGTCTTTTTGTGATACATGATAAGAGGTGTAGACAATGTGTTGAAGGGGTTTAGATAAAGAGTGCTTGCATTCTAGTTAAAAGATCAGGGACAGCAGCCTGGAAGAGGCATCATTAAGGTACCCCTTGTGGGAGCAGTATATTTCAACACAGTCGGGGAGGAAGGTGGGGCTGCATGAGGTGTAGATGAGCCTGAGCACAGGTGCAGGGCTGGGCTTAGGGCAGGTAGGTTGAGAGCGTTCCCTAGAGTTTAGGCAATACAGAAGGAGAACTGAAATTGTAGGTTGAAATTTCTGTCTCTGTGAGTATAGTTATTTGTGCATGCCACAGGAGGGAGTGATTCCTGTATTTATTTCTATGGGGCTTCCATAGACAAGGCGGAGAGAAACGATTTCCTTCAGGTTTGGGTCCAACCAGCATTTGTTAGGCAAGAGATTGTCTTATGCATAGGAGCAAGAGCACAGTGTACCTAGCCTTTGCTTCCTTTCTCAGAGGCTGGGGATTCTAAGGTTCTTCTAAGCAGTTCTAGGACCATTTCACATTGCACTTACCCAGTCAGATAAGAACTTAGGTCTATAATTTTGAGGAAGAAAGTTCCTGAAGAGAAGGACAACAGAGACAAGGACAGGCTGGCAATGAGAGAGAATACTGCTGGAATTAGACCTTTGGTATCGTCGTGAAAAGGTGAGGAGTTTGTTTTCTATCCATCTTTCTGTCCTCCCTACTGGAAGTTCATTGTCATCTCACAGTTGTTTGGTACCATTGGGTTGTTCTCCAACAATCTAGAATCCTTTGGGGTAGCACTCTCCCCCCATGCCCAAGATTTTTTCATCATTAACAACATTCATCCTTTCCTCCCTTCCTCTTTTCCTTCCTTCTTTCTTCATCCCCAATCTAAGAATTCTCTTTCTTGTTGCCTGTAAAATGAAATCAGATTCCCAGGCCTGGTTTTCAAGGTGGCCCCAGCCTGGCTGGTGGCGTCAACTTGCCAGTACCATCTTATTTACATTGTATTCTGTTACCTTGAGTCTCTGGGTTAACATCTCTCATCTGCTTCTCACATAAGCATCTGCTTCATTTATTCATGTACCCAACACTTATTGAATGCCTCTCATGTGTCATTTTTTTCCTGGAAACTTACTGAGCAATTGCTGTGTTGTAGGCCTTGTTGTAGAGCTTGTGAACCGAGAAATAGGAGAGGGGATCATCTTGGTAAATGAAGAATTACTATGAAATATAGTTAAGGAATCAGTGTGACATACTTAATGTGGATATAACAAGAGGCATTTCTGCAGTCTCGTCTCCTTGAATAATCATTGCCTTTGGATGTGCTGATCTAGATCACTAGTAGACACTGGAATCTAAGCATTTCTGTTAAATTCAAGTATGTTGCCAAGTGAAAACTCTAGTGGTCCAAAACTAGGGTCATCAGCTCCAGGACTGATGATGGTTTCTTAAAGGATGTGACTCACATGTGTGAGGCAAGCGCTCTACCACTGAGTTACAGCCCCAGCCCCCCTAGCAAGACTTTTGAAGAAAGAGTTCTAAATACTAAGGTGAATGGCACAGAAATGACAGAAACCTGAACAAAATTGCACCCTGTTTGGAAGCAGAAAAATAAAGACCAGTAAGAGGCAGTGTGCAAATGGTGTAAATGAGGTATCTTGTTATTCAGTGCAAGGTGATTCTCAGCCTTATTTCATCCTACTAGGCCTAAGATAAAGACTGTCTCCAGTTGCTATTATTAGCCACAGAAAAATAGCCACTCGCTGTTCTTTATTCAGTGGAGGAAGCTTACCCATCTCTCAAAACCCTGAGGTTTTAGGATTTGATGGTATATTTTGATTCGAAATGGGCAGTCAGATTACAGACTTTTCTAAGAAGACCTAGCTTGGTCAGCAGAATAGAAAACATCAAGAATGACATCAGTCTGTTGATCTGTGAAGGGAACACCCAAAGATGTACAACACAACTGTTTGTTCTTTTTTTTTTTTCATTTCACACCTGGTGCAGTCAGGAAGTTACATTTAGAAAAAACAATTTTCTCCTTCAAAACAAAAATCTCTCGGTCAAAAAAGAAAAAAAAAAGCACTTATTCATCCACTATCCGGAAGAACTCATTCATTGGAGCTGATTGTTCACATTTGTAGAATTTTGAATTTTGTAGATGGAAGGGGACTTAGAGTTGAATAAGGTCTTCAAAAGGAAACAAAAGGCTCTTGCTTTCAGTATGAACAGAGTTCATTCACAAGACAGTTTTTCCTAATCTATGAGGAGTGATTTCAGACAATTAGCTAATTGGTTGAGGGAGGTGACCTATCCCTTTGCAAAGGGCAGTCTGCTCTTAGGGGTCCACATAAAGAACACATCCTAAGCTTTCCAGGACAGCCAGGAGCAGCCCCATCAATCCTCCCGTGTAACAGCCAGTCGTAACCACAGAGGAACAGTGCATTTCACTGGAGAGCAAAGCCATGAAAACCCTAGCAGCTGCCAACAGCTGATCGCTGCCACCACCAGCTCAGTGTTGTTTGGGGCTTTGAAATATTTCCGAACCATCTTCTAATTTGTGCTATTGTAAGGAGATAAGTGACCTTCTAGAAATAGTCTGCTGTTTTATTTTTTAATTGTTATCAGATGCTTAGTCTGTTGAAATGACATTCATCTATTTAGTAGAAAACAAGAGCAGGACTCATTTGTGACCATCTTGAGACCTCAGATGGGTACAAAAAAGAAAAGGAAGGAAGGGAAAATTCCTGTAGGAAAGGTTAAATTTTTTTGGATTTGAAATGTGAAGGAATTGAGAATAAAAGATAGTTAGAGATTTCAAGAAAGAAATCAGGAGAAGATAACTGAAAGGATTACATAAGGTGAATTCCTCTGTCCCTAGTCTGAAAGGCAATGAAACTGAAGTGACTTTTTTTTTTTTAAACATATCATTAAGAGGTAGTCAGAATGTGAAGTGTTATGAGAATGACCAGGACCATCAAAAGATGACCAATCCCTCAAATCAAAACAACCCCAGGTGATCAAGAGACTTGGTTTTTGTAGCACTCTGTGTGTCCTTGTTAGTATAATAGTTAAAACTCAGGACTTTGGACCTGTCAGACATGGGCTTGAATTCTGTTTCTGTCGCCTATTTACTTTATAACCTGGGCTGAACACTTGGTAAGGATTTATCTCAGGAATACTTCCAGTTTATATAAGAGAAAGCTGACTGATAGTAGTTTAAACAAATAGTTCATTTTTCTCATATTACAAAAAGTCTATAATAAGCAGTTGCTGCCTTTGGTTTGGAGAACCAGAGTTGTGATCAAGGATGCTTATTCTGTCTTCCCATCCATTGTGTTGGATTTCAACCTCATTCTACCAAGAAAACTTAAAAATTTTTCAGGAGCCCCCAGAAGATTTCTACTTGTGTCTTCCTGTCCAGATGTAACATGTGAATTCTAACCCTCATTTAGAAAGGAGGAAAATTTGACTGGGGTTGTGGCTCAGTGGTAGAGCGCTTGCCTAGAAGGTGTGGAGCACTGGGTTCGGTTCTCAGTACTACATAAAAATACAAAGTAAATTGGAGATATTGTGTCCATCTACAACTAAAAAAAAATTTTAAAAAAAGAAAGGAGGAAAGTAAATGTTCTATGTTTCTAGACTCTAACATGGAGGTAAACAAGGAAAAAGGGGACGGGGGTTGTGAATAGCTATCACATTATCCAGCCAGCAGTGTAGTGTCTGGTGCATCATTTAATTAATATTAAAGCTATGATGATGATGATGATGATGATGGTAATAGAGAACCTGTCTTATTGTGCTCCTCTGAAGATTCAAGAATGATATTTAACACTTTTTACTTTATGAAGTACTTTTTCTGTGAAATAAGTTTGTTAATGGTTATTGTCATTATTACATGTTTAGGAATTTCTTGATGATTGATCCAGAGAAAGGTCAATCATTAAGGAAAGCATATGTACTCTGTGTCTTCATACTGTCCTGGCCCAGCACCAGGTCTAATGCCTACAAAGCCTTCCCAGCCCACTCAGAACCACAGCAGTTGCTTACTCCTTTAAATTCCTAATATCACTTCTGACACATACTGTTTGTCTCCTACTTTATATGTATGGCTTCTTAGCTAGGTTTGAAACTCCTTAATTTTAGGATCTACAATAGAAAGTGCCCTGTGTAGGAGGAGTTCAGTTGCTGTTTGTTTATTGACAGAATATTTTCTACTTTTCACTGACAGCTAGACTTGAGGTAGAGTAAGGATGGAGAGTAATTAGAAAGATGGTTTCTTCTATGGGGAGAAATTTTATTTTCTCTTGCCCAATGTTCCACCATTCTTTCTCCAGCTTCTGTCTTCTTGATTTTTTCCCCCACTAAGAGGAAAGTGTACTTCATTTCATTTTTTATTTAACTTTCTAGCCATTTCTTAACTAACTCTTAACTCTGACTTAGCTGTGGCCCTGGTTCTGGTGGGGCAAAAAACTCCTAACTCCTCACTGCCATCTCTTAAGACCACAGCAGAAGGCAAATCCTTGCAAAATAGCTTCTATGGTGCTTTGTGCACACTCTGTTACTGTTTTGGGAGGCATAAGAGTCAAGTAGTATTGGGTGAGGAAAAACAAATCCATTCACTGAAATCAACACTGAGGAGTAAGTGATTTTCTGATCTTTGATTAGACCAAATGCTTAGCATGTGTAGGGATCTTGGAACCTAACTGTATTAGACGAACGTTTAGCAAGGAGTGTTTACTAGCAAAGATAGCTGCCCAGTCCTACATTCCTTCCATATTGTTCGTTGCTACTTCTAGTTTTAAAAGCTGCCCAGTGAGCCGGGTGAGGTGGTGTACACCTGTAATCCCAGCAGCTCAGAAGGCTGAGACAGTAGGATCACAAGTTCAAAGCCAGCCTTGGCAACTTAAAGTGGCCCTGTCTCAAAATTTTAAAAAAGGGCTGGGAATATAACTCAGTGGTTAAGTGCCTCTGGATTCAAACCATAGTGTGTGTGTGTGTGTGTGTGTGTGTGTGTGTGTGTGTGTATATATATATATATATATATATATATATATAAAATTGCACAGTGAAATACAGATATCAGAGTAATCACAGGCCTATATGTGGACTGGAAGAATAGCTCAGTGGTAGAGTACTTGACTAGTATGTGGGAAGTCCTGGGTTCAATCCCTGGTGCCTCCCTCCCCCTGATACATACAAAGAGAAGAAAATTTAAAAAAACAAAAAAACAAAACAAAACAAAAAAACAACCAGCCAAATTTCTGAATAGTCAAATTCATTGATTTTCTTCTTTTTACCATGACCCTTAGATTTTAGAAATAAAAATGAGTACCTGCTAACATATTTAGTTAAATTTATATTACTTAAGTCATTAATCCAATTATTTTGTTTGTTTACTTAGCTCCAAACTGTACAAATACCATAGATTGCCTATCATCATATTTCTCACTTGTGGCCACTTAGTTTTCCCATACTTTTAATTCCTGTCCATTTTTTTCTCTGTTCAATGATGGTTGTTTAAACATACCAAATGAAATGCCAGTTGTGGGGCTGGGGATGTGGCTCAAGCGGTAGCGCACTCGCCTGGCGTGTGTGCAGCCCGGGTTCGATCCTCAGCACCACATATAAACAAAGATGTAGTGTCCGCCGAGAACTAAGAAAAAATAAATAAATATTAAAATTCTCTCTCTCTCTGTCCCCCTCTCTCTCTCATTCTCTCTTAAAAAAAAAAAAAAAGAAAGAAATGCCAGTTGTGGTACCTGTATTTCCAAGGTTTAAAATTTAAAAGCAAAACACAAAATCCTAATACCTATAAAGCAGTTTTCCAAGGCTGTAGAGGGTTACTGTTTCAGTGAATTAATCTTCCTCCCTTCTGTTGTAGAGAATAGGAAGAACAAGCCAAAGTCAGGTGGAGCTGTCCACTTTCCCCAGGACTACCTGGTAGGTCTTATAGTGTAGTTTGCAAATGTGAGTCCGGGAGTACACTGCACAGTGAGGGAAAGCCAGATCTCCAGGGTGGGTAAGATAAGACAAGAGGAAGCTGAGATGAAACCCTGGGGATCGTAGACCTTAAAAAAACCTTGTGAAGACCAAAAAGCAGTACAGAGATACAGGAAATTGTGGTGTCACATAATCCAAAGGATTTAGGAGGAGCATTTCGGAAATAAGGAGTGCTCAGCTGCCTCAAACACTGCCAAGAAATAGCAAAGATAAGAGCAGCAACAACAAAAGTGTCTGTGGGATTTTACCACCAAAGAAAGATCACCCATGGTGAAGACTTACTGTTCTCCTTACCCAGTCTCCCTAGGCCCTAATCACATAGGACCACCTGCATCTTGTTTTCCAGTGTTCTTGCACATCTGGCTTCCATTGGGTATAAAAATATAATTCTAAAAGATCTTTGGTCTCTAATTATTCATTTTGATTCTGAAAGAAGGACTTAGTCCTTATGTTGTCTGCCCATTTGGAAGATGATTAGTGATAAGATTATGCTTTATAATTGGGATCCAAAACCTCAGGGTGTATGGATGGGGTGGCAGAGTGAGCATGATTAGAGGTCTACCACGGCCCCAGGCAGGCTCTGAAACATGTCCAATGCCCCACCTTACCCGCCACTTCTATCATTCGGAGGGCTCGCCTTTCCCATTAAACCATGTTCAGTACTGCAGGGAATGCCCTGGTGCCTGGGCTCAATAAATGGCAAAACTAGGCCTTTGTAGTTCACCTACAAAGGGAAAACAGGGAAGGCTCTGAAAACAAACTCCTTTTTCCAATTTCTTCTCAGACCCCGGGGCGTGGGGAAACTCCACATGCCTGTTTCTGCCTCTGCGCACCTACAGAAAGGTTCTTTCTCCGCTCCCCAGTTGCTACCTTTTAGTCTCCGGATGTTGCATGTTCATTCCCTGCTGTTCGTGCTCTATGTGTTGCATTACTCACACGTGCCTTCAAGCACAGATGAATTTCCTGCATTCCATTGCCACTTCTGTGCAGGCTTTCCAATCCTTTAAATCTTCCTAGACAGTCAAATTATGGGGTTTATTCCTTGATAAATAAAATTCACTTAAACACAGGCTATCATTTGTACTACTGATCCATTTCTCCTACCACTTGAATCAAGCCCTGTGTGTGTGAAGGGCTGGGGCTGCTCCTTCTTTCTGTGCAGAGACTTATATGAGTAGGGAGCCTGGAACACAGTGAGGATTGATAATTGTTGCACTGAAATTTAAATCATACCAGGTACCCTGATAAGATTTTGCTGGGCAAGTGAAGCTAGCATGAAGTTGGCCTCTCTAGCTTGGTGTGCAGGGAGAGTCCCAAGTCTGGTAACTTCCTGAGCCACTTGTTGAAAAACTAGAGGCCCTCACCACTTGCTTCCAACAGCTTGTATATTTTTAGTCCTGCTTTTCATGTTAGTTTCCCCTTAACTGCTTGCAGGAAATCTTTTCTTGGACATAATCTGCCCATTTCCTGAAGTCTTCCTCTCCACATTGTGTCAGTTTGGGGATGAATCAAGTCAGCAATTTTGGAGAGGACTTGTTCTCTTCCCTGCCACAGCCTCCCCCCTTTGTGGGACACCAAAAAGCTGCCTTTCTTGTCTTTTCTAGGGGTGAAGGGAGGAGGGGCAAGCCCTCCATGTGTGTCAGCCTCTTAGGCTGCCTGACACAAATGTCCTTTTGTGTATGGAAGGGGCATGTGTGTGTTTTCCCTTTCCAATGGACACTTTGATTTCTTAGGTCCGGATGGTACCCTCTGAACTAGAAGCAATGGTGTGGCGTACAGAGCGTGCTTAGTGAGGAAAGCTGTAGTGGCAGCCACCATTTTCTCTTTTCTGCCTCTGCCCCTACCCTTTGTCCATTGTGAGTTTGGTCTGATTAGAACCAGCCTAAGACGATCCCTTCTAGGCCCAGAGCCTCCTGGGCACTTTCCTTCTTACCTGGAGGACTTCAAACCTGGAGACAGGGATTTTCCATGATGAGGATAACAACTCCTAATATTTCTGTAATGCTGGTTTTTAAACATGGTCTGTGTTTTTAGGAACTAAAAATCTGACTTTGTTCACTTTTAGATGAAAAGATTCCCATTTCAGTTCTGGCCCTGCTATTTAATAACTGTGAGACTTCAGGCAAGTGATAGGACTAATAATAGCGCCCACTTCATAGAATATTTCACAGTTTAAATAAGAAAATATATGTAAAGTGCCTGCTGTGTGGGAACCATCCAAATGTCAACCAAAAAGGGAAAAGGAGAGAGACCATTGTAAATGAGTATGCTATGCGCACAATGCTGAGCATACTAGTTGCCTTGTGATCTGAGGTCTCAGGGCATGCCTTTTCCCTTCCCTCTGAAGCTTCGCCTTCACCTGGATGTTCATTCTGACTATTCCTTTTTTCTTTTTTCTTTCTTTTTTTTTTAAGAGAGAGTGAAAGAGGAGAGAGAGAGAGAGAATTTTTTTTAAGAGAGAATTTTTAATATTTATTTTAGTTTTCGGCGGACACAACATCTTTGTTTGTATGTGGTGCTGAGGATCGAACCCGGGCCGCACGCATGCCAGGCGAGCGCGCTACCGCTTGAGCCACATCCCCAGACCCTGACTATTCCTTTTTTCCCTCCATCATCCTGCAAGGTAATATGTAAGGTATTATTCCTTGTAAGGTAATATGGCTCTCTTATCTCAAATCCACCCACTTTCTCTTGGGGCACCCCCTAGCCCAGTGCTCAGCATCAAGTAAGGCCCAGCATCTACTTGTATTAGGTACTTGCTGTGAAAAACTCCAAAATGCAAACCCATTCCCCAAGGGCCTGCCTCCAGGCACTCAAACTGATTCCTTGATTTATATACCCAGGTATCAGTGCAAGAAATGGAAACCAAGGTAGAAACTTTAAACAGGAAGAAATTTAATATATGAAATTCAACACTTAGCTGTTTTCCTAGTCTAGAAGTCCATGCCCTCCCGGGACACCACTAGAGTGATCAGCTTAACATCCCACCCCCATTCCATGAACTGCAGTTCAGGACTGCGAAGGTCAGACTTGGAAAGCTATTAATGCAAGTGCCCCATAGCACTTGGGAAGCTGGAGAACACTTCAAATGTGCTTGCCAGCAGAAACAAGAAATGGCCAAAAGAGCAGGAAAAAGGTCTTTGCCTCACTTCCAAGTCTTGTATGAATGCAAATATTTGGCAGATTAACTGCAAGTGAATATGGTAAAGGTGATTTTTAGTTTTCCAGAATTTCTAACTAGAAGGGGAGTGGAGTAGAGGTCGAGGGAGCCAATGTACAGTACATAGCAGCCAGCTTCATCTAGAAAGTATTTTATGGAGCAGTGCCACAGGATGAAGGCTGGATGAGAAAATCCAAACAGCTCCTCTACATCTAGTTATTACCTTACAAACGCAGACTCACTTCCATAAAATCATGTTGTCCATGGGAAATCCTCCACGTCTCCCTGTGGCCTCTAAAGTCTCATTGCCCCCACAGCTTGCCTTGTACTTATTCAGGACACCTAATATTCTTAACAGATGTTTGAATGAGCACCTTCCCTGTGTGTCAGATGCTGTCCTAGACAAAGGGAGACAAAGTCAAAAGAGAAAAGCAAGGCCTGGCATCCAAAAGTTCATGGTAGTCTAGTGAGGGACAAAGTAATGAAAATAGTTGCAAAATCATACTATAAATGTTAAAGGGATGGTTCCTCAGAAAATAGATGAAATGCACATATACCAAACTGGGGGAGAAAATGAGGATGAATGTGAAAGGGCTGCACATACTCATGTAAAGACTAAGTGTAAAGGACTTTTATGAAAAAGAAGAGCCCGAGTCTGGCCATATAAACTCCATGATCTACTTTTCTCAAATTATCCGTTCTAGATACAAGATCACAAGATGTTCTTTATTTTTCCTCACAGTACTTAATGGCAGTTTTCAAACATACAGCAAAATTGAAAGAATTTTAGCTGGGTGCAGTGGTGCATGTCTGTAATCCCAACTACTCAGAAGACCAGAGCAAGAGGACTTCAAATTCAAGGTCAGCCTGAGTGACTTACCAAGGCTGTCTTCAAATTAAAATAATAATAATAATAATAATAATAATAATAATAATAATAATAATAATAGGTGGGAATGCAGCTTAGTGGTGGGTGGAAGACTTGCCTGGCATGTGTGAGATCGTGGGTTCAATCCAAGTACTGCGATAAATAAATAAAAAGATAATTTTATAGCTGATACCCACATATTAGTTATATAAATTCTGCCATTAATATTCCACCAGTAAGGTAATAACTAGATGCAGAGGAGCTGTTTGGATAGGTATACTTGCTCTCGTATACCTATCTATCTATCCCTCTCTTCATCCATTACCCATCTTATATTTTAAAGCATTTAAACTAAATCAAACACATTATCCTTTTCTCCCTAAATAATTTAGTATGCATGTCATTGACTATGATTCCATATGTGTTTAGTATTTCTTTGAGGTAAAATTTACATGGAAATTTTTTGAATGAAATGTTCAGATCTTAAGAGAGAATTCTTGAGATTTGACAAGTGTAATTCAAGTTCTCATCAAGGTAGAAAACATTATTATCCTGGAAAGTTTTCTTATGCCCGTTCTAAAATAGTAGCCCCCTAGGAGCTACCACCATTTTGATTTTTTTCCTATCTACCATGGGTTGATTTAGCATGTTTTAGAATACCATAGAAACAGAATCTTATAGTGTGTACTCTTGTACAAGGCTACTTTCATTCATTATAATACTTTTTGAGATCCCTCCATGTTGTTGAATGTATTTATAGACCAGTCCTTTTTATTGCTGCATACTATTCCATTGCATAAATATACCACGTGATTCATGCATCTTCTGGATTGATACCTGTGCTGTTTCTAGCCTTCAGTTACTAAGAATAAATCCATTCTGAATTTTTTTGTGTCCTTTTTAATAGACTTATTTTTTTCCCAACACTTTTAGATTTACAGAAAAACCAAAAAGATAATACAGAGTTCCCATATGCCTCACACCTAGTTTTCCCTATTGTGTTATTCAGTTTTTTTATTACCATAACGAAATACCCAAGGCAGTTTGCTTATGAAGAAAAGAGGGTTGTTGAACTCAGAGTTTTGAAATTTCAAAGGCCTGGCACTGGCAATGGCTCAGCTCCCCTGTGCTATGTCACATCATGGCAGATGGAGATGGTGGCAACACATATGGGGCAGATTGAACAAAAATAGGAAGCCAGAGAGTTGCTGGGTAGGGCCAGGCCTAGGTTTTTATAATAAACCATTTTTGTTGTTATTTTTTTTTTTATGTCACCAGGAATTGAACCCAAGTGTGCTTAACCACTGAGCCACAACCCCAGCCCTTTTTAATTTGGGGATAGGTCTTGCTAAGTTGCTCAGGGCCTCACTAAGTTGCTGAGGCTGGCCTCAAACTTGTAATCCTCCTATCTCAGCCCCCCAAGCTACTAGGATTACTGGCAGTGTAACCACTGCACCCAGCTATAATAATCCTTTTAGGAGAACTAACCAGGGTTCCACAGGAAGCACTTGAATCCCTTCTGAAGGAACACCCTCACTTGACCTAGGACCTCTCGCTGGGCTCCACCTCTTAAAAGTTCAGTCTCTGACACCACTAATCTGCATATTGTGCCTCCAGTATGTGAACATTGAAGGGACATCCAACACCTTAGCACCTGTTGTTAACATCTTACACACAATGTACTCCCTTTAAAAATTTTTTTTCCCTTAATGTTCTTTTTTTTTTAGTTGTAGATGGACATAATACCTTTATTTGTATTTTTATGTGGTGCTGAGAATCAAACCCATTGCCTTCCACATGTGAGGTGAGTGCTCTACCATTGAGCTACAACCCCAGCTCTTTAATGTTCTTTTTAAGGCCCCTTTTGGCTTAGTGTTTTTAACATCATTATTTGGGAAGACTGCAGATGTGGAGCTATCAGTAAATATCCTGTTTGTCATCCCCTTAAGATTATCCACCCAGAACTTGTTCTATCAGGTAAGCTGGACACACAAGTGCCTAGCAGTTGGGTTATATATCATTCCTGAGAGTTTTGCTCAGGGAAAGGTCCTGGGTCTGGTCCTTAAGCCTGCAAGTGAAGGGGACAGGCTTTGTCCTGATCACCCTACCCTCACTTTCTGGCTTTTCCTCTTCTGGGCCTTCCTCTCACCTCAAATGAATTCCTAACAGAGTTAAAATGCTTTTTTCCAAAGCACAATTTACTGTTAAAACAACAATTAATTTTGGTGTTGTACTTTCCAGTTTATAAAGCTCTGTAGCATTAATTGCTTCTTCATTTCAATGTATATGTTATACCCATCTTCAGAAAACTAAAGTTCAAAAAAATTAATTACTTCTCCAAAGTCACACTTCTAGTTATTATATCTAGTTTGGGATATAAACTTAACACTGTCCTACCCTTGAATCCTGATGTTTTTTTTCTGTATTCTTTCTATTAAAAGTTGTGAACTATCTATTGTTTTTTAAGGCAAAGTTCAAACCATTTAGCACATCAGGTAAGGCCCACTGCAGTTGGCTTCAGCCTGCTTTTCCATTCCCATGGATGGCTTCCCTGTGGGCTCCAGGAACGGCTATATGGTTTTTCCCCAGCACTTTATGAGTATTGCTCCCACTGTGCATTTTAATATTTTCCCGTTTATGTTTAGGATATTTTTTCTTTCTTCCTATCTAGATTCTGAACTTTGCTTCTGGGAATATTTTCCATCCTTTAAGACTCATCTCAGATACTGTGGTCTTTATATGAAGCATCTCCTGATCCCTTCTCTGCTTCCCTCATTTGTCCCTAGCTTTGAGGTGCTCAGGGCCTCATTCTGTTCACAAATTAAACTTTCAGGGCCCAGGAGACCCATTCCATATTAAGATGCAAAAAAATAATTAAAACATGATCCCTTGAAATTACTTCTAGTCCATTAGGGGAACGAGACATGTAGAGGAGTGTTGATAAAATATCATGAGGATAAAAACTGACTCAGATATAGATTTATTAAGTTCCCATTGTATACCCAGCACAGATGCTTAGTGCTTACTTGTAGGCTTCTATTGAATACTAGACACTGTGCACTTGGACTAAGTAGGAATGATCTTGAGCACAGTGGAGAGGGAGGTTCGCTCTCTCTGATTAAAGAGCATAGAAGGGGTCTCTGCTCAGTTAACTTGTTACCCAGTTTCTCCTCTTTGTTATCTATTGCTCCACTAACACTTTCTGGCTTTTCCACTTCTAGGCCTCCCTCTTGCCTCCAACAAATACTCAACAAGGTTTTAAGACTTTTTTCCCCAAAGCATACCTTATGGGAAAACCTTGCTGGTTGTTCTTTGGACATATTTGAGATAGCAAATTACAAAATGAATTCTCAGGTGATCTAAACATTCTCTATAATAACATTTCATTAACTCAACAAAAGTAACCAAGGTCTTCTTCTATGCGTGTGTCTTTATCTGAGAATACAAATATGAACACACTGTAATCCTTGACCTCTGAAGTTCCTAGCAGAATGCAGACACCTTCAATGGCAAATAGTAGCAAATAACATGAATTCTGTTTTGAAAAACATGGGACCATAAATAATGTAAAGTAACACTTTTTTATTCCAACAAGAAAGTCCTTCAAAGTACTTTCATGGTCATAATTTCAAATAGTCACTCCTCATTTTACTTTTTTTTTAATTTACACAAAAAGAAATTAGTACAAATTTAATTCAGTAGAGTATGCTACTTTTATCTTATTGACCTTTGACCACAATATATCATTTCATTTTATAAGGAAATCTACACAGATGCACAAAAAAATCCCCCCAAAATTTGATCAGTGTGACGTTAAGTGATTTTCTCTTTTGACTGATGTTTGCTTCTATTGTCAAGTTGTAAAATGATTTTAAATGAGACACTCTTGTAACAATATGCATCTTCCATGAAAGATAGTGAAGAAGTTCTTTAGATGCAGGTTTGAAATAAACTTCAAAATATAATTTAAATGGGAAAATCAAAGTACATATAACATATTATGATGTTAAATGGTACTGTACTTTGTATTATAAAAGGGAAATACATATATTTACTTTATAAAGTATCTCTAAAATGAAACACCAGAAACTGAAGACAATGATTATCTCTATAAAGCAGAAGAGGATGACTGGGATTAGGGTAAGGGGAGACTTGTTATTGTTTGCCATTTTATACCACTTGATTCTTGAGTCATCTTACTTCTTCAAAAATACAGTATTCATACCAGACATGGTAATGTGTACTGGTAGTCCCAATGATGTGGGAGGCTGGGGCTGGTGGATAGCTTGAGCCCAGGAGTTCAAGGCCAATCTGGGGAACATAGAAAGACTCTAATAAAATGAAATGAAAATGTTATAAAGAACAACAACAAAAAAAGGTTTGAGGATAGTTTATTGGAAGTTTATAGGAATAGAGTGTTATGAATTTTTTTCTTATTCATGTTATTATTACTATCATTTTTTTTCTGGCAAAATCATCCTTAAAATATAATCTCTTTATCTTGTTATTTGACTGCTGACAATGTAGGGGTTATCAGGGTGTCCCTAAGTCATGTAGGATTCTTAGAAATCCCATACTTTAGGTTGGTAGTTATTTCTGTGATCAGGAAGAAGGCACTTAAGAGCATAGATAGAGTTCTTAGAAACCTACCAGCATTACTTCTCAGGGCTCAAAGAACCAGAAGTTCGTTCTAGCACACCGCTTAGTGTGTGTTTGAATACCCTCTGCAACAATGTGCACAGTGGTCCTTGTCACTGTAGGGCTGCTTGACACAATCAACAGAGCCACCAGCTAAGCTAGTCAGGGAGCACCCCAATGCCAGGGTTTCTGTGCTGTCTTGGGAAGATCACTGGACAAGCCATCAGATTGCACATGGCTTCTAAAGTCTCAGTTCTTCCTCCTCTTGAGTCTCTGTCTCTTCCTTTAGGCATTGGACTGTGTTGAGGATGGTAGGTACATGGCAGACTGCTACCACTTTCCCCTCCCCAGCTGTAATGGACATCACTTCTGGCAGATTTTATGATGGATAATCATGAACAAGGTCTCATAATCCTTCTCAGCACCGTCTTCCAGGCAGTCAGAACACTTTCTGGCTTTTCTGTGCTGTCTGAGGTTATAAACACACTTACATCTTGGCAAAAAGATGGTAGTTATTCCCTTGCACTCTAAGGTTCTCAAGCAGCAGTGCACTGGTAGGTATTTAACAGCAGGTTCTCAGGAGGAAAAGCAGCAGCAGCCACCCTCACCTGCAGCTTTGTTCATTTCCATGGTGTAAACTTTCCTATCATGGCTGATTTCAGTCTATCAAAGTGAAATTACTTGGGTTGCATAATTCCTGAAAAATTAACAAGCAACTTTCATGACTAATAGAGGTTGATCCTAGCCATCACTGTAAAACTGATGATTTTGGATTAACTGGCCAAAGCCATAGTGAAAATGAAAACCACCATTCTCACTAGGAAATTTTATTTAGGGTCACAGTTCCTACCTTGCAGTCTTTGGACCTGGTTGTCATTAAGACCTTGGTGAAATTATTTTACTTCCCTGTGCCTCAGTTATACTATCTGGGAAATGGGAGTAGCGATTCTTTGTTCTTAAGATTATACTGGGGGTGGGGCGTTGGGGCTGTGGCTCAGTGGTGGCGTACTTGCCAGGCATGTGTGAGGCACTGGGTTAGTTTCTCAGCACCGCATATAAATAAATAAAATAAAGGTCTATCAACAACTAAAAAAAATATTTAAAAAAGATTATAGTTTGTAATGAGAGAATGTGTAAAAACACTTAATAGAGTGTTGAGCATGTGGTTTGATCTCCAGACTGTTCCCCTTTCTTTAAGGGTAGGAAGCTGTTAGATTAGGCTGTGTCTTTTCTCTTTCCCACATGTGAAAGGCTAGGCATTGTTTTCCTTTCTTTTTCTGTTATACTCACTTGACATTCCCTTTTCCGGTGCCTCTCACCTCTGGTCTAATGTGCTAAATCTTTTGAGTGAAATATGAATATTTAACCTTATCTGTTCTGGACATTTTATCCTATGTATGATCTGTTCAATCTTTGCTTAGTTTTCTGTGCTGTCTGAGGTTATAAACACACTTACAAATAAAGACCATCTCTGTACAAGCTTCTTGGACTGTCTCCAATCATAGTACCAGGAGCATATGAATGCCAATAATTCCTGACTCTTAGGATCACATCAGAGTTGTGACAAGAGCTGTTGACAGGAGGAGTATTATACCTGGCAGTACACACTCATGACCAAAGACCTACAGCAGGTAGAAATAGCTTCACATTTTAAGAACACATTTGTTTCCCTTATACAAGTGGATGCTTCTCAAAAGTTGTTCCAAACTAGATTTTTTTTGTGTCTGTTTGTTTGTTGGTACTGGAGATTGAACCCTGGGGCACTCAACCACTGAGCCCACACCCCTAGGCCTTCCCTTCCTTTTTTTTTTTTTTTCTGTATTTTATTTAGAGACAGGGTCTTGTTGAGTTGCTTATGGCTTCACTAAGTTACCTCAGCCTCCAGAGCCACTGGGATTATAGGTGTGCACCACTGTGCCCAGCTCCCAAACTAGATTCTGACTAAAGCATATGTCTAGTCTTCTCCCTTCTCTGGTATAGTGGCTTTAGAGGAACTGTGGGATCACCCATGCAGTGTCTCTGTGTCACAGGAGTCAGTTCTCCAGACACTTACGCATGCTGTGTGCTCCCGGCACTGCTGTGGGCTAGGAGCAAAATCTTGGGAGACACCATTCCTGCCTGTAAGGCACTTATAATCCGCAGGTAAGGGACATGACTCAGCTAGCAGATGTAGCCTAGGGAGGTGTGTAGGAGAGCATCCTGGAAGAGGTGGCAGGGAAAACTGTTCCCCTTCTTTCCTCCCCTACAACACTTAGTAGGGTGCTATGATTACTGAGTCCTTGATCCAGGGTGATCCAGTCTACTCCCACTGCCTCAGCTTCATTCCCATGTGATGATCTGTGTCTCCCACCCATGTGTGAATTTTGGGGAACAAATCTGTGGCCTGTAGTTCACCTCTTCCAGAATGTTTTGAAGACCTGCAATTCTAAGTGTCTGCAGTTAAACCCAGTATCTCTGCTCCGGACCAAATCTCCCTGTGCTCCAAACCTGCTATAGATGTCACTGTTGGCTCAAGCTCTAAAAGCCTGCTGGTCATTCTTTGTTCATCTCACCGCCACATTCCAGTAGTCACTAAGTTGTTTCCAGCCATTAAATACCTATTTGCATCACCCTCTCTCTCTCCCCATCTCCCCACTGTAGTCTAAGCCACCATCATTTCTCACTGGGACAATCGTCTCCCTGTTGACATACTTGACTATATCCTTCTTTATTTTCATATATATATATATATATAGATAGATAGATAGATAGATACATATATAGTTTTTTAGTTCTCGATGCACACAATACCTTTATTTTGTTTATTTTTATGTGGTACTGAGGATCGAACCCAGTGGCTCACATGTGCAAGGCAAGCACCCTGCTACTGAGCCATAACCCAGCCCCAACTGTAGTCATCTTCTCCAACTTTTCACAAAACAGCCAGAGTGAACTTTCCAGAATCAAAGGCATAGCAGTCCCTTTTTCTATTGTCTTTAGTACAAAGACCAAATGCCTTGATTTCTTCCCACTGGCTTTTTCCAACCCTTTCAACCCCTCCAGCCCCTTTCTTTTTCTGATACACTCCCTTGACCATCTTGCCATTCATTCTCCTGGCATACTGGTTTCACCTTTGTCATAATATTGATCATGCTTTATCATAGTTACTTGTTTCTTATTGACATCTCTGCTAGATACTAGGCTCAGAGACCACAGACCAAATCTATATTGTTTATGCTATACCCTCAACCCACACCATAGTGCCTATTCAGTAGAACACTGAATGTGTGGTGAATGAGTTCATTATTTTAAATGCAGTTTTTATAACAGATTTATTTATTTATTTATTTGTTTGTTTTAGATGGACACAATATTTTTATTTTTACATTTATGTGGTGTTGAGGATCGAACCCAGTACCTCATGCATGCGAGGCGAGCACTTTAACCACTGAGCCACAACCCCAGCCCCAGTTTTTATAATAGTTTTCTATAAAATGAATAAAAGGCCTCTGACATAGCTCTTTGGTAAGTACAGATAGTCATATTGTAAATTATTTTTATAGCACATCTTCTTTAGATTATGCACATGGGTAAAATATTCCAATTTCTGCAGTTGTATCTGGTTCTGTCATGAGCCATAGAGATCAATATTATAAAGCTTAAGAGTAAGTTAAGAGAGGAAGATGTAGGAGCGGAAAAACCTGAAGAACAGAAACCTTACCACTTTTTATCCTTACTAGTGCTGCAATATGTATCTTCATGCATATATCTTTTTCTTTCCTTTGAATCAGTTGCCAGAAATGAGAATTATTGGGAAAAGGGGGAATAAATGTTTTCACGGCTCTCAAAATACTGCCAAATTGTTTTCCAAATGCATCATACCAACAGGGTACACACAGGGTGGCTGCTTTATCACACTCTTTCCGCCACTGGGCAGTATCATTAAAATCTTTTTGCTAGTTTAATCGAAGAAAAAAATTGCTCTTCTCCATTCTTACTATGGAGAAAGCTGGTCTTTTTCAGGCTCATTGTTCCTACAGCTCCTTCTGGAAGAGCATCCTGATCCTCCTGGACAGTCAGAGGCTGCCAGGCTCACAGCCTCAGCAACCCCTGGGGCACAGCATCGCCCTTGTGCAGCGGCAGGGAGGGCAGTGGTGGAGGGAGGCCACACAGACCACACCATTGTTGGGGGATGCAGTCACTGGGATAATGCTGTGAGAAGGGATGAAAAGAACGATTCTCCATTCTTGATTGTTGTGATTTCCAAGGATGAGCCAGCAGCTCCAGTCCGGGAAGGGATGGGTCTTTACTGTGGCCAGATGCTCCTTTTTCCAGTGCTGCCTCCCATTGTTCCTGGTGAGAAGGGGTGGGGGACAGCACAGCAGCTGAAACAGATTAACTTCTATGCTAGTTTCCTCCCTTTGAGTGAGTGCCCTGGACCTAGGACATTCCGAATTAGTCAGAAACCATTTAGAAATAAGAATATGGTTCAAGGTCCACAGTGTATAGGAACCAGCCTTCTGGAGTATGTACACCATTCCTGCCTTTATCTATGTGAACTGCTTGAGGCAGAAAGAGCTTTCTTTCCTCCCCTTCCCCACTGCCACTGCCTTGGTTAAGGCCCCCATCCTGTTTTGTCTGGGCTATGGCAATAACTTCCTGCTTCCCTTCATCTATCCTCCTCTGTACTGTTGCCAAAGTGATATTTCTTCATGCATGTTGGATCTTAACCATTCTCCAATTTAAACTGTGAGTACTTCCCCGCCTTCAGGATAAAACTCAAGCTCTTTATTCAGCTTTTTTTTTTTTTTTTAATTTAGCAATCAAATCCCAAACTGCTTTTCCAGACTGGCTTCCACCTCTTCTCTGAACTATTCTGGTTCTCTGGTCCCTCTGCCCTGATGCTCTTCTGCTTCCGTTCTACCTAATTAATTCCTGATGCCAACATCCCTCCTCAGAGAGCAGACCCCTTCAAATCATCACTTCCTTGTTGGATTTCCCCGACAGTTAAGTTACCTCCTGTTCCTATAACCCTATAGTAGCACTTACACACAAGATTGTAATTTCTCTGATTGTTTCTCCCAAAATCAGGAATTATCCCTTTTCCTTGGATATTTGCATTTGTGAATCCCCTGCATATAATAGTTTTGCATATAATAAGTCCTCCAAAATGTTTCCTTTCCTTCCTTTCTATTAGCTAGTCTTAAGCTCTTTAACTTTTGGTATATTTTTATTTTTGGAGCCAAAAGAGAATGTAATGTAGTTTAATTATTATTTCTTCTTTTTTTAATGGCTGACGAAACCAAAAGCCAATGAAGAAAGGAATTCACCCTGGGATGCACAGCTAGATTTATTGACAAAGCTAGGGAATATGATTAGAACTGATCTCCACAAGTAACTTTAAAAGAACCTTGAAATAAAGGTTACATTAGGTAGAAATGAAGGAATTAAAAGTCATTTTCAAGTTCTTTGCTGAGCGCTTAAATATGTTACATTTCTTAAAAATATATTTATTTTTAGATTATGGCAAAGTACATATAGCTTAGTTTGACATCTTAACTATTTTTAAGTGTATAGTTCAGTGGCATTGAGTACTTTCACATATGTGTACAACCATCACCACCACCCTTGTCAAAAACCCATTCTCCCAAACTGAAAGTCTGTACGCATGAGACAATAACTTCCTGTTCCTTCATTCCCCAAACTCCTGGCAACCACAGTTCTACTTTCTGTTTCTGTGAATTTAACTCCTCTAAGTACCTCTAAGAAACTGTAAGTGAAATCATACAGTATTTGTCTTTTTTGGCTGCTTATTCATTTATCATAATTTCCTCGAGTTCCATCCGTGTGGTGGCATGCATCAGAGTTTCCTTCCTTCCTTAAGACTGAATAATATTCCACTACATGTATATATCAAGTTTTGTTTCTCCATTCATCCACCACTGGATAGTTGGCTTGCTTCCACCATTTGGCTATTGTGAATAAAGCTGCTGTAAACATAGGGGTAAAAATATTTGTTCAGGTCCCTGTTTTCACTTAAGAGTCTACAGCTAGAAGCAGAATGGATCATGTTATTCTATTTTCAATGTTTAAAGGAATTGCTGTATTTTTTTCCACAGTAGCTGTACCATTTTACATTCCCACTAAGAATGCACAGGGGTACCAATTTTTTTCATATCTTCATCATTTCTATTTTCTTTTTTAATTTTTCAATTGATTTTTTTAAAAAAATAAATGAAAGCAGAATGCATTACAATTCTTATTACACATACACAGCACAACTTTTCATATCTCTGGTTGTATATAAAGTATGTTCACACCAATTCGTGTCTTCATACATGTACTTTGGATAATGATGTCCATCACATTCCACCATCATTTCTAACCCCCTGCCTCCTCCCTTTCCCTCCCACCCTCTGCCCTATCTAGAGTTTGTCTATTCTTCCCATGCTCCCCCTCCCTACCCCATTATGAATCGGCCTCCCTATATCAGAGAAAACATCCAGCATTTGGTTTTTTGGGATTGGCTAACTTCACTTAGTATTATCTTCTCCATCCATTTACCTGAAAATGCTATGATTTTATTCTCTTTTATTGCTGAGTAATATTCTGGTGTGTGTGTGTGTGTGTGTGTGTGTGTGTGTGTGTGTGTATGTATGTATATATGTGTGTGTATATGGTGTATATAGTGTTCCTGCCCTGGACTCCTGAGAAAGTTCATAGCTGCTTCCAATTTACATGCAAGTCCAGTGCAAAGCACCTTGTGATGTTTGGTTGACAAATGGTTCCTTTATTTCCCTTCCTGGCTTGGTGCTTTTATGGGTAAATTACATAGGACTTAATATGCCTAAATTGAGAATTCAGAACTCTACCCTATTTTTCACACTATGACTTCTTTTCACTCACTCTTTCTGCAGTCTGTAGCCTTTCCCCTGTGTTCTCTTCTCTTTTTTTTTTCCCCAATTTTTAAATTTTATTTATTTATTTATTTTTGTGGTAAGTGGATTTAAGTTGGTAAGATAACTGAGGCATGTAGAAACTAATGGCTACTGACGTCTTATTGTAGTGGCCCCAAGGCACTTGCATGATAATTGGTGCTTTGTAAATTAAAATTCAACCTAAAAATCTCTTCAGTGTTTCTTAAATTAAGTTTATTATGTGTGATAATTTGTACCTAGAGGCTTCTGTTGTTATTTGTTGTAGTGACTGTGGCAGTAATGAGCCTGGCTCCCAGAAAAGCTTGGCACATGCTACACATTTGCATTTGGCAGGACTCCATGTTGTATCCTGAACAAATGAATCAGCCTGTTTCGGGGGTGGGGAAACTGAATCACTGGGAGGCTGTGGATCTTGCTCATGATCCCCAGTGATCCTTGAATAGGGAAATACCAGAGAATTCTGTGTTCTGTTTGTAGCTGGATTATTCCTTAGGCTCTAGATTTAGGAGTACCAAGGCTCATGTAATCACCTACAAAAGCACCACACAAGGAAGGGAAGCAGAGGAACCATTCATTGACCACCAGGCATCACTAGGCGCATGCTCACATAGGTCTCCTACAGAAAGCAGGAACAGCTATGAATATTCATGATAGTCCAGGATCCTAATTCAGTCTAAGTACTATTTACTTTATTGTGGTAAGAAACACTGTTTAGGTTTTTTGTTTTGTTTTTTTAATATTTTATTTAGAGATAGGATATCTCTGAGTTTCCTAGGGCCTCACTAAGTTGCTGAGGTTGTCTTTGAACTCGCAATCCTCCTACCTCAGCCTCCTGAGCTGCTGGGATTACAGTTGTGCGCCGCTGTGCCCAGCCAGGAAACACTATTTATCTGGCTTCTGCATCTATCCAAACCATTAGAAAAAAAGTGCTGAAAAATAAGAGAGATCCCAGAGCCAAGGCTCATACATATCTATCCTCATGACAGCCTTTCTAGTGAACAGGAAAACAGCATGTGATAGTTTCTTCATAATCTTAGAGAGGTCAAGAAACTTGTAAGTGGTGGAAAGGCAGGTGTCATCCAGTAAATAGCAGGCTGAGGACTGAACACAGGGTTTTTGATAGATCATCACTCACAGGTTTTGAATTCTAAAATTTAACATAAAATAGTATATCATGTCATCATTTCTTTTTTTTTTTAAAGAGAGAGTGAGAGAGGAGAGAGAGAGAGAGAGAGAGAGAGAGAGAGAGAATTTTTAATATTTATTTTATTTTTTTAGTTCTTGGCGGACACAACGTCTTTGTTGGTATGTGGTGCTGAGGATTGAACCCGGGCCGCACGCATGCCAGACGAGCACGCTACCGCCTGAGCCACATTCCCAGCCCCCATGTCATCATTTCTTAACATTGAGTTCCTGCATCTTCCGCCTTCATTGGGAATTGGGACTTAAGACCCGGAAAGTTGACTTCTTCATCTGTCTGGAAGATGTGGGGCAGGTCTGAGGCAGATTTGGTTACCAAAGAGAGCCCAGAAAATAGACCCTACTTTGCTATTTAGTAACTTTTTATCTACAGAGATAATAATTGTAACTACTCACAGAATAGTTACCAGACTGAAATAAGCTGAAGTACATAAAGTGTTGCTGTGGTGCTGGTGCAGAGTAATGTGTGCCATTGATCTGATAGAAACCCTACAGCTTAGAGAAACCCCAAAACCTCCCTCTTGCTTCCCCTGTACTTTCTTATTGAAAAACTAAAGATATAACATGGGTTTTTTTTGTTTGTTTGTTGTTTTTTACTCACAGGTCAAACTGCCTCACAGTTTTCAGTAGACTCCAGGGAGCTCCTAATTAGGTGTAGCCTCAGTTCAGGGAATCTTTAGTAATGTTCTGCCTTGTATAGATGTCCCCCCTCAAAATTGTTCCAAGCTTAAACTTGAGGGGGAGGTCAGTACTCTTAACCATCTGCATCAAGGCTTGAAGCTGACTTTCTGTCAGTAGATCCAGCACTGGACATCAGTGTTCATTAGATTTAATTGCCAGTACAACTTTCTCTCCCTCCTTCCTTGCATCTCCACCTTGTCTCAGGGGTCTGGCCTCCTCAAGAGCTGGCCTGTTTGTCAGTACCTCCTCTCGGGCCACTGTCTCCTTGCCTGCCTGAGGTCCAGTTGCCTCAGGCTTTCTAAGCAGCTAGCTACTCTGGTAAACTAATTGTATCTTAGGTATTTATGGAAAGAATAAACAAATAAATATACTGGGGCAATGTGAAAGCAATATAATAAGCAATACTAACTCTTACTGCCTGGCCCAGGGCCTGGCCCAAAACCATGCTCAATGAAAATTTGTTCATTAAACCATTACTTTTGTCATAACACATTTACTATCCTAAACATATGCTTGAATCCTAGTTCAAATGCTGCCTACTTTGTTGAACTGTTCTCATTCAAATATAAATTCTCCCTCTTCTAAAATAAAGCTTTAGCTGGGCACAGAGGCACACATGTGTAATCCCAGTGGCTCGGGAGGCTGAAGGAAGGGTCCGAGAGTTCAAAGCCAGCCTCAGCAATGGTGAGACACTAAATAACTCAGGGAGATCTGGTCTCTAAATAAAATACAAAATGGGACTGGGAATGTGGCTCAGTGGTCAAGTGCCCCTGAGTTCAATCCCCAGTACTCACCCGCACCAAAATAAAATAAAGCTTTATAGGAAAATTTATATTTCTTATATAGGGAAAGAAATAAAAACAACTTTTTACCTCTATTTCCTAATTTTATTCTCACAAGCAGCCTGTCAGGATTTTCATCTTCATGCTACAACTGAAGAAACTTAGGCATAGGCATGTATAGTTCTTAAGAAGTACGCCGACCCCAAAATTTACTTTCAGCTTTTGCATTTTTCTCTCGAAATTATTATACAAGCCAATGTTTATTTTAGTTATTGTGTCCAAATTTTAACTTCCCCACAAGAATGGAAACCCTTTTAATTTAAGGTCTGTCTCATGCTTGTGCTTTCCAGAGCATCTCACATAATAAGCATTTGGAAAATAAATAATCAGTTTTAATCATCAATGCAAGAATCAAAGGAGTGACCAGTGGCATAATTTCTATAAAATCAGGGAGAAAAAGGTTTGGTGTAGATACAAGCATTTTTTTTTTCTATGTAGAAAATTCCCCAATGAGTTGACTTAGTTTTTCTAAGATGCACTGTGGGACATGGCCCCCTGAGTCTCTTTCTGATGGATTTTGCCAGATGCAGACTCGTAGCACTGAGTTCGGCTTTTACCCTTTCCCACCTGAAGCTGCACAGCTGACACACAACATAGACTCGAGGACAGTGACGTCGGAACACTACAGGCCATGGCTCTCCATGGTTGAGATTCATTGCTATTAATATCTAGATTTCTATTAATACTCCCCTTTCACTGTGAGCTAATTTAAATCTGCTGTTCTCCCATCTATTCTTAGCCTCATATTCTTGGGCCTAAGCCTGGTTCCCATTTACAGATCATAACTCCATTTTGGTTTTTGTATTTTCAGGCATATAAGGTTTGCTGTCCCCATTATTTTTCTGAGAAGGGGTGGGGTCTGTTGGTGTTGGGGGAGAGGGGCCACTCTTTGTTATGCAAGACTGTGCCATGCATGACCTGAGGTTAGTATACCTGTCCCTGGACCTCTGGTGCTTGTGGTGCTACCCTATCATTATGACAGCCTATGCACCCACCACCACCACACACAATGCACATTCCCAAGCTCCCTGAAGGGTGGGCAGTGGTGCCACTGGTTGAAAGCCACAATGACCGGATACCTATCTCCACCACTCTTGATCCCTGTTGACCTGAGTCCTACTCCAAGTTGGAAGAGGAACAGGCATGGTCCCCACTTTTCTCAAAAGACCCTTTTCAGCTGCCCTGGAACTCCAATGGCTTTGTGAAGCAGAGGGGCAAATACTAGCTCTGAAATAGGATCTCCTTGAGGATTGGGCTGCCTAGACCAATGGAAAGTCATTGTTTCTCTGTCAAGACAGGCTGATCTGGGGCTGGCAATGTGGCTCAAGCGGTAGCGCGCTCGCCTAGCGTGCGTGCTGCCCAGGTTCGATCCTCAGCACCACATACAAAAACGAAGATGTTGTGTCCGCCGAGAACTAAGAAAAAATAAATAAATGTTAAAATTCTCTCTCTCTCTCTGTCCCCCTCTCTCTCACTCTCTCTTTAAAAAAAAAAAAAAAAGGACAGGCTGATCTGTCAGACAAGGTTTTATTCGTTATAATTACTTGAGGACTGAAGGCAACAGGTGGAGAGTGGTGACTATTAGTAAGTATAAGTTTCTCTTAGATATTGAAAATATTTTGGAATTAGATAGTGGTAAGGGTTGCATAACCTTGCATGTACACTAAAAGCTACTAAATTGTGGACTCTTAAGGGTAGAGTTCATGGGATGTGAATCAGATCTTAATTTCTTTTAAATCACCTGAGCCTGCTGCTTGTAGTAGTCTGCTGTTTCCCCACCTACTGTAGAGTTTCCTAAGCTTGAAACAGAAAATTCTACAGTCACTGCAGTTTCTTTTCTTTCCCTCAATTTCCATTATTTATTTATTTATTTATTTTTTTGTACCGAGGATTGAACCCAGGGGCACTTAACCACTGAGGCATACTCCCAGTCCTTTTTTATGTTATTTAGAGACAGGGTCTCCCTGAGTTCCTTAGGGCCTCATTAAGTTGCTGAGGTTGGCTTGGAACTCTTGATCCTCCTACTTCCGCCTCCCCAGCTGCAATTACAGGCTTTCCATTTCTAATGACTGATTAAGACCTAACTCCAAAATAATTCTCAAACTCCTTTCTTCCTTGTTGACCCTACTACCATTGACCTTACTCAGGCTGCCTTCCCTGGCCTGTAATATTGTGACCAACTCTTAGCTTCTCTGCTTATCTCTAGACTTTCTCCACCTTCATAATCTTTCCAGAATGCTTCAATTATGTCCTCAACTTTTTATTGAAAATACAACATACATACAAAAATTGTATAAAATATAATTCTGTAAAGGAAACACCTATGTATCTATCACTCAAGTCAAAAAAATTGCCAATATTCTAGAAATCTCTGTATATCCCTTAACAATCATGTTCTTATTCCACCTCTGTTCCTCTGTCCAAGTAGCGTGACTCTTCAGTTATCACTTCCTTGCTTTTGTATATAGTTTCATTATAAGTTTGTGTATCCTTCAGAAATATTGTTAGTTTTGTCTCCTTTTGAACTTTATTTAAATTAAATAACATTTTCAGCCTCGAGTCCTTCTCTCAATTTTATGTTCGTAAGATTTGCTTATAGAGTTTTGTGTAGCTCAGTTATTTTTTAAAACCTAGATCTGATCCTATTCCTTTCAGTCATATAGATGTGAAGTTCAAACTTAAGACAACTTAAGTATGCTTCCAGAACCAGAGGCAGCAGTACCTTTTAGAAACTTGTTTCAAAATACAAATTCTCAGACTGCTATACTAGACTTTCCAAATCAGAAACTCTTGATGTAAGTCCAGGAAATCTATGTGGTAACAAGCACTCTAGGTAATAGGTAATTCAGATGCAAACTATAGGTTGAAAATTACTTCTTGAAGATAAGGGAGCCATTGATGAATTTAGCTTTCCCTTACAAGCTGAAATATTATCTTGAAACATACTGTTGAACCCCCATTCTAGTTCTACTTGGTCAGTGTACATGACCACCAGTGTTTTTCAACTGTGGAGCACTGTTTTTATTGTTATGTATGATCACTGATGATGATCAGTCCATCCAACTTAATCATTCATCCCTTTATTGTTTCCACCTCTCCTTCTACAGATAAAAAGAGGTACACATCTATTTATCAGCTATCTTGTTTTAAAAGAAAAAAAATTCAATGGGTTGACTTTTTTTCTTATTAAAAAATCAAAGTTCCAAATAAAATTTTACTTGTACCAGTCAGAATTTTCCAGAGAAATAGAACTTATAGGATGGATGGATGGATGGAAGGATAAGAAGAGATTAATTATGAGTATTGACACATGCAGTTATGGGATTGAGAAATCCTATGATCTCCCATTGCAAGATGGAGAACTAGGAAAGTCAGTGGTGTAGTTCAATCAAAGGCCAAAGGCCTGTGAACCACAGGAACTGCTAATACAAATCCTGGAGTCCAAATGCCGAAGAACGTGTGTCGCGCGCGCATATATTAAATATGGATGAACCTTTATTTTATTCATTTATTTATATGCACTGCCGAGAATCAATCCCAGTGCCTCACACATACCAGGCAAGTGTTCTACCACTGAGCCACAACCCTAGCCCAGAACCTAGATTTTTGATGTCTTAAGGGAAGAAAAAGATGAGTGCCCCAGCACCAGAAGAGAGACAAATTCAACTTTCTTCTGCCTTCTTGTTCTTTCTGGGCCCCCAATAGATTGGACAGTGAATGAGTATGATCTTTAAAAAAAATGTGTGTGTGTGTACTTAGTTGTAGATAGACACAAACCTTTTATTTTATTTATTTTTTATGTGGTGCTCAGGATCAAACTCAGTGCCTCACACATACTAGGCAAGTACTCTACCTCTGAGCTACAACGCCATCCGGAGGGTGATCTTCTTTACTCAGTTTCTTGATCCAAATGTCAATCTCATCTGGAAACACCCTCACAAACACACCCAGAAATAATTTTTACTGTCTGTCTAGGTATCCTTTAACCCAATAAAAATGACACTAAAAATTAACCATCATACTGTTGTGGTCACTTTTCTGTGTTAAAAAATTACTTGTATACTTTATTCTTTTAAATATCATGAACTCTTTTCACAGGTTCAAATTACTGATAAATTTTAAACATTACATCTTGGGCAATGGGAGCCTCTTTAAATTAAATCCTTGTGACTTTCATTAGTTCTTTTTTTTAATTTTATTTTTAGTTGTAGATGGACATAATATCTTTATTTTTGTTTATTTCTATGTAGTGCTGGGGACCGAACCCAGAGCCTCATGAGTGCGAGGTAAGCGCTCTACCACTGAGCTATCACCCCAGCCCTTTCATTAGTTCTTAACATTTTCTTTGATGTATTTTAAAGCACTCTTGCACTTATTATTGAATAAGCAGAATGTGTAGGTCTATTTTAATTATTTTTTTTAATTGTAGATGGAAACAATACCTTTATTTATTTATTTATTTATTTATTTATTTATTTATTTATTCTTATGTGATGCTGAGGATCAAACCCAGTGCTTTACACGTGCCAGACGAGTGTGCTACCACTGAGCCACAACACCAGCCCTAATTACTTTTTTATTCCACAGCATGTAATCAACCTTCTCTAGAGAGTTCTGAGCCTCTTGGCAGAGAATAATATAAAGGACCCACATCCAGGACTGTGGTACACATGAGGTTGTCACGTTTGCAGGTCACACTTGGTGACTAAGTTGGATAGTTATGAACTACAGCTCATAATTTTTTAGTTATAAGTTTATGTATGGATGTCATACCTAACTTTTCTTAAGAGTTTATGGATTTATTGATCACTAAGACTCTTCGACATAAATATCAGAAAATATTCTTAATTGCCTACTCTGATCTCTTGCACTGAATTATGCCCAAGTAGAGGAACAGTAAGAGACACATGTTCAAAACAATTAGAAGATAAAATTTATGCCAATCAAAATCCCAACGGCATTTCTTGTAGAAATAGATAAAGCAATCATGAAATTCATATGGAAAAATAAAAGACCCAGAATAGCAAAAGCAATTCTAAGCAGGAAGTGTGAATCAGGCGGTATAGCGATACCAGATTTCAAACTATATTACAGAGCAATAGTGACAAAAACAGCATGGTACTGGTACCAAAACAGGTGGGTGGACCAATGGTATAGAATAGAGGACACAGAGACTAATCCACAAAGTTACAACTATCTTATATTTGATAAAGGGGCTAAAAGCATGCAATGGAGGAAGGATAGCATCTTCAACAAATGGTGTTGGGAAAACTGGAAATCCATATGCAACAAAATGAAACTGAATCCCTTTCTCTCGCCATGCACAAAAGTTAATTCAAAATGGATCAAGGAGCTTGATATCAAATCAGAGACTCTGCGTCTGATAGAAGAAAAAGTTGGCTCCGATCTACAGATTGTGGGGTCGGGCTCCAAATTCCTTAATAGGACACCCATAGCACAAGAGTTAATAACAAGAATCAACAAATGGGACTTAATTAAACTTAAAAGTTTTTTCTCAGCAAGAGAAACAATAAGAGAGGTAAATAGGGAGCCTACATCCTGGGAACAAATTTTTACTCCTCACACTTCAGATAGAGCCCTAATATCCAGAGTATACAAAGAACTCAAAAAATTAGACAATAAGATAACAAATAACCCAATCAACAAATGGGCCAAGGACCTGAACAGACACTTCTCAGAGGAGGATATACAATCAATCAACAAGTACATGAAAAAATGCTCACCATCTCTAGCAGTCAGAGAAATGCAAATCAAAACCACCCTAAGATACCATCTCACTCCAGTAAGATTGGCAGCCATTCTGAAGTCAAACAACAACAAGTGCTGGCGAGGATGTGGAGAAAAGGGTACACTTGTACATTGCTGGTGGGACTGCAAATTGGTGCGGCCAATTTGGAAAGCAGTTTGGAGATTCCTGGGAAAGCTGGGAATGGAACCACCATTTGACCCTGCTATTGCCCTTCTCGGACTATTCCCTGAAGACCTTAAAAGAGCATGCTACAGGGATACTGCCACATCGATGTTCATAGCAGCACAATTCACAATAGCTAGACTGTGGAACCAACCCAGATGCCCTTCAATAGATGAATGGATAAAAAAAAAATGTGGCATCTATACACAATGGAGTACTATGCAGCAATAAAAAATGACAAAATCATAGAATTTGCAGGGAAATGGATGGCACTAGAACAGATTATGCTTAGTGAAGCTAGCCAATCCCTAAAAAACAAATACCAAATGTCTTCTTTGATATAATGAGAGCAACTATGAACAGAGCAGGGAGGAAGAGTAGGAAGAAAAGATTAACATTAAACAGAGACATGAGATGGGAGGGAAAGGGAGAGAAAAGGGAAATTGCATGGAAATGAAGGGAGACCCTCATTGCTATACAAAATTACATATAAGAGGTTGTGAGGGGAATGGGAAAATAAACAAGGAGAGAAATGAATTACAGTAGATGGGGTAGAGAGAGAAGATGGGAGGGGAGGGGAGGGGGGATAGTAGGGGATAGGAAAGGTAGCAGAATACAACAATTACTAATAGGGCATTATGTAAAATTGTGGATGTGTAACCGACGTGATTCTGCAATCTGCATTTGGGGTAAAATTGGGGGTTCATAACCCACTTCAATCGAATGTATGAAATATGATGTCAAGAGCTTTGTAATGTTGTGAACAACCAATAAAAAAAAAGAAAAAAAAAGAAGATAAAATTTATATTTGTATATAACATTTTTAAAAACATATGTCTTTTTTTCCCTGCTCTTTAATTATGTGATATGGGATATTTGGTGGAATGCTATCCCAAGTGGGTTAGGTTCAGTGTTGTAGAATGTGCTTCACAAAACAACAACAACAACAACAACTCCTCCTCCTCCTCCTCCTCCTTCTCCTCCTCCTCCTCCTCCCCCCCCCTCCTCTTTCTTTTTCTTTTTCTTTTTCTTCCAGGTACCAGGTGGCCAGAGGTAACTGGCCAGGGACTACAACTTTCCCAAGGGCTAAAGAAAGAAAAATCTTTCTATAATGTGGCATGTTCTCACTGATTAAAAAAAAACAAAACAAAACAAAACAAAACAAAAAAAAAACCCTGATAGGCAACAAGGAACCTGTTTAACAAACTTCAGGAAAAAATCTCTTTATTTCTTTCTTTCCAGAGTTGTAGTCTGTGATGTGACTTCAACTGTTCAAGTTCCTGCTTTGGAAGTTGAGTCTTTGCTGAAATAGAGTATACCTAAAATATTAGGTCAGCCCATCACTACAGATCATACAGACATTAAAAAATTATAGGAGATAAGTAGTTACCAGTCTAGAAGGAAAGAATGGGGCTTGGTGATGTTTGCATAACTTTGTGAATACACTAAAAACCATTCAATTATATACTATAAAAGGGTGAATTTTATGGCATATAAGTTAGTTCTCATTTTTTAAATAATAGGATAGCTGGAGAATACTAGGAATAACTTCATATATATAGGCTTAATAATATAAATGATTAAATTCTATGAAGGATGTGTTATCAAAACTAATGTGAAGAATAAAGATCTGAATAGCCCTATTAAAAATGTAAACAACTTTCTTTACCTGTTAAAAGAATTTAATTCTAATTTTCAAACTCCCACAAGGAAAACTCCAGGTGTGGATGGCTTCTTTAGTTTTATCCAACATTTAAGGAAGAAACATTTCCCAAATTGGTCTCTAGACTGAGTACAGTACTCATCAAAATCCCAGCATTCTTTTTTAAAATTAACTTTTTAAAATTTTGTACTTGTAGATGGCAGCATGCCTTTATTTTATTTGTTTATTTTTATGTGGTGCTAGGCATCAAACCCAGTGCCTCACACATAGTAGGCAAGTGCTCTGCACAGTTATGGCCCCAGTCCTCCAGCACTCTTTTTGTGTACAGACATTGACAGGCTGACTCTAAAATTTATATGGAAATGCAGAAGACCTAGAATAACCAAAACGACTTTGAAAACGAAGAACAAAGTTCAAGGACTCACACTATCTGATTTCAAGACTTAGAAAACTAGTAATCAGGATTGTATGGTATTAACAAGTATACAAAAAGAGATCAGCTGGACCATAATATCAGTTCTAGAAATAGACCTACATTTATTTGGTCAATTGATTTTTTTCAACAGAAATCCAAAGGCAATTTGGTAAGGAAAGGATATTTCCTTTCAACAAATGTTGCTAGAACAAGTGGATACCCATAAAGGGAAAAAAGACCCATGATCCTTATTTCATACTCTATACAAACAAGGCTCATAGACCAAACTGTAAAATGTCTAGAAGAAAACAAAGCAGAAAATCTTTTTAACTTTGACGTATGCAAAAATTTTGTTTTAGATCAGGCAGATACAAAAGAGTCTGAATTGTTTTAAAAATTGATAAATGGGGCTTTATCAAAATGTAAAACGTTTTCTCTTTAAAAGATACCATTAAGAAAATAAGGACAGGGCTGGGCTGATAGCCCAGTTTGTAGAGCATTTGCCTTGCACGAGTGAGGCACTGAGTTCAAGACTCAGCACCACATAAAAACAAATGAATAAAATAAAGATATTGTGTCTGTATACAACTAAAAAAAAAATTTAAAGAAAAAGAAAATGAGGACTGGCGTTGTGGCTCAGAGATAGGGTGCTCACCCAGCATCCATGAGGCACTGGGTTCGATCCTCAGCATCACATAAAAATAAAATATTGTGTCCACCTATAATTAAAAAATAAATATTTTTTTAAAAAGAAAAAATGAATATATGTAATATTGTCAATTAAAATTTCAGGGCTGGGGATGTGGCTCAAGCGGTAGCGCACTCGCCTGGCATGCGTGCGGCCCGGGTTCGATCCTCAGCACCACATACCAACAAAGATGTTGTGTCCGCCGAGAACTAAAAATAAATATTAAAAATTCTCTCTCTCTCTCTCTCTCTCTCTCTCTCTCTCCTCTCTCACTCTCTCTTTAAAAAAAAAAAATTCAAATAAAAAAATGAAAAGGTAAGCCACGGAACTGAGAAAAAAATCTTCCTCTCCCCCATTTGATACATATATGTGTGCATGGTTTGTGTGTGTGTGTATATGTATATATGTATGTAAACTCTAACAAAAACTCTAACAATGGACTCTACCCAGAATATATATAGAAGACTCTTAATAACTCATTAATACAACAAAGCATTTCAACTTTTAAAAGGGCTAAAAGTTTAAAACAGATTACATAACAAAAGGAGATAAAAGACCACTAAGCACATAGAAAGTTGTTCAACAAATAACGCAAATTAAAACCATGGTGAGGTACCACTATCCACCCCCTAAGATGGCCGCAATGACCAAGCTTGGTGAAGCAGTTGGAATTCTCATACATTGCTGGTGGGAATTTAAAAAACAAACAAACAAAAAATGTTCCAACCACTTTGAAAAACAATGTGACAGTGTCTTATAAAATCAAACATACATTCACTGTGTGACGCAGCCATTCTACTCCTAGGTATTTAATCAAGAGAAACAGGTTCACAAAAAACTTGTACAAGAATGTTTATAGTTAACTTTTTCAAAATACTTCCAAGCCAGAAACAACCTAATTGTCCCTTAATAAGGAAAGAAAATAATGGTACTTCCATAACATACTGTATTACTCAGAAATTTAATAAACCACTAACATTCAGCAATGTGAGTAAATTGTGGAAACTTCATGTTGTACTTAAAAGGTGCAAAAGAATACATTCTGTATGGTTTCATTTTTGATAGTCTAAAAACTAAATAAAATGTGTAATGATAGAAAACAGATGAGTAACTGCCCAGGGCCAGCGTAAGGGGTGAGGATTAACCTAGAAAGGACAAAAAGGAACTCTTTGGGGAGACGCAAATGTTCTGTCTTGATTGTGGTGGTGGTTATATGATAGATACAGTTGGCAAAATGAATCCATCTGAATTCTTTATGATGGATGGATTTTATTGCAAAAACAATCATGCCTTTTTTTAACATAAGGAAGTTTTTTTTTTTAAGAGATCAGATCAGGAGCTGTTCTTCTATTGTTCTTTTTAGTTATACATGACAGTAGAATATATTTTGACATATTTATACAAACATGGAATAATCTTGTTCTAATTAGGATCCTAGTCTTTTGGTTGTACATGATGTGGAGATTCACTGTGGTATATTTGTACATGTACATAGGAAAAATAAGTCAGGTTCATTCCATTGTCTTTCCTATTCCTGTCCCCCCTCCCTTCCCTTCATTCCACTTTGTCTAATCCACTGAACTGCTATTCTTCCCTTCCCCCACCACTCTGTTGTGTGTTAGCATCCACATATTAGAGAGAACATTTGACCTTTGGTTTTGGGGATTGGCTTATTTTGCTTAGCATAATAGTCTCTAGATCCATCCATTAAAATCAGCATACTATAGGAACTTTTCTTCTAATGCTATATAGTGATCCCCTTATATATTAAACAAAAACCTTTTCAACTGCTCATAGAGAAGCTATAGAATAGTCTCTGTGTGGAAATATTTTTTTAGTTTTATGTACTCCTGGCAACTGAATTGATATAAATTGGGGTTCCTCAGAGTCACACAGGCCATTTATTTGATCACCCAAATTAATCTTTGGAATTAGGTTCAGTTTCTCCTGCCATCCTTTAAATGACTTGCCTGCATTATTATCAAGTGGTGTGAGAGAGGAGAAGCCAGTTTCCAAAAGGGCCCCTTGCCCAGGTCATTATGTACTTTGGTAGCAGATTTTCATATCTTCCCATGACTAGCAAATCCCATGGTGTCCTTGACTCCAGTGGATAGTACAAAGCTCTCCAGAAGGCACCAGATTTTGCCGGGCATGGTGGCATACATCTGTAATCCCAACAACTCAGGAGGCTAAGGCAGGATTGCAAATTCAAGGCCAGCTTGGCAACTTATCAAGACCCTGTCTCAAGACAAAATAAAAAATAAAATGGGATGGGAATATAGCAGCTCAGTGTTAGATGCCCACAAGAAGGTCCCAGATTTTGTGCTTTTGCTCATGTGTATCTACAGTCTGGGTACCTTTGGAAGAGTCCACTGAGTACCATCCAGAAGTCCTACCTGATGTTTCTAACCCTCTGTCTTTATTTGTGGACTTAAAATGTTTAAAATTAAACAACAAAGTCAACATTTGTAATTTATATAGATGAGTATACATTGCCCGGGAACAGGAAGTGTTTTTCCCCCTAGTATGGGAAGGAAAATAATGGTATTTCCATAACATACTGTATTACTCAGAAATTTAATAAACCACTAACATATTCAGCAGTGTGCATAAATTATGGAAACTTCATGTTGTGCATAAAAGGTGCAAAAGAATACATTCTGTATGGTTTCATTTCTGATAGTCTAAAAACTAAATAAAATGTGTAATGATAGAAAACAGATGAGTGACTGCCCAGTGACTTCACATACCAGAGACAGCTAGAAGTACAACCAAATCTCCAAACTTCTTTTCCATTTATTCTTACTAAGTCAAGACCACATTATATGAACCACCACAATTTAGTGCAGAGTTTCTCCAAATGGTATTCTAGGACATTCTGTAATAGAATCATTTGAGGTTTATATCCCTGAACTCCATTCTAGACCTGCTGAGTCTGAATCTCTGTTGAGACTGGGACCTAAGAATGCATTTGAAAAGACGTCTCAGTGATTCTGGTGCACACTAAAATTTAATTACCAGGTGAAGACAGTTGTGAGTTAATGAAAGAGTTTAAGCAAGGAAGGAACACAGATTGTATTTAAGAAAATATGGAACCAGTTCTTGGAGGAAGGGGTGAATAAGAAAGAAGCCTTTGTTCTAGAGGAAAGGAAATGGTTTGTGTTTGTGGGCATTATTTATCTATTCTTTGTCCATCTTTGCTTAGGTTTTTCTCTTATAACCTTTGCTTAATTCCATGCTTTAAATATATCTTAAATCAGAGCGTTCAAGGACATGAAAGCAAGGTCCTTCAATGGATTGAACTTTGTTTTTCCAGAATGCGAAGGGCTGAAAGAGCTCATTTGTTTCTTTGTCAATGGGAGAGGTAATTCTACTAATGGATTTTGATTCCTCTGCAGAAAGGTCAACTTGGTCTTTTGGGAATCAATCTCATAGAACTCAGTCAATGTTATTACTGATACAAAGTTCTTTGGTTTCCCAGATGTGACCCTGTCCCCTTCACACATGTCAAATTCATCTTGCCCCTTTGTCTTTGATGTGATAGAAGCAAAGAATGGATAGAATGCCCCATAATGGATTTGTCAGAAAGATGTAGCTGTGATTCTCTCCCCCATCGTAAGTATAACACAGCACACCTACTTGTTCAAGCTAGAAATCTTGTTGTCTGTCTTTACTCTTCCTTCACTTATATCCCTCCATACCCACTACATCATCAGGGTTAATCATTTCAGACTCTGAAGTATATCTTTGATATATGTGTCCTGATCCAAATGACCATTATTTCATGAGTGGTAATTTATACAGACTCCATTGTCGTGCTCTTTCCTGACATCAGTTCAGTTGCTGTAGGCTGGAGTGATATTTTAGAACTATAAATATAAAAACACTTGAAACCATTCTGGCTCATGTTCTTTGCATTAAAAAAAAAAAAAATTAGTGCTGGGCATGATGGTGCACATCTGTAATCCCAGTAACGTGGGAGGCTGAAGTAGGAGGATTACAAATTCATGGTCAATGTAGGCCTAATAAGACCCTGTCTCAAAAAATAAAAAGGACTGAATGGTAGAGCACCCCTGGGTTCAATCCCAGTACCAAAAACAACAATGAGTCAAAAGTCTGGATTAAAATGTGAAAAGTTCCCTTAAAGCATGTCTCTTTTACATCCACTTCCCTTGACAGGGAACCATGAGAAATAGTTTGGAATGCTTTTCTAAGCATTTGTAAGTCATATATGGTTATACGACCCACACACATGTGTGTGGTTGTATATATATTTATGTGCACATAAACATACAGGATATTTACTATAGCTTGTACATTGTTCTTAAGCTCATTTCTTCAGTCACCAACATATCAATTTATTAGTTATGCCCCTATCGAGGAGCCATATTCTATTTATGATTAAAAACTAAGCTTCATAAAATGTCCAATAAGACCCTGCACAATCTTCCTCTGCCTTTTTTTTTTTTTTTTTTTTTTTTTTTTTTTTTTTTTGCTTACTGTGCTTTAGCCAGGACCTCTTGTCAGGTCCTCCCCTAAGCCAACTCTCTTCCTCCACCAGCCTTGATACAAGCCATTCCCTCTACCTGGGCTGCTCCCAAGAGTATGTGGCAGTAGCTCCCACACAGTGGGCTGGTGAAGCAGAAGAAAGAGGTTGGTTAGACAGACAGGAAATTTGGGCCTCCTCCAAGGTCAGGTTTCCGTGTAACAGAACTGAGAGACCACAGACACCAGCCAGGCCTCATCAAGGTCAAGCAGATTCCTGTGTAAGCAGAAAAAAACTGATAGTGAGACATCTGTTTCATAGTACTCAAGCCCTATCCAAAAAAAGGTACAATAACCTGATTGGACCAAATAGCACATGGTGGACACTGAGTGCCTTAGCCAGTATTGGGTAAGGGGATGATTTCCTCAATCCTATAGATTTATTTAAACTCAGACACCCATTGGCAACCCTCTCTTGAGACCCCTCCCGCTTCGGGAGCTCTTCTTTCTATTACTTAAATAAATTCCGATACTTTACTCTCAACTATTGTGTCCATGAATTTCATTCTTTGAATTTGTGAGACAAAGAACCCACCCATGCTTCATGCTCTATGCTCCATGCTAATACAAAACACACACTTTCACACAAAGCTTTATTTTGGAGTAAATGAGTGTTTTTTATAAATTTGTACTTTTTCCCAAAAATATGTGAATATTGTGATTAATAATTGAGTTAATGAATTCATAGTAACTTTTCTTTATTAACAAATACTAAAAATGTATGTCTGTGGGGAAATCTCAATTGATATTGAAGTCTCAATTGATATTGAGATTTATAGTAATATTTGGCATTGACAACAATTGGCCTAGCATGTGAGGCCCTTCTTAAAAGAGCCTGTCAGTGATTTCCTTTCCACACTATTTTTTACCCACTTCGCCATCAAGCTTTACCAAATTTGACTTTATTGTTTGAGTATACCATACTTCTTCCTGTACAGTCTTCACATTCACTTAAATTCTGTATTCACAAATTTATCTACTCACAGAAATTTATTCATAATCCCCACGTCAATACTTTTGGGAAATACTTTGGTATCTGAGTATTTGTGTTCCTCCAAAATTCATATATTAACATCTAATCCCCAATGTGTTGGTATCAAGAGGTGGGCCTTTGTGCAGTGATTGGGTAGGTCATCTCACCGCCCTCATGACTGGGATTCATGCCCTTATAATAGAGATTGGTAGAACCATTTGGCCCCCATTGATCATGTGAGAATACATTTATTATGAACAGGGCCTTCACCAGACACCAGATATGCTGGTGTCTTGATCTTAGACTGCCAGCCTCCAGCCTCCAGATCTGTGCAAAGTACATTTATGTTGTGTATAAATTACCTAGCCAAAGATATTTGGGAATAGCTGGTCAAGTGAACTGAGGCACTGTGTTTTCATGGTCAACCACAGACCATGTGCATATACAGAGAAGTGGAAAATTTGAGTCACCTGATATGCATGTTTCCCACTGACATGGGACAAGGCAATATTCTGCCCTTTTCAGCTCTCATACTATAAATGACCTACTTAGTACTGTGTTTTTGGCATTTTCATGCCTTTTTTTTTTTTTTTTTTTTTTTGTAATTTCACTGCTTAAATCACTCTCAAGCATAATGCTGAGGGCTGTCTGGAATGTTTAAGCAAAAGAAAAAGCTGGGGTGTACCTTAATGAGAAAATACATGTGTGGATAAGCTGTGTTTGAGTATGACTTATAGTGTCGTTGATCATGAGTTTAGTGTTAATTAATCAGTAATAATGTACATACTAAATAAGATTTCTTTGAACAGAAACACACTTAAAACAGTTGACAAAAAATGTGACCAGAAGCTCACAAAAATGACATCTTTGTTTCCCTAGAAGAATAATTATTAACTGGTTCAGTGTTTGTGTTAACTTTACAACCTTAACTATCAGGAACAATAAGAGTCAACTATTCATTATTCTCTTCACCTGAAAAGTTCTCCCTCTAGAAATTTTTCTTGGACTAGCAAAACTCTCCATATCCTTTAAGACCCAATCCAAGTGTCACCTCTGTTATAAGTTTCCCTACTCCTCTCAGGCAAAGTAGTACTCTCCTCTTATCATCCACAAATTGTGAATATATCACTATTTAAACACTGACCTCTGTGTACCAAGTTACCTGTTGACTGCACCTGCCTGTCCCTTCCATAGATCATGAGGCCCTGAAGGCTGGCCCTGTCACTAACAGGTTTAATAAATGTTGATTGAATGGATGGAAGGAAAAAGAGAAAAGTTTTGTATGAGTAGGAAAAAATACTATGGAAAAGAAACTGAATTAAGGAAACAGCAAATGAGTCAAATAATAAATATGGCAGGGCACATGGAAGGGACTTCCCAGTCTGGGAAGTCTGGCTCTGGGTCTCAGCATAGTACCCATGTTTGAAGCTTGTATTGATCAGATAGTGATCTGGGTTGCCTTAAATGAGAAATCATTTTGAGTCACATAAACCAGATGATCTAAGGGGAAACCTGGCTCGAGGGTTAACTTGCTTTAGGACTTACATTTCCCCAGGATCCATCTTTGAACTCTGCTCTTTCTGGATTGGCTGTTCTTAGGCTCCAAATAGCAGTTCCGGCAACTTCAGGCCAATAATGTCACAATCCTCTGTGCAGTTACAGAAAGAGCTTAATTTGAATGACACAAACAAAAATCTTAGAGTTGAATCTTAATATCTCTGAGCTGACTTGTATTGTGGGCCCATTGCTGAACCCATCAATGTGGCCTAATCTGTGCTCCAATGATCTACCCGTCATTGCAATCAGCTTTTTATAAAGAATGTGGGCTTTTCCAGAATATCCTTTGTTTTATAGTGTCTGTATACTGTCTCAGCCAGGAGTGGTGTTATACTAGCAGGTATAAAGCTTTTGTGTATTTGTTTTTAAACAAAAGAGAAAAAAAATGGGTGTCCTTTCCTTTTATTCCTTTGCTATAATTGTCATTGAAGGCTTACATAATACAAAGCAATTACCAAATACTGTGCTAAATTCTGGAGATACAAAAGCCTTGACCCGAGAATATAACAGTCTTGTGTTAGGTAAAGTTCATTCTGTGTTCTAGGAACAAATAAGATTCATTTGAAGTCGGAGAAACTTTATTACTGAGATGAATGAGTCAGGAACAAGTAACCATGCTTGCCATCTACTAGGGGATTTGCATTTGGGGATTGCAGGTAACTTGGACTAAGAGCTGAGATTTAGATTCTAGTCCTATTATTGTCCACAGCCTCCACCATAAAACAGTAAACATGAATACCTTCCATCCGCTCTGCGGCCAGTGTTTCTCAAAACATAGTCAGAAATTCATCTGCTCTAGATTTCCCTCAAGCTCTTTCTGGGCCCTATCCTGGATCCAGGGGACAAAAAAGACATAGGGCTGTGATCTCTGTGAGTTGTTTAGCCTCTTCAAGCCTCATTTTTCTCACCTGTGAAAGGGTATCACATTGACCTTGCTTGCAGCACTGGCTTGAGGATTAAATGTGATCATGGATAGAAAACACATGGTATGGTGTGAGTATTCAGGACAAGCACCTTTTAAATTCCCTCATGTATTAGTCAACTTTGTGTCATTGTATCCAAATACCTGACAAGCCCAATTTATCAGAGAAAGTTTATTGTGGTACACAGTTTCAGATGTTTAGTCCATGGGCACCAAATCCCATTGTTCTAGGTCCAAAGTAAGGAACCAACATCATGGCAGAAGGGCATGGCAGTAGGGCAGTAGAGATAAAGGGGAAATGGGCTATAGGGAAGATGAACCCTTCCAGGGCACACTTCCAGTGACCCACCTTCTCCAGCCATGTCCCACCTGCCTACTGTTGCCACCCAGTCCATTTAAACTAGGATGGACTGATTAGATTACAGTTCTCGAAATCCAGTCATTTCACCTGTGAACATTTCTACGTTAATCCCGGAGCTTTGGGGGGATACCTCGTATCCAAATCTTAACACCTCAGAATACTAAGTCCATATGGTTGAGAGTAGCTAAAGGAAAGATAGCTTAAGAACCCTTCATCACTTAGGACTATTCCATGGACGTGTGTGACTGGTGTATGACAACTGTGGAGTCTGAACCATTACTCTTAACTATCACAGGTTACAAGACAAGCCTAGTGTATTTCACACTGAAACATATTAGGATATAATTTTGCATCAGAAACTCTGAAGTCAGGTCAAATCCTCCTGTATCTTTGAGATTGTTAGAGCTGGAATTCAAACCACATCACTACCTTAGAGTCTCACTAAGAGAAATGTGTGTATGCATGTGTGTTATTGGTGATTTTTTAATAAAGCAAAGAGTTTTAAAGATACACATATTAATATGTTCTTAATATATCTGACTGATAGTTTCAATATATTGATATCATTCAGTAATATCAGTCAGATTCCAATGGACTATAATCCTCACTTGAAAGGACTCTAGTTTATTGGCAGTTTTTTTTTCTTACCCTCATCAGAAAGAGGGAAGTTAAAAGGACACACCCATTTCTAGGAGTTATGCAAAACCCTCTTCCAAGAAATGCTTTACCCCTTCTACAATTTTAGCCACAGGACACATAAGATTTGACATCTGGAAAGATGATTTGAGGGTATACAAAAGTCCTTAGTCATCAAAGAAGAGTTCTGTTATCTTTGGTATAAACCTAAGTCAGGGCAGAAGTTTCAGGGCTGGAGTTTCAGGGCTAAAACTCAAAAGGGGTTCTTTCTAGTTAATACTTGGTCATTCAGAAGAACACAACCCTCTATTCCAAGAATCTGAGTAATCTGATTAAGTGAAGTGTTCCCATGTCAAATTTTCATAGGGAAAAATACATGAAGCTCTGAAGGGTTGGAAGAGACCTGAGTGTCCTGTCCATCTGTTGATCACTCCTTAAGCTGCTCTATAGTCTCCCCCAAACCCCTCTTCCACCCTTGTCCTAGGGGTCAGCCAGAGGTCAGCAAACAAATTGGAACATAATTATGTGGGTTTGCTGACAGATTGTCTGTGGCTACTTTGATGACTACTATGGTATTGATTAGTTATGACAAAGATTGTGACCTAAAAAGTCTAAAATGTTCACAAGAAATTGCTAACCCTTAGCCTAGGCTGTCTCCTCTTTAGAATCTCCAGTGCTGAACATTCTCCAGTTTCTAAGTTATCTGCTTTGGGCCACTGCTGTAGGAAGTACTTGGTTTATTTAGGGGGGAAAAAAAGTCAGAATTTGCTTTTCCACAGCATTCCCCTCCTGGTACCAGACTAGTTCAACTTCAGTATGCAGAGTCTCCTGAAATAAATCAACTTGCTCTTCCACATGCCAGCAGCCCTACACCTAGAACACTATGATCGTGACCCCAGGCAGAGTCCCTCAGAATGCATACATGAGAGGACTTCAAGTCCCTTCAATACCACCCCAACAGAACAGAACACTCCTAGTATAATTTGGTCATTGTGAAGCTAAATGGGGACCCACTTAAGCTTTCTGGGTGCCAAGAGCATTAGGAGGAAGCCATAGTCTTGTTCTGCACACTTGGGGATCTTTGGACCTAACCCAAAGGACAGACAGGTTCATGTGACATGCACAACAGCTCAACAGCCAGAAGTGATGCAACTTTCAGGACATATGTACCCATATTTGTGCCTCTGTGGTCTGAATGATTGTGAAATGTTTTGTTTTCTGACACGATTTGGGTACACAAGGAAAATAGTCACTTCTGTTTCATCAGAGAAAGTGGCAGCATACCCTTGATTCTAGACACAAATTCTGTGTTGTAATTTTATTGACAACAGGCTCCATGCTGCATATACTTTCTTAAGCCCTCTTGTTAGGTACATTGACTTTGCATGTCTTCCCCTCTCTGTCTCCATTATTGCTGTTCTCATTTAGACCATCATCTTTTCTTACAATTGTTGAATATTGCAAGTTTCCTAGTTTTCTTGTCTCTTATTTTTCCTTTCTCTGGTTTGTCTTCCTCACTGAAAATGGAGAGCACAGTAACATTTAATATATCTCCATTGGTCTGTACTCTTCAGTGTCTCCTGATTACTAATAAAGAAGGGACAAAACTTCTTAGGGGGACATTGGAGGCTTTCCAGGACCTCCAAACTCTTTCCTTTCCACCTTTCCAGAGAGACTATTTCACATTCTCTGAAACTTTCTTATTTTTTTCCAGTGCCCAGGTCTTAGTCATACTGTGTGTTCTTTTTTTAAAAAAGTCCTTTTCAAAACCATACAGCAAACCCTACTTTACTCATTGTTCATAATCATTCCTCTCTCTCTCTCTTATTTCTCCTCCCTCTCCTTTTCCCTCTCTCCCTGCCTCTCCCCTTCACTATTCCCTTTTCCCTTCCCTTTTTCTCCCTTCTTTTTTTTTTTAAAGAGAGAGTGAAAGAGGAGAGAGAGAGAGAATTTTTAATATCTATTTTTTAGTTCTCTGCGGACACAACATCTTTGTTGGTTTGTGGTGCTGAGGATCGAACCCGGGCCGCACGCATGCCAGGCGAGCACGCTACTGCTTGAGCCACATCCCCAGCCCTCCCTTCTTTCTTGACTCCGTCCCTTTAAGTTTGAGTTTCAGTGGTCTAATAACATATTATGTCTCTTTTTTTTTTTTTTTTGGTACTTAGAAAAATTCACTTTTTATGTTAGGGATATGTATTAATATCTCATCTTCTTGCAACTTTATAAATATTGTAATTCATTCCAAGGAAATATTTGAATCTTCTGTCTTGTCTTTGTCCCCCAAAGCACTCAGCAAAATTTATGCTTTTTTTAAAAAAAAACTGAATGCTATGGAAGAAGCTTGTTGATTTGTCATGAAAAAACAAAGATTTCCACCAATTTTTCTAAATATTATATAGTTTTACATTTTACATTTAAGTCTATGACATATCTCCAGTTAGTTTTTATATAAGGTGGGAAACTTAGATTGACATGTTCTCCCACCCCTCCTCTTATCACTCAACTGCTTCTGCAACCTTTTGTTGCAAAAGCTGTCAAAAATCAGTTGGGCGAGCCCAGAATGTAATCCCAGCAACTCTGGAAATTGAGGCAGGAGGATTACAAATTCAAAGCCAGACTCAGCAATTTAGCAAAGCCCCAAGCAACTTAGTGAGATCCTGTCTCAAAATAAAAATTAAAAAAGGCTGGGGATGTAGCTCAGTGGTAAAGTGCCACTGGTTCAATTCCCAGTACCAAAACAAAAAACAGTTGGGCACATTGTATGGATCTAATTCTGGGTTCTCTTTATTACTTAGTCTTCATTACTATATATAATGAGTCTTAAAATATGGTTTATTGATTCCTCCCATTTTATTTTTCTTTTTCATACTTGTTTTAGCTATTGTACTTCCTTCCTTTGTCTTTCTAATCTTGTCTGACCTCTACAAAAATTCTTGCTGGAATTTGATAAGACTTGTAACAAGCCAATACATCAATTTGAGGAGAAGAACTATGTTGAGTCTTCCAGTCTGTGATTGTAAGGGACCGGCGAAACGTTGGAGGAAGAGACCACAAGAGACCGGCTTCATGCAATAAACATAAGGGGATTTTTATTGAGGATCCTGATTCAGCGCGCTGAGGCTCCAGGCTCACTCAGGAAGATAGAGCAGCCCAGAGCCCAGAGCAGAGGCTAAGCAGTGCTTAAGTACACTTTTTGGGGAGAGCTGGGGCTTTGCATACATCAGAACAAATCAGCATGAGGCACGGGAAAATTGAACAACAACTCTCATACATGATTAGCACATTCATTCGCGGGAACAGGTTGGGCGGGGGTGATTGGTCACTCCTAAGCAGGGTACACATTCAAACTGATTGGTGCGGGCCCTGTATGCTTACGGGACAAACTGCACAGGGCCCTAGGCTAAATGGCCAGTAGGGCGTTGTCTTAACTATCTCAGGAATTTCAGGTTCTGGGTGTAGCAGAGGAACTTAACAATACCTGGTCTTTCACTTTTTAATTCAGGCTTTGCAGCTTAGAAACTTTACAATGCCCGGTCTTTTACATTTTAATTCAGGCTTTGCAGCTTAGAAACTTCACCCTTTCAATCTAAAACCTCCCACTTGGCCCCCCTTCTCAAAGGCTCCATACTTCATCATAGCATGATGGACTGCAGAACAAGCTTTTAACACGTGGGGACACCTGGAGAACATTTCAGATCCAGACTATAGCACAGATGTAGGCCATTGTGAGGATGAGACTTTTATTCTGAGTAGATGGATAGCCATTGGAGACTTTGTACAGAGAAATGGCATTCTGATTTACATCTTGCTTTCTGGCTTCTATGTTGGAAATAGATTGCAGGATGGAAGGGGAGAAACAGGAAGACTGCAAAATGGTGAATGATACCAAGTGAACAGCAGTGGAGGTGGAGAGACATGATCAGCTTTTGGATATATTTTGAATTATTTAAACTGATTTGCCAATGAATTGAAATGTGGAGTATGAAAGGAAAGAAGCAACTATGACATCAAGATTTTTGGTCTGAGCAACTGGAAAGCTGGCATTGCTGTAACTATGATAGGAGAGATTGCAGGAGGAAATGGTCTAGAGAATATAAGAAGCTTGGTTTTTAACACAGTTTGAGATGCCTGTTAATGAAAAGTTGGATATAAGATTTGAGTTCAGCAGATGGGTCTGGGCTAGAAATACAAATTTAGGAATTTCAACATTTAGATGGTTTTAAAGCTGTTCAACTGAATAAAACAACTTGAGTGGGTGTAGAAGATAATGAATTGTACAACTAAGCATCGGGCCATCTCAGTGCTTAGAGATTAGGGAGAAGCGGAAGAACCAGCACTGGAGTTTGAAAAACAGTGCTAGAAAAATAGAAGGAGAATTGAGAATAAGTGATGAAGCCAACTGAAGAAAGTGTTTCGTGAAGGACAGAATAATAAACTGCTATCAGATGTTCCTGAGAAATCAAGTGAAGGCCCAAGAGTTGATTTAGCAGTATTGAAATCTTTGAGATCTTTGAGGAGCTATTTCAGTGGTGATGGTGGTTGGGGACAACAGAGCTTGATTAGAGGGCTTTCAAATGGGAGAGGAAATAAAAATGAGTAGTATAATAGAAAGCTCTATTAAGTTTTAATTGTAAAGAGTAATAGAAAACAATCATAGTTGGAGAGGAATATGGGATTAAGTCAGCATTTTTTTTTCTCTAAGATGGGAGAAATTGGTATCTTCATGGGAATCATCCTAGTACGAAGGGAAATTAATCATTATGGAGAGGGAGCAGTTGTTAAGTGAAATTCCTATGTATGTGAGAGGATGTGCACAAATAGAAGGTTGGCCATAAATGGATGAACTGTCTCTGCTCTAGAAACAGAAAACATGGCTACATTAGCAGGCAGATTGGTAAATGTGGGGATTGAGGATATGTGAGTTTCTTCTTGATTGCCTGTATTTTTCTTATGAAATAAGGAGTAGAGATTTTGGAGATGTAAAGAGAGAAATCTATAGCTGCATTGGGAGCAAGTGGGATAGACAGAGCATTAGATTAAGCCAGAGGTTCTAGTTTTGCCAGATAAGAGAAGTGGAGAAAGAAGCAAGGAAATGATTATAGTGATGGATCAGAGACCAAAGTTGGATAGGAGAGAAATGAAGGCAGTGAAAAAAGGCAAGGGTGCAAAAGTGGTAGAATCAGTGGAGTATAGATACCTTGGGGTCTAAAGAATTGTGATAACAATTAAATCCTGGCATTTGTGTTGCTTTGGGTTTGTATGCAGAGTGCTTTAGTTGTATTTGCATAATAAAGACCCCATGTGGTAGGTCAGGTGGATGGTGAAGTTGGTGATAATGATTCTCATTATGTAGATAAGGCAAGATCCAAAGAGGTAAAAGATTTAGTCAAAAATCATGCAGCATGTTGGTGGAAAAGCATTCACTCACCAGTGTAAATAAAGTTCTCCAGTATAAATAATCTTTTTACCGCTCTGTGTGGTGTCTGCTCACAGATTACTTAGTCTTATTGAAGAGATGTAGAACATAGCATAAGAGAATATGTAACTACGCTTTAGATTCTATAGTATGGCATGATATAAGGAGTTTATTCATTCAGTTGAGTGCTTGGTATTGTAAGTCCTAGAGATATATATATTGCAGTGGGAAAAAAAAGGTCCTTGAAGTTACGAGATTCAAAGAAGTTTTAGAAGCATTTCTCTAAGACATCATAATTTGATAAAAAGCACATTGTAGGAAGTTAGGAAACTTACTTTTCCACTACTTGCTGTTCACATCATTGCTTTAACTTACCATACCTTAGTGGGGTTCCCCATCTAAAACAGGAATTCCACATCCTATTTTTTGGTAATGAGATTGTTTCCACAGTGAAATGCTGCACTAATGTGCATTTTTAAAATCATCCTTCATTTTTGAAACTCTGGGGAAATCTGAAATGGAAATGTAGACTGTGAGCAAGCAGTAGGTCCAGGGGTCTCCATTCTTAACCTGATATTTGAGGACCTAAAACAAGTTTTGAAATTGAAGCACAGTGATGTGCATCTATAATCCTAGCTCTAGTGGAGACTGAGACAGGACTACAAGTTCAGGGCCAGCCTGGGCAATTTAGCAAGACCTTGTGTCCAAAAAAAAAATGTTTTTTTCTGTACTAAGGATTGAATCCAGGGGCATCTACCACTAAGCTATACCCACCCCAGTCCTTTTAAATTATATATTTTTTTAAAGAGAGAGTGAGAGAGGGGAGAGAGAGAGAGAGAGAGAGAATTTTTAATATTTATTTTTTAGTTCTCGGCGGACACAACATCTTTGTTGGTATGTGGTGCTGAGGATCGAACCCGGGTCGCACACATGCCAGGCGAGCGCGCTACCGCTTGAGCCACATCCCCAGCCCCTTAAATTATATTTTGAGATAGGATCTTGCTAAATTGCCCAGGCTGAACTTGAATTTGTAATTCTGCCTCAGTCTTCTGAGTGGCTGGGATTTTAAGCACATGCCACCATGCCCAGCTTCAAAATAAATATTTTAAAAGGACTAGGAATGTAGCTTGATAGTAGAGCACTTACCTAGTATGCATGAGCCAAAACATAAAAAAAAATTTTGAAATACCTAATGGCATTTCCCCCTTCTTGCTCCTACCTGATGCATTTAGGCCTGGAAGAAACGCTGGTTTATCCTGCGGAGTGGCCGGATGAGTGGCGATCCAGATGTTCTGGAATACTACAAGAATGATCACTCCAAGAAACCCCTGCGCATCATCAACCTGAATTTCTGTGAGCAGGTGGATGCAGGCCTCACCTTCAACAAGAAGGAGTTGCAGGATAGTTTTGTGTTTGATATCAAGACCAGCGAGCGCACCTTTTACCTGGTGGCTGAGACAGAGGAGGACATGAATAAATGGGTCCAGAGCATCTGTCAGATCTGTGGCTTCAATCAGGCTGAAGAGAGCACAGGTATGAGAACAAACACAGGCCTTTTCCAGAAGGGGCAACGATGAGGCGGCCAAACTCAAGCTAAGGTTTCCTCTTTGGCAAAAGATTAAAATGTGAAGGAATTGGCTAAATATTAGAGGGACACCTGGTGATAATAATATTCCAGTGGAAAAACCAAGAAATGTTGGGTTTATGAAGCTAAAAGTATTTTGTGATGTTTCTTCAAGTATATTGACACCACTGCCATTTCTCAGACTTCAACCTTTCTCCCTTTCCCTCAGCTCTCTAGCACTCTGTGCTGTTACCTGTCAGCCACACCATAGGGAAGCTTTCACCTGACCCCTTCTCTAGTCCATCTTTCTTTCCTAGCCCATTTTTTCAGACCACTCTGCACAGTGTGCTCATTTGTTTATTTGGCAAAATTTGATATATAATACTGTTTTCATTTATATTCCCTTAGAAGGGGACAAGTGAGAAGGTGAAATACTGGTTTTATGTTCAGGCTTTAATAGCTGTCACAAAAAAATAGCTCAACTTTTGAAATGAATTTTAAATTGCAAAAATGCTCTTTGGCATGGGCATTTGTTTGGGTTCATATCAAGCTCTCCAGGATGGCTGAGGAGCAGATTTTTTTTTTTAATAGGTAGGCAGATAGTCATAATCAGTAATTCAAGCTTTGGTTGCCTAACAGAAAATGGAGGAGCAACATTTAAAAACATTGGTGCCAAGTACCCATGCCAGATGAATTAACTAAGAATCACTGACTAGTGCACCTAGGCAGTAGTATTTTTTAGGTTTTTTTGTTTGTTGATTGAGGCTGGGCTTGACTACTGGACCTGAATACAGAATGCACATGCTAAAGCATTCTACCACTAAACTATCCCCTAGCCAAGTAGCAGCACTGAGTAACAAGGGTCCCGTCTCAGCAACCATTTCCTCTGATTATTTTAGGCTTTGAAGGCCAGATACAATCTTTTTCATATTCCTGTAATTGTTTTACAATTCTTTGAAAATGGAAGATCATGAGCTAAGGCTCATTGACAGCATCAGCATCATCTAGAAAGTTCTTAGAAATACAGATTCTTGGGCCTCACCTCAAACTATGTGAGTTAGAAACTCTGTAAGTAAAGCCCAGCAATGTGCTCTGGAAAACCTTTCAGGTTGTTTTGATGTATGGTTAAGTTTGAGAACCACTGGTCTAATCCCTTGCCACTCAGGATGGCGTTTGTGGACCAGCAGAATCTGCCTCTATTGGGAGCTTGTTAAAAAGCAGAATAGAATAGAATACTTTCAACCAGGTTGTGAAAGTAGTACAGCAGCTTCCTATATACCTTTCACTGAGCTTTCGTTAGTGTTAACATCTTAGTTACCATGGTACAATTATCAGAACTAAGTGATCAACATTGGTACAATACTGTTAACTACAGGTTATATGGGTTTCACCTATTTTCACTCATTTCCTTATTCTGTTCAGGAGTCGATCCAGAATGCCATGTTGGATTTATTGTGTCTGAGTCTCCTCCAGTTTATGACAGCTTCTTGGTCTTTCTTACCTTTCATAACCTTGACCCCTTTAAAGAATACTGCCTAGGCATTTTGTGGGTGTGGATGATGTTTCCTCATGGTTATACTGAGGTTATCAGTTCGGGAGATTACCACAAAGGTGATGTCCTTTTCTCAGCACATTGGGTCAGAGGCATTGACCTTGACCACTTGATGGAAGTAGAATCTGCCTGATGTTTCAACTGTAAGCTAATTATCTTTATTTTTGTGACTAATAAACATTTGGGAAATACTCCAGTGATATACAAATACATTTTTCTCCTTAAAATTTGCCACTAATTTTTGCATTCATTAGTGGATAACATTTGCAACAGTGACTACTGTGATGGGTTTTTGTTATTGTTGTTGTTTAATACAGTGTCTCACAAAGTTGCCCAGGCTTCCCTTGAACTTGCAGTCCTCCTGTATCAGCCTTCCAAGTCCCTAGGGTTACAGATGTGCAACACTATACCTGGCTTTTTAAAAAAATTTTTTTAAAGTTGTTGATAGTCCTTTATTTATTTTACATGGTGATGAGACTCAAAACCAGTGCCTCACACATGCCAGGCAAGTGCGCTACCGCTGAGCCATAGCCCCAGCCCTCTTTTTTTTTTTTAATTGTAGAAATTTTATATTCCAGTATAGCAATATCCATAGTCAGTCTCTTAACAGAGTACAGCAAACATATAATATATTTAAGTACTAAAAGGTATAATTGAGTCAGTAGCAAAACTTTAAAAAAATAGCACATTTTGCCCATATCAACCTGACTCTTTCTATGATTTACCATTCAGGAAACTAGGACATAATGATTTTCCCATCAAAATCAGTTTGTTCACTTATAAAACTGTAAGTAATTTAAGATCCCTACCTGCTGAATCAGATAACAGAGGGCCCTCTTCTGTAATATACTGTTCCAGATAGTAATATTAATGTCACCTTAAAAAAAAAACTTGTGAGGGAAAAACTGAAAATTACCATTTTGTCTACAAAATAAGTGTAATTTATACAGACCTGGAGAAAATTCAAAGGCTCAAATTCTTAATGTGAAAGCAAGTAGAGAAAGATTCAAAATGGTAAATTTTTTCCTTTACATAAATGATAAGAGGAGCTGAGGTTGTGGCTCAGTGGTAGAGAGGTTGCCTAGCATATGTGAGGCACTGGGTTCAATCCTCAGCATCACATAAAAATAAATAAAACAAAGGTATTGTGTCCGTATATAGCTAAAAAAAGAAAACAATTTTTTAAAAAAATAAATGATAGCTATGATAAATAGGTGACAAGTCAAGTTTATAGCTAGTTAATCACTGAGAAGATAATTGCATTCATTCATGATGTTAGAGAAGATATAAGTACATGTACATGTCCCTGAGCTAGCCAAGAATCAACATGTTATTGGTTTACAGTCCCAAACTATGGCTATGTGAATTTGTCTGAATATAAATGTCTAAATATGCTAAATATTTAGAGCACTTCTTAGCAGCAGAAACCAAAACATTGTCATACTAAATACACAAGATATTTAGATAGGATCTCATTTGTTGTCAAAAACAGTGACTGGGGCTGGGGATGTAGCTCAGTGGTAGAACACTCTCCTAGCATATAAAATGCCCTGCATTCCATCCTCAACATCACCAAAAACAAAAAAAAGCCATGATTATCAGATAATTAAATCTGACTTTTTTTTTTAAATATTGTACCAGGTCCTCTCGGAGAAACATGAAAATAATACTGAGGCTCTTAATACTGTTATTTATAATTTACAGAAATTAAAGAAAAGCCAGAAGATAGAAATTTATGAGTGTCACACTCTTTGAATAGTGACAGTAGGATATATAATTAGAGATATTCTTGTTTAAAAGAATGGAAAAGTGCTCATAGAGTAAACAACACTATATATATTTGGCAGGGGGCACAGGGGATTGAAGCCTGAGAAGCTTAATAATTAAGCCATATCTCCAGCCCTTTTTATTTTTTATTTTGAGACAGGGGCTCACTAAGTTGCTAGGTCCTTTCCAAGTTGCTAAGGTTGGCCTCAAACTTGCAATCCTTCTGCCTGAGCCTCCCAAAATGCTGGGATTACAGGCATGTACCATCACACCTGACTGTAACTGAGTCTTTTTAAGCCAAATGGAGTTGATTGCTGTTAAAACTAGTTGAGGTTTACATTAGTCCATCTTATACAGAAAGTGACCTGCCCATGAGGAGCATGAGATGACATGATTTCACTCTTCTCAGGAGAAATGTACTGAAAAGCCTACCATTGCCGCTGAAATCACATGTGCTAGGTAGAATCAGGATCAGATAGACCATTGAGCTTTTCCTCGCAATTTGAGCAAGTAGCAAAGTATACTGCTCTTAAAAGTTCTTTCACCACTAAATCGGGGCCTGAACCTCTAAACAAGGAATAAAGCCCCTTTTTTCCCCAAGGTTACCTTTAGGTGACAGAGTCCAAGAGACATGACTAGGTTGACAGTGACTCCACCCATGTATCAGTTGAACTTAAGAAATGGAAAGCATAAAAGAGAAGATGATGGCAGCAGTAGTTTTACAACTTCAGCTGACAGGTTGGAATAGCTCCCTCTCCACCATCACATCCCCAGCAAACAGATGCACCATCATGCCCCTATGCCTTACTCTCTCCCTCATGTCCTCCAGACACTGAGGCACAACATGGATCCATCTGTTCAGTTTTGGACCCAGATGGAAACACACATGCTCCAGGGACATTGAGGGGAGCTGGCAAAGAATGCAGCTGCAGAGAGCAACTGGCACAGCCCCCCCACCCTAGGCTAGTCCAGCCATGCTCCCTTAACTGTGGGGTTTTAGTGGTGATTTTTCTCTTTCCCCAAGAATCTGCATTTTATGGAGATTCTCAGGTGATTTGTATGCACACTAAAATTTGAAAAGCACTGGGTTAGATCATTGATTCCCAAACCTTCAGAATCACCTGAAAGTTTTTCTTTTAACTTAGATATGCTGAGTCAGTAATTCTGATTTAGGCTTAGGAATTAATAGCTTTTTTAAAAAAAAATTATCCCACAGCATAGGAAAATATATTTTCAAATCTTTATATCTGATAAGCATTTGGAATTAAGAATATGTTAAAAAAAACTTGTTTTAGTTAACAACGAGACAACTCAGTTTTAAAAATGGGTAAAGCTGGGCTGGGGATGTGGCTCAAGCGGTAGCGCGCTCGCCTGGCATGCGTGCGGCCCGGGTTCGATCCTCAGCACCACATACCAACAAAGATGTTGTGTCCGCTGAGAACTAAAATAAATAAATAAATAAATAAATTCTCTCTCTCTCTCTCTCTCTCTCTCTCTCTCTCTCTTAAAAAAAAAAAATGGGTAAAGCTCTTAAATTCTCTGAATAAAATCCTTTGTCAGATAAAGAATTTGCAAAAATTTGCTCCCATTCTGCAGGTTTTCTCTTCACTCTGTTGATTGTTTCCTTTGCTGTGCAGAAGCTTTTCAGTTTGATATAATCCCTTGTGCCTGTTTTTGCTTTTTTTGCCTACACTTTTAGAATTATATCAAAAAAAAAAAAAAAGATTGCCTGTACGAGTGTGTGTGTGTGTGTGTGTGTGTGTGTGTGTGTGACTACAGTACTGGGGATTGAACAGGGATACTCTACCACTGAGCTATATTCCCATCCCTTTTTCTTTTTAATTAGAGATGACATCTCACCAAGTTGCCATGGTTGGGCTTGAAGTTGCAGTTCTCCCACCTCAACCTTTCAAGTAGCTGGAGTTAGAGGTGTGTGCCACTCCACCTAGCTTATACCAATATCTTGGAGTGTCTCCCCTATGTTTTCCTCTAGTAGTTTCAGAGTTTAAGTCTTATATATAGGTCCTTGACCCATTTCAAGTTGACTTTTGTACAGGGTAAAAGGTGGGGATAAAGTCTCAGTCTTAAGCATGTATCACACATTTATCACAGCACCATTTGGTAAAAAGGCTGTTCTTCTCTTTATTTTTGGCACCTTTGTAGAGAATTCACTGACTGTAGATTTGTATATTTATTTCTGGGATCTCTATTTTGTCTATCTATGCATTGGTTTTTATGCTAATATGTTGTTTTGGTTACTATAGCTCTGTTATATGCATTGAAATCAGTTGTTGGAATGCTTCCAGTTTTGTCCTTTTTGCTTGAGATTGCTTTGGCTATTGGGTATTTTGTGCTTCCATATTAATTTTCAGATTATTTTTTCTAGGGTTTGTTTTGTTTTTTCAGTGTTAGATGTTTTTCCATTGTGAAGAATGTCATTGGTATTTTGATAGGGATTTCATGAGATCTGTAAACTGCTGTGTAGTATGGGTATTTTAACTATTGATTCTTCTAATCCACAAACATGGTAGTCTTGCCATTTTTTGTGTGTGTGTTCTCTTCAATTTCTTTCATGGGATTTTTTTTTTTAAAGAGAGAGTGAGAGAGGAGAGTGAGAGAGAGAGAATTTTTTTAATATTTATTTTTTAGTTCTCGGCGGACACAACATCTTTGTTGGTATGTGGTGCTGAGGATCGAACCCGGGCCACACGCATGCCAGGCGAGCGCGCTACCGCTTGAGCCACATCCCCAGCCCCTCATGGGATTTTTAAAAAAATTTTATTGTAGGAGTCTTTTCCTTCTTTAGTTAAATATATTCTTAAGGTTTTTGTTGTTCTTGTTTTATGGGTGTTGTAGCTATTATGAATTATTTTGCTGTCATGATTTCTTTCTTATCAAGTTCATTACTAATACATGGAAATGCATCTACTGATTTTGTAAAATAATCATTATTAAAGGCTGGGAATGGTAGGAAGGCAAACAGAGGGAGATGGGATAATTGTTCCAAAACACAATTAGATAGGAGTAATAAACTCTACATCCTAGTAGGGTGATTGTAGTTCACAATAGCCTATTATTTATTTTATGAATAACTAAAAGATACTCAAAGACTCCGAACATAAGGTAATAATGAGATATTATAAATATCAGTTATCCTAATTTAATCAATGTACACGTATACATGTGCTATATCTCATAAATGTTTATTACTAGTTAATAAAAAATTTAAAGCTATATTTAAGAAGATAGAAATACTGACTACTCTCATTTTATCATTACACATTGTATACATATATCAAATTATCACACTGTAGTTCATGAGTCTGTACAATTAATGATTTTTTAAATTCATTTTTAAAGTCCTAAAAACAAACACAAAATGGGCAAAGAATCTGAGTAGATATTTCTCCAAAGAAGATATACGAATCGCTAATAAGTACATAAAAAGATGCTGAGTGTCCTTAGCCATTAGAGAAGTACAATCAAAACCACAGTGATTTCCTATCTACTAGGATAGTGTAATTTAAAAGATGTATAAGACAAGATTTGGGCAAGATGTGGAGAAACACATTGCTCAGATGTCCCACCTTTACTTTGCTCATGAGAAGCAAAATAGTACAGGCACTGCAGAAAGCAGTGTGGCAGTTTTCCCAAAGCTAAGCATAGAATAACCAACTATAAGACTCACAAAATATATACCCGAAAAGGCACACCCCCGCCAATGACCCACCTCCTCCAGCCACACCCTACCTGCCTTTAATTACCATGCAGTTAATTCCATCAGGGGATTAATTCACTGATTGGGTTAAGGCTCTCACAACCCAATCATTTCTCCTCTAAACCTTCTTGCATTGTCTCAAAATGAGCTTTTGGGGGACATCTCACATCCAAACCATAACACTCTTTATTCCTGATGAATAGTAAAACATGCTTATTTGGGAGGTATAGTGGAGAGTAAAGGAATTAAAAGGTAGGGGGAAAACTCCACAAACCCACTAGTCTCAAGAGTTTTTTATAAACGTGTAAGAAATGGATTTGAAAATACCTCAATTTTTAGGAAATAGCAAATTTATTTTAATGGAATTATTTCCTTGTGGGATTAGAGGTGTTTCCACCAAGAAAAACATTCTTGAGAAAAAAAAATAATTCTTGAGGCAAATATCTTTTTTTTAAATCATATAATTAAAGGATATTGTCTGAATCTTACTCTGACTATATAGGATTTAAATATAATGAAAATGTAGAGACAATGTTCTCTGGATTTGCTTTCTTAGGTAGGAAGATTCATTTCTCTGTTTGCACATTATTATTCACTCATTCACTCAGCAAACCTTCACTGAGCACTTACTTCATGCCAGTCTCCATCATAACCAGGGATGCTGTAGATGGTCAGTAGGGTTCCTGTGCTGACGTCACAGCCTGGTGGAGGAACAGTTGTAACCACACAGTTGCAGAGGGTGCTGTTAGGGGTATTACCAAGGTCAGAGGCAGCAGCTTGGCACCACCAGCTCAAGGAGGAGGGGCTGAGTAGGCAGGAGGTGTTACAACTCTGTCTACTAGAAGACAGACTCCCTTAAGCCTTTGGTTTAAAGGGATTATTTTATAAGATGTCTGGTAGTTTAATTACCAGATCAAGGGTCTTGGTTGTCAGACAGAGGTTTAGGGTTCTTTGTGCAGTCTTTCTGAGAAAGGCAATAGGCTTTTCTTCTCACAAGAGAATCTAGTGTGTTAAAAGATCCAGTCACTTATTGGGTTATGTCTTACTTTATTAGCTTTCTTAAAAGTGGATTATACCTCTAAAACCTCCAGGTAAGGATTTAGAGTTTAATCACCAAGCCAATGTTTTCATAGCTGAGAGTTGGGATCTGAGGAGAAGAAGGAAGTTAACATTTAACTCCCTACTTTTGATCAAAAACCTATTTCATTTAATCACTTTGTCAACTTCATTTCCCTTTTCAAGTAAGGACACAGTACTTTTTCTTCCCTGCCTAACATTTTAACTTTCCAGGACTTAAAGATCCTCTCTGGCTACCCACCCCTGACCTGGGCTGGGCTAGACTCATGCTACCCAACTGACATCAACCACCCTAGATTCTTCCCTGTGGCAACTCTGCTCTCCTTTTTCTGGTGTCTCTTGTGAACAACCTACTCAACTGGGGCTTTGGGTCAGCATCTGCTTTAGGTGAGGAGCACCCTGGACTGACACCTAAACCTCACCAGCCACAAAAAGAAATAATAGCAGCAATATACTGACCATCTGCTCTATGAAAGTAGAGACTTGAAATAAACTGCCACTAAAAATTTACAGTAATGGGCTGGATTGTAGCTTAGTAGTTGAGCACTGCTTTCCTCACATGCGTGAGGAACTGGGTTCAATCCTCAGCACCACCTTAAAAAAAAAATAAGTGAATAAAACCAAGATATTGTGCCCATCTACAACTAAAAAAAAAAATGATTTAAAAATATTCACAGTAATCCCTCTAGGTAGCAAAAAATTTGACCTAAGGCCATGCAACTAGAAAATGACAAAACCAGGATTCTAGTCTAAACCAAATCTGACTTTTCATTATAGCATGATGTCTTTTATTCCTAGCATTTTTTAGTGCAAATATTTCCCAGAACCAAGCCTAGATATTTTTGCCTCTTTGGATACTCTGTAGGAGGTTAAACACCTTACACTGGAGGCCCTAAAGCTGGCCAGGTTTCCCACGTCACCACCCCAAATTGTTCAAGTCCATGGGCTGCAGTAGTCCTAATTTAGTAACTTCTAGGACTTCTAGTCCTCTAGTTCTTTCAGTGTGTCTGTAGGCTCACAGGGAGAAGGTAACTGTTTCATATCACCATTCTGTGACTACATGAGCATATCACTGGATCAAAGTTTCAGTTTTCTGATATAGAATAGGGATAAAATACTTTGTGATCTCACCCCAGTGCTTCTGCTTCTTGCATGGGTGCATCCAGACAAACCTCACCCATTGGCAGCACTCAAGCTGCATATTTCCCAAAGGACTATGTGCATTGTATTCCACATTAGGTTATCCCCTGGAGTTATCCAATCCAACATCCCTGCTTGCTGCTCGATCCCATAGAGATTCCTTCATAAGGGAGCCTCTTGCAAGCAAATACTCCTTTTTTGTTTTCTTTCTTTTCCTTAAGGGTTGAATGGGACCCATCAAAAAACTTGTTTTTCACTCTCAGCTGGAAGGGTTTTTGTGGCAGATGGGAGTCTATCCTTTTTTTTTTTTTCCAACTTTCTTACCACCCCCAGATTCTTATTTCTACTGCCACCCTCCAATTTCTCACATATTCCAGCCAAAATGTTTAGGATAAAACCTGCAGGATCAAGACCAGACCAGGAGTGAAACTGAGTCTGAATATTGACATAAGGTTGGAGGAGATACCAACCTTCTGATAGAAAACTCTTTCCAAAAGGAAATCAGGGATAATTTCAAGAAGGAAAAGCAACTCTCAAGAATATATATCAAGATTTCACATCACATGCATTGAGTCATCGAGTCTGTTGAGGGGAAGTAGGGGGATACATGCATGCAGACAAACAAAAGTAAGAACCCCATCTCCCTCTAGGAATCAAAATAGCCTTCAGTCCTCAGAGTAAGAAAGAAAGATGCTCTAAGCTTTGTTTACCAGTAAACAGGTCCAAGTCCTCACATTTGTGGCCCAGTTGTGGGCAGCTGTCCCTGACCAGATGTGCCACACACAAAAAGAGCCAGCAAAGAGCTTTAATGAATTATTTATGTGCTCAGGATCATCCGCTGTTAGAAAGCCTTTTGAATCCTCAAAGCTGAGGAGTTCTTCCCTTTTATCCCCTTCTTCCTTCATATTCAGTGGCTATCCCAGCACAACCACTATCACGTGGCAGGCTTGCAGCACTCAAGTCCCAGTGCTACCACTTACTTGCTGTATCATGTGAAATAAATGACTTTACCTCTGGTTTTTTTTTTTTTTTTTCTGTAAATGGAGTTGATGCCCTTCACAAGAGTTGTTGGGAGGTTACACAAATGTAAAGGAAAACATAGGTACACAATGTGAACAGTAGCTGCCCGTCGTACTGTTTCCCATGTAGTGATTACGGCAATAAAGACAGTTGTTATATCTGTAAAAGAGGAACAGAATATGATTTAAATATCTGGCATTTTTAGAGAACTTCCCAGTCTACAGACCGTTCTGCAGGCTTATTTGAGTGTAAAGAAACAAAATTAGATAGTCATGGCTGCTGGCATTATTCCTATTGCACAAGTAAGGAAACTGGAGTTCAAAGACACTGCCAGAAAGCAGAGCTGCTGGGCCTGGGTGCCAGGGCTTTTCACTCTATTCCACGGCTGTTTGTCCTAACCCCTATTCACAGACCTGTTTACTGTGGCTGTTTCTAAGCCACAGAATAGCAAGAAGGAAGAGCATTAAGATGTTTTTCAGGGCTCGGGTTGTAGCTCAGTGGTTGAGCACTTGCTTCGCATGTTTGAGACACTAGGTTCAATCCTCAGCACCACATAAAAAATAAAATAAATTTTAAAAAACAAAGATATTGTGTCCATTTACAATTTAAAAAAAAATTTACAGATGTTTTTCAGTCACTGAGAACTGACTGCTTTGAAAGTAAGGTGCTGTTGCACATTAATATTAACCTCTGAGGGATAAATTAGCAGGGTAACATGGTCTCAGATTTTAGAGTAGCCAACAAATCACTGTGAATCTGAACCCAAGGAGTTTAACTCACCAAAACCCTGTTTTATAACTCTTGAAGATTTTAAAATAAGGTCAGAGCCTCCTTCATATTCTTTCCACTATTTTAGCTTTTCTCTTCTTCTTGAACTCCTTGGAAGGAATTTCATAATAGTTACATGCCTAATTGTGTGGAATGAAAAATTCCCAGAGTTCCAATCAATTATTCTTTATCTCTTCTCCACATTTTCTTTACTAAAAATTTTGGTGAGGCTGCTTCCTTTTAAATATTTAATAAATATTTAAATTTCTAGTAATCCTTGTGTTTTCTAACTTACTCCTCAACAGAATATTTTAAGTCCTAGGTTTTCTCTGGGGTCAAGCAATACCCAAAGGGACACTTTTGGGGAAATCTTCAGCATCCACTGGAAGAATGTTACGGGGGTGGGGGCAGAAGTCTTCAAATAGCTCCTTCCCCTGTGGAGAGAATGCTTGGTGCCTTATAGGTCAGGACCCCTTATTCCTCTGGGCTTCTGCCAGCAGGGAGGGATGCAATGGAGCTCAGCAGTTCACTCCAATGCCTTCTGATGACCTTGGTCCTTCCCCGATGAAAAATGAGTGGGCGAGCTGGGGAAAAAGCAGGGGCCAGAGCAGGGTGGGGAGGGAAGCAACATTTCTCAGGGGACTCACCCTCCCCTCTTCTCATCTCTGGAAGGGCCTTTTCCTCTCCATACCCTTCTGCCTTCTGCATTGATGGTGTTTTTAACTGAGATCAGACTCCCAACTCCTCTGGAACCCCTGTTGGATGCTGAGCGCAAGTGTGGGAGGTGAGAGGAGCGTCTCCCCAGACCCAGACCAAATCTCCTGCAGAGCAAAAAAGACTGACCCAGGCCCCAGCCCAGAGGCGGAGGATGCTGTCTGAATCACCCACCCTTTTTTTCCACTGAGACAATGAGGAAAATAAAACATCCAGACCAGTTTCCAGCCAGATCTGAAATCCTCATGCCTTTAAAAAAAAAAAAGTTATTCTAGCTAACCCTGAAACATCAGACCTTCCTCCTAAATCTTTTGCTTGCTTGTTGGTTTTTGTTTATAACTGGGTCTAGTCACCCCCGGAGCAGGCCTTGAATTGGAACATGAACTCCATAAAATCCCCACTGACTCCTCTGCATTGTCCTGGAACAGGCTCCAGCCCTGACCTTCAGGGCACTCCAGACTCTGGAGGAGGAAAAGGAGACAAGGAGAAACCTGACCCTGCTGTCTTCATTCTAAACCTTGATCCCTCTTCCTGTTTTGCCTTTTATACCAGACTCTCCCCCTTGCCATCGCAGCCAGCCAGCATAGATCAAATCTAGTATTACCTGCCAGAACCCACAGACTGTTAGAGAAGGGAGCGTCTCGTCCAACTCCTCAACACCAGCAGCTTTGGATGACTCCCCAATGTCTCTTGAGATCCGCCCCCTCTTTACCCACCCACCCCTCTTGATTTTTGTTTGTTGGTTTGTTCTTTGAGGCTTGTCCCTAGTAAAGGAAGGCAATAAATGATTGTTTAATTGGCCCCAACCCAGATTCCAGAGCCTACTGTAACGCTGATTTGGGGCTAGAAGTAGGATTAGAACTTTGTATTTAGTAGTAAAGCCATCTTGAACTTCTGAAGGCTCTTGATTATGGCTAAACATCCTATTACAAGTAGCTATACATAGGGTTCACTCTGGGTGCTACAAAATCAGTAGATATGGCTGTCTTTCTCTAGGATCTGAATTGTAAAGTCCCAGTTTTAAATTTCATTTTTGTTACTAATCTCACTTTCTTTAACCCTAAACTAAGAGTGATTTCCAACCTTATTTTAAGTATACCTTTTTAACCAGATCTTACGTGGAACAGAGTATATGAAACACATGAGTGTAGCAGCTCTGGATTGCAGGGGAGAGGGAGGGTGCAGTGCTGCAAACCGGAGCTGTGCCCAGTGCCTACCCCTCCTCTTTTCCCATGCTTGCCTGGGAAAGCTGGAACACAATGTGAAAATCTTGGCCTGTGGCAGATATTTCAAAACAGGGACCCACAGAGCAGTGCTAAGCTATGAAAATTTTTTTCATCAGTCTACAACAAAATGAAAAATATGAAGAGGAAGATAGTGTCAGTTTTGATAAAGCTAAATGTAATCAAATATTAAAACTTCCCTTTGTTCATAGATACTGTATGTGCATGTACTAACATGTTCTTTTATGTGTGTGTAAAATGATAGTCCTAGTGAAGAGCAGTTTGTACACATTTGACATCATTAAAAATTGGCAGCCCCATGTGGCCATTTCTAAAAGAACACAGATGAAGAAGCAAAGAGGCAGTGCTTTAATTCATTTGTAAAGTTGGAGTGTCTGGAAACAATGAGCTAGAAGTGATGCTAGTCCCCAGCCTCTGGTGCACTCCTGGCCCCAAGCCTCTGAATTCTACCCCCAAATTCAGGCCCACCCTGCACCCTTGTATTATGTCAGTGCTCAGGATCCTTTGTCCCTTTGGCTCAATTCTGGCCCTGCTCTTGTGTGTCAGCTAGGGTCAGCCCTGGAATTATGTCTCATTTTCCTGTTCTTCAGTCTCTGCCCTATGACTCTGCCTGTTGTCTTGAATTCCACCCAGGATTGGACCATATCGTGCATTTATGTAACTCTTCTCATAGACCAGAGTCTCCTAGATGTTGAACCAGTGACTGGAGCCCACTGCCCACTGGAAAACTGCTGTTGCCAGTGAGCTGTCTGCCTGAATTTCTGAAGAAAATTCACTTCTGCTCCTCCTGAACATGCTGTCTCCTCCTCTTAGACCCCTGCCCACATTTCTAGGTGATGCCCCAGTTTCTGTTTTGTGTTCACTCATTCAGGACACACCAGGGAGTACCTGTTTTTGTCAGACCCTGTCCTACAGTCAAGGGCTAGAGAAGGGCACAAGAAACAGACCTGTTTTCAGTGAACTCCTGAGCCTTGTTATGTTCTCCAGTTTAACTTCTCTCTATCAAATGGCCTTTGGAACCCTAGTGACTCTATGCCTCCTCCATTTTCACAAGGTTTACCTGTTTTTAATTGAAGTATGCCTCGCTCTCTGCCAACATATATCTTCCAGATAAAAAAATTTGAGGTTAACTTCAAGTATGAAAATTTGATTTTTTTTTTAAATTTCCGAATTTAGCTTCAATAGCAAGGCTCCATCTGGGCAGTAATAGACATAGAAGATTTAACCAAATCAAGGTAAGATTGGTCAACTCAGCATTTTTTCAATTAATTCAAGCTTCTCCACCTTCCTCTCTGAAAAGCTATTTTAAATTCTCAGAGGCTTAGGAAACTGGGAGCAGTTTGTTGAGCTAGAGCACAGGCTTTGGGAATAGGGGAGGAGATGTGTGAAAGACAGGGTGAGAACATGTCTCGTTCTGTCTTCTCAATCTGTCTGTCTCTACCACATCAGAAAAGACCTGATAAAAATCAGTTGCATACCTGTAATCCCAGAGACTTGGGAGGCCGAGGCCAGAGGATTGCAAGTTCAAGGCAAGCCTCAGCAACTTAGTGAGTTCTTAAGCAACTTAGACCTTGTCTCAAAATAAAACATTAAAATGGCTGGGGATATGGCTCAATATTTAAGTGCCCCTGTGTTCAATTCCTGGTACCTCCCCCCAAAAAAGTTGCCCAATAAGTAGCTATTCAAATAACTTATTTGAATTATTTAGTTACAGTGTTTGGCTATAAATTTATTTATAGTTATACAAAATTTTGTTTTATGCCTTCCACCTTATTTCCAGATATTTTTGTTTTTGAGAAACTCACTATTGAGAAGAGGAGAAAGGAAACATCAAAAACAGTCTAACTTTATTCACAGGAGTTAAGAGACTGAACTATCCAAAATTCTGAATATTGAAACAATGGTTTAAAATTGTTGTGGTATAAAACAAAGAAAAACTCAAAATGGAGGATGTACTAATTAGGCTGAAGAGATGAGGTTATACTAATGACCTAAATTTTATATTAATGTATCTACTGTTTGATTTTGTTTGCCACCTCCTCACCCCTTTTCTGGGTGAGGTCAGTGAATAAAATTCGTTTATGGCTGGTGAATCATATTGGCCAAAACATCCAGCCAAGACAGAAGGGAATAGATTGCATAGTGTGAGAAACTTCTGAGAATGAGAATGAGATCTTGAAGGATCCTCAGAGAATGTTTAGTTCCATACTCCTCAAATGACAACATATCCGGAGGTCAAGAGAGGAGCTAATTCAATATCATACAGATCATCGGCAAGGCTAGAATTAAAACCTAGGTTGCTTGAATGTCAGTTAGTGTTCCCAATGATGCTGGTGATGACAAGCTCTCATATCTGTGTAATAAGACTGTGGTTTATAAAGTGTTCATGCCTATACAATACATATATCATATGCATAAAAGGCCATTTTAATACATAGAGTGTTAGAATCATATAAACACATGAACCCACAATGATGAGTTGAATCAGTGGATTAGGTATTCTTAAAAAATTTATATTGATATCTTATAATTTTATAAAATAGTGGGATTCATTATGCCATATTTGTACATACATATCACATAATTTGATCAGTCTCAATCCCCAGTATCTTCCCTTTCCCTCTCCACCTCCCTCCCCCAATCTGCTTACTTTACTCTACTGATCTCCTTCTATTATTATTATTTTAATTAATGCATTATAATTATATGTATGTAAGGGGGTGGGGGTGATGGATTCAGTCTTAATAATCTTAGGTAAGTTAGTTGACTTTCCTTTATCAACTTCTGAATCAACAACATAAAAACAAAGCATTCTTCATATTTTGAAGATTAAGAATTTATTTAAAGCATATAGCATAATGTTTAGTACATGATAAACATTAAATATCTGTTGAATGTATAGCTAATTGTTGCTGCCTTCTTATGATCGTCACAACCCTTTGGTTTTCTTGTTTGTTTTGAGGCAGTGTCTCTCTATATTGCCCAGGCTGACCTTGAACTCTCCCTTCAGCCTCCAGAATAAACTGACTACAGGTTCACACCACCATCCAGCTCTCACCAGACCTTTGAATACTATGCTACTCTCCAAAACTAAGATAGCATATTTAACTTTAACTCTGTTTTGCCCAAACTCAAAAATATATCTTTTATAGTACTGTGATTAATTATATACCAAATAAACTCTGCTGACTTCCTTGATTTAAAGTGCATTATACTTAAGTAATTGAGGTACTCAAAAACAAAGGTGTCTTTTTATTTTGTTAAATTATTTATTGTTTATTTGCTATGCTGGGGATCAAACCCAGGGTCTCCTACATGGTTTCTCTACCACCAAGCTACATCCTCAGCCCCAAGGTGTCTCTTAAAATATATTACTACTGATAATAAAAGTTTACTGTGTGACAGACAATGTTCTAAGCATCTTATTTTCTTCTCCTGCAGTACAGGGATAGAGCCCAGGGGCACTTGATCCCTGAGCTACACTTCTTGCCCTTTTTATTTTATTTTGAGACAGGGTCCTTCTAAGTTTCTGAGGCTGGCCTCAATCTTGCCATCTTCCCACCTCAACCTCCCAGGTCACTAGAAGTACAGGCATACCTCAACCTCCCAAGTCACTAGGATTACAGGCATGTACTATTGCACTCAATCCTATGAGGTAGATACTTTTTATCATTCCCATTTTACAAAAAAGGAAATTGAGGCACAGAAATGTTAAATGCCTTTCCCTCATTCCCTCAGCTAGTAAGTAAAGGGACTACATTTCAAACCCAGTTTTTTTTTTTAATATTTATTTTTTAGATGTAGATGGACACAACACAATACCTTTATTTTTATTTGGTGCTGAGGCTTGAACCCAGGCCCCGCCTGTGCTAGGCAAGCGCTCTACCATTGAGCCACAATCTCAGCCCCTCAAACCCAGACAGCTTGGCCCCAGGATCCAAGCTCTCAACTATTAAGCCATACCTTGAAATTCTAGATTATAGGTCCTTGTCTCATACTGTCACAAGACCTGGTATGTGGATGGGGACCTGGAAGAGACTCATTGCCATCTCTGTTCTTTTTGAGGTGGCCGTCTCTGGCCTTCCCAGCACATGGATCTTCTCCCTGGATTCCTTTAAGAGAGGGCATCACAGAGTTCTTACTGCCTTTAGTTTTAACCTATGCCAGCTTTTGCCATTGACTAGTCCTTAGCTTCAGTTTTCTCTGAATCTAGGAGAGATGCTTTTGTGTCCACTAGAGTCCACATAAACAGAGCTGAGAGGCCAGGCGGGTGCTCCACCATAGGTAGGTACACTTTGTGGGGAAGAGAGGCCATCATTAGTTCATGAAGCACTGTTTTGGACAGTGGGTGTAGTAATTTGGGTTCCTGAGAAGCAGACATCAAGAAAAGTTTAGACATGCCAAGAGATTTACTCGGTAAAACAGCTGCAAGGATAAGGAAAGGAACCCAGAGAAGCAGAGAACACTTTCAGGAATGACATGTGAAGGAGAGAAGGCAGGAAGGAGGATCAGGCTGTTACACAGTGCTAAATAGGCCCAACCACGTCAGTGCAGAATCTCCAGCCAAAGTTTTTTGTTAAAAGAAGTTCCATGTCTCACAGGCTTGTGTTAAAATTGCTACCACTAGATAGGAACAGCTCACAAGAAGTTCATCCATGTGAATGTGGAGAGTTGAGGGGATACAGAGAACTGGCAGCTGGGCTTGTCTGTCAATCATGTTACCCACATCAGGGGTACAAGAGGGACATTTTTATAGCCACTGAAGCATCATCAGTGGTGAACAGGACATGGAGGGTTTAGACTCTTTTAAGAGCTTATAATCAAGTGGAAAGAGACAGATCAAAACCAGAATGTTTACGTGATAGCAGTAAATGCTTTGATAAAACATAAGGCCTAGTAATGTGATAAGGAGTGACTAGAAAGCTATTTAGGTCAGATGGTCAGGAACGATCTCTTGGGCTGTGGTTTCTTTATTAGTCATATGTGAATAGTTTTGTGGATATTTATGTAGTCTTCTGTGATTGTAGAGCATATTCTTCTCACCTAACCTCTAACCTTCACATGGAGCCACATAATGGAATGAGCCCTTACCTTGGTGTAAAATAGACCTTGCTGTGGGTCTTGGCTCAGGTGCTTTCTAACAGCTCAATAACAGTGAGTAACATCATTCCTCTGAGGCTTAGTCTCTTTATCTGTTAAGTGGATTTGTAAAGATTACTCCCCTGCCAACTTTTTTAGGGTTATTGGAAAAGGCAGAGTTGAGAACAGCCTACAATTGTAAAACAAAATTTTTATAAATTCCTTTCACAATAGCATTAATAAATAAAATATTTAGGAACCAATTCTTTAAAAATACTAGATCTTGGGCTGGGGCTGTAGCTCAGTGGCAGAGTGCTTGCCTTGCACATGGGAGGCATGGGTTCCATCCTCAGCACCACATAAAAATAAACAAATAAAATAAAGGCATGCTGTCCATCTACAACTACAAAAAAATTAAAAATAAAATAAAAATACTAGATCTTTGTGGAGATGCTGAGACATCAAGAGGCAAAACTGGAAGATGAATAGAGAAGCTATTGATGTGAAGCCAGGAGATTTCTGTGGCAACAGCACTGGTTGCAGTTGTGGAGAAAAAACTTCCATCTGCAAGCTGGGTCCTCCCAGGCTCTCTGTGCCTACAGTCCTCCACCACATAGGTCAGTGGACTCTATTTGCACCCTCTGGGACAGATCTTGGCTCTGGTCAAAGCCTGAAGGTTTGGGAACAGCATTCAAGATTTCCCATACCAGGCTCCTCTCACCAGGGAGTGCCTAAGGCATTTCTTATTCCCTAAAACAACTCCACAGGTAGCAATTTTTTAAATGTTACAAATTAGGGTTCTTGGATTAAAATGCCATCCCTGGTGTTCATAGCCAGAGAGATAATCACACTGAGATTAGGGTTCCAAAGCCCATCTTTCTTTCCCAGCGTCACATTGCCTCTCCTGAAGCCTAAGTTGCACTTCAGGCAAGTTCTACAGATCTCATAATTTCCTAGGCAATCCTACAATGCTTAGAATCCAAGCCTCACCATCCACACTAATCAGTTTAAGATATTAATCTTGTGAATATTCCACTGATTTTTTTCTTTTCTTTTTCAATACTGGGGGTCAAACCTAGGGCTTTGTACATGCTTTACCACTGAGCTACATCCAGACCTCTCTGCTAATGATTATTGATAAACTGCCATGATTATGTCTGATGTTTGTGTTTTGTAGCAATGGCCAATTGTCTGTTAGTGAAAGTCATTATAAAAGAAGGAGAAAGCTTTCGTCTTATAGAGTTAGGTTAAAAGCATGGTGATATATTTTAATTTTTTGTGAAAAGATTATAAGAATCAAGTGCATTGTTAAAATATGAACTTAGGGTACTTAATGGATGTATATAAATTCCAGTGGGAATACCAATGGGTTCCACCTTGGAGAAAGCTGAAAGTGCTGCCCTGAATATAAATTTGTTCTTTTCTTTTTTTAAAATATTTATTTTTTAACTGTAGTTGGACACAATACCTTATTTTTTTATTCATATATTTTTATGTGGTGCTGAGGATCGAACCCAGGGTCTCGCACGTGTGAGGCGGGTGCTCTACCGCTAAGCCACAACCCCAGCCCATAAATTTGTTCTTTTCAACTGCAAAGTTCAGCTCATAGAACAAAAACAAGATCCACGCTTTGGGGCTGGCCTGCAGTTCCTACGATGGTACCTGCAGTAAATGCTTATTACCCTAAGGAAAAGACAAGAATAATCCTTTGAGGGGGACCACCTAACCAACTCAAACCCCCACAGGGAGCAGGAGAGATACCTGCCACAATTAAGGTATATGGTGGGTGTGGTCAGGTAAGGAGACAACAGAAATTGTAACCTGATCTCAAATGAACAAGACAATATATAGCTAAATATAGACTTGCTGGGCTGGGGATGTGGCTCAAGCAGTAGCGTGCTCGTCTGGCATGCGTGCAGCCCGGGTTCAATCCTCAGCACCACATACCAACAAAGATGTTGTGTCCGCCAAGAACTAAAAAATAAATACTTAAAATATATATATATATATATATATATATATATATATATATATATATATATAGACTTGCTGTCCAAGAAAGGAAACATAGGACTCAGGAAACCTCAGTGCCACAGTATGTTTATTGAACACCTTCTTGTTCAAATCCAGGTGTTTACTAGGCATAGAACATTGTGGTAGACACTTTCAGAGAAATGGGGATTGTCTAAATCCCAACTTCTAAACACTCCCTGCCTCATTTTATGTGACATTTTGTGAATTCTCACTACAATAAATGGCAAAATCAAACACCATAAAGATGTCACAGAAGGCTTAAGTAATTCCAACTAGAGGCCTAAATAAGATGCTTCTGCCAGGAGTAGGGTGCACACTTGTAATCCCGATGACCCAGGAGGCTGAGGCAGGAGGATTGCAAGTTCGAAGCCAGCTTCAGCTACTTAGTGAGGCTCTAAGCCACTTATTGAGTCTCAAAATAAAACATATAAAGGGCTGGGGATGTGACTCAGTGGTTAAGTACTCCTGGGTTCAATTCCTGATATCAAAAAATAAAATAAGATACTCCAGTGCAAATATCTGTAAGGATCTATGACCAGGAATTGTGCCATGCCACTAAGCTACAGCCATTCACTCCCTGTCTTCTGTGTCCTTCCCAGAATCAATTTCTGCTAAGTATACTGTGAGATCATATGCACCAAGGTCAGGATGTTCTGACTTGGCTCTCCCAAGCTCTGAGATGTTCTTTCTCAGGTTCTTCCTTGAAGGGGCAGGGGAATCATAGTTGCAGAAAGTCCCATGGGATCTCATGTTACTTCCTGTCACTGCAGCCTTTTTCTTCTTCCTTTGCTTTATAGTTTTGATAAACAGTAGGAAACTTATATTTTTGAACTTGGATAATTATTTATACTAGTCTTTAATAGTTTGATCTAGCAGATGTTTACTTGCCATGCAAATGTGAGTCGCACTATAAACTCACAGAAAGATAACCAGCCAGTCAGCCAGAGTTCTAGTGATTAGACTTATGACTTGATTCACACACACACACGTAAACAAATCCTCATTCACAATGACACAATTTTCTTTTGGTTTAGGGAAAGAAGCCCTGGAGCAGGAGCTCTGAATTCTGATTCTAGGGTTCACTTTTGGTCTAGTACATGGCTTTGGACAGTAGTCTCACTTTGTGGGCCACAGTTTCTCCAACTGAAATAAGATTTGGGGGCCAGTGATGAATTGACCTCCAGAGACCCTTCCAATTGCCACTTTGTGTGAGTCACCATGTACAGTGAAGCTATTTTTTTGTTTGCCCTAAATTTATAAATTCTTCCTTCAATTTTGAAGGAAGACCTTTTTTAGATTTATTCCTTCTTAAATAATTTTAAACTTGAGCCAGGCACAGTGGCACATACCTGTAATCCCAGCTACTTGGAAGACTAAGGCAGAAAGACAGCAAGTTCAAGGCCAGCCTCAGCAGCTTAGCAAGACTCTGTCTCAAAATGAAAAATAAAAAAGGTTGGGGACATAGCTCAGTGATAGAGCATCTCTGAGTTCAATCCCCAATAGTCTTGTGATTATGAGTTCAAGTGACCAGGAACTGTGACCCTGTCTTGCCCTCAGCTCCTGTCAGCGTCCTTTTGGTTTTAGACTTCTCTACCCATCCGATCCTTGCTTTTCAGCTGACTTTCTATAGGAAGTACTCACTCTTTATGATCCTATACCATTCTATTTTCAAAATACTTTCATTAATCACATTCTCCTCATTAGAATCCTTAGAATTTTACCATCATCCACTTCTAAGGATAAAGGAAGAGACAGGGATCCAGCCAGCAGTCATTACTTAAGTATTTGATAATTATTATTTATCTGAATTTCATCTCAGCAAATACTCAAAAAATCCCCTTTCTCATTTGACAATATGGAGAATGAGGTTTACAAAGAGAGTAAAGTTTCCATACCAGACTGTCTGTTTCTGGGAAGTGCACCCCAGGATTCTACTTGGCCACAGATAGGAAGGACCATTGAGAATATGGTTTTAAATTTATAATTTTGATGATATAAAGAAGAGTCTTTGGAAGCATTTGTTTTTTGTTGCTGGTTTTTGTTTTGTTTTTTTCTCTTAGCCTTCAGAGGCTGCTTTGCCCTTGAACTTTTAAGTAGATTCTAATCCTTCCATCTCTGCCCTGGAATCAAGAACCACAGATTATTAAAAATCAAACCTTAATCTTAATCTTGTGAATCTTAATCTAAATCATGTGTCAATATGATCTGTTAGCTCTTTAGTGGGATCTGCTTTCTGTATTCAAGTTTCTCAAAGATAACTTTGATGTGTATGCTTGATCTAATCCAAGTTCTCCTTTTATAAGTAGAGAAAATAAGACCCAGGAAGAAAAATGGGCATGCCCAAATTCACTCAGCCACTAGATAATAGGCCTAATCCTCGACCCTCATTCTATTACCTGACTCTGCTTCTCAAAAGGCTAAAACCATTCAGCTCATTGGAATTTTCAAGGAACTCCTTCCCCTGTGTAGGATTTGAAGACAGAGCTTTTTCAGATCTAGGCTTTGCTACTTTCTAGCTGTGTAATTCCTAGAATCTCTGAGCCCGTTTCTTTATCCTCTGTGTGTGTATGTGTGTAGAGAAAGAGATAATATCTACCTCACAGGGCAATTAGGAACACATAGTAGGTGCTTAGTAAGTGATAACTATGATTATTATAATCAATATTGGCCTTGTGGTTCTTACTAATCTCCCATATAACATCTATACAGGATATAGTTGTAACTAAAACAGTGACAATTGCTTTCCAAGTGCCCACTGTGGCTTGGAATGAAACTCATACCTCTTCAGCCCTACGTTCTATGTTCTCAGCCAACTCCATGGGTAGGTACTCCAGGTATAGAAGCAGCTGAGTATCATAAGTGCTTTACATAAAATGATCTCTAATCCTCATAGCAGCCCTACAAAGTATGTATCATCCTTGATGAACAAGTGAGAATCAAAGAGGTTTATTAACATGTCCCACGCCACAGAGCTAGGAGTTAACACAGTTAGGCTCTGAAGGCAGCTGGGCTCCATCATGTTCTTTGGCCTACCTCTTTATGGGTCTTGAGACCCACTGAGGCTTGAGGGTGGGGAGTATTTTGGGGAAGGGATAAAGATAAAAAGGGCATTGAGATAAGAGAACTAGTCATTATTTGGCCAGTCATCTTTTCCAGAAACTCCCGCCAACCTCCCCTTTCCTGCTCCTGTTATCATTAGCCAGTTGATGGCTGGTCTGGTCTGGGCTGGGCTCCTCTGTGAAATCCTTTAGAGCTTTCCTGTTCTAGAGTTTTGCAAGAAGGTGGGGGGAGTGTTTGTATGCTGGGCAGGCTTCCCAGGGGTGGTTGTGGAAAGGAAGGGGAGTGATTTTGTAGGGCCCTAAAAAGAAGCCAGGAAGAAAAGGGAAAAAATAAAACCCTGCATAAAAGAAAATAAATGGACTGAGGCACTCAGTCATTATCTTTAGTCTAGACTTAGGGATAGAAACCCAGGCCAGGAGTCTGGAAACCTCCATTTTCTTCTTGCTGTGTACTTGACCTTCCTAATGACCCAAGCCACATCATTATAACAGCCTTGGTAACAAAAGAATACCAGAAACAGCGCAGGCACACTAATTTAATGTTTTATCAGTATCATTTTTATTTTCTTCCCTTAAAGGTTACCCTGACAACAACAACAAATCCTATTAACATTTTTTACATGTGCACAGGTTTGGTCTCACCCTTACCTTATTCAATTCTGCAAACAGTTGGATGAGTCAGATAGGCAGGCTAGGGCTTACCCTCCCAGCTGCATAGGTAGGAACTGAAGCTGAGTGACCTTTGCCTGATCTCACAGTTAGTTAGTGGCACAACTGAACCTGGGTTCCTGGTATCATGACTCCTATGGAGGCATGAGGTTCACTCACTGAGAGATGGAATTTCAGCCCCTTGGGTCTTTTGACTCTAAAACATGTGTTCTTGCTCTTTTGTTTTACTGAAATTCACACTGCCCTGTCGGGATTGTGGGGTGAAGGCCTGAACAGTGAAGGTGGAGGAGGGTGGAGGAGGTCTAGGAAAGGAAACACTTACTCCAGTGTATAATGCTTTAGCAAGGATTTTGTATATCCTGAGTGTTCACTTTTCACCCCAAAAGGGAAAAAAAAGAAAAAGTAAATCCCAGGTATATTTTATTAATGTCTTGCATATGTTTACACTTGATAGTTTGTAAAGGGCTTATATGTATGTGTACATGTCAATGATTTTTGGTCATAGGATTATGCAACCATCACACAATCTAGTTTTAGAACTTTTTTTTTTTTTTGGTACCAGGGATCAAACCCAGGAGTGTTTTTAACCACTGAGCTACATCCCTTTCCCTTTTTAAAATTTTGAAACAAAGTCTCACTAAGTTATTGAAGCGATCCTCAAACTTGCTGTCCTGCCTCAGCCTCCCAAGTCATCTGGGATTACAGGCATGCACCACTGTATCCAGCAAAGTTTTAGGACTTTTTAATGTTTTATTAGTGCATTATAATTTGACATAATAGTTGGGTTCATTGTAACATTCATATATGCACATAATTTATTCCTATTTATTTCCCTTTCTCTCTCAGTCCTTCCCCCTGTTCCTTTCCTCTACTCTTCTAGTCTTCCTTTTCTTTGTTTACATGTATTTATTTTTCATTAGTGCATTATAATTATCCCACAAAAGTGGGATTTATTGTGGCATAGTTACACATGCATGTAGCATAATTTAGTCTATTTTATTCCCCGGCTCTTCCCCTTTCCATGCCTTTCTCCCCTTGGATCCTCTACCTTTCCTCTAGTGATCTCCCTTCTATTTTCAAGAGATCCCTCTGACTTTTTTTAAAAATCCTTTTATTCTCCCTCTAGCTTCTGCATATGAGGAAAACATTTGACCCTTGAATTTCTGAGTCTGGCATATTTCACTTAGCATGATGTTCTCTAGTTACATCTATTTATCTGCAGAGGATATTATTTCATTTTTCTTTATTGCTAAATAGAACTTGATTGTGTATACCTACCACGTTTTTCTTATCCATTTTTTGCTGAGGATAGAACATGTTTATTACCCCAACAAGAAACCCTATGCTGACTGGCAGTTATTTCCTACTCTCTCATCCTTACCCCAGCCCTAAGAAACCACTAATCTACATTTTGTCTCTATATTTCACAATTATAAACATTTTCTGTGATAGAATCTGGCTTCTTTCCCCTTAGCATAATGTTTTCAAGATTAATACGTGTTGTAACTTGTATCAGTGTTTTATTCTTTCTACTGCTCTCTATATATTCCACAGTCCATCATACAAGGATACCCCACATTTTATTGATTGATTAGTTGATAGGTATTTGGATTGTTTCTACTTTTTGGCTATTATGGATAATCCTGTGAACATTTGTGTGCAATTTTTTAAAAATATATTTTAGCTGTCAAAGGACCTTTATTTTATTTATTTTTATGTGGTACTGAGGATCAAACCCAATGTTTCACACATGCTAGGCAAGTGCTCTACCACTGAGCCCCAGCCCCAGCCCCAGCCCCTGTGTGCATTTTTGTGTGTGTATGTGGACATACATTTGCATTTCTCAAGGGTATATACCTATGAATGAAACTGCTAGGTCATGTGATAATTTAACTTTATCAGGAAGAATCATCAAACTGTATGTTTATAGCTCTGATATATTGTTCACATAATATAAAACTCACCCATTTAAAGTATATAGTTTAGCTAGGCACTCTGGCACATACCTGTAATCCCAGTAACTTGGGAGGCTGAGGCCAGAGGATTTCAAGTTTAAGGCCAGCCTCAGCAACTTAGCAAGATCCTAAGCAACTTAGTGAGACACCCTGTCTTAAAATTTAAAAAATAAAAATAAAAAGGGCTAGAGATGTGTCTCAATGGTTAAGTTCCTGGTACCAAAAAAAAAAAAAAAGTGTTCAGTTCAGTGATTTTAGTATATTCACGGGGTTTTGCAACCATCACCAAAATCTACTTTTACAAGTTTTTCATCACCCTGGAAAGGAGACCCATAATCATTAGCAGTTACTCTCTATTTCCACTACCCCATGCTCATTTCCAGGCAATAACTAAGTTGCTTTCTGTCTGTCTGGATTTACCTGTTCCAAACATTTCACATACATTAAATCATGCAATCTGTGGTCTTCTGTGACTAGCTTCTTTCGCTTAGCACACTATTTTGAAGATCATTTCATTTGTTTCATTTGTTTATAGGGCTACATAATAGTACACTGTATGGATGAATTGCATTTTGTTTAGCATTCATCAGTTAATAGACTTTTTGGCTATCATGAATAAAGCTGTTATGGACATTCAGATACAGAATAAGCAGGTTGTGACACACTGTCCTTTATTCTGAAGTCAGTGAATATTTCTGAGAGACTAGTTATGCATTAGAGTTTGTTTGATCAACAAATTTCAATGAGTTGTGTCACACATTGGGCTTGATATGGGGGAGAAAATCATCACAAAAGAAAAAATCTGCCTTCACTAAATTCACAGCCTAATGTACAGAGTGGTGAGAGAGAGGTTCCTATGTTCCTAGAATTCCTCTGAAGGATAAGGAAGCACTGGTAAGCAACAAAGTTGAAGAAATACACAGGATAATGGTTTTAGAGAGAAAGAACTTTGTACATCACCTTAAGGATAACAGGAAGCCAATGAAGATGTTTCAGTAGGGCAGTGGCATGGCCATGAGGTGGTTGTTGAAGAAGGCAAAGGCCTAGAGGTCACCTGGGCTCCGGGCTTGAAGAACTGACATGATGATGTGTTTCACTAAGAAGGGACACAGACTCGTTGAGTTCATTTAGACTGCTGAGCCTGCCTGCCTATGGGACATCTGAATGGAGACGCCCAGCAGGTAGAGGGATATTACGACAGGGAACCCCGGAAGAATCGAACTAGAGATAAAGTTTGAGAGTTGTCATCACATTAGTAGTGACTGAGCTTGGGAATAGATGGGGATGTCCCTGCAGAGGCTCCAGGGTTAGAATGAGGCTATAAGAGGGGCTAGAGCTGAATCCTGAGGTGTGGGGGTCGGCAGAAAGACCACAGAGCATGTAGGACCTCACCTAAGGCTTTCTTTTCATTCCTCCCCTGGCACCATGGCTACCATGTCCCCTAGCATAAACCCTCTCCCTCCTATTAGAGAGTTCATCTCGCAAACCTAATGGAATAATAAAGCTATTGATTTTGTTAACAAACGTCTGGGTCACTATGTGACCTATAATGGGAATTCATTTGGAGGTCAGTACAGCTGTCAGTGGAACAGTTTCCCCAAAGGCCCACTGGCTTTTTCTCTGTAGACTAGCAAAGATGTCCTTCCCAGCATCAGAAATGACTGGAGAGAAATGAGAATGGTGGGGCATTTATAAGCTGATGGTCCTGCCTAGGGCAATGAGAAGTGCACAGCCAGAAATAGATCAGGTAACCAGGAGCAGACAGAGATCTGTTTCACCTCTGGTATGATTTGAATAACACTAGAAGGTCACCATCATTACCACCACTAGCTAGCACATCACCTGAACTTCTATCTTTAAACCTATATTCCATTAGAATGAAAGTTTCACTATTGAAAATTTTGAATGCTTAATGATTGTTTTTGCTTATTCTGCAATCATGGACTAAAAACCTTCTAGGTAGGACCTCTATTAGGCAAATGCTGAAGCTATGGAGATAATATCATGATCATAGCTCATAAAAACCCATGGGCTAGACAAGGAAACAGAGTGACCATGGATATAGTGAAAGCATAAACAAAGTACTGTTGGCATCCAGAAGAAAAACCAGTCCAGGAAAGTTTCAGAGAGATTGTGATGTCTGTGCAGGGTCTTAACATCTGCATATGCATTTTCCAGGAAAGTCAAAGTGAAATCCAGGTGGAAGAAACAGCATAAGCCAAAACAAAGAATTACAAGAAGCTGGTGTGTTCAGGGACTGATGATGCTTCCATATGACTTGTTTACGGGTGGAGAAAAGCAGGAAGTAGGTCAGACTCTGAAAGGCCTTGTATGTTATGCTAAGGAATTTAGACTAAGCTTAGCCAGCCACATGAATAATACCTTTGGCTTGAAGTGTAGAACTCTAGACTATTATCTGTCCTTAATACCTCACTTCCTTTCTAACACAAAAAAGGAGAGTTTGAGATAAGAGAGGAAGAAAGACCAATGGACGGAGAGCGGTGGGGAGTGGAAAACTTAACAGCCCTCAGAGGACTTGCATGAGCAGGCAGCAGGAACTGGGGTTCAATCTAAAGGAACAGTTGCAAGTACATTTGTGCTTTTATTATTAATATAGTAAGACACAGTCCTGGGTCTCAGTTAATGAGTCTTCTGCAAGCAGTGCCTCATTTAACAAAGCCAGCATAGCTTTAAGGGCGGTGACCACAGCTGGAGCAACCACTGAGGAGGAGGGCTGTGTTACTATGCTCCAGAGGCTAACCTTACCTGACTTCTGGACCACAGGTAGCCATACATCTTGAGCTAGAGCAGATCAGCCCCAGGTTGTGATAGGCAGTGTCCTTCAGGAGCAGTACAAAGTTACAGAGCACCTCCACCAAGATGGCCCAGGCTGGGCCTGGTCGTACATACCTATAATCCCTGCAGCTGGGGAGGCTGAGGCAGAAGTTCAAAGACAGCCTCAGCAAAAAGCTAGGTGCTAAGCAACTCATTGAGACCCTGTTTCCCCTCAAATACAAAATAGAGCTGGGGTACCCCCCCCAAAAAAAAAAAGATGTCCCAGAAGCCCCAGCCCTCCTCTCTGGGAGGTGAGAGGGAGCAGGTATATGAGGGAACGAATGCTACAGCTAGATTAGTTCTTCCGATCTTTATATTTTTCCTTCCTCTGACAGCCATCTTTAGGATAAGGATACCTTTTCTGCCTTCTTCACTCACAGAATTCTTTCTCCTTTTCACAGACTCCTTGAGAAACATTTCCTCAGCCAGTCAGGGACCTCGATCTTCTCCAGCTGAGCTCAGCAGCTCCAGTCATCACCTGCTGCGAGAACGAAAATCCTCAGCCCCATCACACTCCAGCCAGCCAACTTTGTTCACATTTGAACCTTCTGTGTCAAACCATGTGCAGCCCACCTTGTCCACCAGTGCACCTCAGGAGTATCTCTACTTGCACCAGTGCATAAGTCGGAGAACGGAAAATGCAAGGTAGGAGGTGGCCACGACCACTCTCAGGCAACTCCTATTTTTCACTGCTTTTTAATTTTAAAGAAAAGAAGGTAAGGGCTGGGGATGTGGCTCAAGTGGTAGCGCGCTCGCCTGGCATGCGTGCGGCCCGGGTTTGATCCTCAGCACCACATACCAACAAAGATGTTGTGTCCGCTGAAAACTAAAAAATAAATATAAAATTCTCTCTCTCTCTCTCAAAAAAAAAGAAAAGAAGGTAACATATCTTTTCAGGTAAACATGTATAAAACAAAGGAATTTTTTGTTTATGTAGCCTTCACATTTGTTGGTTTCATCTGTATTGCTACAAAGTAACAATTGGGTTCTCATTATCAAAAATTATACTATAAAATTTTTGTTTGATTTGGGGGTAAAAGGCATTTGAAGCTACAGTTTCAGAATTGCAAACTGTAGATGATTTACTTGTTGGCTATGAGAGAAAAGTTAGAGAACTTCAACATTGTTGAACAAATCCATATCTCACTTTTGCTCTGAAGCTGCATTGTTCCATAAGGTAGCTACTCTGCACATGTGGCTATTTAAATAAAATTGGGTAAAACTTAGAATTCATTTCCTACCTTATACCAGTCACAGTTCAATAGTCCTATGGGAATGGGGACTACCATACTGGAAAACACTGACATAAAACATTTTTTCATCACAGAAATTTTTCGAGCAAGGACTAACTGCTCTAGAATAATGGTCTGTCTGGCTTTCTAACATCATCAGCTGTGTCATAGGTACAGAACCTATACCTATTTTTTGACCTTTTCTTCCCATTGTTAGGCAAAATGAGCACAGAGCTCTAGGCTTTGTCAGAGCTGGTTCTCAATTGCTACCATAGCCAGCAGATTACAGATCATGTTCCTGAGTTAATTAATTTAGAAATATCTGATTTATTTCATAAGAATTAAGGCAAATCGAGAAATGGCTATAAATATATTTATTCACAATATCTGTGAGAATGTTTTCATGATGTCACTTGAATAAGCACACTGAGAGATGGCCAGTGCAGATAATTTAGCTCCATTTTATCACAAGGAAACAGGCTAACAACTAACAAGGGGCAGGCAGGACAAGAAACCAGGTCTTCACAGTTCTGCTCCTGTACTCGTCTCTATTCGACTGTGCTTCTGTGTGTGTGTATATATATATATATATTTTTTTTTTTTCTGCTACTAGGGATTGAATCCAGGGGCACTCTACCACTGTACTACATTCCCAGCCATTTTATTTTTTATTTCAAGACAGGGTTTTGGGGCTGGGGATGTGGCTCAAGCGGTAGCGCGCTCGCCTGGCATGCGTGCGGCCCGGGTTCGATCCTCAGCACCACATACCAACAAAGATGTTGTGTCCGCCGAGAACTAAAAAAAAAAAAAAAAAAAAAAAAAAAAAGACAGGGTTTTGTTTAAATTGATCCTAAGTGGCCTTGCTCCCACCATAACATTCCTGAGTCGCTGGGATTAGAGGTGTGCAGGATCATACCTGGCAAATTTAAATTTTCAGACAATGTACCAGAAAATATGGAATACTTAGGAAAAAACTGAATAGCAGACATGTAAGACCTCTTCATTGAAAACTATCAAACATTGGTGAAAGAAATTAAAAATAGAGAAATATATAACAAAGATACAATATAGTTATGAAATAGAACTAACTTTAATAAAATGACAGTTCTTCCCAACTTGATCTATAGTTTCAACACAATCCAAATAAAAATCCCAGCAAGGTTTTTTTTTTTTAAAGAGAGAGTGAGAGAGGGGAGAGAGAGAGAGAGAGAGAGAGAGAGAGAGAGAGAGAGAGAGAGAAAGAATTTTTAATATTTATTTTTTAGTTCTCGGCAGACACAACATCTTTGTTGGTATGTGGTGCTGAGGATCGAACCCGAGCCGCACGCATGCCAGGCGAGCGCGCTACTGCTTGAGCCACATCCCCAGCCCCCCCAGCAAGGTTTTCATGGGTATTGATAAAATAATTCTAAAATCAATGTGAAAATGCAAACAACCTACAATGCCCAAAGTAATTTTAAAAGAACAATAAAATTAGAATAGCCAAAGTAATTTTTTAAAGAGCAACAGTAAAGTTAAAGGATTTATACTATCTGATTTCAAGACTTCCTATGAGATATTGGTAATCATAACAGTATTGTGGGAGATTGAAGATGGTGTATTAGAGGAAGGCTGCATTTCTGGTTGCTCCAAATTCCTACTGCTTGAATTTCAGCAGTAAGTGGTGAAAGAGAAAATTCACTGAAATTCAGTGTCAGACAGTCAGACTCTTAGAGATCCAGAAATTCAAGTTCATTGAACAAAAGACAAGAAAGAATACATGGTAGTCAAGCTAGTGGTAGCAGTAGCACCGGTTCACTGCAAAGGTAGGGTTAACAGAAACATATGGGACAAACCTGTAGAACAGAAAAGGTCTCTGAACTTAGCTGAACCAGAGGCTACACAGTAAACTGGTGTTTGAAAAGCACTGGCAAGCCAGGCACAGAGACACATACCTGTAATTACAGACGCTTGGGTGGCTGAGACAGAGGATTGGGAGTTCAAATCTATTCCTGAGGCACTAAACAAGTCAGCAAAACCCTTTCTCTAAATTAAACAAAAATACAAACTAAGGCTGGGGATGTGACTTAGTGGTTGAGTGCCCCTGAGTTGAATCCCCAGTACCCCTCCCTGCCACCACCAAAAAAAAGCACTGTTATTGAGAAGGCCACACTGCAGCTTGGCTTCAGGAGCAGCAAAATTGCCATACTGTGTGCCCTTGAATTTACCTAGCAGAATATGATTAAAAGAGGCAGAGAGGAGATTGTACCCAGGGAGACTTGCATCCCTTTGACTCTGGTAGCTCACATGACCTGATGAAGAGGATTGGAAAACTGAAAAGGCAGGTGTCATTATACTCAGGATCTGAAACTGGAAAGGCCACATTCTTGGGTGTAGAGTGGGAAACCTGTGGAGGGTTGGCTCCCTCACCCTACAAATAGAATCCATGGGAGGCCCCTGAGATGCAGAGATCAGCATCTGCCCAGCTCTAGGAGTATGTTGGATCTGATCTTTTCCGAGCAGATGCCACCCAACATAGAACCAAAGACCTGATTAAAGCTAACCCCCAGCCACCAGACCTTCCCATTAAAAACTCTGCAACAGTCCCACCCTGGGAGTGCATTGACAGGATTCCAATTGACTGTACTTGCCATTCCATCCTACCTTCTACTGGTTAGAAGGAAAGCTGAGAATTATTTCAATCACCTTCAGTTCCAGCTGTAGCTTGGTGAGCAATATAAAAATAAACATAAAAATAGCCCTCAGCCCTTGCTCAAGACAAAATGGAAGAAAGGCTAACCTGGAATAGGCATTGGACATCTACCTCAGTGGGATCAATTTTTTCATTTTTCACTAATATTATTTCCTTCTTTCCCCAGTGGTTTTCTTGCTGTGTTGATCACTGGGTTGATACACACACACACACACACACACACACACACTTTTCTTTTTTTCTCATTTTTTAAAGTTTATTTTTCTAGTTTGTCTTTTGAGGGTTAGAGTTTTTGTCTTGATTTTCTTTCACTCCTTTCTTCTCCCTGTCATAGCCAAATTCTCTTATTCTGTCTTTACTTACTTATTTTTTTTTCTCCTCCTCCTCTGTAGGAATCACTGGCTACATCTCTTCTGCTCACATTTTGAACATTTCAAATTTTCTCTTACCTTCCTACTACATTGTCTTTTCCCTTAATGAACAATATTTTTACCATCTTCTAGAACTATTTGGTTTATATAATTCCTACACTCATTGTTCATGTTGTTGCAGTTATTAGTACTGTGGTTGGCATAGTTGACACCTGCTGTTTACTTTAATGTCATACCTAGTTCATGGCTATTTGTTTTTGCTGTTAGCAATTGCTGACCCTACCATTCCTGTTTTGTGGTAATTAGCATTATAGATGTCATTAGGAATGTGGTATTTATTTTAATGCTGTATATTGTTCAGTGCTATAATTTGCCCCCCACTTTACATGAGGTTCTGAGAATCTATGGGGACACTGTGAGAACATCGGGTAGAGACTGCTGTGCTAAATCCAAAATCCAGCCAAGAGACAGCCTATCTTGTTCATCAAAATTTAAACATGCTTAAACTTCAATGATACTTTAATACTAAGAATAGAAAAGACAAAACCCCAAACCAACCAGGCCCAAGTAGGAATGGGGAGGCCTGTAGGTCCCATTCATGGATATTTGTTCCTACAGCAAAAACAAAATTAACACAAAAACTGTGGGCACCACATCTACAAGGGGTTTCAATCTAAATCACTCTCATATTCCATTAGAACATACAGATTTGTTAAGCGTGGAAGCACAGTCACAGAGGATATACCCCACATACCCTGCTGTGTACAGTACAATTGCTGGATCTACAAGAAGGACCCCATTCTTGTGATACCAAAAGGGAAAGTAGGATCCTCAGTCTCTGACACAATACACATTGTATCCAAATATGCTACTTATCACCAAAGAACTACCAGGGAAACTATATTACAAATCCCACTTGGAAATATATTGAAAAATTTACAACAATCTGATGTCCCAGAATACATTACTAAGAGAAGTGCTCTCAAAAGGCCCATATCCAAGAGTGGAAGAGAAATCCTTCCCAACAGATGCATAAAACCCAACACAGGAATACAAGGAATATGAAAAAATAAGGTAACATGACACTTCCTAAGGTTCATAATTCACCAGCTACTAACTACAAAGATTTGGAAATGAATGAAATAACAAATGATGAACAATAATAAAAATGATCAATGAATTCTAAAAGAACACAGAAAAACAACTAAATGAATTAAAGAAGTCAGTACCAGATATGAATGAGAAATTAAATAAGGAGATAGAGCTATTGAAAAAGAACCAAACAAATCTTGGAAATGAGGGTACAATAAATCAAATAAAAAGTTCAGTTTAAAGTCTTTGCAATAGAGTAGACCATGCTGAAGATAGAATCTCAGAACTAGAAGACAAAATGGCCAGTCACTAGAAGACAAAGTGAACATTCATACTCCATGTTTGTATAATATATCAAAATACATTCTACTGTTATGTATATCTAAAAACAAATAAAAATGAAAACTCACTAAACCAGAAAAGATAAAATAAAATTATTAACTATGATCAGAATATTCAAGAACTCTGGGACAACATTAAGAGAACAAATTTAAGAATCCTTGGAATCTAAGCAAATTGTGAGATGCAGCTTAAGGGCATGGATAAACTCTTCAAGAAAATAATATCAGAAAAACTTCCAACCTTGAGAATGAAGTAGACATTCAGATATAGGATGCATTCAAACCCCAAAGACAAGATCCAAAAAGAACTTCTCCATAGTATATTATAATCAAAACACCCAACATACAGATCATGATAGAATTTTTAAAAGCCTTAATAAAAAAAATGTCAGGTCACATTTAGAGGTAAGCCAATCAGAATAACTTATGATTTCTCAGCAAAACCTGTGAATTCCAGAAGAGCTTGGAATGATGTGTTCCAAGCCCTGAAAGAATATAACTGATCAAGATTGTTATAAACAGCAAAGCTATCCATCAGAATTAAAGCAGAAATAAAAACTTTCCAAGATACACAGAAACTAAAAGAACTCATGACTGCTAAGCCAGCACTACAGAAAATACTTGAGGAAATATAACACAAAGAAGGAATAAAAGGGCTGGGGATGTGGCTCAAGTGGTAGCGCTCGCCTGTCATGCGTGCGACCCAGGTTCGATCCTCAGCACCACATACAAACAAAGATGTTGTGTCCGCCGAAAACTAAAAAATAAATATTAAAATTCTCTCTCTCTTTCCCTGTCTCTCTCTCTAAAAAAAAAAAGAAGAAGAAGAAGGAATAAAAAACAAACCCCAGAGCTTGCAAATAGACAAATCTCATTTGAAGAGTAGCTAAGCAAATGAGAAATGGAACCAGAATTAAACATTAGAAATAAATCGCAATGAGAGGAATAGACATGTGATATAAACACCAAATACAAATGGTCTTAACTCTCCAATTAAAAGGCATGGTTTTAAAAATAAGACTTAACTACATGTTGTTTTCAAGAGACTCATCTTACAGGCAAAGAAAAGTCACAGACTTATGAAACAATGGAAATTGATACACCATGCAAATTAGAACCTAAAAACAAACAGGAGTAGCTACTCTCATATCCAACAATGTGAACTTCAAGCTAAAATTAGAAGACAAAGATCACTTCATACTGGTAAAGGGAACAATTCAATGAGAAGATATAATAAATATTTATGCCCCAAAGATCAATGCACCTAATTACATAAAACAGATCTTAAAGACTTAGATAAACCCTGGTACAGTAAAACTGGGTGATTTCAACAGACACCTTTCACCAGCAGAGAGGTCATCCAGACATAAACTCAGTAGTCTCTTAAGACCAAAAAAAAAAAAAAAAATTAAATCAATTTGACTTAACAGATACCTGTAGAATATTTCATCCAACAACAGCCAAATTTACTTTCTTCTCAGTTTCTCATGGAATCATCTCCAAAATATAACATATTTTAGGACACAAAGCAATTAAACAAATTAAAATGCAAGGGATTATACAGATTTTTAAATTTTTTTTTTAGTTGTAGATGGACACAATACCTTTATTTAATTTATTTATTTTTATATGGTGCCGAGGATTGAACCCAGGGCCTCGCACTTGCTAGGTGAGCGCTCTGCCACTGAGCCACAACCCCAGCCCTATACAGATTTTTTTTTATCAGATCAAAATGGAATGAAATTAGAAATCAACATTCCCTCCCCGTAAATGCAGAAATTATGTAAACATGGAATTTGAATAATACACTATACTTTTGGGGGTGTTGTTTCTTTGTCTTCACTTTTTTGTTGTTGTTATTTGTTTGTTTGTTTGTTACTGGGGATTGAACTCAGGGGCACTGAACGACTTGAGCCACATCCCCAGCCCTGAGGCTGGCTTTGAATTCACGATCCTCCTGTCTCATCTTCCCAAGCCACTGGGATTACAGGCATGCACCACCGTGCCTGGCTTGTCTCCACATTTTTTATTGGTACATTATAGTTGTACATAATTATGGGATTTTTTTATGTATTCATACATGCACTCAGTATAATGATATAATTTGGCCAATATCACTTTTCAGCATTGACCCCTTCCCTGAACAATACACTTTTGAATAACAAGTGGGTGATAGAATAAATCAGGAAATTTTAAAAAATTCTTAGAATCAAACAAAAAAAGTGATGTAACATACCAGAATCTCTGGGATACTCCGAAACTGGTTCTAATAAAGTTTATAGTTATGAAGTCCTACATAAGAAAAATCAGAAAGATCCAATAAACAACCCAATGATGCATCTCAAGGCCCTAGAAAAATTAAGAACAAACCAATTCCAAAACCAGTAAAGAAGAAATAATTAAGATCTAAGCTGAAATCAGAGAATTAAAAAAAACTACAAAGGATCAATGAAATGAAGAATTGGTTCTTTTAAATGTAAACAAAATTGATAAACCCTTAGCCAAACTAATCAAGAAAAAAGAGACAACACAATTAATAAAATTAGAGGTGAAAAAGGAGAAATCACCACAGACATCACAGAAATCCAGAGGATCATGAAGGATTGTTTTGAAAATTTACACTATAATACGGTGGAAAATCTGGAAGAAATGGAGACATTTCTAGACCAGTGTGATCTGCCAAAATTTAACCAAAAGGATGTAGAAAACCTAAACATACCAAAAACAAGAATGATATTAAAAGCAATATGAAAAAGGTCTTTCAACAAAAAAAAAGCCCAGGACCAGATAGATTCTCAGCTGATTCTCCCAGACCTTTAAAGAAGAACTAATGCCAGTACTCCTCAACTCATTCCATGAAATATGAAGGGGTGAAACGCTTTCAAGTTCATTCTATGAATCCAGTATTACCTAACACAAAACCAGATAAGGACACATCCAGGAATGAAAACTACAGACTAATATCACTGATGAATTTAGATGCAAACATTTGCAAATTGTATTCAACAACTTAATAAGATTATATGCCATGACCAACTTTTTTCATTTCAGGGATACAGAGATTGTTTGACATAATACAAATCAATAAATGTAATTCACACCATAAATAAAATTAAGGACAGAAATCACATTGATCTCAATAGATGCAGAGAAAGCCTGTGAAAAAATTCAGTATCTATTCATGATAAAAACACTGAAAAAACTAGGGATAAAATAAATTACCTCAACATCATGAATTCTGTATACAGTAAACCCAAAGTCAACATCATAGTGAAAGGGGGAAAACTCAGAGTATTTTATTTAAATTATTAAACAAAACAAGAATATCCACTATTGCCATTCCTATTCAATATAGTACTAGAAAGTCTAACCAAAGAAGTTAGATAAGAGAAGGAAATTAAAAGTATAAAAAAAGGGGGGGGCGTCAAATTATCACTGTTTGCAGATAATATCATCCTATTCTGAGAATATCCAAAAGGCTCCACCAGAAGACTGCTAGAGCTAATAAATTCAACAAAGCAGCAGGATACAAAATCAACATACAAAAATCAATAGCTTTCTTATACATCAGTAATGAATCTGCTGAGAAATCAGGAAAACAATTGCATTCACAATCGCCTCAAAAAAAAAATCCTAGGAATAAATTTAACTAAAGAGTTTGGTTAAATTAAGAGTTTGATTAAATAAGCTTAACCAAACCATAACCAAACCTCCTCTACAATAAAGACTGTAGAACACGGAAGAAAGAAATTGAAGAAGACACTAGAAGATAGAATAATCTTCTATGTTCATGGATAGACAAAATTAATATCGTTAAAGTAACAATATTACTAAAAGCAATATACGTATTCAGTGCAATCCCCATCAAAATACCAATGGCATTCTTCACAGAACTATAAAAAACAGTTCTAAAATTCATTTGTAAGAATAAAAGATCCAGAAGAGCTAAAGCAATCTGAACAAACAAACAAAAGCAATGCTGGAGTCATCACAATGCCTGACTTCAAATAATGCTATAGAGCTATAGAACAAAAACTGCATGACAGTAGCATAAAAAACAGACACATACACCAGTGGAGAAGTATAAAAGACAGACAAACCACACAGATACAATCATCTGATCCTTGACAAAGCGGTCAAAAACGTATGTTGGAGAATAAATAGCCTTTTAAACAAATAGTGCTAGAAAAACTGGCTATCATTATGTAGAAAAATGAGACGAGATTCCTGTCTCTCACCCTGTACAAGTCAACTTAAAATGGATCAAAGACCTAAGAATTAGGGCTGGGGTGTGGCTCAGCAGCAAAGCGCTCACCTCGCATGTGCGAGGCCCTGGGTTTCGATCCTCAGCATCACATTAAAAAAATAAATTAATTAATTAAAGGTATTGTGTCAAACTACAACTAAAAAATAAAATACTTTTTTAAAGACCTAAGAATCAGACTACACAACTCCTAGAAGAAAACATAAATTCAACACTCCAACATATAGGTACAGACAATGACTTTCTCAGTTGGACTCCTAAAGCTCAGAAAGTACTACCAAGAGTTAATAAATGACATGGCATCCAGTTTAACAGCTTTTACACAACAAATGAAATAATTAAGAACATGAAGAGAATTTACAGAATGGGAGAAATCTTTACTAGTTACTCTCTTAACTGAGGATTCATAAACAGAATATATAAATAATTTAAATAATTCATCACCAAAAAAAATGACCCAATTGGAGCTGGGTATTGTGGCATATGCCTGTAATCCCTGTGGGTCAGGAGGCTGAGGCAGGAGGATTGTGAATTCAAAGGCAGCCCCAGCAAAGATGCTAAGCAACTTAGTGAGACCCTTTCTAAAAAATATAAAATAGGGCTGGGGATATGGTTCAGTGGTTGAGTACCCCTGAGTTCAATCCCCAGTATCAAAAAAAAAAAAAAAAAGAAAGAAAGAAAAGAAAAGACCCAATTAATAAATGGGCAAATGAACAAAACAAACACTTCTTTTTTTAAAAAAAAATTTTTTAGTTGTAGGTAGACACAATACCATTATCTTATTTTATTTATTTTTATGTGGTGCTGAGGATCGAACCCAGTGCTTCTCACGTGCTAGGTGAGTACTCTACTGCTGAGCCACAACCCCAGCCCAACAGACATTTCTTAAAAGAAGAAGTATATACAAGAGCCAACAAACAAATGAAGAAAAAAGTTCAACATCTTTTGCAATTAAGTAAATGCAAATCAAAAAAATACACAGATTTCATATCGCTCCAGTAAGAATGTCAGTTTTCAAGAATACAAACAATATTAAATGCTGGAGAAGATGTTGAGGGAAAAATAACACTGTTGGTGGGTTTGTAAACTAAGAAGCACTATGGAAATCAGTATGGAGGTGCCTCGAAAGACTAGAAATGAAATCATCATATGACCCAGTTATACCACTTCTTGGTATTTATCCTAAAGAATTAAAGTCATCATACTATAGTAATATATGCATGCTTATGTTTGTAGCAGCACAATTCACAAAACCAAATTATGGAATCAGCCTAGGTGTCCTTCAACAGATGAATAAAGAAAATGTGGTATCTATACACAATGGAGTTTTATGCAGCCATAAAGAAGAATGAAATTATGTCATTTGCAGGAAACTGGATTGAACTTGGAAGCATTATGTTAAGGAAAATAAACCAAACTCAGAAAGCCACATATGTTTTCTCTCATATGTGGGAAACTAGAGAGGAAAAAAAAAAAAAAAAACCAAAGGTGAGGGGTGGGAATATCATGAAAATCAAAGGGAGACTAGTAGAGTAAAAGAAGGGGACCCAGTGGAAGGAGGAGGAGAGGGAAAGGGAAATATTGGGGTATTGTATTAACCAAATTATATTGTTAAACTGTGCACAGGTATGCATATGTCACAACAGGTCCCACTATGGTGTAATTATAATACACCAATTAAAAATATGCGGAAAAAGATGTGTTGGTGAAAGGATGATCTTACAGATCACTGAACAGAACAGTGAACCCAGGAAAATGCATATGTACAGGTGCTACTCCACTTAGGATGGGATTATATCCCCTTAAATCCATGAGTTAAAAATACCCTAAGATAAAAATGCATTCAATATACCTGAATTACTAAATAGTTTAGCAGCATACAGTATAGAGTGTTGGTTGTTCACCTTTGTGAACATGTAGCATGCTAGAAACTGCCCTGCATTACAAAAAAGTGTCCTGAGCATATAGCTAGCCCAGGAAAAGATTAAATTCAAAGCATGGCTCTACTGGATGTGTATCACTTTTGTACCATCATAAGTTAAATTGCCATAATCTGCCGCAGTCTGGCTGGGCACAGAATCACGAGCCACTCAAGCAGGAACAAAACTTTATTTTTGAAAATGCCTCCAATACCCCGTACACGTCCGGGAAGAGGCCGGTCCACCCACGCGGTGGTGTTCTACCGAACCGGGGACACAAGTTCCTCCCCCGGAATTCCCTCCTACTGTACTTCCCCAACCAATGGGAACTCTCCAGGAGTCCCATAGCAGACCAAGGTGAACAGCAGGAGTCCAATATCCATATGAATGCAAATCTTAACATAATCATATCATCTCAATGGCTAGCTGGTGTCACCTTACAACCAAAAGTGCCATGCATCACATTACTTGGCTGTGGCTCTTAGCATCTGCCCCCTTCTGTTTAATTAAGCAACAGGCAATGTGGCTAGGGACCGTGCCTGTTAGGTATGTCTAATTCAACATATGGTTCTTACCCGTCATCGGAAAACTGACCTCTAGGCGTCAGCCTCCTGTCTTAGGTTGATACCACTGCAATTGAATCATACCCGTCACTGACTACCGGTCCAGTATATAGCCATACCTGTGGATAGGCCTATGCACCAGTGGGGGGGTGAGGTTCTTTGCCTCACCTCTGTTGGCCCCCAAATTTGGCCTTGGTGCCGGTGGGGGGGTGAGGTTCTTTGCCTCATCTCAGTTGGCCCCCAAAATTAGACCATCACTAGCAGAAGGGAGGAGGATACAGAAAGGCCACGACATCAAGTCAATAGACGGCTCTTTAGGAAAAATTGCATCACTGGTGACACATCACCAAAGATACGCCAGCACTACCACAATTCGCCGTATCAACAAATAGAGCACAATGCATACAAGTGATACATAATCCAGGCAAGTTTTGTAAGCAGTTCAAAGCGGAGGAATCTATCAATATGTCCATTTCCTCCCAAAATAAATCGACTCAGTGATTGAGCATTACTTGTTGAGTTATTATTCATTGATGCATCAGTTTATACAGTTTGTTGTGATAATTATTGAAGAAGTTGTAGTTTGGTTTCATCTTTGTCTTCACCAGCATTGGGATGAAAATAGGGATTTTGACAATGATGTTAAGAAAAAAAAATGTAACATTTCAACAGGTATTAAGAAAACAATTTTTAGAACAATTTGCATTATCTTGAACAGAATTATTAAATATAATGAAAAGGAAAGGTGAAAGTAAACAAACAGATCTGTTAACCTGCTTATTTGTACACATATTAAAACAATCTTCAACAGCTGTTTACCCAAATTAAATTAAACCATTAAAATCACGTGAATAATAAAAAAACATTTTTGGATCCATATATTTATGAGCGCTCCTCATATATGATATATGGACATACGCACATACAGACATACAACACAAAACAGAAATGTGCACACGTAACATACAACACATAAGACAATAGTAAAGGCCTTGTAGATTTACCTAGGTGAAATCTCCATTGCAATGTTTAAAAACTCCATAGTCAAAAAATAAAACTGATCAGAAAAACATTAATCTAGGTCTGTATGAGCTCAAAAATAAAATGGAACTTTATGATGTGGGAAAAAGCAATAATAAAATAGATATTGAAAAAAGCATCCTGGTTAATCACTGTCACAGATGTAAGAATAGCCAAGCTGGAGTTCTGGATATCAGCTGTTATGGATTTGAGTCAAATCATCTTCCTTTTGGTCTGTAGAAATTGTTTTGGTTAACCTCTCTGGAATCCAAATCGGCTTCTGTTCCTCCTGTGGAAAAACACAGACAGAGCCCCGACTCCAGACTATCACTGGGTCCGGACCTTTCCATTGTCCTGTTAGAATATCCTTCCAAAGTACCTTAGGCTTATGTACATTTTTTGGATACAAATGTCTTTCTGCAGCACTAAGCCCTGATGAATCCAAATTTAAAAAGTTTAGAGTAAAAAGGGTTATTTTAAGTTTATCTTTGGGGGATATATACCCCTTTCCAGTTCCCTCCTTTTGTTTTAACAAGTACATTTTAATAGTTTGATGAGCTCTTTCAACTATGCCTTGTCCTTGTGGATTGTATGGAATTCCTGTTATGTGAGTAATGCCAAATGATGAGCAAAATTGTTTAAAAGAGGTAGAAGTATAACCAGGACCATTGTCCGTTTTTAACTGTTTTGGAACGCCCACAGTGGCAAAATTTTGTAAGCAATGAGCTATAACATCTTTAGTTTTTTCTTCGGCATGAAGGGAGCCCATCAAAAATCCAGAATAAGTATCAACTGTAACATGCAAATATTTTAATTTTCCAAATTCTGGCAAGTGTGTGGCGTCCATCTGCCAAATATGGTTAGGTATCAGTCCTCTAGGATTGACTCCAAGATTAACTTGTGGTAAAAATGTCACACAATTTTGACATTGTTTTATTATATGTCTGGCTTGTTCTTTAGTTATTTTAAAACGCTTTGTAAAGTATTAGCATTGACATGGAACCTTTTATGAAAATTTATAGCTTCTTCTGTTGTGGAGAAAATATGTATGTCATGTGTAGATTTATCTGCTAGTTCATTGCCCAAACTAAGGGCTCCAGGCAATCCTGTATGTGCCCTGATATGTCCTATAAAGAATGGATCTTTTCTGTCCCAGATTAGACTTTGTATAGCGGAAAACAAAGAGAAAACAGTAGAGGAAGGGGAAATCTTACCAGCGTCTTCAAGGGATACTATAGCATTAACTACATACTGACTATCAGAAAATAAATTAAATACAGAATCTTTAAACATCATAAAAGCTTGTAATACTGCATTAAGCTCTACCTTTTGAGCTGATTGTTTGGGTACTAGAAATGTAAAAGTTTGATCAGGAGTAACTACTGCTGCTGTACCATTGTTTGACCCATCAGTGAATATATTTGGAGCATTCATGATAGGGGTTTTTCTTGTCATTTTTGGAAAAACTACAGGATGCTTAGACCAAAAAGACAATAAAGGATTAGATGGTAAGTGATTATCAAATGAAACACTAGATTTACACATGATTATTGCCCAAGTATTTAACTCATTAGCTAACTCATCAATTTGATCCATAGTATATGGAGTAATAATTTTATTGGGAGAAATCCCAAACACTCCCTTTGCTGCTTTTATTCCTTTGAGTATTAATTGTCCTACAGCCTCAGGATATCTAGTAAGAATAGTGTTAGGAGAATAAGATAAATGTATCCACAATAATGGACCTTCTTGCCAAAATACTCCTGTAGGAATATTTTTTGTTGGTAGTACAATAAATAATAAAGGCAAACTTATATCAATTCTATCCAAATGCATATTTTCCATATATATCTCAATGATTTTTAATGCTTTTCTTGCTTCAGGCGTTAACATGCGGGTGAATTTGGATCTGATGGACCTTTTAGAATATCAAATAAAGGTCCCAACTCTCCTGTTGGTATGCATAGATAAGGCCTTATCCAATTTATGTCTCCCAATAACTTTTGAAAGTCATTAAGTGATTTGAGTTGATCTACTCGTATTTGAATTTTTGGTGGACGGACCATGGTTGAGGATAATAGAACTCCTAAATAATTAATTGGAAGATTTAATTGTACTTTATCTATTGCTATCTCTAGATTATAATTTTTTAATAAATTTGTAAGTGTGGCATAACATTCTAGCAATGTGTTTTTATCTTTATGTGCCAATAACACATCATCCATATAGTGAAATATTTGTAGTTCAGGATTTTGATTTCTAAGTGGCTGGATTGCTTTATTAACATAAATTTGACACATAGTTGGACTATTAGCCATCCCTTGAGGGAGTACTTTCCATTCATATCTCTGATCAGGACCTTCATGATTTAGTGCAGGGATAGTAAATGCAAAATGTGGACTATCCTCGGGATGAATTGGAATTGAAAAGAAACAATCTTTAATATCTATAGCTAAAACATACCAGGTTTTTGGTAAAGCAGACAATTGGGGAATCCCTGATTGAGCAGGCCCCATAATAACCATCTCATTATTATTGGCTCTTAAATCTTGCAATAATCTCCATTTACCAGATTTCTTTTTAATGACAAAAATGGGAGTATTATGAGGAGATATGGAAGGTTGTATATGTCCCTCCGCTAATTGTTGTTTGACCAGGTCATGGGCTACTTGTATCTTTTCTTTAGTCAGGGGCCACTGAGGAACCCACACTGGTCTTTTTGACTTCCAAGTAATTTTGATTGTCTCAATGGCCCTTTCTGAAAACCCAATCCATGTTTATTTATTTCTTGATCTACTTGAATTGGTGCTGTCACACCTTGTTCTTGTTCTCTTAATCTTTTTTCTTTCCTAAAGCCTTGTCTAGCCCTAGTAGTGGGCGCGTTAGGATTAATGTTATTTGTTAATGTCAATCCTAATTGATCTAGGACATCTCGTCCCCATAAATTTATAGGAAGATGGTCCAATACATAGGGCTGTATAGTTCCTTCACATCCTTCAGGATCCTTCCAATCTAATACCATTGCACTTCTGTGGGGATTAGTTGCCACTCCTAGGCCTCGAAGTGTTTGAGTGGCTTGTTGTAATGGCCAATGTCTTGGCCATTCTTGATGAGATATGATGCTAAGGTCAGCACCTGTGTCCAGTAGCCCATTAAAGTCTTGTCCTTGAATATTTAATTTTAGCATGGGGCGAGAATCTAAATTTAAAGACAGCATAGCCCAATCTACACCTGTGGAGCCTAATCCCTTGGAACTTCTTTCTACATTACAACTGGAAAATTTATCATGCAAGCTGGGTATTATTAATAACTGTGCTATTCTATCTCCTGGTGAAATTACTGATATACCTCTTGGAGAACTAGCTATAATTTTTATTTCACCCTCATAATCGGGATCAATTACCCCAGGACTTATCATAAGTCCTTTTAGTGTAGAAGAACTGCGTCCCAATAATAAGCCTACTGTTCCCTGGGGAAGAGGTCATTTTACTCCTGTGGGAATGATTTGTACTCCCATCTCTGGAGTTAGTACTGCTCTGGCAGAGGCGCAGATGTCCAACCCTGTGCTCCCTCTAGTTTGTCTGATGAGGGATTTAATGGATAATGCGTCCTGGGCACTACCTTGATGGTGCTGCTGGGTTCCTCCATTGCCCCGTATATTTGTGGTTTGGGGCCCCGGGGCATTGGGCCCTCCAGTCCGTTTTTTGGCAATGGAGCCTGATGCCTTTCTCCACAATATCGTGAGTAAACACTTGGTCTTTGTCTGTTTTTTGATAACGGAATACCCTCTATGGTGGTTTGAGAACGGCATTCATTAGCCCAATGTCTCCCTCTATGGCATCGTGGGCAAATACCCGGTATTCTATTCCTTTGATACCTAGCTTTGTTAAACCCTCCTCCTATGGGGCAACTCCTTTTAAAATGTCCTGTTTGATTACAATTATAGCATGTTTTTGGCCTGGCATCTAAAGCCTGTTGTACTGCTGCTAAGACTTGCCCTTGTTCATTAATGTCTCTACATAATTTAATATATGTGTTTAAATCTTCATGTTTCCATGGTCTAATGACCTCTCTGCAGCAACGATTTGCTTGGTCATAAGCCAGTTGTTTTATAAATGGCATTGCCTATTCTGTATCTCCAAATATTCTAGAAGCTGTCTGAATAAGCCTGTCTACAAATTCAGCGTAAGGTTCATTAGTTCCTTGTATTACCTTAGATAATTGACCTTGTAAATCTCCATGCCCCTGTAAAGTTTTCCATGCCCTAACTGCATCTACAGCAATTTGTGCGTATACACCAGGATCATATTCAATTTGTTGTCTTTGACCCTCATAAGGTCCCTTTCCTAATAACATATCTAGATTTCTTTGAGGGTAACCAGCTGCTGCATTTCGCCTAGCTGTCTCCATGCAAAATTCCTCATTGGCAACCTTCCATAACAAATATTGTCCTCCATTTAGCACAGATCGACACATGTTAGCCCAATCTGCTGGTGTCACGTCCAAGTTGGTAATAGATTCGACCATACTTATGGTAAAGGGTGCTTGTGGACCATAGGTTGTTACAGCCTCCTTTAATTGCTTTACTGTTTTGAAATCTAAAGCACGGTGAATTCGTTGCCCTCCTGCCTGCTCAAGTACAGGGCATGCTAATCTTTGGGGTCCTGCCTCAGGATTCCGTCCGTCAACTACGGGAGTTGAGGGCCGCTCAGCTGTAGATGGAGCTGTTGGTTGAATTACGCCCTCTGGTGATAGAACGAAGTTAGTAGCAGCCTCCTGTTGTAATTCTCCACCTGATGGCTGTTTTTCCTCTAAGCTTTCTTTCTTCAAATTTTCCTCTGTCTGACTAGCTCGAGAGACCTTCTCTTTTGCTTGACCTAACATGTTTTCTACCATAGTCTGGACCTCTAACAATTTACTTAACAGTCTTTCAGTTTGTTTTTTACTAGATTCTAATCTACTATAAAGGTAACGCAATCCAATAAGATAGCATAAAACAAAGCCAAAACAGAACGAAACAAAAAAGGAACAGAGAATGGTTGTATCAATTTTCTCTTTCTCAGGGCCGAATAACTTCAAACCTTGAGCCAACCATTTTTCCCAGTTCGCCTGAGAAAATTCTAGGGCTAGGGAGCTTGAAACAAAAACAAAATAAATCAAAACAAGAACACATTGTTTTTTGAAATGGTCACCCATTCTGTCGCCTTCCCTCAGGGGCGAGCAATTTTACTCACCTCCAAGCTTCAGGCGTTCCCCGTACGGGCCACCAATTGCCGCAGTCTGGCTGGGCACAGAATCACGAGCCACTCAAGCAGGAACAAAACTTTATTTTTGAAAATGCCGCCAATACCCCGTACATGTCCGGGAAGAGGCCGGTCCACCCACGCGGTGGTGTTCTACCGGAACCGGGAACACAAGTTCCTCCCCTGGAATTCCCTCCTACTGTACTTCCCCAACCAATGGGAACTCTCCAGGAGTCCCGTAGCAGACCAAGGTGAACAACAGGAGTCCAATATCCATATGAATGCAAATCTTAACATAATCATATCATCTCAATGGCTAGCTGGTGTCACCTTACAACCAAAAGTGCCATGCATCACATTACTTGGCTGTGGCTCTTAGCAATAATCTGAAAGTATGATTCTATGTATGATTTCACATACATAGAATGGAGAAAGGAAAACTTTTTCCACCAATGATGCTGAAACAGATATCAATATAGGAATGATCTTTAAAAGAACATCAACCCTTAAATTGTATCTCATCACTCAACATTAATTCAAATATATTTGAGACCCAAAAGTAAAATGTGATAATACTATTACTGTTTTAGAAGAAAAGATCTCTGTGACCTGGGAAAAACAAAGATTTTTATATAAGACACAAAAGAGAAAAAATTACAAAGTAGTATTAGCAATTTTAAAATTTCTGCTCTTCAAAAGGCCCCATTAAGAAAACAAAATGGGGGTGCTGGGGATTTAACTCAGTTGGTAGAGTGCTTGCCTTGCATGCACAAGACCCTGGGTTCAATCCCTAGGACCATTAAGAGAGAGAGAGAGAGAGAGAGAGAGAGAACACAAAATGGGCCAGGTGCACCAGTGCATGCCTGTAATCCCAGTGGCTCAGGAGGCTGAGGCAGGAGGATCATGAGTTCAAAGCCAGCTTCAGCAAAAGTGAGGTGCTAAACAACTCAGTGATACCCTGGCTGGGGGGATGTGGCTCAGTGGCCAAGGGCCCCTGAGTTCAATCCCTGGTATCCCCTGCCAAGAAAAAGAAAACAAAATGGTGTGTGACTTGGGAGGTAGGAGATTCTCAAGTTCGAGGCCAGCCTTAGCAACAGTGAGATCCTGTCTCAGATTTTTTTTAAATTTTTTTAAGATCTGGGGATGTAGCACAGTAATAAAATATTCCTGGATTCATTCTCTAGTACCAAAGAAAGAAAACAAAATGATAAGTCACAAGATTTGAGAAAATATTCAGAACCCAAATATCTGGCAAAGGATTTGTTTGTAAGTACATAAAGAACTCTTACAATTCAAGAAGAAGAAGACAAAAATATTTGAATAGATACTTTTAAAAAAGATATAGGAATGGCCAATAAGCATGTGAATAGATGCTCAGTCATCTTGGAAATGCAAATTAAAACCTCAGAGAGATTCTGCTTAAGCACCCTTGAAATGGCAATGGCTCAGATAAAGGTAAGTATGCAGGTAGGTTTTACTCTTATACTGCCTCCAACAGCCACATCACATACCAGATTCCAGAAAAAAAGGAATCTTTAAAACATACATACTTTTACATTACTTACCTCATATGATCTCCAAAGTAACCTAAAATTGCTTTTAAGTAGGGCCTGAAGAGAGCATCAGCTCATCCATCCGTGACTAGCATTAACTAGACATAGATCTGTCTGGCTGGATTGCTGTAGTGAAAGAGTACTGAGGCTAGAAATAACAGCCTTCTACCTCTTCCTTTTGCACTTATGTATGGTCCTGATATAAGACTATAATAAGCATCTCAAAGATAAAACAATGAATTACTTCTCATTACTTTTACTGTAATAGCCACTATTCTTCCTTCAAGTACTGAATAATATGTATTCCTGCTAAAATAACTCCAGTTTTCAAAATCCAGGTCTTCTACTGAGCTAAAATAAGTAGCTATTCAGAAAAGTATCTATTTGCCAAAGGAAATAGTTGTGAACTGGAAATGTGGAGACAGAATTCTTTTTTTCTTGACAACAAATTAGTTGCACTGGATTTATTTTTGCCCTCTAGCCTTTGGGACCTTATTCCAGATTCTGGCTAGTATGGGTCTTCTTATTTCAAGGAGGTCATTAAACCTGTTTGGGGTGATACATTGAGACAGCTCACACACCTTGAAAAGACATAATTCTAGTGAAGGTAGGTTGAAAGGAAATTTAAAGCGATGAGATTCCAACATCATTGACCCTGCAATAGTATTCTATAGAAAGATGGCAGGTGGGACTGCAAATTGGTGCAGCCAGTATGGAAAGCAGTATGGAGATTCTTTGGAAATCTGGGAATGGAATCACCATTTGACCCAGCTATCCCTCTCTTCGGACTATACCCAGAGAACTTAAAAACAGCATATTACAGGGACATAGCCACATCGATGTTTATAGCAGCACAATCCACAATAGTTAAACTGTGGAGCCAACCTAGATGCCCTTCAGTGGATGAATGGCTAATAAAAATGTGGCATATATACACATGGAATTTTACTCAGCAATAAAAGACAATAAAATCATGGCATTTGCAGGTAAATGGATGGTGTTGGAGAAGATAATGCTAAGTGAAGTTAGCCAATCCCCAAAAAACAAATGCCAAATGTTTTCTCTGATATAGGGAGGCTGACTCATAGTGGGGTAGGAAGGAGGAGCATGGGAGGAATAGATGAATTCTAGATAGGGAAGAGGGGTGGGAGGGAAAGGGAGGAGGCAGGGGATTAGCAAGGATGGTGGAATGTGATGGACATCATTATCCAAAGTACATGTATGAAGACTCGAATTGGGTGTCAACCTACTTTATATACAAACAGAGATATGGAAAATTGTGGTATAGATGTGTAATAAGAATTGTAATGCAAAAAAAAACCAAAGTACATGTATAAAGACATGAATTGGCATGAACATACTTTAAATACAAAGATATGAAAAATTGTGCTCTTAAAAAGAAGTGTTCCTGCCTTATAATAAAATAAATAAAGGACAAACAACTTCCCAGGACAGAGTAAATATATTTTATGTATTCAATATCATTGAGAATTTCTAACCCATATTCTTTACTAGTGTAAAAATAATATGGCAATAAATGTTCCTGTGCATTTAAAAAAATAAAGAAAGAAAGATGACGGGTAAAATCAGAAATGAGTGAAGTCGAGTGCAGTGGCACATGTCTATAATCCCAGTGGCTTGGGAGGCTGAAGCAGGAGGATCACGAGTTCAAAGACAGCAACTTAGTAAGGCCCTAAGCAACTCAGCAAGACCCTGTTTCTAAACAAAATACAAAAAAGGGTTGGGGTTGGGGTTCAGTGGTTGAGCACCCCTGAGTTCAATCCCCAGTACGAAGGGAGTGGGGAGGGAGGGAGGAGAGAACTTATCCCTCATTTCCAAGGCTTCCCTGACTCATTCATCCAGTAGCTTTGATTGGCCAAAGGCAGAACATGCAACTTTAGTTTCCTTTAGTTTCACATATGCAGTGTTGCTCTGTAACCATAGAAAGAAAGTGGGCTCCAAGTTGTAGCCAGAAGGACTTATGTACAAAGATCATCTCATTTTTCCCCCAGTGCTGGGGCTGGAACTGGATGTTTCCTAGCTTATGTTAGCCACTCTCCAATCCTATCTCATCTATTACAAGATTGTGACACAGAGGTTTTTTTCTTTTCCTCATGGGAAAGACCTATTTGGGATGGGTCCAATGCAGGAGGATGGTCCAAATGACCTCTTAAGATTGCCATAGGAGCCCAGGCATAGCTTAGTGTTAAAGTACTCCCTAGCATGCACAAGGCCCTGGGTTCCATCCCCAGCACCACAAACATGTACACACACCAAAAGTGACAGACAGTCACAGAACTCTAGATGGTGGTTTATCTACTTCTAAGCATTTATATATCAAGTTTCCCTTAAGTCAGAAACATACCCATTAACAAATCAAACTGGGATCTTTGTCATTAAGGTATTAAGAGGGTACCTAGGGGGCTGGGGTTGTGTCTCAGTGGCAGAGCACTTGCCTAGCATGTGCAAGGCCCTTGGTTCGATCCTCAGCAACACATAAAAATAAATAAATAAAATAAAGTTATTGTGTATAACTAAAAAATAAGTATTAAAAAAAGAGGGTACCTAGGTGGGTAGAAAAGGGCAAAATCATGGTGTAGTATGGGACATACAATATTTGAAAATGTGCTGAATAACAAGTGTGAAATGAAGTGGCTAGAAAAACTAGGAACCCATTTCTGAAAACCAAGGAAGAGTTTTGAGTTGATATTAAAGCCAAAGCATGAGCAAGAGATGATGCAGTCACCCCCACTCACCAGAAGCCTCTGGAGCAGCCAGCAGCAGGCAGGAAAGATGTGTTGAGCTGCTGCCTGCACAGAGTATTTTCTCCCAAACTTCTTTTTGCCTCCTGCCACAGCGGAGTTATCTTCCAGCACCAACTCTGTCATTTGCTGTTTTCCTCATCTGACAATGTAAGGGTAATTAACACACGTCTCTCAGAACTGTTAGAGGATTTAGGATGATGTCCCAAGTGATGTGCCTGGCACAAGATCTTGTTTATTTTATGATACTTCTGCCAGCCAGGTGCCCTGAAGAAAAGCCTCTCTCCAGACCCACTTGTCCAGGGATCAGTCCCACAGAGGTCATGGAAACAGACATCATTTAAGGTTTATGTGAAAGTAGGAAAGTAGGGCTTCTAAGTACTGGTTGTCTTTTTTCTCTTTTTCTTTTTTGGTAGTGCTAACAAGCAGAGCCTCATGTTCTCTGCACTGAGCTACATCCCCAGCTATCCTTGTTGCTTCTCTTTGTGAAGCAACAAAGTGTGAATAGGAGGTCCAAAGACCTGGGGCTAGAATGTGTTCTCCTGCCATCTAATTATGTAACTTTGGGGCAGGTTTGTTTCCCTCATTCAACTTGTCTTACGTGACTATTGAAATAATCATCAGTCCCCTCAACCTGCATCAGTATTGTCTGTCATCTGCAAGGCCCTGTGCCAGGATTCAGGATGTTACCCTTTGCCATCTAGAACACGTGGTCTGGCAGAAGTGGAAAGGCACTGGCAAAAATAATGAACACAAGACAGAGAAAGGTGAGTGTTAGGACAGAAGCATAGGAAGCTGGCACATAGAGAAAGAGGGGGTTGAAGTGAAAAGGAGAACTGGGGAATCTCTCATGCCTTTGTGAAATGAAAGGCTTCTTTTGGATTTTGTCTAAGATTTGATCCATCAGGAAACATTCCAGAGAGAGGTGAGTAATTCAGCCCAGGGCTGGAAGTTGGACTACATGAGATGTGTTTGGGGGTGCATGGGTAGTTCTGTGAACTAGAGAGGAGGCTGCTGGGACCCAGGAAGCTAGACCTAAGTTTGTTCAAAAGAGGAGAGATTAATCTTCTGGTCCAAAGGATTTAGCCAAGCTCAGGAAAAAGGATGGCAAGGAATGTAGCAGCACTCTTCTTGCATTCATTTGTTTGCATATACATTCACTTGCTTCTTTGTTTGATAAGCAGTATTTACTATGTGACAAAACACTAATCTGGATGCTAAGGAGAGAAAAATTTGTAAGACACAGTTTCTTTCCTCAAGAATGTTTGTATAATGGAGGAGACAAGTAGCAATGGTACATAATACAGATAACAGTTGCATCCAGCTCCCAGAACAGCTTTTAGTGAGTGATTATGCTCAGAGGGAGAGGATGGATATAAGAAAACACTTTAAAAGATGTGCCTCTGATGAGGCTAGGATTATAGGTCAGTGATAGAGTGCTTGCCTCAACACATGTGAGGCCCTGGGTCTGATCTTCAGCACCACATTTAAAAAAAAAAAAAGAATAAACAAAGTTATTAAAAAGAGAGAGAGATGTGCCCCTGAGCTGAATTTGAGGGATTTGAAACTTGCCAGATTGAAGTAAGGAGCCATCCAGAGTTAGCAAATGACACAACAAAGCCCAGATGCTGGACAAAGTGGGGCCTGCTGGGAACATTGCAGAGTTTGAGTTTAGTACATGCTAGATTAGGAAAGGGAACTAGGGAGAAAAGATTGGAGAAAGGAGTTGGAATACCCCTAGGCATTTGAGCCTAGTCCTAAGGCATTGAGATGGTACTGAAGATGTTTGAGGAAGTTGGGAAAGTAAATATCAGTAGGATACAGAGGATCACAGAGGTCCTGGGAAGAGGGAAGGAGACTAATTACTGGTCTTCTCATTAATCCAGAAAAAAAAATCAGAATTGAATCTGGATTCAGGACCCATTGGGTCAGTGAAAAGTCTGAATGTGAGTAACTCCCTGGTTTCTGACTTCCCAAGAGAGGAATCAGGAGATTTCAGTATGAAGATGAGTCCATTCTTGAGTATGTTCGAAGTTACTCAGGACACCTGTGATGCTCTCCCCACCCCCCACCCCACCCACATTCCCACCTTCACATCCTTCAGATGCTTCCTATTTCCCGAAGCCCAGGCCAGGTCCCTCCACTGTCCCTCTCAGCCTTACCTTTTTTGATTGTTTGGTTTGGTTGGTTGGTTTGGGGTTTTATGTTTGGATGGTTGGGTTTTTTGTTTTGCTTTGTTTAGTTTGCACTGTGCTGGGTATTGGACCCAGGAACTCATGCATGTTAGGCAAGCGCTCTATCACTGAGCTATACCCCCAGTTTTTAATTTTTTTAAAACTTGACAGATTACCACTGTGATTTTATTGTGCACAGTGATGTCTTGATGTGTACATTGTTGAATGGTTAAATATAGCTAATTAGCAAGTGCATTACCTCAGCTCTCATTTGTGTTGCAGCTGCATAACATCCAGGCTATTTTTCAGGAATACAGTATGTCATCATTAACTCCAGTCATGATGTGATTATGTATCCTTTAACCAAGATCTCCCCTCCCCTTCCCAGCCTCTGGTTAACTACCATACTTTCTGTGAGATCAACTCTGAGATTCCACATGAGTGAGATCATACTGTTTGTCTCTTACCTTTTAACAGGCTTCCTCCAGCCTGTGCAGATCAGATCCTTGCCAGATTGTGTTAGGCTTCTTTGTGTCTCCAACTGGAGCACCTTTTCCTTTTCTTGCTGTCCCTCATTCCAGACTCCCTCAGATGTCAGCATTCCCTGACCTTCTCTACCACCACCACCACCAGGGAGGGCCAGTACAAATCTGTCAACAGACCTATACCCATCCTCACGCAATCATAATGATTTTCAGGTGTGTCTCCTCTCCAACTATGACACACACACCCCACCACACCCCAAAGGCAAGTGGCATCTCTTTACTCATTGTACCTGGCCTAGACATAAAGTAGGACATCAATAAATGTTTCTTAAATGAACAAATGTAAGTGGGGACATCCAACAAAGTTGCAAATCTCAAAAGACAAAAAGCACCAGAGACAAGTGTGAACACCATAAACAACTCCCCCATCCTCTTGCCCAAGCACTACATTGTGTAAAGCCTAGATGTTCGATTATCTAGGCCCATTGCTGTTGGCTTAGTTGTGTGTGGAGCAGATTAGAAAGGGAGAAGGAACACAGAGGCCTAGGGGAGAGGGCAGGTGAAATGCAACTCCCAGCCTTGAAGTGCCAAAGGAAGCCTAGCCTAGGCTCCTTTCCTCTTTCCAACCATTCGGGCCCTAATCTCTATCACCACCTGGTGGCCATACCTATGAATAACAAGTTCCCCCGGCTATAGGCAGAGAGGATCTGTGGATTGGCCTCTGAGGGTTCTGACACTTCCTGGGAATAGCCACAAATCTGTATAGCTATGAGAGTCGCCTTGTTCTGAGAAGCTCCAAGAAATCACTATCACATTCTTAAAGATACCTCCGACCTCCAAAGGCTGAGGATCACTCCTATAAAGGATTCATTCTTTTCTGCCCTCTTTAATGAAGTCCTCTGAATAATTATAATAAAAAAGAAGCAGACCTGGATCCCTACTGCTCAGAACCTCAGCCTACAGTTTCACAAAGAACTTACACAGAACAGAGAATCCAGCTTGAAAACCATTCTTGTACAGCCAAAGGCTTAGAGAGCCTCAGAGCCAAATGGCCCCTTAAAAATCATTGAGACCTACTAGGTCACACCTGGGACGGATGTGATGATACAGAGCAGAGAGCAGATAAGTACAGTACCAGAACTTGATGCAAATGGCCCTCTTTTACCACTCTTCACTTTATTGCTTGCCTTATTTCCCACAACTGAAATTTTTTAGGGGGGTTGTCACTCAGTGGTAGAGCACTTACTTTGCAGGTGCAAGGCCCTGGGTTTGATCCTCAGCACCACATAAAAATAAATAAACAAATAAAAACATTGTGTACATCTACAACTAAAAAAAATTAATAAAGAAGCAGCTTTCATATCCTAAATGTTCCCAAGAAATCACTTTTCCTATATATTCTTAGTTTCTAGAACAAACTATAATACATAAAAAATGTATTACTTACATTTAAATAAGTTTTTTAGAATTTCTTTTTTTGGGGAGGGGGGCGTTGCTGGAGATGGAACCCAGGGCCTGTGCATGCAAGGCAAACACTCTACCAACTGAGCTATATCCCCAGCCCTTAAATAAGTTCTTTTCATAACTTACATCAATATACATAAGCTGACTTATTTTATGAGGAGAAAACAGACTCAGATTAAGTGATGTGCACCAATTTAACAATCCTTTCCATTATCTCACAGCCTTTGTATTCAAATGTGTGTATTCTGTGGTGCTCAAAACACTGACCAGTAGTCAGTGTAACTAACTTGTTATACCTGTTTCAGTGGTGAGCCTAAGACTGACCCCTGCTGACGACAGCCATTTGGAGACGGGGAGGGATAAAGGAACATTGACTGAATATCTGTATACTGGAGTATATATACTGGAGTCTATTGCAAACAACCTTCAAAGTATGTTTTTAATCAACATTTTGCAGATGCCTAAATTGGAGTTCCAAAAAGAAAGTGCCTTGCTCAAGGTCACACAGCTAGCACATGGTAGATCCTTGGTAAACCTTGGGTCTGCCTGACTCCTCAACCTGTTTGTTCCACTCCAGCTGGCTGCATGGGGTTTGGGCCATCCAGCTTGCCTCCCCAGATCTCCTCTCAACCCTGACCCTTTCTTTCTTTCTCTTTAGGAGTGCCAGCTTCTCTCAGGGCACCAGGCAAAAGAGCGACACAGCCGTACAAAAATTGGCCCAGGGCAATGGACACTGTGTCAATGGGGTCAGTGGTCAAGTCCATGGCTTCTATAGCCTTCCCAAGCCAAGCCGGCACAATACAGAATTTAGAGACAGTACCTATGACCTTCCCCGGAGCCTGGCCTCCCATGGCCACACCAAGGGCAGCCTCACAGGGTCTGAGACAGATAATGAAGATGTGTACACCTTCAAGATGCCCAGCAACACCCTGTGCCGGGAGTTTGGGGATCTCTTGGTGGACAATATGGACGTTCCAACTACTCCACTCTCGGCCTACCAGATCCCTAGGACATTCACGTTGGATAAGAACCACAATGCCATGGCAGTGGCCTCTCCTGGAGACTCAGCCATAGCTCCCCCACCCCGGCCCCCCAAGCCAAGTCAGGCAGAAACACCTCGATGGGGCAGCCCTCAGCAGAGGCCTCCAATCAGTGAAAGTAGCAGATCTGTCGCTGCCACCATCCCCAGGCGCAATACCCTCCCTGCAATGGACAACAGCCGACTCCATCGAGGTCAGTATACACCCTGGATGAGACCCAGAGGGAAAGGCAGGTAGCTCAAGGGTTCTCGAACTTTGCTAGCCCTTAGTCCTCCACAAACAAGTAACTTGAGGATCACCTGGGTCACCAATATTCACAAGTTCAGGCATCTTCTAGCCTATCCCCTTACCAGTTGGTCTTGCAGCTATGAGTGAGAAACGTGTCGCAAATCCTGCCTCTGAGAAGTCAGTGTTCTGCTAAGGGATACAAGATATTCTTGGTCAACCACAATACAACATATTATGGGTTTGGAAATCCACATCATAGTATTTTAGTCACTTAAAAGTCAAACCAAAGATTTTTAAAAATAAGTTTAGAAAACCAGCCCAAGCTTTGAGCCAAACGTATGAGAACTAACAGACTGATAACAAAATGAGGTCATCAGACTATTTTGTAAGCTACAACTAGAAGCTCTTTGGTTGAAGTCTGAACTTCTATTTGAAGTACCTCAATTCTATTGTCATTTGTTTACTGAGTGTATTCCAGCTCTACATATAACTTTTTCTGATTAACAACAACAACCAAAAAAAAGAACAACAACATTGATTCCTCTCAGTTTGTATCTTGCTTTACAGCTTGCAAAGCCTTTTCTTGTCCACCCTGTCATTTTAGGCCATGCAGAGTTTGGTAGGACAGATCTTCATTGTCTCCTTGCACACAAGGCCAGTGGTAGTTAAGAGACTTACTCAGAGTTGCAGCGTCATCAAGGGCAGAGATAAGCCTCTGACCCCGGGGGTCCTGGTTTCTTTAGAACTCTTTGCAGTCATTCCATCAATCAAAAATTTGAGTAGTCACCCTGTGCTTGGAACTGAGTTAAGACATAAAACATGTCTCTGCCCTTGAGAGCTCACATCTGGCTGGTGGGGGGGGATGTATAAATTAGTGCAAGAATTGTTACATACTATTCAAAGAGGTGGTATCTGGGGTGAGTAGGACAGGTGGTAAGTGCTAGGGGAGGCTAAGGAGAGGTGAGGTTAAGAAGTCAAGGAGGACTCTTCACAGATGCCAACACTGGAACTAGATCCCGGGGCCTGGGAGGAACACAGTGTTTAAGTAACCCCTTAATATACTGATTTTTAAGACCTTACAGTGATGCAGCCACATCAATGGTTATAGCAGCTTAATTCACAATGGCTAGGCTATGGAACCAACCTAAGTGCCCTTCAACAGATGAACAGATAAAGAAAATGTGGTATATATGCACAATGGAATATTACTCAGCCATTAAAAAAGAATGCCTATGACTTTTGCCAGTAAACAGATGGATCTGGAGTCTATAATGCAAGTACAATGAGCCAATCCCCCAAATCCAAAAATCCAAAAGTTGAATGTTCTCTCTGATATACAGATGCTATCACACAATAGAGTGGGGAGTAGAAGTTCAGTGGATTAGACCAAGGGGAATAAAGGGAAGAGAGGGAGAATGGGATGGGAAAGACAGTAGAATGAATCGGACATAACTTTCCTATGTTCATATATGAATACACGACCAGTGAAACTCATCATGTACAACCACAAGAATGGGATTCTAATTAGAATAAGTCGCACTCCATGTATGTATAATGTCAAAATGCACTCTGCCCTCATGTATATCTAAAAAGAACCCAAAAAAGTAACATAACACTGGGCTGAGAGCTGTACCTTCAGAAGTATCAGGAAACTGAGCCACACTGGAGGGGATGGGGAAGAGTCAGCACATGGGTCAGCAAGAGTACATATGATCTTCCTTCTGTCACAGCTTCCTCCTGTGAGACCTACGAGTACCCGCCACGTGGTGGAGAGAATGCAGGCCGGTCTGCTGAGTCCATGAGTGAGGGAGTCAGTCCTTTCCTGGTGAGTGGGGTTTGACCAGGGTTCCTCGGGCCAGCTAGGGTAAGGAAAAGGCCACATGGCAAGGTACCACAAGCACAGCTCCAAAAGAGTGGTGGTATCTCCTTCATAGGACCCTGCCTGGGTTCTTGCCTCGGTTCAGAACCCTAGGTTGAGCTTTTAGACAAGTAAAACACAGGTACCCTTGTTTGAAGGAAGTGTGAGTCCTCAGGTAGGCTGGATTATAAGTCTCAAAGCCCTGTGGGTCAGTGGAGGGGGTCTAGAATGCAGCAGACCCAGGCTCAGGGGTAGTGGGTCTTCTGCACAGCAACCTTAGCCACCAGTTATCACATGGAAGACAGACCCTGAAAAGTAAGACTCTGAGCAGGACTGGTACTCAGGGTCAGGCCAGCCAGAAAAATTGCAGCTTGAACACAGGATCCCAGGATGCCCTCTAGAAGGGACAGATCACCATTGTCCAAGGTGCAGGTAAGTACACCTGGGCCTGATTTTGAGCCAGCTGGAAAGACAGTGGAAGTTAGGTAACCAAGACTGTGGTAGCTCGGGTATGTGACAAGGCGGACGATGCAGGAGTTGGAGAATGGCTGCAGCCCAGGCTACTGCACTGTGCAGGGGTGAGGCAGCTCTGCTTGATCCTGGATGTTACTTAGGTATCTGGGGTAAGCTGTGCTTCCCCCACTGCAAGCTGCATGGGGGCACAGCTGGTCCCAGACCTCAGCTCCCAGGGCCAAGACTCCTTACATGCTCTTGTCACAATCAGGATCTAGAGGCCAATGCCACCCCATCACCACCTGGTAGTCCTGAACCACACCTATGCACTTCACAGCCCGTAGTGCCCTCTGCCTTGGCCAGGCATCCAGAAATCTTGAGTGCACCCAGCCATCAAGAATATTTTATGCTTTAAATTGATCATAAATTGTAGGTGGGTCCCAAGCTAGAAGGGGGCTCATTGGACCCCATTTCTTCTGTTTCCCATGCTGTTTTTATTAGGTCTTTCTAAGATCTCCCTTGTAGCCTCAAAGTATAACAAACCACTGGGAGGGCTGGCCTTGTGCTTCTCACCTTGTGCTTCTTCGTGCTAATGACAGATCTGTTTCTTTCCCTCTTCCTCTCTGTAGCCAGGGAAAACACTTGTGGGTCGGTCGGATAGTGCCAGTTCAGAAGACAACTATGTGCCCATGAACCCAGGTTCTTCTACCCTGCTGGCCATGGAGCGGGCAGGTGATAATTCCCAAAGTGTCTACATCCCCATGAGCCCAGGGCCCCATCCATTTGACCCCCTTGGCTACCCATCCACAGCCCTCCCTATGCACAGAGGCCCCAGCCGAGGAAGTGAGATTCAGCCCCCTCCTGTCAACCGTAACCTCAAGCCTGACCGGAAAGGTAAGCCCACTTTCCCCTGCCCCATTCTCTGAACATCTAGGGACTATTTGCATTTGCTCAGGAATGTGGTAGTTTTTTGTCACTGTGATCAACATACTTGACAAGGACAGTTTAGAGAAGGAAAGATTTATTTTGGATCCTGGTTTCAGTCCATTGTCAGCCAACTCCATTGTTCTGGGCCTGAGGTGAGGCCGATTATCATGGGGGAACAGTGTGGCAAAGGAGAGCTGCTCAGCTCATGGCAGCTGGAAAGCAGAATCAAAGAGAGGAAGGAGCCAGGGAGGAGATAAACTCTTCCAGGACATACGCCCAGCAGGTTCCATCTCCCAGTAAGCCATTCATCTACCAGTAGATTAATCCATTTGACAGATGTGCTCAGAGCCCTCATGACCCAGTCATTGCCTAAAAGCCTCATCTGTGAACCTTGTTGCACTGGGGACAATGCTTTCATGGTGAGACTTCAGGGAACCATGACAGGGTGGATACTGGACTAGGAGTACATGATTTTGTGCAAATCGTGTAACCTCTTCAGCCTCAGTTTTCTTACTGTGAAATAGGGATGGTGATTCCTACCTCCCACATTTATTTGGAAGGATAACATGTCAGTGCATCAGATCCCTGGAAAATGGGTAGTAGTTAGATCTACAATGCTGCCTGACAGCCAGAAAGAGGTGCTAGAGTTCAAGTTCCAGGTCACCCACTGCCAATCTTTTGTCCTTGGCTCCTGCACGATAACCTGGCAGAGATAGGGCCCTGTAGAACTGAAACCCAGGTCCTTTTGGCTTTTCCCTTCCTCCACTGTGGTTTACACAGCCTTCTTCAATATCAGCAGGAGTAGTCATGGTGGCCATCTTCATTTCAAATATAGTCTCTTGTTTTTATATAAAGTCACAAATCTGTTGTCAGACCATGTGTCCCATTTTGGATTCTGCAAATCCAATCACCATAGATACAGCAGGAAGGATATATAATTTGGAATCTAAAGATATGATTTCAACATGGAAAAAGATTATACTGTCAGACCTTGGTATCTGCAGGTTCTGTATCTGCAGATTCAATCACTGCAGATCAAAAATACTTGAAAAAAAACCTGTACATTGTGCATATCTTTCTTGTCATTGTTCCATAAACAATTTAACATCATGTTAATCAAATAATCTAGAGATGATGTAAAGTATATAGCAAGAAGGGCACATAGGTTATAAGCAAATACTATGACTTTTGTTGTACTGGGGATTGAACCCAGGGCCTTGCACAAGCTAGGCAAATACTCTACCACTGAGCCACATCTCCAGCCCCTTTTTTAAATTTTGAGACAAAGCTTCATTGAATTGCCAAGGCTGTCCTCAAACTTGTGACCCTCTTGCCTCAGCCTCGAAATTAACTAGGATTGCAGGCATATGCCACCACACCTGGTTCTGACATTTTACGTAAGGGACTTGAGCATTCAGATTTTTATATCCAGAGGGATCCTCTACAGATGCCAAAGGAGGCCTGTCTAACCCTCCGGAGCCTCAGATTCCCTCTGTTGCCAGAATGACTGGGAAGGCTTTTGTAACTGTGCTTACATGTTACATATAAGTGTATCCCATGTGGCTGACTCCTGTGTTCTGTTTCTGCTCCAGCAAAACCAACACCACTTGACCTGAGAAACAATGCTGTCATTGATGAGCTCCCCTTCAAGTCTCCTGTCACCAAGTCTTGGTCCAGAGCCAAGTGAGTGTCTGTGGAGCGAGATCTTAGGGTGTGGGCATTCAATATGAATAGAGTGGTCTCTGGCCTGGGGGTTCAGGGTAGCCAGGTCCTACTGCTGTCACCAGTTCATCATGGCACTTGGTCCTCATCTGTAAAGGGGGAATATTATTATATCATTACCAAGCTGATAATGGGAAGCTGTGGTGACCCAGGTCTGGGTGTGAGAGAGCCAAGGGTCTCCCAGGCTCACTCTGTCTTCTTCCCACAACAGCCATACCTTCAACTCTAGCTCCTCCCAGTACTGCCGTCCCATCTCCACCCAGAGCATCACCAGCACAGACTCAGGAGACAGTGAAGAGAACTACGTCCCTATGGTGAGTCCCCTGGGTTTGGCTGGATGATACCTTCTGGAATCCTCCAGGACCTTCTGCTCAGTTCACTACTTCTCATCTCAGCCCAGGGCCTCTCTGTACTATTGTGGCCTTCGGCTGCAGACCCTTCTTGAGCACATGTGCAGGAAGCAGCATGAGTTGTCAGCGGTCGGAAAGACATGGTCCCTACCCAAAGTAGGTCAGTCTTAAAGGGTAGAGGCAGCCTGCCTCTCTCCCCTGACACAGGGGGCATGATTAGTGCTCTTGGAAGAGCAGCACCAGAGGTATCCGCTCAGTGTTAGGAAGACATACCTGCACACACTCACTGGGCTGACAGCTGTAATAGGTGTGAACACAGGTAGTGCACGATGTGGTTCCTCCCTGAAGTTTTTTTTTTTTTCTTTTTTATTGGTTGTTCAAAACCCTCCCTGAAGTTTTCATTGGAAGAGAATTGCCTCCCAGCACCTGGTCATCCTTAAAAGGAAACTTCAACTAACCATTATATAACCAGAACCCAAGACTGTCACCTTTCTCATTAGAATCAGACTTGGGGACAGTCCTAGACATGCAGGTGCTTTCCCACAGCAGTAGCCTGGCTGGACATAGGCCCCAAGAGCCTGTTACCTGGAGAACCAAGAAGGAACAGAGGCTTTGTGCAGCTGGAGACGAGGCAACTGTTCAGTCAGAGCAGTTGGGGGGCCGCTGCCTCGGGACCTGCTGCTCTAGGCCATGGGCAGGCAGTATAGAGGGGGGCTACAAGAGGAAACAGGCTTGTTCTTAGGGTCCCACAAGCAAAGGCTGGGTCTCAGAAGACAGTAGGTGAGATCTGGCTTGAAGCCCTAAGAGGGAGGCCACATGGTACCTGGGATAGGTGCAGGTTTGGAAGTCAGACAACAGCTCAGGTTCCGTCACACCGCAGCCTCACAACCATGATGAACAGTGATAATATCTACCTCACAGGATTGTTGTGAGGACTTAGAGAAGAAAGTATAAAGTCCCTGGCAGTGTGTGGCTCCAACAGGACACTGAATGAGTACCTTACTCCCGAGCTGTGTTTTCCTGAGTAGGGGGTTCATCGATTTCCTAGACTCACTCAGTTTTGTCTTTCCTATGTTAGCAAAACCCAGTGTCTGCATCTCCAGTTCCCAGTGGCACCAACAGTCCAGCCCCGAAGAAGAGTACTGGCAGCGTCGATTACCTGGCCCTGGACTTCCAGCCGGGCTCCCCAAGCCCCCACCGCAAGGTGCCTGGGGTGGGGGTGGGGAATCAGTGAGAGCTGCAGAGTCTCAGGGAGAGGGCAGGGAGGCCAGCACTGCTCAGCCTCTCTCCATAGCCAGCTCGTAGGACTCAGCTGTGCTTTAGGTGGGGGTCTCTGAGGCTCCTGTGCTTTCTCAGGGCACAGATCCCCTCTGAGCACAGAACATCAGTCAGCCAATCCCTTTGCAGCAGACATGGGTACATGATAGTACACACAGACCCGAGTTTTTCAAGGTTACAGAGTGAATCAGTAACAGATTGGAGACACAGAGATCCTGCCTCCTGTCCTGAGCTCTTCTTTGTGAATTCATTGGGTGGGGCCCAGAACCCTACCAGTGATAAAGCAGCCTTCGGAAAGGACCTCCAGGCCTAGGAAAACCTCCCAGAAGCACCCAGCCACCCTGTCTACACAGTGGGGGCTGGGGGGTCCACCTCAGTGCAGGATCCCTCACAGGTCCTTGTGAGGGATCATCAAGGGGACACACCTAAAGCCCTAGAGCTGGGGCTTACTGACACTCAGCACACTCCCCTTGGAAGAGTGGCCAGAGGGAAGAGGAGGGGAGGATGAAGACCTAAACCCTTCTACCAATTCCAAGAGAAGGCCTGGGTCCTCCCGAGCCTTAGTGGGAAGGAAGGGCTGGCAAGGTTGTTGTGTCTGACAGGAAGTCAGTCCACAAGGACCTGCAAGTATAAAGCCCACACTGAGAAAGATGGCAGGTTCTTGAGTCTGGTCAAAGTAGCAGCAAAGGCCATCTCTCCTCCCCTCCCCTTGACCCTGCTTGGGAAGACCCCACCTTACTGGTGACTCACAGTCACTCCTACTTTGTTCCCTCAGCCATCCACGTCATCTGTTACATCAGACGAGAAGGTGGACTATGTCCAGGTGGATAAGGAAAAGACCCAAGCTCTGCAGAACACCATGCAGGAGTGGACAGATGTGCGGCAGTCCTCGGAGCCTTCCAAGGGCGCCAAGCTGTGATGTGGGGTCCACCAAGCCCAGAGAGGGCCCGGGAGGCAGACGCCCAGAGCTGGCTCCTCCCGTCTCCCTCCTCTCCCAGCTCCCTCCCTGCCCCTCCACTCTGCCACTCTTGGCCTTCAAAGCACTTGACATCAGGGACCCTGACCCTTCCCCTGGGAGGTGAGGCCTTGATGGGGACACTTTCTCTGCCCACTTGGGGTCCACCTGTGACTTTTATCAATACTGGCTGTGCCTCCACCCACCTTAGTTAGGAGCTGTTGCCAAAAAAACCTCTTTCTGGCCTGGAGACCTGTCTACTGAATGCTTGGAGGGAGGGCTGGGACTCTGAGCCAGACTTAACACCTCCTGTCAGTCACAGCCCTCCACCCCCTTTCATTGTCCTCTGGGCTACCTCTCTTCAGTCCCAGAAGAGGACAACCCAGGGAGCCAAGGATCAGCAGACCAAAGTGGACGTGGACTTTCTTATTCCTGTTTTTCTCAACTGGCGAGAGGCAAGGCTGCCAAAAGATTAAAAAGAAGGGCAGTTGATACCTACCAGGGTCCCCAGTTTCAAGCCAAAGCCACATAGACCTACTGCTTGAGAATGGGGGACACAGAAGGCTAAGAGACAAAAGGAAGGGGAAACTGGTAATGATGGACAACCAGGAACACCAAGAACAGGGCTTAGCATGGCAAGGACACGGGGCAGTCAGGGCCCTGGAACTCTGGTGTTGCAGGGCCACTCTGGGACAGAGAGCAGTCCTTCCTGAGCACTCTGCAGGAGAAGGCCTGGGCTGAGCAGGGCAACCAGCGGGGTGAGGGGGTGAGCGGGTGAGGGAGGGGATGCAGTGGAGGTGATGCAGGGGTTGAGGGGACCCTGGGGCAAGGATGTGCCAGGCATGGGGCAGTGCAGGGACACTGCAGAGGGGATGGTGCAGCAAGTGAGTTTCTGGGAACTGGGAGGGCGCAGAGGTAACCTGATGAAGGGAGGCAGGTGTAGGCCATGCAGCAAGTGAGGAAACGCATCCCCAGGGCCCGGTGAAGAGCCCAGGGCAGCAAGTGGAGGTTCAGGATGGACTAGAAAGTGAAGGAGTGATCCCTTGAACAAGGGCATTCCTAGGACCAAGGATGGTGGGTTAAGTAGGGAAGAATCTAAATTTCTTATGTTGAAAGTTATTGACCAAATTTTCAAGTTTTAGAGGCAACAGGACAGACCAGACACTTCATTTTGCCCCAGGGTAAACAGACCTTACTCCTCCAAAAGTATGACTTCCCACCATGCTTGATGCAGATGGAACCACTCACCCCTTAGCTCCTAAGAGCACGCACACCTCACCAGACCAATGGCCTGGCCCTTCTCTAGGAAGTCCCAGCCTGGGAGCTGTCTTTTCCTCAACAGTAGCTGTTCTCCTGGTGTTAGTTGAAGGCAACTCAAGGATAATTTGGGTCCCTGAACTTGAGGAGGTCACAATCAATGAGAAAGGACAAGGACACAAGACAGATGCAAATACTCATGAAGTGCTAAGGAAATGAACACCACTTCTCAAGGGGCCAAGGCCAGAGTGGGGAGCGGATGCAGCCATGGAAGGTGACTCTAGGAAGATGAGTCTGAGGAGTTTAAGAGAAAAAAATGGAGGGAGCAGGAAGGAGAGATTTGGAAAAACTTAACGCTTTGAGAGCAAAAGAACTTGGAGGGCGAGTACAGACCTCAGAAGTGCAGAGGCCATGTCTCAACGTCCCATGGTTAAATGGTGGCTGTGGCTACACCAGGCAGGGTTTGCAGGGTGCTGGTTCACTCTGCACACTGACTGTCCCTTTAAGGCTCTCTACAGGGGTCCCATATGGCTGAGGTTTTAACTGGTGCCCCCCCACCACTGACCGCAGGGTGCCATAAAATTGTTAACATGTTCTGAATGTGCCATGATATGGGCGGAACTTGTTGGAGTCTTCAGAGACTTCAGTGTTTGGGGCTAGTTAGTCTTACAGAGGGCTTCCAGCTCTCTGTTCCTGTGACCACCCAAGCCCTCAGGGTGGAAGGACGGATAAAGAAGAAAGGACTAGAGGAGATGAGCCTGTGGAGAGCAGAGCTCTGTCTCACAAGCCCCAAATAACCAGCCACATCTAACACATACCCATTTCACACCCCCCAAAAGAGGAAGTCAACTCAGTTTAAAAAAAACTGGTCCTTTGGCCTACCCAGGGTCAAAGTTCACCTCCTGGTGAGACCCCAGAATGGGGATACCTCTCCTCTAACAGCCAGGGCTCTCCAAAGGAGCTTTCTTCACCCACCTCCAGCTTCATAACTGCAAGGTTAAAGAAAAGTTGAGTGGGAACAAAGAGGGAGGTGGTAGCTCCTTGGAACCATCTGTGAGAAGGGCTGATTGGTCAGATGGTCCCAAAGCAGCTGGGCTGTGGAAGAAGCTTTGAGGGGCGCTCTCTGCTCAGCAACCTCTCTCTCAAGGGCTTGGGTCAGCACCCAGAGCATTAGCCAGCTCACTCAGTCCCCTCCCTAGCTTGATTTTGGTGACTTCTACATTTCAAATCATTAAAATAAGCCCCATTCTTAGAACAGAAGCACAACCATTCTCAAGTTTTCAGGCTCAGTTCTGTTCTGCCTTTGTCCCCTTTACCTGCCACCAAGCTCTGGCCTCAGCCCCAAACTGTGTCCCCTCCCCCCACCCCTTTGACAGGGCTCTGGAGGAATGCGGAACTTTGGGAGGCAGCTCTTCCTTCCCTTCTCAAAAGTGCTGGGGACTGAGGCGTCCTCATGGGCCATCTTCTGGGGACTTGCTAAGTTCTTTGGGGCCTGGGACCAGCAAACTACCTGTAGAAGGGACTGTAGAGGGTCATGCTGTCGTATGATATCTGGTGATGTGTGTTCTTGTGTAATTTGTTGGCTACTTGTGTCTTGAAACTTAGAATCATTTCGCACAGAATTGTCACTATTTGTTAGGAAGAAAAACTGGGCCTGAGGCAGCCCAGTCTTCTTGTCTTGTTACCATTTAAAATTGACATTTAATTTTCAAATCACTGTTGGTGCCTAATCACTTAAGTTATTAATTTATTCTGTTTTTTTAAAAAATTTGTAACACGTATTTATCTTGTGAGCAGGTCTGGGGGTGGGGTGGGAAACATGTTCAATTGGGCTGTTTTTGCTGTGGTGACACATGGTACAGGCCTGGAGCTTGCAGGTCCCTTTTTACTGTGGTATTGGAGCAGGACAACAATAAAGTCCTTTAGAAATGCAACCCAGAGAGGACTGCTTGTCTGAGGGGTTGGGGAGGGGAGCAGTACTCAAATGCCAGCTTGAGGCGAGTGGTAGACACATAGCTGCCCTACCTAGGCATGAACACACCTTCCCCAAGAGTTTCAGCCACGTGCAATGGTGCACACCTGTAATCCTAGCAACGCAGGAAACTGAAGCAGAGGATTGCAAGTTTGAGGCCAGCCTCAGCAACTTAGCAAGACCCTGACTCAAAAGATGTAGCTGAATGGTAGAACACCCCTAGGTGCAATCCAAGTACCGAAGCGGAAAAAGCGTTTCAGAATCATCCCAGTCATTTCTTGAATGATACCAGGAAGGCCTGTGCTGGGCTGCTCCATTTTCATTGGGAATAATTGGGGACTTTATATATATATATATCTTTTATTTTTATGTGGTGCTGAGGATTGAACCCAGGGTCTCACACCTGCGAGGCAAGTGCTCTACCACTGAGCTACAACCCCAGCCTCTCATTAGGGACTTTTCTTGGCTAGGGGGCAAGAATGAATCCTCTGTACCTCAGGGTAAAGAGGCATCTGCCAATTCACCTTTCCTGGAAGTCCCCCATTATTGTGTCTCTTCTGACCTGCTTACACAGGTCTCTCATGTCCAGAGTCTGACATTTGGACCACAACAACTTCTCTACCAGCAGTCCTTGAAACCCCCAGTCACACCCCTGCACCACCTCTGTCCCTGCCTTTCCAGCATCTTTCTTCTAAAGGAGACAGGCAGGATTGGTGGAAAGTGGCCCTGTACACACAGCCATTCCTATGTCCCTCTCCAGCTCCAAGGAAAGGATGAGTCCTGGAGGGAGCTGCCTTTTGTTAGTTCAGCTTCTCAGAGGAAAGGAATCTAATATCGGCAATAGATATTTCTGGGCAACCCAGAGTTCTAGGGGTCTGTAAAGTCTCCAGACGTTGGGGTTCCAGGCCCACCTGATAAGTGAGTCCCCCAAATAGCATCCCACTGGGAACCTCCAACCAGTGACCCTTCCTTCTAACAACACCTCAATTTTTTTCTTTTTTTTGTGTGTGGAACTGGGAGAGATTGAACGCAAGCACCTCATCTTGTTCTGTTCTTGTACCTACTCCCAGCTCTGCCCTCTGGGTTCTCCCAGTGGTGGCATTTCTGCACTGAGGGCTTTCACCTCCATGCCGCGTCCCACAAGTCACCAGGGGTAGGGGCAGAGCTTCACCTTACCAACCAGGAGCCCAAGTCACTACCTGAGCACAGTGAGAAAACCAAGGGCACAGCAGACGTCACGGCAAGGTTCCTGAGACGGGAAGAACAACATCTTTCACAGGCTTCAGAGAACCTAGTTTTATTCCTGTTTGAGAACATGAATCATTTGTCTCCATTTAGAAGGGGCTAGAGCAGCGTCAGGGCACAGTGAGGCCTGTCTGCTTCACAGTGCCCCCCGCCCAGCCCTCACGTGGCCCGCTGATCCGAGGAGCCGAGCCAGCCAGCTTCCTCGGAACTGTTGATGGCTTCCTGACAAGAAAACATCTTTGCAATAAAATAAGAATTCTCAGCCTTAACCAGGAGGGAGATACAAATGGTGGCATCACAGGCACTGAGGCAGGCTAGGGGACACTGGGGGAGGGTCTCTCCTCTCCTTCAGTGCTGTATAGGGGGACAGCTAAAGGAGTGAGGCCAGGGAGATCCTTCTGATCCTGTGCCATACTGCTTTGCCATCTACTCTCCTCAAAAAAGTACAGTCAGTGCAGGTGTCCCCCAAAGGCACCCCAAGCCTCGCCTCTGAAACCCCTTAGAGAAACAAGGCAGGCAGCCAGAGGCAACAAGCAGCCCCTTTCTTGGTGCAAGGGCTTGGATCCCACTGTGCTTTTTATCTTATTGAGCAAGAGCTGGAAGAGAAGTGCTAAGTGCTACTGGACGGCAGGACGCTTGAGCAAAAGCTCGGCCCTGGCTCCAGGGCCAGCTCAGGGTCTCTAGGATGGGGCCTGCAGGGAAGTGGGGGAGGCAAAGCCCAGCGTGCGTCCATCCAAGCTGCTCCAAGTGAACCAGGACACTTGGGTGTAAAATCTTAATGGAACTGATCCCAGTACCAGGGTCTGAGGGCCCAGTTTAAGGGGGTCAGGGATCCCCTCCATATTTGGGTTTCTCGTACCCTTCAGCTCAGGGCCAACATCCTAGAAGCTCCCTCTCCATCCTTCCTGCCCTTGGAAGGGCCCATTTCAGCCCTGGGCTTCAACCACCCTCAGACCCCACCTGGCTCCCAGAAGGAGGGGCTCGAGGCCCCCTGAGGTTGGCTGTGGTGCCCCCGCACGAAGGAGCAGGCTGGGGAAAGTTTCACTTCAGAAGACCAGTCTGTGGAAGTCACCTCCATTGCCACCTGCAGGGTTGCAGCCCCCTGGAGAGCCTTCATCCTCATCCTTGTCTTCATCAAAGCCCCTGCCCCAGTGCGGAGAGGCAGGGAGGGCCGAGATGTAGGCCGCCCTGCTGCGGGCCTCCTTCTCCTGCTCCTGAGAACACAGGTGAGGGGGAGGGAATCACTTAAAAATCAGACCCCTACTGCCAGATCCTCCTTTACTCCCCTCCCAGTGCCACCCAGCTCAGCACACCGGAGTGTCCCTTCTGGGTCTCCAGGGCCAGGCCACAGAGGAAGCACAGCTTCTGTCTTGGGGCACAATAGGTGAGGCAGACCCTTCTACTGTAGATCTACCCTAGATCTAGGCTTCAGAATCCTCCCCTCCCCCACCACCTCCTCTCAGTAAAAATTCCAGTCCCTTGAAAGAAGGAACTCATTATACTAGACTAACTAGCTGACAATGGCCTGAGGTGGAAGCAGAAAGTCCAGGGACCTGTCATGTCATACCACTTGGGAACTTGTCCACAGGCTTCCTGACCACAGGGGTCCAAATGATTACCTCTCAAGGCATGAGCAGTGTCTGCCCATAAGCAAGTTCCTCCTCCTGCCAAAATGAGATCAGCCCCACAGATCCCTCACTACTGCACTGTCTCCCCCCAGAGTCTCCCACAAAACACCAACTCTAGATGCAGGATCTGAAGGCCATCCTGGCTAGTGCCTGTCCCATCAGTCAAAGCCCTTGCTGTCCCTGTTGCTGAATATTGATGCTACTCTCCACACTGAAGAAAATCAGAAAATGTTATATGGGGGTCACAGGTAGGTGGCCCCTCCAAAAGCTCCCAGTGGCATTCCCTGCCCACTGACTCTACTACCAGGCAGCTCTTTCAGCGCCCTAACAACTGCAAAATCAATTATTTAACATCTGCTTCTCTGAAGGAAGGGATCTGTCAGGGCCACTGACCTTCCTGGTCCTGAGTGATGGATAATGAATGGGTTTTAAGAAGGAAGCAGCTGGGTGCAGCGCAGTGGCGGGACTCTTTCACAGTATGTGTGAAGCGCTGGGCTCGATCCCCAGAGCCACAAAAAATAGAGAAAAGGAAGCAACTCAAAGAGATAACCAAGGACTGATCCAAGCTGGGGGCTGTGCTGAGACTGGACCCCGCCACCCAGGTCACAGCAGAGACCCGGGGTCCGCTCACCTGCAGGTAGAGGATGTTGTCTTTGGAAATAGCTTCCATCAAGTCCTTGTGGAGGGTGGGCTCTGCTCGGGCTCTGGGAGAGCCCGGTTCAACCTCAGGCACCTCCCCAGGCCGCTGGCGGTAAAAGAGCACATAGGCTGTGTCCTTGGGGAAGAAGGAGGTGACGTTGCTGACAGACTCGAAGGAGGAGAAGGACACCCGCGTGTCATTGAACAGGTACCACTGGTTCTCGGGCTCCGGCCTGTCAGCAGTTCCCAGAGGCGGGGCCGGGCGCGCAGCGCCCTCCCGCGCGTAGCAGTAGTAGTGGCCACTCTCTGAGGACACCCCGGAGTGCACCACAACACTGCACAGGTCATAGGCCTGGCCCTGGCCACCAGCCAGCGGCAGGCGGAGCAGGAGGGGAATGGTGACGTCGTCCAGGATCTTGCGGCGCCGCATGGTGCGCAGGTCGAAGGAGAAGCGCAGCAGCGTCAGCACGAGGTAGCGCGGGCCCTGGCTCAGCTCCACCACCTTCTCGGCGTCCTGCAGGGAGGCGCACGACTCGCAGTAGTAGCGGTTCTCTGCGGTCAGCCTCTCGGGGGACAGGAAGTAGTTGACGAGGTCCAGGACAGAGCGGGAGCCCTCGGGGCCGCACGTGGGCTCCCGGGCGGGGGCGGGATCCCTGTGGCTCCCCGGTCCCAAGTTGTTCTCCTCCTCCTCCTCGGGATCGGCCTCCTTCTCCTTCTCCTTCTCCTCCTCCTTCTCCTCTTCTCGTCCCTTCTCCTCCTCTTCCTTCTCTTTCTCCCCTTCCTCCTTCTCCAGCGTCCCCCCCTCCTCCTCTTCCTTTCCTCCTCCTTCCTCTTTGCCCTCCTTCCCTTCCTCCTCCCTCTCCGCCTTCTCTTCCCGGCCACTCTGCCCACCAGCTCCCGGGGAGCCCAGGCCTCCGATGTCCAGCACGGCGGGAGGTGCGTCCCCAGTGATGCAGTGTTTCCTTTGCCTCCGGGGACCCGCCCTGCTGGGAACCGGGGCTCCGACATCTTCTGCAGGGAGCATCACCGAGCCCAGGCGGCGCCGGCGACAGCGCTCCGGAGGAGGGAAGGCAAGAGAGAGGTCCGTGAAGGCCTCCTCTCGGGAGGAGACGTTGAGGCAGTGGAGGCAGCATATCCGGGTCACAATCTTGCCTCCAAACATTTTCTCCACAGAGGTTGAGCTGGGGCTAGGGGGCTCCTCGGGCGGGGAGGGCAAGCTGGACTGCTTGAGCTTCTGGCAGATCCGCGTCCCGGTTTTCTCTTCTTCGTGCAGCCTGGGGCAGGCGACAGCACGGGGTCTGCATCTGTACACCTGCAGTGCACCCGCCCTCCCGCCCAGCCACCCTGCCCACGACCACAGGATTGATGGACAAATGCAGGAGTCTGTCCAGGGAACACATGCTTACAAAATGGCACACTAAATACCTGGCACAGGGCCAGCACACAACACAGACTCACCTGCATGCAGGCACATAGACACCACGGAAAGACGTGCCCGACCTAGGTGTCACACCCCGGGCAGTGGTAAGGACTGGCGCACTCAGGCCAGCACAGCACAACATGCACACACACCCCAACCCTCGGAAACCACCATGCAGTGCAGCTTCTCCAGACTTCCAACACTGAGGCCTGGCCCACGCCCTTGGTGCACACCTTCCTTGCCTGCCACAAGTGGAAGCTGGCTCCCTTTCCAGGAAGATGCCACCCAGCCGGGAGGGGAGGAGTCTCCCCCACAACCCTCTCTGGACCCACCCGGAACCAGGGCCCTGGCCTCCCTTACCGATCCAGCAGGTACTTTAGGTACTCTGAACAGTCCTGCTGGGTGCCAGGGCTGAACCAGGGTGTCCAGGACGCAGAGAGGAAGTTCTCAGGGGAAATCGCCGGCCTCTAGGACAAGGAAGGGGAAAGTGAAGCCAGAAGCTACCAGTCACATGCCCACCATTTCTGCTGCACGTTAGGCCTGAGGGCTCCCAGGACTCCGTTTCAAACATCCCGGCCTCCTCTCAAGTCCTGTTTCCTAGCTGTCCCTCACCTGTCCCAGCCCACAGATCCATGCGACTCAAGCAGGGGACAGGATATTGGAGATAAGCCCTCCTCTGGGGATCTGCTCTTCCCTCTCCCACCTGCTTGGTCCTATGCCCACCTCCTGTGCTGCCTAGAGCACCCCTCGCCCCTGTCAAAATGAGACCCCAGTGCAGTGTGGCCTTGTCTGTGACACCTTCCCAACACCATCTTCTCCATCATTAATCCCTCTCCCTCCCCACACACACCACACTTCCCTTCCCTGTCCTTCCCTTCCCTTCAACTGTCCCCTGCAGGTCCCTCTGCCCACAGCTCTGATGAGGCTTCCTCATCCCTGTGCCCACAGAGCCATGCAGAATCCCCAGCCATGGGATTTAGGTTCCATGAGGGCAGACAATATTTGCTCTGTTTAACTTAGTACTTTCAACAGCCCTCAGGGTACCTGGCAACACAGGTGCTCACAAATGGCAGTAGATGAAGGAAGCACACCTTAATGCAAGCGGCTGCGTGGCTCCAGGAGCCACTCCTGCCAGGCAGACACCTCCTTCCCAGCGACTTTGACCATGAACCTGGGCCAGACTGGAAGGGGCTCAGGTACTCACAGCGGGAGCTCACAGCCAGATGCAGCCAGATACAGGCAGGTCCCAGAGCCAGGAGGGCAGCACTGCAGGGCCTGGTGGCACCTCCCCCACCCCGACCCCCCCAGGGCCCTGCGCACACCTGGCTGTGCTCCAAGAAGGCAAAGAGCCACTGCAGCTTGGTCATCAAGGGCTGCGAGTTGTTCTCAGTCAGGCGGAGCACACAGTGTCGAAAGCTTCAAAACAAAGCAGGAGCACCCAGGTGAGCCGAGGGCCCTGGAGCCTCCACTCACCACACAGCGGACAACCCAGAGCCTCCGGATGGACAGTTCCAGCTCCAGGTGAGGCCACAGGCCGGGGAAGAGATGGTGAACAACTCGGCCTAGAGTGTCTGAGGTCAGGACACAGCAGTTGTCTTGGTATGACAACAAAGGATACAACAAGGCCACCCATCCCTGCAGTCCCCTCCGGCTCTGACACCCCACGACTCCAGGAGTTAAACATGCCAGTGTTCCAAGGTTGGGACTCCAGTGTGCCCCAGTGTCCATGCCACCATCCTCCCAGCCACTCGGACACTCTGCTGGTTACTTCCTCCAGGAAATGCCATCCACACCCGTCCAGAACAGGACTCGTCCCCACTTCAGCCCTGCCACCCACTCCTCCAGGCCCTGCCATCCCGAGTTACTCTCCTGCCTTCAAATGAAGGAGGAGGGAGGGTCAATGTGAGGGATGTGCTGAAAGAAGAGGACACCACAGGGGCAGACTGGCTCTCAGTGACAGGGGTCTGATCCTATGAGAACAGGTGGAGACCTCCCGACAGCCTCTATCCCTGGAACAAGCCAACTTCTGAGATGCAGCTTGGCTTTGGTTCTCACAGGCATCTCTGGGCAGATCAGTCACATTGTCCCACCCAGACACTGCACAGAGCAGCATGACTCAAAGCATTGCAGGACCGGGGCTCAAACCCAGGATCTCACACATGCTAGACACATGTTCCTCCACTGAGCTATGTCCCCAGCCGTTTTTAAATTTTGAGGCAGGATCTCCCTAGGTTCAAAGCTGGCCTCAAACTTGTGATTCTCCTGCCTCAGCCTCTTGAGCAGCTGGTATTAGAAGCATGTGTCACCACACCCAGCTTGTGCAGCATTTTAACACGACTATGATCATAGAAGCACATGATCACATATCTGGCAAATCATTATTTTACAGAAATAATGGTCTGCACATACCAGGTGAGGCCAGAGGCCAGGGAGGAGATGGTGAACAACTCGGCCTAGAGTGTCTGAGGTCAGGACACAGCAATGGTCTTGGTATCAGAACAACAAAACTAGTCCTTCACCAGGCAGTTTGAGAAGAACAATAAGCAGTGCCTAAGGAAACCTTAGAGACCAGCTCTAGCTTCCTTCCACTGAACCTGAAGCTCAGAGAAAAAATTGACCTGAGGTCACTGTAATATCAGAACCCAAGCTTCCTCTCGCTGAATCCAAGCTGAAACTTGGAGTAATTTTTAAGCAATCCATGAAACCCATAAAATGGTCATGGACAACTAAGACTATGCTTGTTTCATTAAAAGCAGGAGAGTGAGTGGGAGTCCCAATCTAAAGACACACTGCACCCCCAGGACTCTAGGAGAAGAGCCAGTGGTACCAGCCAGCCCAGAGCAGCCCCTCCCGCTGCAGCCCACCTGTGGTTCCTGTCCATGCTCAACACCTACTGCCACCACAACGGCCTGGGGCCCCCTGGCCACAGACCTCAGAGAGTCACACCAACAATGCAAAGCAAGGCTCACCCCCACCTTTCACCAGAGAGCCCAAAGGGGAGAAGGGCACACAAGGAATTCAAAAGCAGCACCTACTCAGACGCCATGAACAAGGCCTGGAGGATGCTGTTCACGTAGCACGTGTTTCCCAGGTTGATTAAACCAATCTTGCCCGTGTCTGACTTGGCCATGAGCCGGGGGTAGAAGCCAGCCAGCTCACTCTTCTGCGAGGTCCAGGCATCCTGCCCCAGCAGCTGCTTGATGCGGTCCTCATTGGGAACGTGGAGGTCCTGAGGAGGGAATAAGCAGGCTGGACAGTGGGCACCCGGGTCAGCTCAAAACGCACCCTCCCCTGGGAAGCCTTCCCGGGCTGCAGCCTGCTCCGGCACCTCCCAAGCCCACCACTCGGAGGCGTTCCAGAGACGGTATGGACAGTCCTTGCTCACACTTGTGTCAGGCTTTCATTCTGACACGTGGACTTCTACAGAATCTTTCAGTGACAACTGCCTCCAGACAGCACATCCCCGTTTAAAAGACGAAAAAACTAGGATTCAGACAGAAAAGAACTGTTCAGGGTCACAGAAGGAGTGAAGAGTGAGCATGTTCCTGGCAGAGCCCAGGCAGTGCCAGACTGAGCAATGACAACACGTGCCCACAGGTCAGATCCAGGGGCGTCGAGACCTCACGTCTAGCCCTAGTGCTCATCCTCACTAGCCGCCTGGCCATGGTCAGTAAGCCTCTCTGCCTCGGCCAGTTGACCTCCTGGGCTTCAGTGTGCTCACCTAACATTGGCGTGGCATCCTGTGCTCCGTGGTGCTCACTCACGGTGACGTTCCCACTTCACCTTCCACTTTTGGATTCGCTAAGTCACCTTGAAAAGCATTAGTCACCGCAGCACCTGAGCCCAGTCAGGATGGTGGGAGGCTCCTGGGCTCTGAAGTCCGGGCGCTCAGCCGTGGGCTCAGGCACCGGCACTGTCCCCCTCACTGATCTTTGTTACGTCAAACAGCTACACCAGAAGACCACCGGGCAAAGGGACCAACGACGACATAAAGAAACCCACCCAAGCACATGGGGCACTCTTCAGCAGTATTCTTAGGGGTTGCTCCAGCTGTACGCACATTCTGGCTTTTAAGCACAAGGCCCTAGATTTGTCCAAGACGCCAAAGGGCTTCAAACCCTTAGCACCCAAACCCTCCCCACAGTGCACATCCTCTGGCTAATGCCTTGCTCGGCTGTGGTTTAACACTTTTGCTCACTCATTTCCTTGGATCATTTATCAGATAATTTAGAGGACTAGTGAGTCACCTCTCACAGATGATTAAAAAAAAAATGCAGCCAGTGGGGAGAGCAGTAGATACAATCTCAGCATCTTCCGCTTCCTCCCTATTAAGCCTGACCTAATCCCCCACCACACAAGAATAGGGACGAAAGACAGAATCCCACATGCAGACGTGCACGGAGGACTGCAAACACAGCCATACAAACATGCCCAATTTCCCAGATAACTTTATACTCTTAGGAAATTAAAATTTCCAAATAACTCTCAAATCCCGAGTGATACTGAATTAGATACATCAACACCCTGACAAGGAACACATCTCCGGGAGAAATTGCTATAACTTAACACATCTACATGAGAGATTCTTCCAGAACTTATTTACAAAGGGAAATGTGTACAAACAATATACATGCACAACACACAAGGAAGAATTTTATTAAAGTATCGCCTGCTGTCTCGCCTTTCACATGGGCTTGTACCAAGGGGTACTCAAAGCCACAGGACAAATGTTGGCACAGCTAATATTTAAGGACAAAAAGAACGTTTACATTGAAATAAGTGTTTATAATTACGAAGTATATACTTAGGCCTTTAAGACGCAGAGGAAGAGATCATGTCAGACTGCTCTGGGTAGGTTAAGTCCCCTCCTCTAAGGGCAGTGCCTTGGTGGAAGGTTTGAAAAGCCTAGACCTACTGGATTAAGCAGTGCCTCAGCCTGTTCTCAAGGTCTGACTCTGCCAACCTTTGTGATCCCCACCCAGCCCCATGTGCGGGCGCACGCGCGCGAGCACACACACACACAATTACTGTCATATAGGACTTAGAGGTTCCCCCGCTCTGGGCCTTTCCCTCTGACTCACCTGAAGTGTCCTTCTGCCAATCTCCACTGGCCCAGGTCTAACTCCAACACCCCCTTCCCATGAGGCTTTCCAGAAAGCATCTCCCGGGCATCCCTGCACCATCTGCCTGTTTAACTCCCTGCACCTACTAAAGCAGGTATCTGCAGATTCACCTTGACCATCAGCTGAAGTCTGCAAAACTTGGGACTCACTCATCTCAGGTCTCCTTCATGCCCCAGGCAGCTCCAGCTCTCTTCCCTGTGTCCACCCTTACTTTACAGCCACAGCGCTCCTCACACTGGATCACGTGGCTTTTCCATGGCATTTTGCAGTACTGGGGACTGAACCCAGAGGCGCTCTACCACTGAGCTGCACCTTTTTTTTAATACTTATTTTGAGCCAGGGTCTCACTAAGTTGCTCAGGCTGGGCTTGAACTTGAGATCCTCTTGCCTCAGCCTCCCAAGTCACTGGGATTCCAGACGTGTGACACTACAGTCATACTGTAGTGATACTCTACTCATTCACTCCCAGTCCCTGGGCACAGAAGACAAAGATCAAAACAGCATGGCCCCTGCTCACCCGAATCTCAGTCTGGCAGAAAACAGGTGCTGACAGTCCCATAAACTCAGCACATCCCCAAAAAGCAGGAGTCCCATCTCCTCACCATATCCACCCCAGTGCAGGGAGCCTGCGCCCTGTGGAGGCAGCCCCCCACCCACTGCGTGTTCACTCTATCAGAACACTCTCCCGTGTGGAGTCCCAAAAACAGAAGATTCAAGAAATTGATAGAAGGTTTGGTTTATTGTAATTTACCCCCAGAACTGGTGGGATGCCCCCATTTTGTGATTTCGGATTAAAAAATACAATAGATTCATCGTCAATAGAATTTTATGACTTTTGTTTGTGCCTCCTAAGCAACCCATGGGTATGAATTTATGAATACTTTTAATGTTAATATCTGAGATTGGGCCCTACAAATCCCAAAATGACCTGAATTGGAACCCCTAAACCCACATGAAAGCAGGCAGCTGGTTGTAAAAACTGTTTTTCCCCCAGTCCAGAGTCCAGACGAAGCCAGAAGTTTCCTTGATGTTTATTTTGGACCATTTGTATATTTTTCCAGATTTTTTTTTATTATTAACAGTAAAGCCTCTCCTGGCCTTCAGTGGGCTGCACAGGGCCAACTCCCTACCGAAAACAGGCCCTAAGCCTCGTCTCTAGTCCCTTCATGGCTGAGGTTGGCCATCTCACCTCGTACCCTCTACTGTCCTGCCCCACCCCAAGGCAAAAGAACATCACCCTCTCCACAACAGAATTCGGTTTTCTAGTCCTCTTTGGCTCCTAGGGATCCCTCCTCCCTGACTTTCTTGCAAGCTTACCTATTTAATTAAAAAAAGATGTTATATCTTGACAAGCGTTTCTAGATGTTCTGTGGGGGACACTTTCCAGAGGATCTGGAGTCAGTGCTACAGTGCGAAGGGCAGAGGTTCTACAAGGGCCACCAACTCAGACATCCTCCCCAACACCTGGGCCTGCCGCTGTGTCTGACATGGGAAAGGCCTCAGCAATCCCGGGCTCTGGCTGTCTCGGAGACTCAACGGATCCCCAAAGCTCTCCAAACCTCATTCTCCTCATCTATGAGGTATCATCTGCTTCACAGGTTTCTTGTAAATATTAGACAAAATTATGTGGGAAAACACCGTCGTGCAGCACTACCTACAAGTGCTGGCGACACTCAGTCCCTAGAGACCTACCACAACAGCTGAGAAACCTTTCCTCACACAGCCTCCTTCTCAAATGGAGGGGATCTCTGCCTCCTTGGCACCACCCCCGTGAACAAGGCAAGCTCTTAGATCAGCCTTCCTTACACACAGGTGTGTCACCTGCCCTGGGCTGAGAGGCCTCAATAAAGGAGGCCATTTGCTTCATTCTTGTGTCCTCTGTTGGCTTGGTACAGAGAAGGCCACCCTGCTCTGGAGTGCTCATACTGGTGGGGGCAGACACACAGTGAATGTGTGACAGCATGCACCAGGGCCATAAGAGCCCAGAGAGGCCCTGGCCCAGCCTGGTAGCAGGGTGGTATAGTTACAGGGAAGGCTTCAGGAGGGAGCAACACTTGTGCAGAGGCACGAAGGACAAAGCAATCGAGCAGATGGGGAAAGGTTCACAGGAGAACAAGGGCTCAGGGTGGCCATGACAGGACGACCCATCTGAGGAACAGTGGGTAGCTCAGGGTGCCCAAAGCACACACTGGCCTGGGGAGGTGACAGGAGATAGCCTAGAATCAAATGACAGGAAGCTGCCACCAACCCATGGAAGACCCAAGAGCTAGAGCAGGCTGAGGGGCAAGGGGGGGACCGTGACTCACCTTGATGGCCTCCATGACAGGCTCATACAGGTCTGGGAATCCCGGGAACCTGAACACCATGCAGTGGACCAGCTCCGCCAGCTGCTCCAGGCAGCTGGTCCCTGAGTTCGAGTCCTCCTTGACCAGAGAGGTCACCATAGGGGGGATGTGAGGGAGAAGCTGTGAGAGCAGAGGGGGGCCAGGTCAAGTTCCATTTAACCTCTGGGAAGTGGGACTGTGGTCACGGCTGAAAGCACCCAGAGCTCTTTGAGGTACATGACCACTGTCCCCTTCATCCAGATGGGGGAGCTCTGTGGGCAGGTGATATCCTTGTACGAAACACACCCCAAGATTTCGTGCCTCAGTTTCATCTGTGAAATAGGATAAATACCCTCACAGTGGAAGGGAGGCCTGAGCCCAAGCTCCCAATGTTTAGCCTCAGCTAAATGACCTGCCCCGAGATCCTGAAGGCCTGAGTGACCAGGGCTACTCTGCCTGGAAGTGATGCTGGGGCCACAACACAGCCAGCTGGGTGGGCCCTGACAGCATGTGCACAGCCTCTAGGGACAAACATTTGCATGCCAAGCACTTCATCTTCACAGTGACTTTATGTATCCACGATCACCCGCATCCTACAGATGCAGACACCGAAACTCCAGGCTACGTAATAAAAACTTCTTTGCAGTGCTATGCACTGAGCCCAGGGCCTTATACATACCAGGCAAGTGCTCTACCACTGAGCTACACCCCCAGCCCCAGGGAGGTTACAGAATGTGCCAGCATTTCACTGTGGGTTACGGAGGTTGGTGTCTAAGCCAAATCTAAGTCTGAAGCCCATTCTATCCCCTGACCCACGGGGTTTCAATCTTCAAGCTCCTTGGGTTTGAAATAATATCATGACAAAGTTGGGCCACAGGAAGGAGGAAGCCAAGAAGGATGGAAGGAAATGTTCTTGTCAAGCCCCGAACATGTGACAGGCTCCAATCAAATATCACCTTATCCAATCCCCTCCCCCTGACTAAGGTTTCCCCATGCTAGGCTCTGAGCTTAAGTGTCCAGCCCAAGGTCACCACATCAGGTAAATGGAAGATTGGGGCTCAACCCTGAGTCCCCCAAATTCTGGCTTAGCCCACTGCAGCAAACTGGGCAGTGTGAAGTGTCACTGCCCTGACCAGGGCCACCAGAATCTGGGGCCCCACATGCAGGTCCCAGGGAAAACAGGCAGAGTGAGGCAGCAGCCCTGCCAAGGGAGGACCATGAGGACAACAGGAAGGGCCCGAGCTAGAGGCCAGGCCACCTGGGTGCTGGGGGACAAGGGGTATAGGAAGGACAGTGGGTTGGGAATCAGACCAACTTGGCTTCTCTGTTCTGTCACCAGCTGTGTGGCCAGGACAAGTGACTTAACTTCCCTGAACTTCCCTTTCTTCAACTGAAAAAAAAAAAAAAACTGGCAGAAACTGTCTAGGAATTGGATGAATGAACGCGATACCATCTTCAGCTCTGTGCCCGGCAGACCCAGGCCCAAGGAATACTAGTGGTCATCAGTCGAGGCTCTGTCACTCTACTGTGTGCCCAGGGAAAAGGCACACAAATGCTGTGGCCTCAGCATCCTGTGTGTACAGTGGGTTTCCAGCACCCCCTGTGCTAACATCCAGGGCCTCAAGGTCTGGGGCGTCAGGCTCCACCCCTCCTCCCCAACAGAGAAAAACATCCACCTCCAGGCTGGAGGGAACACAGGGCCACCCACCCTGGGGCAGCAGACAGGGACCCTTACCAGGTGGAAGGCCTCGTGGGAATGCTGGAAAGTCAGGAGCATGTACCTGAGGACAGACAAGGCGGCTCCCCGGACAATGGGGTACAGCAGCTTGGAGAAGACCTAGGAGAAAGGGCCTGATCAGGAGCCCTCCGGCCTGGGCCACCCAAGGCCAAGGGCAACACAGGCCGAGAGGGGACTGAGACACAGCAGAGCTGAAGTGGCAGGTCCAGATGGGAGCAAGAACACGGAGGTGCTCACAGACCCAGATGAACTGACAAACAGCAAAACAGGCAGCAAGAAAGTTAGAAATCCGGTGGATGGACAAAGACATCCTCACTCCAGTGGGCGATCAGAGGAACCAAGCAATGGGGGGAACGGGAGGCCCAGAGGGGGGCAGTGTGAAGTGTCATATCTGGCCCAAGTCACACAGTGGGCTTGGGTGGGAGCCTCAGTACTCCGCTTCCCAGATCTGCACGGCCCCAGCAAGAGACCAGAAGGAAAGACTGCAAGCCTGGGCCGGGACAGGGACCACCAACCTTCTCGATTTTGGCAAGTGAAACCTCGATCAAGATGCTGAACTTCTTCACAGCGGCCAGGCCCTTCAGCAGTGCAATGATCCACTTGTCAATGTTCTTCCCCAAGGGCCAGGACACCCAGTCGATCATCCTAGCAAGGGGGAGTCACGGTGACATAGGGACAAGTGAGGCCCAAGTGCAGGGGTGAGGGCAGCCCAGAGACTAGCCATGTCTTCAGTTCCCAGGGACCCACACCTGCACGGGGCAGCTGTGGGGTCTGTGAGGTGAAGAGACAGCTCTCGGAAAATGCAAATGAGCCCTGCACAGACACCTCACAGACTGAGGCTCACCCCACCAGGAAAGGAGCCTCTCGGTGCCCCAAACCTCACCCCTCCAGGCTGGGCTGCGTGGGGGAATGGGACCTCTAGCCACCTCTGGGACTAAAGATCTGGCTCCAGCAGGCCCTCACCACGTGACCCGGAGCAAGACACTTCCCTTCTCTGGGCCTCAGTTTCTTCCTCTACAAAATGAGGAGGATCTCTCTTTCAACCAATATGACAATTCGGTGAGGCAGGTAACAAAAGCCAACACCAAGTAGCATCGGCCTGCACAGGGCGTGCTCTGCTTTATATGAATTATCTCATCTGATCCTCATAATGCCACTCCTTGGATTAGGCTCAATGCTGAAGCAGAAGGCACTCAGGAAAACACTACTAGGCTTGTTATTTTATTTATTTATTTATTTATCTTATTTATTTAATTTTTTTGGCAGGGGGTACTGGGGATTGAACTTGGAGGCACTCAACCACTGAGCCACATCCCCAGCCCTATCTTGTATTTTATAGAGAGACAGGGTCTCACTGAGTTACTTTGCACCTCACTTTTGCTGAGGCTGGCTTTGAACTTGTGATTCTCCTGCTGCAGCTTCCCAAGCTGCTGGAATTACAGGCGTGTGCCACTGTGCCCAGCTGGCTTGTTATTTTATACTCAGACTGTGCCATAAAGAACAAAGAAAGTGTATAAAGACCCTACTTTGTGTACAACCAGACATGAAAAATTGTGCTCTATATGTGTACTACGAATTGAAATGCATTCTGCTATCGTGTATAACAAATTAGAATAAAATTTTTCAAAAACAAAGAAAGTAATGTTAATGATTTTTTTAAAAAACAAAGAAAGTAATGCTAATGATTTTAGTTGTCAATGGATATTTATTTATTTATATGCAGTGCTGAGAATTGAACCCAGTGCTTCACACATCCTAGGCAAGTGCTCTACCACTGAACCGCAACCCCAGCTCAGTAACGCTAATTATAATAGTAGTTTCCATAGCACTGTTCTAGGCACTTTACATGTCTGTCATTTCATCCAATTTTATCCTAAAAACTCTATGTTAGGCTCAATTATATACCACTTTATAGCTGAGGAAATTGAAATAGGTTGGATTACTTATGCAAAGTCACCAGCAAGAAGTGGTTGAGGCAGGATTGCATCTGGGGCAATTTGGCTCTAGTAGTGCCCACGCTCCTAACCGCTAATGACAAGGAATCCAGGAAGGCCCTGCAGAGATGGTGGGCCTGCACATGGGCATGAGAAGAATGGCAGAAAGAGGCAAGCCACGTGCCTGGGGTCTGAGTAGTCAGCAGTATACTCTGGGATTCCCAGACAGGCCCATTAGGATAGATCACAGGTATGGCAACATTCAAATGAGGGAGGAGGGATGTACAAGAGCTCAATGAGCTGAAAAGGACCAGACTGTTGTTGGTATTTGCCAAACTTAGAAAGCATGTCATGAAGTACTCTGTTGTTATTTGGGGGCCTACAATACTAAGTACTCTACCACTGAGCTACATCTCCAACCCATTTTTTATTTTGGGACAGTCTCACTAAGTTGCTGAGTCTGGCCTTGAACTTGCGATCCTCCCGCCCCAGCCTCCCCAGTAGGTAGGATTACAGAAGTGCACCACCATGCCCAGCCATTTTCACCTGCTTATACAGCCCCACGGAAGCCTGGAAGTCTGGCAACTTCTCATCCCACCACCCACCTCCACTTTTACAGAGGAGGAAACAGTTCCTTGGCACTTCCAGAGTCACACAGCTGGTACCTAGCCTGGCAGCATCATTATAGCAGGATTTTGTGTCCCTCACATCCAGCCCAGGGCCAAGCACAGAGAAGGCTGGAGAACGGTTGAGTAACTAAACAAATATGAGGGCCTGGCCTCCAACCCCCAAACTAGCACAGCATCCACACCCAGTGGAAGGGGCTTCTGGGAGGAAGAAAGAGAGGGGCCCTAGCCCTGCCCACTGCCCAGCCCTCCCCACTGTCCAGCCCTCAGCTTCCCACCTGCTGATAGCAGTCAGCATCTGGGAGTCCGTCACACTGTCATCATTGCTGAGGTTCCGGACCACACCATCCATGAGCTCCAAGGGGAGGTGCTGGACCACACTGGCCAGAGCACTAGATGGCGGCTCCTCCTCTGGAACAGGAAAATAGACAGAGCTTAGCCAGGCAGGCAGTCCTCTTCCCTTCCCCACCACTCCCTGCCCTCATGCTGCCACGGAACTACAAGCTGGGCCTCTGCAAAGAGCACATCAGGGCCACCTCCTCTCCCCCTACAGCATCACAGCTCCGGATTACTGCTCACTCATCCATTCACCACCTTGCCAGGTCCCAGCCTGGTCCCAGCCAGTGTCCCCAAGACAAAGCACTAACCCCCAACTGTGATGCAGGGGCAAGTCCTTTAGAAGGCATAATACTAGAACTAGCCAGAAAAGGTAGGAGGGGAGGGTGCACTTGGGAGGAAAGGCATATAGACACGGGCCTACGGGTGAGTTATCCAAATTCATTGCCCAGGTGTTGACTATACACAGAGCTTTGGTTCTGTTTCCTGCCTGGTGTAGTCCAGTTCCTTTCCCCCGGCTAGCCCTAACATCAGGGAAGGCAAAGATCTTCTTTCAGTCATTTGCCCTAGAATTCAGTTCCACAGCTGCCAATGGAGGGTCAAGATTCTACAGTACACCTGCAAGCTTCTTAAGGTCTCCAGACCCTCCCCTCATCATCCTTGCTGCCAGGTGCTGCCAATCTCTCAAGACCAGGTTCAAAAGCCTAACTTCCAGGCAGCCCACCTGACCCAAAAGCCTCGATGACCCACCATTCTGTGGCTTCCTCTAGCCCATTCTTCCCTCTTGCTCCATTGCTCGTCATCCTATGTACCAGGCAGCCCACTATTGCCTGCATTTCCAGCACCCGCCATGGCAGAGGATCCACAGTGGTGCTCAGGACAGGACTGCTAACTAAGTGAAGTAACAGCGCAATCCCCCACCTGTGCATCACCCCTCGCACACACATGCCGCGCTACTGTGCCGCCTAACATGCAGACAATCCACACAGACAGACAGACTCCTGCCCCAGGACCCATCCAGGACCTCGGCGGGCCCGTGCTCTGGCCCCGCCGCACACGCACCTGTGCAGGAGATAACTGCAAACAGCTCCTTGAGGCAGGGCAGGATGGCGGCAGGCTGTGCACGCCACAGCTGTGCCAGGAGCCCGCTCACCTGCTGGGCCTGCTCCAGGAACTCCACCGCTCCCTCCTCGCCCTCCGCGGGGCAGCGGAAGCGGCCGAGGCAGCGCACCAACTGCTGGCAGAAGAGCAGGCGGTGCGGGCCGTCGGGCACGCAGCGCGGGTGCCGCGCCAGCAGCCGGGCCACTTGCGCGCAGGCGGCGGGCCCCGGGCGCTCACACACGGTGCGCAGCACCTCGCGCCGCAGCAGCGCGAACACCTCCTCAGCCGCGGGCCCCTCGGGCAGCAGCTGCAGGCCCAGCTGCACACAGGCCAGCGCGCGGGCACCCGGCGGGCCCGCGCCACCCTGCAACAGGCGCAGCACGCGGCGCGCGCTGAAGAACTCGGCGAAGACGTCGGGGTGATGGCGGCCGGCCACGTGCAGCAGCTGACAGCCCACGCGGCGTGGCAGCTCGTCGGCGCCTCCCACATAGAGGCGCGCGCCCAGGGCCAGCAGGGCCAGGCACTGATCCCTCTCCAGTGGCTGCCGTGCCGCCTCCAGGACGCGCCGCACCAGCCCTTGCTTCACGCTTGCAGGGTATGACGAGGTCACCACCGCCTCCAGGATCTTGTCCATGACGGCCTAGCTGCAGGGGACAGGAAGTGGGGTCATACCCTGCCCAACAGTTGTGGGGCTCAAGAGCTATGGTCAAGTTTCTGCTGCTGTCCCTCCAGTGCTGAGCGACTCAACCTTTTTGGGCCTCAATTTTCTCATCTGTGAGATGGGGTAATGATACCTACCTCTCTGGAAGGAGTCCTGACAAAGTAAAGCTCAAAACGTGGCACACAGTAAACCCCAGGGAGTCAGGGGCTCCCACTGCAGAGCACCTGCCCACCTCCTCTCCCCATGCTTCCCTGGAGACCTCAGCCATTCCTGGGGCAGGTAGATAATACTGGATCTAGAAGCTGCTGTGTGGAGTCCTGGTCAAGTCACATCTTCTAGGGGAGAGGACTCACTGACTGTGGGGGCCAGCCCTGGCTATCTCACACAGTGTACTCTGCCCTCACTCAAATGCCTTGCCCTTTCCCAAATTAGTACACCTTTGCAAGTCCCCACTTCTTTGTGCTGTGCCTTTTGCCTGGCACATCCTAGCTCCAAGTCCCTTCACCACATGAGCCAGGCAAGCTCCTATTTTCCTAAAAGTCTATCTAAAACACCGTCCTAATGGAGGCCATCTTGAGGCACTAGGCATGAGCCAATCCTGACCCTCGATTCCTATGACCACCTGTAGCCTGTTCTTTTATGACAGCTGCAATCACTTAGTGCTGGGGCAGTATGGTCCCCATCCCCTCCACCAAGGCCCAGCATCTCCTCTCCATGCTCAGCCCTTCCTCTGGGTCAGGGTCCACAGTCCTGCACATCTAGAGCCCTGCCTGCCTCTCCAGCCCTAACTTACACTGGACCGCTCATTCCTGGCTTGTCATGTTCTCTCTGCCACTGGGCCTTTGTGCATGCTCTTCCTTCTCCTTGTTTGGAGACCTCAGATGAAAACTCACTTCATCAAGGAAGATTTGCCTGACCTCCCAGCCTGAGTCAGACCCTCTTGTTAAAAAATCCGAACATCTTGCTCTCTTTATAGCATTTAGTATTATTTGATTGAGGTCAGCCTCCCCAACATTATATGTGGTTCCTGAGGTCAGGTTTTGTTCCCCACAGTATCCCCAGCACACAGCAATGCCTAGCACATAGTAGGCATTTCTTGGGAGGGCAAATACAGAGGAGAAAGCGAGTTACCTCAACCATACTCCTCTGAGCCACAGAGCCTTCCTTCTGCCCTTTCCTGGAAGCTCTTGCCCCATGCTCATCCATTTTGATTCCTGGTTCTCAGGCTCGTTTCCATGGGTACAGCGTGCTGTCTTCATACCTAACTCTCAACTTCTTTGTGCAACCCCACCTTAGATAGGACTGGTTACAAGGCTCAGCATATAGTAGGTGTTAACTAAACTTACTGGCTTGGTAAAAACTTCTGGAGCTTCATACCTGCAGCTGGTGTGAAGACCAGCCAGATACATCCTGGATAACGGGACAGAAAACTTGATTCAGAAGCTGAGATATTCTGGGACCTCAACAATGTGCCAGACCGTAGGGACACACTATGCTCCCTTCTCTGTTTGACTGTGACCAGAGTTGCACGTCTTCATTTTATTGTGTAAGAAGCCCATTTGTTTAAGAAGAGTCTGTGTCTCTCACCAGGCTGTGAACTCCTTGGAGCAGGGACAAGAGCCTACTTCTAGGTGGTTGGTGCCTCCTGTGGTGAGAAAGTGACTCTTAAGAGTTTTCTGTGGTTAGAGGATGCAGCCATGACACAGCTCAGTGATTCCCTGATGCTGGCCTGGCTGCTTCAGAATCACCTGGACACGTGTTAAAAATTCAGGAGCCCTTAGCATCTAACTGTAGGCCTTTGTATGCTTGACAGTGCTGGGGTTCGAACCCAGGGCTTCATGTATGCTGTGCAAGTGCTCTACCAATGAGCTACCCAGCCCCTTTATTTTTTAAATCTATTGCTTAGCTAGCTTTTCAAATGTCACTTGGCTTCTATTTTTACATTTGTTATTAAATGGAATGCATCTTTTTGTTGCTTGCTTTTTTTTTTTAAACAAAAACTTGTCTTGGGGAAAAAAAAAATCAGTTGCCCAGGGTCCACCCAGGTCTCCTGAACTAGGAAGCAGGGCAAATGGTGTGTCAGACTTAGCCTTTTCCCTCTTCCAGTGAGGCTCATCTGGGATGCATTCTGGCTACCATGAAGGTTACATATGCTCCTCAAGCTTATTTCCACCTTGCAGGGCTGTGAAGACAATCCTTAGCATGATGCTAGGCACAAGAAAGTTCTCAGAAAATGTCACTTCCTGTTGCTTAAGGAAGCAAAGTCCCAGCCCCTTAAGCAACGTCCCAGACACTTAAATGTGTCTGGTGGTGGACAGACACATTTGTAAAGAGTGCCAGTGCAAGGCGTGATCCCAAAAGGACTTTAAAGCATCTTTTGAAACTGCTCTCCTGGGCTGGGGGGACAGCTCCATGCAGGAGCACTTGCCCAGCCTGTGTCAGGCCCTGGGTTCAATCCTCAGCACCACAAAAAAAAAAAAAAAAAAAAAATAGATTTCCCTTCAGCCTTCTTTCTTAGGCAGTGCCTGTGACACGGCAGTTGCTGTGGCCCACCTCACACAACAGTCCATACTCTCACATCCCTGCGATGGCCTCCGCCTGCCCTGTAGGCTAGTGGATTTAACATGTTTGCAAACCAGGTGCCAAGAAACCCTGGCCCTCAGGCAGCTAAAGAGAAGCTCTCACCAATGAGATGCTAGCAGCCGAGTGACCCAGCCGAGTGACCCAAGCGATTCCATAACGTTCTAATACCTACCACAGGAGGTGGGTGGTGCCTGGCAGCTGGGAGCCCAGGCCGCAGTGCTGTTCCATCTCAGGGCCAGCCTTGAAGCCCAGCTCAGTCTGTGGCCTGGCCACACCACACTAGCTCTGCTTACCTGCCCCCACTCCTACGCCAGCAGTCAGGTCAGCAGTCACCATGGTCATCAACAAACCCACTCAATTACGTCTCAGATGCATTCGTGCAAAAGGGTTTTAAAGGCTTTGACCTCACCTGACCCCACAAAAGGCCAGGGAAGTTCTGCTACCCCAGCAGGAGCAGGGAGGCTGAGGCTCAGAGAGGGAGCATCATGTGACCTTACCAGGGCAGCATTAGGCCCTGAACTCTCTCTCTCGGGGAGGAAAGAGCAGGCCGCGGGCATTCCTCACGGGGCAGGATTACCCTGCCAGGCCCTGGATGAAGAGATGGCCTGTCCACACTGGCTTGGACCCAAGAGACAGCTGTCCCATGCTGATTGCAGCAGCAAGAGCAGCTCTCCTCCCTCAGAAGAGCCTGCACTAAAAGCAGGAGACCAGGTTCTCTCATTTGGAATCACCAGGTGACCTTGGGTGAGTTCCTGCCTGGCTCCTCAGCCTTCTGTTGGAAAATGGGGTCTGCTGTGGGCCTGCCACTCACAGGGCTGGGACAAGGTCTAAAGAACATGAAGGCCAGGGCAGTTGTGAGTCTATTATTGGGCCATTTGGCAGTGAGGGGAGAGACAGACATGGTTTGGAGAAGGAGACAGGTGCTGCTGATCTAGCTGATTCGACAAGGAAGTCCCTCCATTAGCCCGCCCTCCATGTCAACTGTTTCCGCCATCTCTCCCTGAGCTCCAGCCCCACCCAGGGTCAGCTCCTCTTTCCTCCTTGCCTGGACTAGTGCAGTAATCTCCTAACCCATCTTCTCATTCCCTCCCTCAACCTGTCCTCCAATAGAGGCTTGTGTCCTGGAGGAGAACAGAGTCCAGGCTTTGACTCTAGTTCAGACACCACCTGCTTTGGTGGCCACAGCTGTTGAGGTCAGTGCTTTCTGAGCCTCCAAATTCCAAAATGGACATGACTACCTGCCCACCCCTTAACCTTTCCCAGCAAGCATGCCTGCGTCACCGCCACCCAAGCCCTTAGCTTGCACCCTCAGCCTGCTGGCATGACAGCCCGAGAGTCCCAGCAACACCAGAACCCCCCAGGGCTCACAGTAAGCACACAGGAAACTCAGTCCCTACCCAAGGCCAACATCCATTTATCAGTCTTTCTCAGCTGACCCTTGGCACTTCTACTATGTGCCATCTCCATCACCCACAAACACCCAGTGCGTATGTGTGCACGTACAGGTGTGTGTGTCCCCACAGCTCCAATGCTTGGCTCCAACCCCACACCCTGGGCCCCAGCTCAGCCTTCACTACTCTCCACAGATTAACCTCATGGTACCACGAGCTCCATCCTGCCATCCCCTTCAGGATAAGGTCCAAACTCCTGAGCCTGACACTCAGGCTGTCACAGATGGGTCTGTGACACTGTGGGGCAGGGATGGGCTGAACTTGACACTGTTCAGAGGCTGCTCAGGAGACTTGGGCAGTGGGCTTTTCTTGATGTCCTCTCTGCCGGCCATCTCCCTCTTCTACAAATTCTGGCTCATCCTGCAATGTCCAGCTCCCAAGCTCCTCCTCTAGGGGGCCTTTCCTTATCCCTCCATGATTGAGGCTTTGAGCTCAGACCTCAAGGCCCTCTCAGCTTCTTTTATCCTTCTGCAGTACAGCTGGATTCCACGTCTCTCTGCACAGTGCCCAGGAGAGGACCACAGAAGCATATGTGAAGGTGTGCCTAGTGGCTGATGATATGTGACAGCAAGACGAGGTAAACCCAAGAATACAATCAGAAAAGGACCTCCAGAGACAGTCCTAACCCTGGGTCCATCCACTGCCCCTCCCCTGACCAGGCTGGGACTTGCATGTCCATAACCCTGAGAACCTTAAATATCAGCCAAGAAAGCCCCTACAGAGGCCACTGGAGTGGGCTGAGCAGGCTTTAGCCATTCTAGAAATAATCCAACCAAAGCAGAAGGAAAAAGCAAAACAAAAAACCTGTCCCTGGTTAACTCTCAGGTCAAAAGCTCACAGAATCTCCTCATGGGGGACAGGGAAGAGGGGGTCTTGCTCCCCCACCTCAGCACCTACAGTGGAAGAGCCCCTTTCCTCTCCTCTGGGACCCTCACAAGGAGCCACCCTCTCCTGACTCTCCTGGGTGTGTGGGGGGTGAGGGGGGAAACCAAGCTGTCCCTCCCAACAGGAAGTGCCCTCCCTCTCTGGCCCCTCCAGGTCTCAGGGCAGCTGTCTCTAGGTATTTTTAAACTGAACTTCTTCTAGTCCAAGCAGTCCTGGGAAGGAGCCCTTCACCCTACTCTGGGAGCCCTTGTCTGGGCCAACAAACTGCCTCCTGGAAAGAAAGGAGGAAAAAAAAAAAGCTTTTACTGGTAAAAAGCAAGTGCTCTTTTATTGAAGGGAAATGAGAGAGAAGAAGGTTGGAGCAGCTGTTCCCTCCTGGGGAACACACTCCACCACTCCTGAGGAGGCCACCCCTCGAAAACCTCTTTCACCGCACCCCCACCCCCATTCCAGGCTTTCTGGAAGGGAGGGCACCAAGCTGACACATCAGGTCGCCAAAACGCAGGGGCCTTTATAGATGAAGTACCCCAGGTCCAGTATGCTGAGTACAGCAGAAGTCTATTCCAAGTAGTGGTGGCCTCTGTCACTCCCCCCCAGTTTGTGCCCCAACTCAGCCCCCTCCCTCCAATTATATCAATGCACCCCTATCTAGTCCAGGCTGGGCCCTCCCCCAAAAGGATGGAGAGCTTATGGAACTGCGCGCAGTTACTCTCAGCCCTGAGGAGCTAGACCATCTCAATATACAATTGATGGAGGAGGAGGCTGAGGCCCAGAGAGGGGTAGTTACTGGCCCAAGGTCACACAGCGAGGCCCAGGATGCACTCAGACCTCCCGCCTCCCAGCCCTGGGCTCGCAGAGCCCTAGGGCAAGTCCGGGATTTTTGAAACGTCAGGGTGCAGACACCCCCCCCCAAACCCCCAACACATACACATTCAGCCCCCTTACCTCCCGGACCTCAGCGGGCCCTACCTCAGAACCGGCTCCTGGGCGGGGTGCTCAGGCCGGGCAGGACTAGGCTGGGCCAAGCTAGGTCAGGGCGGGTCCTCTACTCCCCCCAGGGTGGGGTCGCCCTCCGCCAGGTCCCAGACCGCAAGGATGCTGCAGCCACTGCAAAGTCCAATCTTCCCACCCAGCTCTGCACTACCCTGTATGGACCCGGGCAGCCCGACTCTGCGGCGCGGCCCCGGGGCTGCGGGACGAAACGGGGGGAGGGGCGAGGTGCGGGAAAAAGGGCGGAGCCGAGCGGGGGCCACCCCGCGAGCCGTCACTCGGGCTGCGTCCCCTTTAAGACCAGCTGGCCTGTGCGCTGGCAGGGGCGGGGCGGGAAGCTGGGCGGCCTTCGCAGCGCCTCCTGGGAGATGGAGTCCGCGCCCAGTGCGCTGGGTCCTGAGAAGCGCAGAGAGAACTACAAGTCCCGAGCGCGGCGCGCAGACTCGGAGCCGCCACGCCCCTGGGTTGGGCCCCGGCCCTCCGCCTCCTCGCAAAGCTGCGCTGGCCGCCCGCGGAGGGGAGGCTGCAGAGCGAGGGCTGGAGGTGGGTGCGGTGCGGGCCGGGGCGGGGGGCTCGAGACCCACGGTGAAGGACGCGTGTCCCTTAGGACACCCGTCTTACCATGGAAGGTCGCCTACTCCAGCCTCGCCGTTCTCGTCTGTGAAATGGGATGCCTATGCCAGTGGCTGCGGGGGGAGGGGCGCGTTTCGGGTAGAGGAGAGCGGGGGCAGGGGAATAGAACTATAAAAGGGGGCGGGGCTGGTGGGAGGAGCTAGGAGAAAGGTGACGGTGGGAAACCCCGGATCAGAGGGTCGGGGCTGTGGGAGGAGTCTTTGGAAGGTGGGGCGAGGAGGGGCGGGGTCTCTAAGCGAGAGGAGGTCTCAGGTCAGGTGGGAGGAAGTCACAGGTTGAGGAGTGTGAGCTGAGAAAACCGGCGAGGCGAACCTGGTTTGGACAGGGTGGAGGGGCCTGGCGAAAGGAGCAGGGACCCGAAGATGAAAGGGACCCCTCCCAGCTCTGGAGAGCCCAGGGTGCGCAGCTCTGTTGGTGTGAGCAAGGGCCTGTGGATACAGAACACCTTCCTTGTGACTAGAAATAAAGAGCCCGTCCCTTGAGCTCAGTGCGTCATACACATGATCTCATTCAGCTCTCACACCCTGTAAAGACCAGACGTCATCATATCTGTTTACAAGTGAGGAACACAGGAGAAGCGACTTGCCCAAACACTCAAGAGTCCTTGCTCCAGAGGCCCTGCTTTTTTCTTGCACCCCAGAGAGGCAGAGGTTTAGCCTGGGGTGGGTGGCAGAGAGGAAACAAAAGTTCTGACGACCTGCCTTTCACAGGTTGTTCAGCAGGACCAGGTCCCTCAATTCTTCAGAATGCCAAGCGTGGTGAAACGGAGAGACTAATTGGAAAGCTCTTTGTTTATAAAATTATTGTTAGGAGAAGCAGGAAAGCCATTGGGACAGAATGGATCAAATGAGGTGCTTATGCTAGAGGAAAACCACAAGGTGAAGCCTGAGAGTGAGCTAAGAGTGCAAAGGAAAATTCTAGAAGAGGATGGGGGATGGTGGTTGTTGGGACCCTGCACCAGGTGAAAGAATACTTTGCTGTGCAAGTAGGGCAGTCTTGCCAGGTCAGGTGTCTTTCTTCTACCCCAGGTTTCCTCCTTCCCCTACCCTAATGGGCTTCTCACTCCAAGATGCCTTGTGTCTGCCTTGGAAAGCAGCCTGTAGGCTTAGAGATACAGCCTGGAGTTGAGCATGCTGACACATGCCTGTGATCCAAGCCGAGGCAGGAGTATCTCAAGTTTTGAGGCCAGCCTGGGCAAACATAGGCAATCTAGTGAGACCGTGTCTTTAAAAAAAAAAAAAAAGTGGGGCAATACAGACCTTACAAAATGGGACTAATGATGTAGCTGTAGGGTGTAGGATAGAAAGGGCAATGTCCCTACATAGTCCCAAGAGCTGTGAGTGAGAGTCTTTATCCTAGTGGGCTAACTGAATAAGATGGAGAAATCTCTGGTTTATTGGAAGGCACATTACTCACTCTAAGCATTGACATCCTTGAAATTTACTTGACCATGTTCTGTTCATTCTGCTACATAGTGGGAGCTCTCCTTGCATTTACTTTCAGATGAACTACTGGTCCTTGCCCCATACCCTAGATTCCAAGTTGAAAATTCAAGAGTGTATTTTTTTTTTAATTTTTTTTAAAGTGTGGTACTATGGATTGAACTCAGGGCCTCATGCATGGTAGACAAGTGCTTTCCCCCTGAGCTGCATCCTCAGCCCTTTTTTCATTTTGAGACAGTTGCCCAGGCCAGCCTCAAACTGTGATCCTCCTACCTTAGCCACCTGAATAGCTGGGATTACAGGTGTGTATCACCACCTGTAATAAGTTTTAAGAACCCAAGAGAGACTAGATCTTCTTATTGGTAGGTGACAGCCTGGGGTGGGTTTCTGGAGACAGAGGGAACATTCCTAACCTCAATAAGGAGGCCCAGCAACCATCTACTTATTTGGCTATTGTAAGGAATGAGAATAAAATGCTCAGAAGTTAAAGAGGAGGAAGAATCCCAGTTGAGAGGTGTGGCAAATGGAGATTTTCCTTCCCAGAACCTGCAGCGGGGATGGCAGATGCCAAATTGCAGAAGAAAGACAGGGCCTGCCATGGTTACCTATGAAGCAGGGATATAATAGTGTCTACTTTACCTATGAGATTAAGAGAGATTAACATGACTGAAATACATAACACAGTAGTTACTGCTCAGTAAATGTTAGTTCTTATTATTTCTATTATGGTAGTGATTATGATCATCATTATCTGCCCAGGAAGTGGCCTAGGGCCACACAGTAAGCCAAGCCCCAGAACCTGATTCACATACAAGCTCAGGCCAAAGACCATGTACTATCCTCTACCCTGCAAAGCCCTGCAGGTTCTTTCTGCCCATCCTCAACATTTCTGAGGCCCAAAAGTGACCCTCTCTGTGAACATCCTGAGTGAAAGCCATGGCAGGAGTTTCCTGCTGCCGCAGTAGCAGACTCTGGATTCAGGAACAAGGCCTCTGCAGCCCTCTTTCCCCAGCCTGGGTCTGGTGTGGCAGGCAATCCAGTGGCGTGGTTTCTGTGAGTGGTGTGTCCATCTAGAGAGATCACCCAACTTTAAATTCTAAAACTCTTCCAATTCTGGGCCATTTTAGCTTAACCCTGGTTGGCTTCATCAGCCTCCAAAATGCAGCAACATTTGGGGATGAAAATGCTTCTTAGTAGCAATAACAAATCTGAAATTTATGGATTCTGGCTATTCATTGGGGTCTGGCACTCTGGCTGGAATTTCATGTCTGTGGTTTTATGAGGCAGATATTCCTTTCTTTACCCTTCTCAAAATATAAATATTTCTTAAATTTCTAAGCCTACAGAAAAGTTTATAGCCCTTCACTTAGGTGCACTAATCCACACCTGGCCACTTTTGCTTTTACTGTATACACTTATTTTCTCCCCAAGCCAAGTATGGTAAGGTATCCCCATAGTTCCAGGTACTTAGGACGCTGAAGCGGGAAAATACTTGAAGCCAGGATTTTGAGACCAGTTTGGCAACACAGTGAGAACCCATCACAAAAACAAATTATAGACATGCTGACACGTGGCCCCTGAATTCTTCAGCATACATCGGTCTCCTGATGACATTCTCCTATGTAACCACAGTTACTGGTATCCTACCTGAGAAAAATAGCAAGTCAGTAATACTAATAAGCAATTAAGACTAAAATGTTTCCAATTGCTGACAAGTATCTTCTGTAAGTCTTTGGTTTTTAAAAATCAGATCTAGTCAAGATTCATATATTATATCTGATTATATCACTTTTAGCAATCCATTGAATCTTAACAGAGCTCCTCCACCTGTTTGAGTATGTTTGATTAGTTCTTTGATGATTAGATTCAGATTATTTTGCTGTTCTATCGATTAAGGTCATGACAACCTGATGTGTCCATTGCAAGGATAAAATTTCCTCTTTTTTGTATGGTGTGTGTGGTACTCGGAATTGAACCCAGGGTGGCAAGGTCTCTACCACTGCATCCCCAGCCCTTATTTGCTTTTGTTGTTTTGTTTGTTTATTTTTGGAGACGGGATCTCACTAAGTTGCATAGACTGGCCACACACTTTCAGTCCTGCCTCAGCCTTCCCAGCATCTAGGATTGTACATACATATCACTACACTTTGCAAATCTTACTTTTTTTAAAAAAATTTTTTAGTTGTATATGGACACAGTACATTTATTTATTTATTTATTTGTGGTGCTGAGGATCGAACCCAGTGCCTCACAATGTGGCTCACACATGCTACCACTGAGCTACAACCCCAGCCCAAAATTTGACTCTCTTGTAATTAATAAATAAATATGTGGAGTGATTCTTAGGAATTGTAAAATTGGGTGTTTCCGATAACCTTCCATATCACATCCACTGATAATTTTTGCCTAAATTGTGGCATTGAGCGTTGCAAAACAATAATTCTATCATTCCTTTTATATTTATTATTTGGTGTTCTTTTTTTTATAGAATGACTTTTTTCTCACTCATTCCCCCTCCCATTCTCCCTTTTTTTCTTTTTGTAGTAAGATGGACTCATGATTTTTTTAAGATTTAATGTGCTGTAATCCATTATCATTTTTTCTGGTACTCAGATTATCCTAAATTTGGCCTTTAGGCCAGCTCTTGGGTTTTTTGTTTTGTTTTATTTGTATGGTTATGTGTGTGTGTGATCCTGTTTTGGGCTTGTTTTGTTTTTTGGTACTAGGGATTGCACCAGAGGTGCTGTGCAACTGAACTACATACAGCCCTCTTTATTTTTTATTTTGTGATAGGGTCCTTGCTGAGTTGCCCAAGCTGGTGTTGAACTTGCAGTCTTCCTGCTTCAGCCTTCTGAATAGCTGGGATTACAAGTGTGCACCATTGCACCTGGCAACTATATATTTTTTTTCCTTTTTTTTTTTTTTTTTTTTTGGAGGAGGGCAACCTCATTAGTCTTTGAATACTTCTTTGCTACGTGGTAGGGTATGTTGTAGTCTGACCTGGATCCTTTTCTATCAAAGTCTTGAAATCATCAGATTCTCCAGGAAGCCCTGATTTGGGGGATTGGGGGTGGGTAGGGGTGTAGGAGAGGATATATAGAAAGAAAAATCCAGGGCCAGGTGTACTCAGGACTCCTGAGTATTATTTCTAGGCTCCTTAGTGAGGAGAGCCAGGAAATGATGGAGAGAGAAAATGATCATTACTTAGTAGATTTATTATTTTACAACAGCTGATTCTCGCTGATGGTGCAAGGGGAAGACTGTATTTGAAGTAGCTTCATTCTGTAAGTAATGTAGTTCATTATGGAAGTGGGCGGTAATGGAGGGAAAGAGGACGCTGCACAGAAGGAACCTGTGCCTATATCAGGGTTCCATGAGTGTACAGGCTAGACCCTCTGTGGCTTAGTTTAGCTGCCTGCTGAAGACAGATTGGAGAAGACACCAGGTTGCCACAGAGGACTTGTTCTCTGAAGGGTATCCAAATCTGGACCCTCCCACAGTTTGTGACTCTGAAGTCAAGAATTCGCATGGAGGGGCTGGGAATGCACCTCCATGGTAGAGCACCCAAGACCTAGCATGTGCAAGGCCCCAGATCTGATCCCCAGCATCACGAAAACCAAGAAGAATGCATATGAAGCGCTGGGCAAAGTGATTCATTCATCCTTATTTCAGGTTGTAAAATAAAGATAATGTGGCCTTTCCTGCCTGGCTCCCAGAGTTATTGTATGATCAAAATATATTTTTTTAAGAATTGTCACCAGTCTCTTCACATTTATTATAAAATTCCTTCTCTTTTTTAGTGTCCTAATACCACAGTTTGAATGTCATTGTTTTGTCATCTAATGTATTACACTAAGATATTGCCTCTTTTTCAGAGATTCTTTGGGGTTATCACTCATTCTTCCAGATTCATATTTTATTTTTTTTTTGTCTTTGATAAAAAAATACTCTTGGGATTTGGGTTAGGACAGCATAACAACCACACATGTATATTGTGTGTGTATGTGTAGTGCTGGAGATTAAACCCAGGACCTTATATAAGGGAGGCAAGCAAATACTCTACCATTGAGCTACATCCCCAGTCCCTATAATTAATTTTAGAAGTACAACTTTAATATCTTTTGTGTTCCTCTCAGAAACAGTCATGGGTCTCTATTCAAGTTCTGTTTATGCTTCTTACTAAAATACCATAACTTACATTACTGGTTGGGACACAGACTCTAGACAGACCTCACTTTGGAATTCCTTTTTTGTTTGTTTGAGACAGAGTCTTACTAAGTTGCCCCAGGCTGGCTTTGAGCTTGCAATCCTGTTTCCTTCTGCCAAGTTGCTGAGATTATAGGCATACATCATCATGCCCTGGTCTCACTCAGAATTCTAAATCTGTCACCTCTAGTTTTGTTATCCTAAGTAGCTGCTTTCATTATTCTGGGCTTCAGTTTTATAATCCTAAAAACTGGGATGTTAATCATACCTACCTTACAGCATCAGTGTGGCTTTTTAATGAAATAATCTACAGGAAAATGTCTCACCTGGCTCAGGGCCTGTCGTAGTACTCAGGAAATGTTGATTCTCTGCCCCTTGGTCTTTATGTGGGTCAGAATCAAGTCTTTGAGATGGCAGGTGTGAGTGCACCTGGCAAGAAGTAGGAAGGGAACAAGTGATAGACCTTCAGGGGCCCCTGCTGTGAATGCCCAAAGAGGAGTGACACTGTTCATAATGGTCTTGCAGTCAGACAAGCCTACGCTGACATCCTGGCTCTGCCACTGCTTTGGGCAGGTTACCTAACCTCTCTGAACCTCAGTTTCTCCTTTGTAAAGTGAAGGTAATACTTTCTTTGAAGTAGTGTTATGGAACTTTGGGGAGCTAACATATATGAGGCACCCAGCACCAGTTTTGCTGCACACTAGGCACTCAGCATTAGCAATTTCTCTCATAAGGCCTGCAAGGATTGAGGGTGCCAGGACATGGTAGTAATCTCTAGAACAATATCTTGGACACCCTTCCCCATAGGACAACTTGTCTCAAAGATTTCTATTTTCTGTGGCACAATTAGAGGTTGCAAATGGCAATTTTCAGACCCTAGATGAAATTGCCCCTTCCCAAAGTGCCAAGCTGGACACCCTCCCATCGCAGCTGCAACTCTAGGCCCAGGCACCCTGGCCTCCCCCTTCCATGCCAGGTGCACTATAATCTGGTTTGACACTGGTGGTTTTCTCAGGGAGGCAAATGGTGCTGATTTTCCGGCTTCGTTTCAAGTCCAGAGGCAGACTAGAACTTTAGATTTACCTCTTGGAACGTCTCCTTAAGAAAAATAATGCACACAGTGGTGGGGTTTAACTTCTATTTCCTTGTTTGGTTTACATTCCCATTCACCTTTTCAAATCTAACTTTATAAAGAACCTGGCTTTTTGTGTTTTGCTGCTTTATCATTAATGTCATGGGTTGCTGTTGAAGTAGAAAGCTTTAGGCAACTTGGTGGACTTGCCTTATGTCAGCTATAGAGGGACTCTGGGCCATCCTGGGATCTTGTCCCCTTGTCCTCTGATGCAAGTGAACAGAGTCCTTAGCCAGCAGTGGATGACCCCAGTCTAGTCTATCTAGATAATAAGGGGATATGTGAATCTCTTGCTTGCATTTCACATTGGAGGTCCTATGGAGGAAAGGGAAATGAGAAGAGGGTTGAACTCAGACCTGAATTCAAATATCAACTCCACCCCTGACTGGGTATGTAGTCTCCTTTTCTGAGCCCCAGTGTCCTCATCTGCAAGATGGAGATGATAATAGGAGGACAGATGGCTTCCTTATACTTGGCTTGTTGGCCGATATAAAACAGATTAACATGCGAAAGCCCGTTTTAATCATGTGCACACACCTCACAGAGAGCAGACTCAAAGAAATGGCAGGTCATTGAAGTTTATTCATCATCCTGAGCAAAAGAAAGGAAGAGGGGCTTGGGACTTCTGAGGATTTTGAGATAAAATTATGGGAAGGTGAGGAGAAGAAATATGTGTTAGGCAGATAAGTCTCTCAGGTGATAAAAGTTGTCTCAGAGTAGTTCTCTTCTTGTACACATAGGATTGCTAATGAAAGCTTCTTGTATAGAAGTGAATTTCCTTAACAAAGGGGAAGATTTTCAGAGCTACTCCTGTGTCTGCAGTTTCTGAAAATAACCATCTTGAAATAATCAATATGCCAAAGAGAAGGTAGCATATTTTGGTCTCTTGCAGCCATTTTGGGTGGTGGTTTGTCCTGGACCCTGAAAGTATCCACCTCAGAGTGTGACTGTGAAGACATGGAGGTAATGCATGGAAAGCATCTAACACAAAAGAATCGTATTCTATGCTTTTCTACATTTTTTTAATTAAAAGTAGGTGTGAGACTATAGCTCAGTGGTAGAGTGTAATCCTAGCATGTACAAAGGTTCTAGGTTGGATCCCCAGCACGAAAAATTTTTAAAAGTAAAAGGTACCAAGTGTTAGCTGGCACTCAGCAGATGGTACCCCTTGTCCTGACAAGTGAGCTGCAGAGCAGTGAAAAGGCTGCTTCAGGAGGTCATTTCAGTCACCAGTCTGAGTCTGTTTTCTCATCTGCCCTAGAGGGAGACTGGCACCTACCTGCATTTCAAGACTTCAAAGAGTTGCTGAGTGCAAAGGCCTTGGATATAGTAAAAGGCTTAGTAGATATTCAGTTCTTCTCTCTTAAAACAAACAAAAAAAAAATGGTGGGGGGGGGTGGAATGTTCACTGTGCAGGGATTAGAACCCAGGGCTTCATGCATGCCAGGTAAGCACTCCACCACTGAGCTATCTACCCCAGCTCCCCTAAACTACTTTCTTTACACTCACACCAACACCACATGTGTAGGGCTTTCCCCACACCTACTGATTCTCTAACACTGTCCCACCTTAGTTAGCACAGACCCCACAGGTGAAGGACTCAGTCCAACAGGACTACCCCCACTTAAGAGGCCAATTCCAAGTCTAGGTTGTCACCTGTGATTCACACCATCTGGCTATAAATCCAAGGTTCCTGCAATCCCCTCTCAGACTCAGTGGTTTATAAAAACAGTTCACAGAACTCAGGAAAGCAGCTTGCTTTCTAGACTCCTGTTTTATTATGGAAGGATACAAGTCAGGAACAGCCAAATGGAAGAGCTGCACCCGGCACAGTATGGAGAGGGCACACAGCTTCCATGCCCTGTGCTCTGCCCTCCCTGCACCTCCCGGTGTTCACCAACTTGGAACCCTGCTTTTAAGTTTTTAGGTAGGTAAGCTGGACATGATGGAACCTGCCTGTAATCCCAGAGGAGGTTGAGGCAGGAGGATCACCAAGTTTGAGATCAGCCTTCCCAAGACTGTCTCAAAATTTTAAAAAGAGCTGGGGAAATAACTCAGAGGAAGAATGCTCCTAGGTCCAATCCCCGATACTACACACACACACACACACACACACAGAACAGTGTTTGTGGAGGCTTCATCATGTAGACATGGTTGACTAAATCATTTGTTGGTCATTGGTAACTAAGTCACTTTCTAGTCACTCACCTGGAGATAGGGGGTGAAGTTTTCCAACCCATGATGGTGGTTGTTGGGCAACCAACCCCTAATCCTTTAACAAACCGGTGTGATTGATTGGATGACAGGGGCTTGTTATGAATAATAAAAGAAGTTCCTTTCATTGGTCACAGTGACCCAGGCCTGTAATCCCAGCTATTGGGGAGGCTGAGGTAGGCGGATCATAAATTTAAGGCTAGCCTTAGCAATTAAGTGAGACTCTGTCCAAAAAATTAAAAGGGCTGGGGATACAACTCAATGGTAGAGTGCCCTGGGTTTATTGCCTAGTATCGCAGTGAGGGGGAAGAATTTAAAAGTTCTCCTTTCACCTTTATTTCAGAAACTTGGGACAAAACCAATTATTATAACAAAAGAAGTTCCAATAGCTTTTATCATCTAGGACATTACAAGGGTTTTAGGAACCCTGGCTGAGAGCTGGGAAGTAAAACCAGTCTCCATTTCTTTTTTATCGTGGTTTCACACAGCCCCTCCCTGCGTTGCCACCAACTCTCCTGTGTGCTAGGCAGTGAATAAGCAGACATGAGACATGTCATTGCTCTCAGCTCACAAACCAAGCAGTGGTTTTCCACTTTTGTTTTTGTTTTTTTCTTTTATCATTTTGGAATTCAGAAAACAATACCCCCAAAGTATGGCACTTCAGCATGCTGAGTGTGTTGAACTGGGGAGATCCAAGGTCTCTCTGACCCCCTTTGCCTCTCTGCCACCCCTCTTTCTTTCCCAACTGCAGGGAGGGGTTTTCTCTGAAGATCCCTGTCTGACTAAAGACAAGGAATTGTCATGAGTCCCTTTCCCAGGAATTTCTTTAACCCAGGAAGATTAACTGAATCAGAAGAAATTGAAGCACACGCATACTGTCACAGGCTGTCACCCATTCTTCTAAGGGGTGTTCCTAGACAACTTTCATTACCTGAAAGACTTAATCTGCATAACAGTACCACCTTTATGTTCCACACAACTCTCAGGGCTACCCTCCCCAGAAACCCCCCAGTCCCTTTTCTTTCCTGTTGCTCAGGGCACTGTAGAGACTTAAGTCATCCAACCTTCTGGTTTCCCACGCATATATACATAATTAAAATAGTTTTTCTCTTGTTAATCTGTCTACTCTCAGTTTATTTCATCGAGTCAATTATCTGACCTTCAGAGGGTAGTTTTTTCTGCCCCCTACAATCACAACCCATGATGTACAGATATATTTGATGTCATGATCCAGTTCACAAATGCCCACAAAACTTCCACAGCAATATTTATGATATATTTGACTGGTAATGATACCTTCATTGTACTGATTTCATGATTTATTAATAATTTACTACCTTCATTTTTTTCCCAGTTTTTTGGAGACAAAATTTACATATAGTAAAATTTTTCCTTCTCAGGTATATATGAATTTTGATAATATATAGTCATTTGACCACCATAATATCAAGATATTTCATATTTTCATCACTTCAAAATATTCCCTTGCACCTCTATTTAGCCAACATCTTTTCCCCAAACCAGCCTCCTGCTGTGTTCTGTCTCTGTACTTCTGCTTTCTCAAGGAGGTTTTTGTGGTTTGGTTTGAGGGAGGGTACTGGGGATTAAATATAGGGATGCTTTACCACTGAGCTATATTTGCAGCCCTATTTATTTATTTATTCATTCAAGAAAGGGTCTTGCTAAGTTACTTAGGGCCTCACTAAATTGCTGAGGCTCCACTTGAAATTTACAATCCTCCTGCCTCAGCCTCCTGAGTCACTGGGATTACAGGTATGCGCCACCACTTTCAGAAGGTTATACAAATAGAATCATGCAACATGTAAATTTCTGAGGCTGGCTTCTTTCACTTAAGGTAATAACTTTTGTAATTCATCTATATGGGTGGGAGGGTGTGTGTGTGTGTGTGTGTGTGTGTGTGTGTGTGTGTGTGTTGGTAATATATATTGCTGAGTCATATTCCATTGAATGTATATACAGTTCATGTATTTACCATTTACATTTTGGTTTGGGCAACTATGAATAAAGCTGCATTCAGACTTTTTGTTTTAGTATTAGGGATTGAACACGGGTGCTTTACCACTGAGCTGTACCCTCAGGTCTTGCAAAATTGCCCTGGAACTAGTGTGTTAGGGTTAGGGTTTAGGGGTTAGGGTTAGGGTTAAGTTAGCTTCAACCTTGCAATCTTCCTGTCTCAGCCTCCCAGATAGCAGGGATTACAGGTGTGTGCCACCATATACAGTTTACATATAGGCTTTTTCGTGGATATATGTCTTCATATCCCTGGGATTGATATCTAGGAATGGGATCACTTAATTGTACAGCAGTTGTTTCCACTTGGTAGAACCAATTTGCTTTCTCAGCAGCATATCAGAGTTTCCATTTTTCATTAGCATTTGGTTTTGTCAGATTTTTAGATAAGCCATTTTCATAGGTATATAGTTGTCACCATAAGGGGGTCCGAGATCTCTCCAGAGGCAGAGGAGACTTCTACTCAGAATTTCCATACTCTTGGGCTGGGGTGTAGCTCAGCAGCAGAATGCTTGCCTAGCATGCGTGAGTCACTGGGTTTGATACTCAGCACCCTGTAAAAATAAATAAATAAAATAAAGGCATTCTGTCCGTCTACAACTACAAAAAAATTCTTTTTTAAAACTTCCATGCTCTTCATGAGAAGAAGATCACCATTAAACAGGGACAAGAGGTGGGAGGGAAAGGGAGAGAGAAGGGAAATTGCATGGTAAGACCCTCATTGTTATACAAAATTACATATAAGAGGAAGTGAGGGGAAAAAAACAAGAGAGAAATGAATTACAGTAGATGGGGTAGAGAGAGAAGATGGGAGGGGAGGGGAGGGGAGGAGGGGGGGATAGTAGAGGATAGGAAAGGCAGCAGAATACAACATACACTAGTATGGCAGTGTGTAAAAAAGTGGATGTGTAACCGATGTGATTCTGCAATCTGTATACGGGGTAAAAATGGGAGTTCATAATCCACTTGAATCAAATGTATGAAATATGATATGTCAAGAGCTTTGTAATGTTTTGAACAACTAATAATTAAAAAAAAGAAAACTTCCATGCTCTTGACACATCATAGAAAAGAATTTAAGGACGCATCAGTGATCAGTAGCAAAACAAGACATGTTATAAAGGGACTGTAACCTTAGAGATTGAGAGTACAGGGGAAGAGCCAGGGTGAGTCACATTGCTTTGGTCTGGGGAACTAGACTAAGAGTGTAGCGTGTCTAGGGGCCTGGACTAGAGGTGGAGTCAGGGTGGGATTAAACAATTTTGCACCAGTTTCCCTTGGGCTTGCCCATTGCCCTTGAGTGTTTTAATCCAGCTTCTTAGTTCCTACAGATGCCTTGTGGTTATCTTGTGGGTTTTGTTGCTTTCTCATCAGCCAGTCAGCAAGCTGCTGGCAAGGATGCAGGCTGGGTTCTTGGGAGTTGTTCTATTCCAGTAGTTCATAGACATTTCTCTTTGGAGACTCAGTGCTCTCTTTGTATCCCTCAATTCCTATCTCATGGTGTCTAATTGTGGTTTAAATTTTCATGTCCCTAATGACTAATCATGGTGAACATCTTTTCATATTGTTATTGTTTCAAGATTCAGTCTTCTTGCAACTCAAAAGCTAATACTCAGATACAAGAGTTGGTGGAAAGGAAATCAGGTTTATATTCAAGGGCCAGCACCCTGAGAAGATGGAAGAAGCTATTGTCCCCCAAAAAAGACCATCTGTGGGAACTCGGGTACATGAGAGGGCTTTTATATGGAGGTAAAAGAAGTACAGAGGGACAGTGGGCAGGAAGACTATGTGCTGGACCAGGTCATTTGCATCCAGGGCTTGGCTTTTTTCCTTTGGCTAGAACATTGCAATCATCCTGGGCCTCCTGGGACTAGTTCCTGTAATTTTTTAAACAAACACATTACTTTTCTGCAAGTTAAGCATTGTCTTACACATTGTGATAAAAACTGAAAGTTACCAGATCTTCTGGGTTCTATAAATCTAAAGAAAGATTATTTAGCAGTTAACATCTTAATTATTTAGGTGCAGCTTTTATTTAAATTCAAGATGCTGAGCAAATGTAGGGGAAGTAACTCTACAAGGACATTTTGCAAAGGAGTGGTCACTATTACAGTGTCATTATTTGTCACACACACACACACACACACACACACACACACACACTTTCGTGAAGTATTTGATCTTTTACCCATTTTTAAATTTTTGTTTTATTGTACTATGCTGAACTCAGGACCCTGTGTATGCTATGCAACTGCTCTGCCATTGAGTTCCATCTCCAGCCCTGCCCATTTTTTAAATTGAGTTGTTTTCACATTATCTTTTATATTTATCTGGCTAATCCTTTATAAGATAGGTATTTTGTAAATATTTTCTGCCAGTTTATGTCTTAGTCTTTCATTTTCTTAATAGTATCTTTTGAAGAACATTTGCTTTTTTTTTTTTTTTTTTTTTTTTTTGGATGAAGCTACTAAGTTTCTTTCTTTTTAAAATATTTTTAGTGTTATGTGGTGCTGGGAATCAAACCCAGGGCCTCACACATGCTAGGCAAATGCTCTACCGCTGAGCTACAGCCCCAGCTCCCCCACCTTTTTTTTAATGGTTTATCCCTTTTGGGTCCTATTCAAGTAATCTTTGCCTAACTAACCCAAAGTCATAAAGATTTTGTCTTAGAAATTTTGTTTTGTTTAGTTTTCAGGGGGGTTTCTGGAGATTGAATTCAGAGGCACTCAACCACTTGGCCACATTCCCAGCCCTATTTTGTATTTTATTTAGAGACAGGGTCTCACTAAGTAGCTTAGTGCCTCACTTTTGCTGAGGCTGGCTTTGAACTTGTGATTTTCCTGCCTCAGCCTCCCAAGCTGCTGGGATTACAGGTATGCACCACTGTGCCCGGCTTCTCCTAGAAATTTATAGTTCTATGTTTTACATTTAAATCTATGATCAATTTTGAGTTAATTTTTCATATATGGTGCCAGAATTGGCAAGTTTCCTTTTCTTTTCCTCATATAGATGTCCAGTGACCTTCATTTTGCTGAAGTAGGGAAGAACACTGTGTGCAAAGCAAATCAGTAATGACAGAGGGGTGGGTGCTGCCAAGAAAATCTGCACAAGGTTTCAGGAGTCTCTTGAGAGGAGAACCCTTAACTTTGGGGAGATACGGGGACAGCCTTCTAGAGATTGTGATTCCTAGATTAGGCCTTAAAAGTTAACAGAGGAGCTGGGCGCTGTGGCGCCCGCCTATAATCCCAGCGGTTCAGGAAGATCGTGAATTCAAAGGTGCTTAGCAACTTAGTGAGACTATTTCTAAATAAAATACAAATAGAGCTGGGGATGTGACTCAGTGGTTGAGTGTCCCTGAGTTCAATCCCCAGAACCAAAAAAAAAAAAAAAAAAGTTAACAGTAGAGGAGGTGGAAAAGGTAGGAAAGGGTGATATAGAAGAGCAAAAGCAAGACAGGTGAGGGTAACTCAGTGGTGTCTGCAGTGCCAAAACCTGGAGCGTGTGAGGGGCAGGGTTGGAAGTGAGTGGAAGAGCAAGGTGGTTTGGGTGGGCAGTAGTGCTTCAGGATGGTCAGTCTGCAGACCAGAATGGAGGATGGACAGAAGGTAGGAAGGCTAGTGAGATTGCAAGCTGTAAAGGAAGAAGGAATGAGACCTGAGCTCCTGTTAGAGGAGCTCTTGCAGCAGGAGCTCTAGGAATAAAGACAGAGTCAAGGTGCCATCGGGCTGAAGAGATCAGTCGGCCTCCTGGCTCTTGGGCTCATGTAGTTGCATGAGTGAGAATAGCTCACAGCAGGGCTGGGGGCAGAGAAATTTTATTAGGTTGTGGTACCTGTGGGATATCCAGATAAAGATGGCCAGGAGATAACTGGACACAGATGAAGGACTGTAGCTCAGTAGTGTTGGCTCATTACTACCTGACTGCAAACCCTCTGCCTTATTCAGGAAGCTCCTCAGATCCCCACCCAAGGTGCCAGTTCCTGCCTCCTGTCATTGTGTCTTCTGTAACAGGTCTATGGGTTTGTGATGGTGGATGCTGTGGCCCTGTGACAAGAACACAGGGCCTTGGGGACTGAAACTCTGTGACTCAGTAGGTATGGGGTGAACACCAGAGACAGCACATTGGATTAGAAAGAGGAGACCTGACTTCTAGCCAACCTTTTCCCTTACTATGACTCTGTGCTGGCCTCGCCAGAAAAATGACTAGAGCCATCATGTCATGACAGGGACAGGAAAGCAGGTGCTCTGCTGCTCTTCCAAGTAGAGAAACAGGAGTTTGGGCACCTACACAAGGATCCCCAGAAATGTCCTATGGCTGTTGACCACCTCACCCATCCACAGTGTCCTGAGCACTTCAACACTCATGCCTGGAGGAGATGTGGGGTCTGCAGCCTGCAGAACTGTGAGGAAAGGCAGCTCAGCCTGATTCAGGGGCCTGCTTGGAGCTAAGCCACTTCACAGAGCCTGGGCCTGAAATTCATTGTTTTGGAGAGGGAAGACTTTATTTGGCTTTTTTGTTGTTGTTGTTGTTAACCCCCACGAGAGAGACTAAAAACTAGAATTTGCAAATTATTATCTGGAGAGGAGAAGAGATAGAGGAGACTAGAGTCCTGGAAAGAGGGAAATGAGGAAAAAGAAGGTTCTGGAATCTGATTCCAGATTCTGCCTAACTAGGCTTGAGCCCCAACACCCTGCAGCTGCTGCATCTGAAAGCAAGCCTCCACCCCAGCAGCTGCCGCCTCCCTTGCCCACCCCTCTCTATTGTACCTCCCCACTGTCTCGCAGCCCTTCTGCTCCAGGCCTCTGCTGACGGTTTTGTAACTTTGTCATGAGCTTGCTTCTCTTCAGACACTCCAGATGGGATGATCAAGTTCTACAATACCAAAGTGCCCCATTATACTGGGAAGGACTCACAAGGGGTTCCCTACCCCCCAGAGTTGGGTGAGGCAGCTGAGCATCTCCCATACTCAGCATAGCCCCCATTCTCTGAGGAAAATGGTGTCTCAGTGTAGTCATCTTCTTCAGGAGGCAGACACATGGTGAGAGGTTCTTGCCACCTCTACTGGGTGACTCTGGGAAAGCCCCTACCACTGCCATGGACCTCTGTTTCCCCATCTGGATAGTACATATGTTTAGCAAGATGTTCTTTTTACTTAGTTGTGCATGACAGCAGAATGCGTATCAATTCATCAAACACAAATGCAGGGCAACATTTCAATTCTCTGGTTGTATGCGGTATAGAGACACCCCATTCATGCAATCATACATGTACCCAGGCTGAATAATGATGTCCATCTCATTCCACAATCTTCAGCAAGATGTTCTTTATGTGCTAGGATTCTTTTCCAGCCTACTCCCCTGGCTCCTGGTTCTCTGTTTCTTATCTCCCCCAACAGCCTGGGCTCTTTTGGAGGGCAGCACTGGGATTGATTCCTCTTGGTGTCCCCTACCCTAGTGACAGATTGCTGAATATATTCCACAGGCTGGCTCTGGGGAAAGTAGTTGGAAACTGAGAGGATATATCTCAAGCTTTCTAGAACCTTAAAGAGAAGTTAGAATCTAAGATTTCAGGTGGAAGGAGACTTACCAGTCCTAGACACAAGACTCTTGAAATCAGAGGGGGATTTTGTTAAAGGGTAGGTATAACACATTCAGGAAGATGTTCTGGACGGAGTCCTACATTTGCACTGACCCTACAATCAGTTTCAGAGAAGTCTGGGAAACTGGATCATGACAGGAAAGGAGTAGCTAAGAGCATCTTCATGACAAGGCAAGTTATCACAGGAGCAGACAGAGTCCCAAAAGGATAGTCCTTTGGAAGCCAGAGGACTGAATGATCCATGTGAGTCAGGAAGGTAGATGGAAGTGGCACTAATCACAGCCATTCATTGTAAAATCTTGAAGAAAAAATAATTAAATTCAGAGAGAACATTGATGTAGTAGGAGTACTGGGCCCAGAGTCATGTTTCAAAGTATGTTAAATACTAGAGTACCAATCTTTTGGCTAGTAAGCATTTACACATTTTTCTTTCATAGAAAGGAACCTGGGTTTGAATCCTGCCAAGGCATTGCACATCTCTGGGTGTGGGAATGAATCTTGGCAGGTTTCCTCATCTGCACGACAGGGATGGATAATGGTATTGTCTATATTAGCAGGTGATATGACTGTTAAGTAAGCAAATACATGTAAGAGCCTGTAGTGTAGCTTTCAGTTCAGGAACATTTTCCTTTCTTCCTTTAGGCCAGTAGTGGTTCTCTATTCTCAATGAACATCTGCAATTACCAGGAGAACTTTTTTAAAATACCAGTGCCAGGGCCATGTTCCCACAGAATATCCAGGGGTTGGGAAAAAGGCTTTGGGTTTCTTGTTGTTTTCTTTCTTGCTTGCTTTCTTTCTTTCTTTTTCCTTCTTTCTGTCTTTCTTCCTTTTTCCCCCCTCAATTCCCAAGTGAATCTAATGTGCTTTATACATTGTGACAATTGACAGTAATCAGTCATTCATCAAGTATTAATTCATTAATTAAAGTTCAAGTCATATTAGTTTGGTCTAGATTAAGGAGTTAAGAACTGTGACTACCCAGATAGGGTTGTAATAGTCATTTCTCATTTTCTCCCTCTAGAACTATTTCCTGGCACCCCAGCCTCCTGCCATGTCTGACCCCATTACACTGAATGTCGGGGGGAAGCTTTACACTACGTCCCTGGCAACCCTGACCAGCTTCCCTGACTCCATGTTAGGTGCCATGTTTAGTGGGAAGATGCCCACCAAGAGGGACAGCCAGGGCAACTGCTTTATTGATCGTGATGGCAAAGTGTTCCGCTATATCCTCAACTTCCTGCGGACTTCCCACCTGGACCTGCCTGAAGACTTCCAGGAAATGGGCTTGCTCCGCAGAGAGGCTGACTTCTACCAGGTACAACCCCTAATAGAGGCACTGCAGGAGAAGGAGGTGGAGCTCTCCAAGGCAGAGAAGAACGCCATGCTCAACATTACACTGAAGCAGCGTGTGCAGACGGTCCACTTCACTGTGCGCGAGGCACCCCAGATTTATAGCCTCTCGTCCTCCAGCATGGAGGTCTTCAATGCCAACATCTTCAGCACATCTTGCCTCTTCCTCAAACTCCTGGGCTCCAAGCTCTTCTACTGCTCCAATGGCAATCTCTCCTCCATCACCAGCCATTTACAGGACCCCAACCACCTGACTCTGGACTGGGTGGCCAATGTGGAAGGCCTGCCGGAGGAGGAGTACACCAAACAGAACCTTAAGAGGCTCTGGGTGGTGCCCGCCAACAAGCAGATCAACAGCTTCCAGGTCTTCGTGGAGGAGGTGCTGAAAATTGCTCTGAGTGATGGCTTCTGCATCGATTCTTCTCACCCACATGCTCTGGATTTTATGAACAATAAGATTATTCGGTTAATACGGTACAGGTAAAAAGATCCCAGTAACACTGGAGAGGGGGTTCCCAAGAAACTCTATATTAGCCAAGGCTTTGGAGAGTGTCTCACCAGTAATGGTGAGGCAGGGTACTAGACTAATCTACATTAATTGCATTGCAGGACTTGATTCCCTTATGATAAAGTCCACCTTTTGGAATCCACATGTCCTCTGAACAGAATCACCTTTTTCTTGCCATTTTGAGCTGGAGCTGGGCAATTTATTATGACAAGGGAAGAGTTGGCTGATGTGAATGAAAGGAGTCCACAGGAGGACTTTCTGGTCAGGGTAGAGGAGCAGACATTTTCTCATGGACTCCATCTCTGCACCAGTAGCCAGTGCCTCATGGACCCGTGTGAAAGAAAAAAGTTCCTGGCAGCAAAAGGGGTGGTGTGAGAAGCAAAGGTTTTCTACAGTTTCCCATGACATAAAGTGCCCGGAGATCCCATCACATCTGTTTTTCCTCTTTCTCTAGGATGTGTCCAGGGGCTTGGACTTGTTGCCCAGGAGCAACCATGTTTAGCCAATTTGGAATGCATTGTATTTCCAGCACACTTTAGTGGCCCCCACTCAGGAAAGAGTTGAGCTATGACACGGCCTCGAGAAGTGAACACCAAGCAGGGTTCAGAAAGTAGGGACTTCCCTTTCAACGGGACTGAATCTAGGGATTTCTGACTTCAGAAATGTGCTGCTGACCCTATAAAATATCTGGAGCCAGTGTACTAAAAGACATTTCGTAATCCGGCCTGTTGCTTAACTCTTATAATCATTTTCCCCAAAATTTGAGGTAACACTAAAACAAATACATATGGATTCTCAGGGTTGGAAAATATCCAGTGGTTGTTTAGTCCTCCCCAACCCCTAGGACACTCCAGCACATTTGAGGATGAAGACCTGTCTTTGAGTACCTCCAAGGGATCACCTATGCCTGCCTACATACCTCTGGTGACAGAAAGCTCACTGTCCCTACGGCAGCTACTGCCATGGGCGGACAATGCTGGCTATTAGAAAGTTCTTCCTACATTGAGCCAAAATCCGTCCTTCTGTTTTCATGTGCTAGATCTTGATTTTAGACCTTCCTTCTCACCCATACACACATCTTTGCTTTCAAAACAGTCACCTCAAGAAGCCAGACACTTATTCTAAAAATATTACACAGAATTCAGATTGCCCTTTGGGATCTGTCTTGGGAACCAAAGTTAGCTCCCGTGTGCCCTGCAAGCCAATGCCTTTTTGTTACGACTTTGCCTTGTTTGTGATTCCCACTTCATTCACCTTCCCCACCAGCCATGGCTCAGCATCCCTTTTCATCATTTCCAGTTGGGAGATGAAGAGTCACCGCTGAGGAGATCCAGAGGAAGGAGACAGGGTCTTGGAGAGCAATGTGCAGCAAGGAGTCCAAGAGTGGTCTGATCTGTAACATTTCCCTTAGAGTAAGTGTCAGCTCATAAGACATTTCTCTCAAGAAGGTGGCCTTCCCATGTAGTAAGTACTGTGTCCGCCGCTAACCAGACCATGGGCTTCCATGAGGTACAATCCAGAGCAAGAATCCCAAAGCCCTACTCTTCCCACCTTGGGTGACAAACCATGCAGGACTCCAAACTGCATCCCTAAAGCTTTTGGAGTCCCAGAGTCTTGCCCACTGGAGATGGACCCCCAGACACAGCCTGGTGGCACAGCCAACCACAGGAGCTAGGCCAAGTAAGGGACTCTCCATAGCTATACCCTGAGAGGATGCGGGGCTGTGGACAAGGCCATTCCCTCCTATAGGGGGACCCAGGAGTCTCTGACAGCTGTTCCTCAGCCACCAGCCCAGTGCTACTCTAGAAAGCCCATCAAAAAAGACCCAGTTTAGAAAGGCCGCAGAAGCTCTGACCACAGGAAAAACAATTTGAGGAAGAACTCTCATAAATCACCACTGCTCTTTTTTTTCTCCATAAAATTTCCCTTTCTCCATCATTTTGGTGCTTCCTAATTCAAGCAGCTTGACTAGAGAAAGTACAGAAGCTGTGAAGCCACTAACATGCTGTGTGACTTTATGCAAGTCACTCACCTCACTGAGCCACCTCTGTTTCTGCATCTGTGAAATGGGCATAACAGTAATACATAACCCTACCTACCTCACAGGGCTGTTGTGAGGATCAAATGAAATAATGTATGTGCAAATAAATGATAAAAAAATGATGATTACTTTGTATCTGTTTATAAAGGAGAGAGAAAACCCTGTCTTGAATCAGACTGACTTAGGTTCAAATCCTGTTTACATCACTTGCTGTGTAACCTTGGCCAAGACACTGAGCTTCTCTGATTTTTTTCCTTCATAAATGAGGGGGTTTATGGAAATTCCCAGCTGGGCCTGGCAATTAAAGCTTAGTCAGTTCAATGAGTGCTCTTTCAGGAGGTAGTTAGGTGGACTGCTGTGCGGAGGAGGAGTCCCAGGAGGATACAATTTAAGGAGCCTTACAAGGCATGTGGTGTGTGGGCCCTAAGGGTGGAAACAGCCACAAATACATTCAGCCCAGAAAAGAAGGAACACTTGACACAGGTGCTATGGGAACCTAGGGAAAAAAGCACAGTTCTTCTCAGGGCTTTATGGGTGGCCCAGCTGGCCCTTGAGGGTAGCTTGGATATTGACAGAATAAGCAAGGAGGCATAGGCCCAGCAACTGGCAGAGACCTGGCAGCCAGGCAGGGAGGGTGGTCCAGGACGATGTGCATTCCCAAAGAGCCACTGCACAGGGGAGCGTCAGGGGGACAGGTGGTGTGCTCAATGCAGTTTCATTGTGCCTGTGTCTGACTTGAGTTCAGCCATCTGCTTAGCAAAAATGTGAGAAAGAGGGCACACAAAGCAGTGCAGGTGGTGCCATGCCGTGGGTGAGGGAGTCAGGTGAGTGTGGACTGGAGTGGGGATGTGCTGCTTACGAGCCCTTCGCTGCCCTGACTGAAGCCAGTGACCTCACCCGGACTCAGTTTAGCTTTTTTACTGGGGGCACTTCATTCTGGCTGATGCGGCAGCTCCAGGCACATGCCAGCTCATCGTTTCTGTTCCTGCCCCAGGTATGGACCATGTAGGCAAAGCAACAGTCAGAAGTCTGCTAGAGGAAACTTTGAGGCACCTTGAGCAGGACCACCCCATGACACCCATCCCAAACAGGGTCCCTGCAAGCTTGGAGGCCAGCAACAGCTGCCACATCATCACCTCTCTGACCTCACCCCACACTCCCAGGACCATCCAAAGCCCTTTGCCCTTTTAGGAAGGACCAAGTCTCACAATCCTATTCTGCTTTGGGGCCAGAGCTGCCTGTGCAGGGTGGCCATGGTACCCCCTGGCCCATACCTCAGTGCCCAGCCCAGCTCTGTAGCCCAGGATATAGCCACCCAGTTCTGAAACCACGGTGTGGCCTAAGTTATAGCATTTGTGTAATTGCCTATTTATTCACCCTAATTCCAGCTTCCTTTTGCAAATTATTCCAGAAACAGTCCGCTGTGAATAGGGGCTTGGCCAAGATCAGCTGTGGCCAGAGCACCAGCCCACCCCTTTCCTGGATCGCAGTCTCTTCACACTGACCATCTGTCTGCCTGTGTCCCGGGGGCTCAGGACTGATGCAGGCGGTTGGCAGGGAAACGAGGCCCCGTGATCATTTCCCAGAACAAAACAACCTTGATAACAGGCCCATCAAAAGGAGGGGCTGAGGCTGGTTTCCAGGTCCTGCAGGGTCCTGGCTCTGGTAGCTCCATCTGCCCAGACAGCCCAGTGCCCTCAGTCTCCTTCAGAACATTTGGGACAATGTGGCATAAGCAAAGCTGTAGAAGCACTCTGGTGACACAGTTGCCCAGTCTGGGGTACAAGGACCAAAGGAGCTCCTGAGGAGAAAATTTGATCCATGGAAGCCAGAGGATCACTGTGTACCCATAGCAGCCAACCCCCCAAAAGGATGCAAACCCCCAAAAAGGCTTTGAGGTAGCAATGCCTGGCTCTGATGCTCACAAGCAGTGTATCTCAGCCTAATGCATCCAGCCCTGCTGCTCCCCCAATATACAGGGCATTTCAAAACCTTTGTCACCATATTCCAGTTAAGTGTTCTAGCCCATTGTCTTCCTTATGCCAGGTCCCTCCCCCAAAGCCTCAACTTCCTTTTACTGGGAGTTGGGTAAAAGCCCAGTTAATCCACATTTGAAATCCTTTAGGGAGCAGGCCAGCTAAAGAACAAAGGGTACTTTCTCACCAACCCAGTTAGTTCACTTTATAAATCTTGTACTGAATTTGCATAATAAACACCCTTTGGTAACTTACAGGTCACCTCGCTCCTTCACATCCATAGTTTCCTTTACAGAGCCATAGAATACATGGCACCATTTTATATTTTTGTCTGGTTGCCCTTTACTACCTCATCTTCATAGGAAACATCTGCTCAGCCTTCAGCATTGCATAAGCTCTGTCTTCTTGGCTTCAGGAAGCAGCATCAGTCCAAACCCCCTTTATGCCTCCCTGTACCTGAGGAAGACTTTTGACATCAGATTGCAGTTGTTCACAAGCAGAATCAGCTCTTTGGGGGAAAGCACTAATTTGTAGCATTGGCCAATTTCTGTGGTGTGAGTATGCTCATTGGTGTGGGTTTCAGACCACAAATGTGATGTCACTGATAAGCAGGGAAGAGAGGCACACAGTGGGCTTTGGAGAAACCAGAGTGCCACAGTCCAGCACACCTCCAGTTCTGTCACCAAACTGCATGCTTGAAAGAGGAGGAGCTCCACCTTGTTCTTCATACCCCAAGTGCCCAGCACACAGAAGGGGCTGAAAACAGGTTTGAGGGACTCCTGCCACCTGACAAGTAAAGTATTTCTAGTCCCACGATGTTCTCTTTCGCTCAAGAAACAAATTAAAGTTCTTAGCTTTTATGGTAGGTGTCAGGTTAAAGAGAGCACAGATTCTGGAGTCAGGCTGCTTGGGATCAGATTCCAACTTTGCCACTTGAAGGCTTTGCAAATTTGGGCAAGTTTCTTGACCTCTCAGTTTCTTTGTCTGTAAGAGATAACACTACCCACCTCAAAGTGTTGTTGTAAGGCTTTCATAAGGTAACCCTCTACAGTTTTTGAACAGTACCTGGAGTACAGGAAGTACCAAGTGTTGGAAATCGCAATGATGATGTTTTGTCTCTGTTCTTCATTGCTATTCTACTTGGTCTCTTGCATAGTACAAGAGGATTTCTACTTCTTGACCTTTACTCAAGCTACTCCCACCACTTACCGTCACACACCTTCAGTGACTCCCACCCTGTCCATCCACAGTGGACCCTGTCCTCACACTCACCCTCCCCTCAAATTGAGCCCTTCTTCCTCCAGTCTCCCAGTGCCTTCTGGCTCACATCATGTTAGGTCTCAGAAGCAGATTTCATTAGACATTCTGTAGACTGAACATTTATGTTCTCTTAAAATCCATATGTTGAAACCTAAACCCCTCTGTGATGGTATTTGAAAGTGATCACTTTGGGAGGTGATTAGATTGAGGGAAGTCATGTAAGTAGGATTAGAGTCCTCACAGGAGAGACCCCAAGAAGTGATACAGTGAAAACATGGCTTCAAATGAGCCAGGAAATAAGCTTCTGTGGCTTGGAGGCTCAATGTTCCCTAAAGACCCATATTAAAGGCCTGTCGCCCAGGGCTGGGTGCCATTGTGAGTGGGGAGGCCTTTAAGAGCAGGGCCTAATAAGAGGTCCTGAGGTCATTGGTGGCATGTCCTTAAAGGGAATTATGAGACCACCACCTCTCCCTCCCTTTTTTTCTGCTTCTTGGCTTGAGATGTGAGCCCTTGCTATGACACGCACTCCCGCCAAGATGTGCCACTTTCAACAGAGACCCAGATCAGTGAGGCCACCCAATCTTGGTCTTGAACCTCCAGAACCAGAACAAAAATAAAACACTTTTTACTTCAAAGTAGCCTGCATCAGGTATTTCGTTAAAGTGATGGGAAACTGTATAATACACAATTTCTCACCAAACAATAAATCTGTCTGGGCCTTCATCTTGGACTTCCCAGCCTCCAGAACTGTCAGAAATAAGTTTCTATTCTTTAGAGGAAAGGGGTGGTAGCTCAGAGGTAGAGCACTTACCTACTATGCACAAGGCCCTGAGTTTAATCACCAGCACCAAATCTTCCTCTTCTTCATCATCATCATCATCTATAAGGTACTATTTATTATAGCAGCCTGCACAAACTAAGACATTTACAAACTCTGTTAAGCACCTGCCAATGCCAGGCCCAGGGTTATGCTCTGGGAAATCCCGGATGAATCTTGCATATTCCTCCTTTGGGGAAGATGGTAGAAAAGAGAAGCAGAGGAACTGGGAATGTAGTTCAGTGGTATGGTGCTTGTCTAACATGCACAAGGCTCTGGGTTCTATTCCCAGTACTGCAAAATTAGAGAGCAGGAGGGCAGGAAAACAAATTCCAATATGGTGACCAATGCTTCAGTGGCTCCAGGCAGAGTCCTTTTTCCCATTTAATCCTCTCAATAGGGCTATGATAGAAGCCACTTAGAAAGTACTTTACTTCATAGATGAGAAAACCAAAGTTCAGGATGTAAAATGACTTACCTATTGTTATACTGCATATAAGTATAGTACCTTGAATACAGTATGCCCTTAGCTAATATTAAATTTAAGTAAGTTTCATTTAACTTAGAGTAAGCCTCCACACTAAGGCAAGAACCCGGTCTGAATTTTCCTTCAGTATTATTTCTACTCAACTACAGGCCAACGATAAAACCAGTCTTCCAAATGTTAAGACTCCAATCTAGGAGTTTCTATTGGGTGTGAGAGAGACTTTGCCTTTTGGTTTTATTCCCCCCATTGGGTTTCTCCTGCTGAAGTTAAGTTCTCCTCTCACGAGAAGAACATCACATAATCCCTTACCCCTCCCTGTCCTCTCCGAAGGGCGCCAAGCAGAAGGGTGCCAAATTCAAAAGTTATCTTGACCAATCCTCCAGGATCACAGTGTCCACTCGCTCGTTCCTGAATCACCCTGCCAATCAGCACCCACCAAGTCACCAAGCAACCCTTCTTAAGCTGAAGCATGCAAGCTCATGCTCTCTGCTCTCTTCCTCTCCTTTTTGTGCTCTCTTCTCCTTTTCTTCCCCTTTGGGCAGCCTCCCCCCAATAAAATCTCTTGGTTGAATCTCTGTCTCGGGTGAGTCACTCGCCTTCCAGTTTCCACTGATGTTTCAGGTGACCTTGAAGAAGTCACTTCACCATTCTAGGCCTAAAAGCTTCCTTGGGAAAATGTAGCATGGTATAGTTCAGTTCTATCAGCTGGAGGTCTCTTTTAGCCAGAGCTGGACAGACAGATGGTCTTCTTACCCATGTAGACATACCTACAAGACCAGAAGATCTTCAGTGAGGCTGCTACAGGGGCTCCAAACTTGGGACTGGTCCCTCGTCTGTCACCTTTTACTCTTGTGGCAAGAATTTGACATAAAAATTAAGCTCAGTGACAGAGCAATTCTGTGATTTCTGTATTTTCCAGTGTGAAATGCTGGACTGTGTTAAGTTCTACTGGGGATAGATCAGGAAAAAAAATGGAGTCACTCTGATGGCAGGTCACACTACTGGCACTCCCATGAGTGTAGTTGGAAAGTTCCATGAGGGGGCGTCTCACTCCACTGAAATAAGCTGCTCTCACCTCCTTAGAAGAGAAACCAGGCTAGACAAGCTAAGCCTCCCCTTCCTTCCTGAACAGAATTTCTCCCTCATATGGCTGCTAAGAGAGTAGAATTATCATACAAGCCAAGCAAGTTGGTGCATGCCTGTAATCCCATCGATTTGAGAGGCAGAGGTGGAAGAATCATAAGTTCAAGGCCAGTCTGGGCAATTTATAGAGAGTATCTCAAAAAATAAAAAGAGCTGGGGATTAGCTCAGTGGTAAAGTACCCCAGGGTTCAATCCCCAGTACCCAAAAAAAAAAAGAGGGGAGACTACTACCATAATGTGGCAGTCACTGGCTATTTTTTTGGGGCATGGAATCTGAGATTGTTGTGGTAGGAAAAAAAAAAAACCTGTGACTCACCATCAAATGTGGAAAAGAAAAAGACCTGAATAGCCAGGTATGGTGGTACACACTTGTAATCCCAGCAACTAGGGAGGCTGAGGCAGAAGGACCTCAAGTTCAAGGCCAGCCTTAACAACTTAGTAAGACTCTGTTTCAAAACAAAAAATAAAAAGATGTAGCTTGGTGGTAGAGTTCAATCCCCAATACTGGAAAAGAAAAAAGAAAAAAGAAAGAAAACTGGCTTTGAGTCTAGCCAAGCAGATCCAGATGCTGGCTCTGCCATACAACCTTAGCAATCAGCACCATCTCTCTCTATCTCAACGACTTTATGCATGAAGTGGAGATAAAATACCTGTATTATCTACTTGTATTACCACGCAGTGATGATGGGGTTAGGAGGAGAAAACACATGCAGAGTGCCTGACTGCCTCCTTTCTGCTCTCTCCTCTCCACCCTGTTCAGGGACCTCTCTATCCCTAGTACTTAGCACTGCCCTCAGCTGAGGATAGAGAGGTCCACAGCTCAGTTAAGTGACTAAACTCCACAGCTTTACCCATGAGGAAACAGCCTCAGAGAGGTAGAGGGACTTGCCCAGTCTACAGCCAGGGAAGGAGGAACCAAAGCCAGGCAGGCCTAGGATCCCTGACTCCCAGCCCTCTCTCCCACACACTACCTTGTGGGCATACAGTCCACTTTACATGATGGAGTCTTTCTTCTTTCAACACCTTGGCTGGTGCAGCTTTAGAACAACAGCCCCAAACCATGGAATCATTTTTCAAGGTCTATCAAAAAGTCAAGTGGGACCTAAGCAGCTTTTTGAATTTGTTTCCCAGCCATGGGTTTGGATAGTTCTGCCTATGATGAGCCTCAGTTAGGATGATGCTTCACTACTTTGCATTAATCTGATATTCAGCAGCAGCCAGAATCTGACGCCCCAGACAAATGGCTCTTCCTGATCCCCCTTCAGTAGATCTTTGCTGCCAAAAGCCAAGAAACAAGATCTTTCATCAATTCCAAGACACATTTTTTTCAGATTCCAGAATCTCTGAAATTGGGATGAAACTTAACAATGAATAGTTCTTTCCCCCCCACCATCGGGATTGAATCCAGGGGTGCTTTACCACATAGCTACGTTCTCATTCCTTTTTTATTTTTTGAAAGAGGCTCACTGACAACTGAGGCTGCCCTTGAACTTATGATCTTCCTGTCTCAGCCTCCTGAGTCACTGGGATTACAGATGTGTGCCACCTGGCTGGGCAATAGCATCTCATAATTGCCTGGCTTTATTCTTATGTGGTGGAACATAAAATAAGATTATGTCTTCAAATTTTCTTAGATGAAATGAAATCCAGCATTGGCCAGCTGGGGCAATTCCACTTCAATTCTGTGCACTGTTTCCCCGGGCTATTTTGACCATGGAGGCTCACTTTCTTCTAAACTTGCTGTCCTTCATTTCACTGATAGGAAAAATAGCCAGGGCCACAAAACTGTCCATCTGCAAGCCAAGAAGAGAGGCCCTCAGGAGAAACCAACCATGCCATCACCTTGATCTCTCAGACTCCAGCCTCCAGAACTGGGAGAAAATTAATTTCTGTTGTTTAAGCCACTCAGTGTGGGGCACTTGTAATAGCAGCCCTGCAAACTAATACAACGAAGAGGCAGAGACACAGCAGTATAATATCTAGGAAGAGGCTGAGGAAGGATTTTGTACCCAAGGTCCTGAGACAGAGAGGAGTCATTAAGCTGCATGATAGAGCAAGAGAAGACACGCCTGGAGCTTATTTACTTTTTTAATCCTCAAGAATTTGGTGAAGGGCTGGGGTTTTGGCTCAGTGGTGGAGTGCTTGCGTAGCATGTGTGAGACCATGGGTTGGATTCTAAGCACTTCATTAAAATAAAGGTCCATGAACAACTGAAAAAAAAAAAAACTTGGTGAAATTTGTTGGTTTTCTGCTTTGCTTTAAAGAAAATCCAGGTAAATTAGAAAGCACTTCCTCTCTCAAGCCTCCACCATTTTAAGAAAGGGAGAGAAAGATTCATTTAGTGAATTTTGTCCCAGTTGACTTGGTGCCCTGCTGGCCAGAGCCCCAGATTGGGTTTTGAGTGTGTTGTTCTGCTGTTTTTGAGGCCTGGGTCAGCAAAATACATCCCAGGATTGTTTGTCTGTTTTTTCCTGTTGCCTCATGACTTCCAAACAAGATTGCCAAAATTCATTCTCCCATCAGCACTTTCAAAGAAGTCCTCTTTGGGATGAAAAGTAAAACAGAATTAAGAAAGGCTCAAAGATGCATGAAAGCTTTTCCAAACATTCCATGCCCAGACCGAGTGGTGTGACGGACAGCAGGATTGGGAGTGAGGAGTCCTTGGGTCCAGATTTGGCTCTTTCTTTCACTCACTGTGTAATGTGAACAGGTCCTCTGCCTCTCTGGATTTGTTTCCTTGCACATGAAGTGTTGGGATCAATTACTCATTACAAACACAAAGGACCTTCTACATGCAGGCCCAGTACTGAGGGCTGGCAATACCATAGCAGGAGCTCAGTGTCAGATCCATTTAAGAACAACTCCTAGGACTGGGGCTGGGGCTCAGTGACAGAGAGCTTGCCTAGCTCATGTGAGGCACTCGGTTGGATCCTCAGCACCACATAAAAATTAAAAAATAAAATAAAGGTATGCTGTCCATCTAAACCACACACACACACACACAAAAAAAAAAAAAAAGAAAAACAGCAACAACAACAAAAGAACAGCTTCTGGTCCAGAGTTGCAAGCAACTAGTAAAGAAAACAAAACAGAGAGAGAGAGGGCAACTTCCCTTCCCCGGCTGGAGAGACAGGTGGGACAAGGAAGGCAAACTCTAAACTGGCTTTAGAGGACAAATGGAGTTAGCTAGAACCCAAAATTGGGGAAGGACACTTCAAGACAGTGAAGGCTGAGCCAACTCTGCAACTGGAGAGGAGTGGCTAAGAGTGGCTAGAGTGGCTAAGGGACTGGGCAGATTGCCTGGCTTCTAGTCCTGTCTCTACCACTTGCTGTCTATGTGACCTTCAGCAAGTTATTTCACCTCTCTGAGCCTAATTTCTCATCAGACAAACAGGGATAATAAATATACTTACCTGGTAAGATTCTGAGAGGAGTAGATGAATAAATGCATGTAAAATGTGTAGCTGTTAAACATTCAATGAATGGTAATTATCAATATGACTATTATCTTACATAATTAGTCTAGGCTCAAGACTAGCTAGAGACTATAATGAGAAAACAAGCTTAAAAACAAAAGTATTCTGCAGCTCAGTGGTAGAGGAATACCAGAATCAATCCCCAGCATGCGCAAGCATACCTGCACACACACACGTATATATGTATGTGTATATATACAAATGTGTATATATATAATAAAGTATATATACATGTGTATATGTATACATACACATATGCACACTGGAATAGACTATAAAGAGTTTTGTATGTTTGTTGGTTCAATTTTTTTTTTTTTACTTTCAGTAAGTAACAGGTTTTGAATTTCTATGACCTTCTCTTTTTTTTATTGGTTGTTCAAAACACTACAAAGCTCTTGACATATCATATTTCATACATTAGATTCAAGTGGGTTATGAACTCCCATTTTTATCCCAAATACAGATTGCAGAATCACATCGGTTACACATCCACATTTTTACATAATGCCATATTAGTAACTGTTGTATTCTGCTACCTTTCCTATCCTCTACTATACCCCTGTTGGTTCAATTCTATATTGCACTGGGGAGTCAATGCTAAATTGGAGGCACATCCTGCCTCTAAGTAAGTGCCCTGGAATAAGGATGCAGGCCTGTTGAGGGAGGAAAGGCAGCAAAGTGAAATGTAGTAAAACCAATCCATGCAGTGTGTGCCTTTCATCATCATGCAGCAATTGCATAACAGAAAAAGGGACTTCCCTGATAGAGCCTGCATTCAAAAGTAGGCAGATAACCCCTCACATGGCACAGCTGTGACCAGACTCACAGTCAACACAATTTTCCATAGGCAGGGGTGGCCAAATTGAAAGAAACATCAAGAACAATATGAGCTAGATTATCTTCACAAAGCTAGATTATCTTCCCATAGGGGGCTCCTTTTCCACTGGGAGCACCCTATGGGAAGGCTCCCTGCCCACCCCATGCTATATGGTTCAGAGGCCATTTCCCACCCTCACTCAAAAGCTCTGCACAGTCCATGGAGATTGCTTAGAACCCCAACCCCAGAAAGAGACCCAGAGTGAGCTGGTTTTTCACTTTTCTGTATCAGGTATATCTCTCACATTGATGTTCTCTCTCGTATTCTTTGCTCACAATTGTCACAGCAAATCATCACCCCCTTAAAAGAGAAACTTGCCCTCCCACAGGTCATGACCTTACCCTCTGGTTTCAGAAATCTAGTCCCTGAAGATAATTGATGATCCTCTGTTCTGATCTACTTTCCCTACTTCTTTTAGTAATAGAAACTCACAAATGTTAACTAGGCACTAGGCCACCCAAAAGAGGCCCTTTACCACTAGTTCTAACCTTATTATTGAAGAAGTGGTAACTTCTGGGACATGTCCCTAAAGTGAGAGAGTGTGCCTCTCTTTATCCCTTCTGCCTTTCTACTTGCTGGAATGACAGACATGTGGCAGGGAGAGACATCAGGGAACATGATGTGTTACTGGCTGATGATGTGGAGCTACAATAAAGGAGGATCCTGACATCATGGAGTGCTATGCCATGGGATATGGATATATATATATTTTTTTGACCAAGGATTGATTCCAGGGACACTTTACCACTGAGTTCATCTCCAGTCCTTTTTGTTTATTTCGAGACAGGGTCTTGCTAAATTGCTAAGGCTGACCTCAAACTTAGAATCCTCCTGCCTCAACCTCCCAAGTTTCTGGGATTACAGGTGGGCACCACAACACCCAGCTCTACACTTTCTTCTTTGAGAGATGATCAATGTTGTCCTAATCAGTTTGGGCTGCTATATCAAAAATACCATAGACAGGGTGTATACATTCATTTCTCACAGTTCTGGAAGCTGGAAGTCTGATGAAGGTGCTGACAGAGCCAGGATTTGGAGAGCATCTCTTTCCAAGTTTTTAGACAACTGATCCATGAACTCCACCCTGTGGGCTCACTCTCATGACCTAATTACCTCCCTCCTAATTACCTCCAATTACCTTCACTTGGAGATTAGGGTTTTAATATATGAATTTTGGAAAGACATATATTCAGTCTTTAACATAATTGCAATGAAGTTCTGGGGATCTGTTATTGGGAGAAGACTGTCATGTTGCAATGGATGATTGGGAGAGGGTGTATTTGGGGAATGGAAAATATACTCCACTGAGCTTAGTGGGAGATTTCCAGAGCTTTCTCCTTGATATCAATAAGTATTATGAGCCAAGGTCAAGATATCAATATATGGCACTTCTTCATACTGTCCTAAAGATCTTAAAGGGGGCTCCTACTGAGGAAAAATATTTTCACTGCACAGAAACTCCTGCCACCAATAGGCCCTACACTCCAATTTAAACCCTAAATGCCTGCCAGGCATGGTGGCACATACCTGTAATTCCACTTGCTGAGGCAAAAGGATCACAGGTTTGACACTAGTCTGGGAGATCTAGCAAAACTATCTCAAAATAAAATTTTTTTTAAAAAAAGGCTGGGGATGTAGCTCAGAGGTAAAGTGCCAGTGGGTTCAACCCCCAGTTCCTCTCCCCAACAATAAATCCTAAATGCCAATGTTATTGTAAATACCATTCAAGGTAAGACTCTAAGACTACTGGGCAGGTTCTACAGTGGGACCATAGCCTACCCCCATTTTTTTCCACAGTGGTCTACTGCTGAGGCCCCACCAATGTTTGCTGATCAGGCCCAGGAAGGTATTAGAATGTTTGCACATAAATTTCATTCATTGCAATGTGCCAAATCATCCCAATTATTCAAGATCTAGCTCAAAACAGTCCTTCCTTCAGGTCCTGTAACTCTTATTTCCCTTTTGAACCCCTTTTATTATTAATACTGATACTAATAACAATTCATCAGGCCATTACAAAGATCTAGGCATCGTGCTAAGTTATTTCCAAACATAATCATTCAATTGATTCTCACAGTGACAATCTGAGATAGGCGTTATTGTTACTAGAATCCTAGGCCAGAAACCCATCTCTGGGGTCCCAAGAAGTCACTCACCCCAAAAAAACAAAGGGAAAAGTAATAGTGAAAAGAAGGAAAGATTCTTTGACCAGTATAGGTATACTAGAAAGACAAAAGGGATCAAGTGTTACCAGCCCTATCTTTAAGGTTACCAACATAAGTTCCCAGAACATATAGACAAAGGGACAAGAAGTATGCATTATTAAGTAGTCTTGGTCACATGGTGAGCTGGTTGACATTATCTCTGGACTGGTCAGGCAGGGCCTCATCTGAAGCCATAAGAAAGTAGCTGTTGCTTGGAATGCTGTTTCTTTCTGTTTGTTTGGTTTGGTTTTTGTCTTTTGTGTGTATGTGTGTGTGTGTGTGTGCGTGTGTGTGTGTGTGTGGTTCTGGGGATTGAACCCAGGTCCTGGAGTATGCTAGGCAAGCATGCTAGCCACTGAGCTAGATCCCCAGCCCTGGGGTATAGTCTGGATTCATCTCACAAGATATTTATTGATCAGATTCCATAGTGCCTAGAATCCAAGGTGACTGATTCAGATCAAAGAAGACAGATGCAAAATGGGTACAGAAATGCCAAGCTTTTTATATTTGTAGACCCAAATAAAAGTCAGTGTTTTTAGCAAATACAGCCTCTAAGTTACATTATTATCATCTGCATTCTATAGATGAAGAAACAGACTAAGAGAAGTGAAGCACTGTGCCCAAGGTCATGACCTTGCCAGGATTTGAGCCCAGATGTACCACTAACTCTTGCCCTGCATTGTCCCACTGGAAGTGAGCACTTGCTTCTTGGAACTCCCTTGGCTATTTACCTGGACTCTTGTAAAGTGAAATAATTTTCCCAGATCTACTCTAGCTCTAAGGGTGCTGGAATAGTCACAGGGAGTAGCAAAGAGACCATAGGGCCTCCTCAGTGGCTCTTTAGGATGTATCACTAAGGCCTTTGATGTTGTTTTTTTTTCTAAAAAAAGGTCCTCCCCACAAGTCAGCCCTTTTTGTAGGGTACATCTTTAGAATTCCTCTCTCAGCTTCTGAATATTGACTGTTTGTAGGAGCAAGTCAGCAATTTGTGGTTTCCCGACAATGGCTCTGTGTTCTATTATAGAATTTGGCTTGTTTGCATTTCCATCATCATGCAGGGCACCAGCCTTCGTCTGGCTTACCCTTTTACCTGTGACTTAAAGCTATTCTGGTTAAGTGCTCTGGTCAGGGCACCTGATTCAAGCCCTCACATCAGGGACCACAAGACAAGCAGAAGGCTCAGCTCTGCTATCAGAAAGATAAAACACAAACAAAATTGTAGCTCTTGTCCAGAGTAAGGATCATTATGATGCCCAATTTTTAGAGTGTGCATTAAAGGAAAGTAAATAGGTTTAAAACCACAGTGGTAGAGAAGGTGAGGAAACAAGCACTCATATGCTATTGGTAGGAAATAAACTAATGCAATCTCTTTGAAAGACAAATTGGTACTATTTATTGACTTTTTCAAATGTGCAAGCCCTAATGCAGCACTTTCCAGTTCTAGAAATTTATCTTACTGATATTCTTACACACTGTACAAAGACATATTGTATGAAGATGTTTCCTATGTTATTTATAATAGCAACAAAGTTAGTAATCTAAATGATCATCAGCTGGGGACTTACCAAGAAAATTACTGTTTAGCCATACAATAGAATGATGCAGTCATTTTTAAAAAGAAATAGATTCACACGTACTGAAATGAATCATTCTCCAAGATATACATTTAAAAATAAACAAACAAGGATCTGGGAATACTGCTCAGTTGTAGAGTATTTGCCTGGCATGAACAAAGTCCAGGGTTCAATTCCCCACTATGAAAGAAAGCAATACAAGGGGTTAAAGCCCAAGTGTAATAAAAGCTGTGTGTGTGTGTGTGTGTGTGTGTGTGTGTGTGTGAGAGAGAGAGAGAGAGAGGGTGGGTGTGTATGTGTATGATGTTTTGGATATGAGGTGTCCCCAAAAGTTCTTCTGTTAATTCAGGAATGTTTAGATGTAAAATGATAAGATTATTAGAGCTGTACCTAATCAGTCCATCCCTAATTTGAATGACTAACTGGGTAGTAAAATGGGTAGTAAACTGTGGGAACATGGGGCATGGCTGGAGGAGATGGATTGTTGGGTGTTCCTTTGAGATTTGCTTGCCCCCCTGGCTCCTCTTTCACTCTTGGCCACCATCAGCAATGCAGTGTTCCTCTGCCATGCCCTTCTGCCATTGCTCAGGCCCAGAGCAATGGAATCAGCCAATCATGGTCTGAAACCTCCAAAACCATAACCCCAAACAAACTTTTCCTCTTCTAAATGGTTCATATCCATGAAAAGCTGACTAAAAGAAATTGGTACTTAAAATGGGGTCATTGCTATGACTAACCTTACCAGGTGGTTCAGAAACCTTTGGAACTTGTTTTCAAGAGGAGTTCAGAAAAGTTTGGAAATTCAGGCTAGAGAAGTCTTGGAATATTGTAATCAGAGACTAATGGGGGATTCTGGTGGGAGCTCAGAAGACCAGAATGCCAAGAAGAATGTGGACAGTAAAGATTGTGTTCATAAGGTTTCAGAGGGGAACAAGGATTCTATTGTGAATTGGACTAAAGGCCATTCAAGTTATATTCTGGCAAAGAAATTGTCTACATTTTTCCCATGTTCTGAGACTGCTGAGGCAGTGAAACTATGTGAGTAAATTTAATGAATTTAAAGGTGATGGACTAATTAACTTGGCAGAGGAAATTTCAAAGCAGCACAACATTCAGGGGTGACATGGATATTGCTATGGGCTTTTAGCCATTTTTATTGTGAGAATCCAGAGTAGAAGAATTTTTAAAACTTGCAATTTGGCTAGAAATGTGAAATTGGAGCCAAGGAAGTTGTGGTTGTAGAAGAGATTACAGCCACTAATGAGATATTAAATACTCTTCACAGAGTTCATATAAAAGATGTCTGGAGGGCATCTCAGGAATTAGAAAGACCACACCCACTGCAAACTCAAGGATATAAAATAAAAATTCCTATGAGAAGAGACCACAGGGACACACTGTTCACATAGCAGAACCTAGGAAGTTGTTTCACTGTGCTCCAGTTGTACCCAGACAGTTGCCATTCCTTGAACACACCCCAAGCCTTCTTCCTCAATGCCTTTTTCCTGTTATTCTCTCTGCCTAAAATGATATTCCATCCCATCTTCCATCCTAAAAACATTACCTTTCCTTTAAAAGCATCACAAATAACCTCCAGAGAACCTTAGTGGATACTTGCAACTGAATTATTCTCTCCTTCCTCTTTGTTTTTATAAAGATATTTTTGTTTCAAAAGGGAAGATTTAGCACATTTCTTCTGATATTATGATTATTTAAGCACTCAACCGTTTCTCCTTACCTGTAAATTCCTTAAGAGTAAAGGTAATAAATCAATTGTTTTAGTCAGCTTTTTTGACACTATGACTAAAAGATCTGATAAGAACAATTTGAGAAGGAAACGCTTGTTATTATTATTATTATTTTGGTATTGAGGACTAAACCTACAGGCACTTTACTACTAAGCTACACCCACAGTCCTTTTATTTTTTATTTTCAAAAAGGGTCTTGGTAAGTTGCTTAGGGCCTTGCTAAATTGCTGAGCTTAGCTTCTGACCTGCAATCCTCCTGCCTTGACCTCCCAGGTCACTGGGATTACAGGCATATGCCACTATGCCTGGCAGCAAAAGGTTATTTTGAGGCTCATGATTTCAGAGGTCTATAGGTTGCTTTGGGCCCAAAGTAAGGCAGAACATCATGGCAGAAGGATGTGGAGGAGGAAAGCAACTCAGGACATGGCAATCAGGAAGCAGAGAGAGAGAGCTCGGCTCACCAAGGACAAAATATGTACCCCAAGACAAGCCCCCAATAACTAACCCCATCCAGACACACCCTTCCTGCCTGCAGTTACCACTCAGTCAATCCATTCAAGCAGATTAATGCATTGACCAGGTTAAGGCTCTCATAATCCAACCATTTTACCTGTAAACTTTCTTGCAATGTCTAACACATGAGCATTTGGGGAAACCACAGATCCAGACCATCACATCAATAATCTTTGTAATCCATGCACTGCCTTTAACAGTGTCTTGCCTATGTTTACTTTTTGAGCAAATGTCTGTTCTATGTCAGGTTCTGTGCTGGGTTCAGGAGAAAACATGATTTAAAAACTCCACTGACTACATTTTCTTCCATCTTCAAGGAAAGGGCCAAATAACTTCAAGAGACATTTAGGCAGGTAGGATGGCAGTAAATAGAAACATATCCAGAATTTGACCACAGACTCTAGAGTGTTTAATCGTAAGTAGTCTATAATGTCATCTTCCAATGATTGGTACTTGAATATGGAACTCAGGTTTGTAAGATTATCAATTCCTAATGTAGCCACAGGCAAGTAATCATCTCTCTCTAAAACTGCAATTTTCTCCCATGTTCACTGCAATGCAGCATAATTCACAATATCCAAGAAATAGAATCAACTTAATTGTCCATCAGTGAATGGATGGATGAAGAAAACGTGGATACCTTATATACGTACACAAGGAAATATTATTCAACCTTAATAAGAAGGAAATTCTGTCAGTTGTGACAATATAGATGAACCTAGAAGATATAATGCTAAGGTAAATAAGTCAGCACATAAACAAAATAAAATAAATACATTAATTGATAATAAAAATAAATAAGTATTTTATTTCTTTTTTATTTTCAGACAGGGTCTTGGTAAGTTGCTTAGGGCCTTGCTAAATTGCTGAGCTTAGCTTCTGACCTGTAATCCTCCTGCCTTGACCTCCCAGGTCACTGGGATTACAGGCATGTGCCACTATGCCTGGCAGGAAAAGGTTATTTTGGGCTCATGATTTCAGAGGGCCATAGGTTGCTTTGGGCAACCTCACTCATAAATGGAATCTAAAAAAATCAAACTCAAAGAAGCATAGAGTAGAATGGTGGTTACCATATTCTGGGGGTAGAGGAGAAAGGGTTGGATAGGACTAGGGAGACACTGGTCAAAAGGTACAAAGTTTCAGTCAGACAGGAGGAATAAGTTTCAGAAATCTATTGAACAGCATGGTGATTACAGATAATAATATATTGTGTATTTGAAAACAGTTTATTAGATTTTAAATATTCTGATCACAAAAAGATAAGTATTTGAGGTGATAGATATATTAATATCTTGACTTACTCACTCTGTAATGTAGTAATGTATCAAAACATCATACCATATCCCATAAATATACACAATTATTTGTAAATTAAAATTTTTTAAAAATAAAATAAAAAATGGGGGCTGGGTTGTGGCACAGTGGTAGAGAGCTTGCCTAGAATGTGTGAAGCATTGGGTTCAATTCTCAGCACTACATATAAATAGATAAAATAAAGGTCCATAGACAAATAAAAAGAATATTTAAAAATAAATAAATAAATGGAGATGAAAAACTTCCATTTTCCCTAAATTGAGGGCTGGAATATAGCTCAGTGATAAAGCTCCTGCCCAGCTAGTACATGAGGCCCTGAGGTCAATCCCCAGCACTGCAAAAAAAATAAAAATAAAACAAAACATATTGTAAACTTCAAGTAGGTACATTATATAGAATGTGAATCATATCTCAATCAAGTTGTTTTCTAAAAAAATGATAATATTTGTAAAAAAAATTTAAAAGTAATAAAAAAGAGATGGAAAAAACCCTGATTTCCCCCAATTGATAAAGTGGGAAATATAATCATTAAAATGAATTTTATATGAATAAATATTTATATCTATCTACCTCATTATATTGCTGAGTGAATAAATGAGTTGATCCACATGAAGTTTTTAGCAAGGTGCACAGAATAAGTGCTAGGTAATTTTTTTTTTCTCTGCTGGGAATTGAATCCAGTGCCTTGTGCATGCTAAGCAAGCACTCTGTCACTGAGCTCCATTCCTATATAAAGAAAATGTGGCATACAATACATATTATTCAACCTTAAAAAGAAGAAAATAGGACTATATTTTCTAGAAAAGTGAGCCTCTAGGTATGACTTGTAAGGAGAAAACTGAACAGAAATATAATAAAGAATTATATTTTAGATGTGGAAAAGAGAAAAGAGGGAGCAGAAAGTTAAGTAACAGATAAATAGTTGGGGATTCTGAGGAACTATTAAGCTGGTGAGAAATTCTGAGTGGTAGAGTTGGCCAATTAACAATAATGAGTGCTGGGGCTGTAGCTCAGCAGCAGAATGCTTGCCTAGCATGTGTGAGGCACTGGGTTTAATCCTCAGCACCACATAAAAATAAACAGATAGGGCCTGGGGCTGGGGCTGGGGCTGGGGCTCGGGCTCAGTGCTAGTGCACTTGCCTGGCATGTGAGAGGCACTAGGTTTGATTCTCAGCACCACATATAAATAAATGAAATAAAGGTCTATCAACAATTTAAAAAATAAAAAAAAATTTAAAGATATAAACATAAAATAAAGGCATTGTGTTCATCTACAACTAAAAAAATTTTTTAATAATAATAATAATAATGAACAATAACAATCACTAATAGTTATATCTTGCTCCAGGGAGTTCTAGGTGTTTTCCAATTAATAACTCAATTCACAAAACAATACTGTGAGATACATACTAAAATTTCTTTGCTTTATAAAAAAAAAAAAAAAACTGAATTGTAGAGAGGTTAAACCTCTTGCCTAACATCCAGCAACTACTTGGTAAAGCCCACATCAAAAATCTGAGTCTGGGTCCCAAGTCTTTGTTCTTTTTTAAAAATATCTGTTTATTTAGTTTTTTAATATGGTGCCGGGGATCAAACCCAGTGACTCTCATGTGCTAGGCAAGTGCTCTACCACTGAGCCACAACCTCAGGCCCCAAGTCTTTGTTCTTAATCACTATGCTTTACATGGAAGATAATTTGAAAACTCAGGATTCAAGGAAACCATTCAATCAAATAGGGACCAAGAGATCTCAGAAAGATGTCTCAGCATAGTATTATTTGTTGAATACCTGCTATATAATGAAAGCTGCTTTTGGTGTTTGCACCTATCAGTAAAACTTCACCAAAAAAACCCTATGAGCTAGGAACTGTCATCCCACTTTTAGATGATGAATTTGAATTATGGAAACTAAGGGATAAAAGCACTTCTAGCCCAAGTCCATTTCAAAATGGTCCCATTTGTTCAGAGACCCGCCCTTGGTTAATCCCCAGTTTCTGGGAGTAGAGGTTAGTGGATATGTAATCAGCAGATATCAGAACTCGCACACTGCTTTCCTGACCTAAGAAGTAAGAGTCTTTATTTTAGAAAGGGCCAAGTAAAAGCCCTTAATATTACCCAGCTACTTCACAGCCCCAGTCAAGCCAAGATAGTAAATTAGAAGCAATATCATATTCTGGAGGGAATTGTAGAGATTAATACTATCAAAAAAGACAGAATGCAAACCTGTTTATCCCTATTATATCTCTATTCAAATTACCTCTCTGGGGGCTGGGGCTGGGGCTCAGTGGTAGAGTGCTCTCCTGGCATGCGTGAGGCTCAATCCTCAGTACCACATAAAAATAAAATTAAGGTATTGTGTCCATCTACAACTAAATATATGTGTGTGTGTGTGTGTATATATATACAAATATACATATATATATATATATATACATATACATATATATGTGTATGTGTGTGTGTATATATGTATATATGTGTGTGTGTATATATATGTGTGTGTATATATATATATATATATATATATATATATATATATAATTTTTTTAATTACCTCTCTAGCCACTGCAAAATGATGTTGGGTGATGAGGGCCACAGACAAGACGGCGCCTGGCACTTTGCCAAGAGGAGTGGTTTGAGAAGTAATGCCAGAGAGCCATTAAGATGATGGAGATTCCTTAATGACTGACTGTTGTGTCTAGATTATGTCAATTAAGTTAAGCTGTGTATAATTATTAACATGATGAGGATTCCTTAATGACTGATTGCTGTAACTGGATGATGCTAAATTGAAACAAGCTGTGTATTCAGTTATGTATAAATACCTCTGCTGTCCAACAATAAAGTGGCTCCCGCTGTTTCAACCTTCACAAGTTGCTTGTCACCCCCCACCCCCCGGTTATTTTGCCCAGCCAGACTGCGGCAGGTGGGCTATCATGAACTTAATCAATGGGACCTTAAATGTATCGACCATATAGAACATGGAATCTTTACTGTGATACATCTTCTGGCACTTGAAATGTGGCTATTGTAATGAGAAATGTGTTCTAGGTCCCCAACAGTAAAGAAGATCAAAAGCAGCTTATCTTTCTCTGGAAAGGATGAAAATCCACATTCACTGCCCCAAAGCTATGTTAATTCTCTTGTTCTGTCACAGAGTAGGCTTCAGGGACCCCAAGAACATCAACATTGGCCCCCTAGCATGACGAAGTATCATGTGTGAAGCACTAGGTTTGATTCTCAGCACCACATATAAATAAATGAAATAAAGGTCTATCAACAACTAAAAAATAAAATTAATTTTTTAAAATAAATAAATAAATATATAAACAGGAAAAGGAAGATGCCTCAACAAGGTATAAGGTAAGATGCCCCAATAACAAGTGTTTAGAGGGTGGGAGATAAATCCCATGAAAATTTATAGGCTTGCTATGTTGGAGAAGTTTATTGGGGTCCAATAATCTAGGGTAGGTAGAACATCCCTTTTAAGATAAAGGACAAGCTGGGAGCAGTGGCACACACCTGTAATCCCAGCGGATCAAGGAGCTGAGACAGGAGTTTCAGGAGTTCAAAGCCAGCCTCAGCAAAACAAGGTGCTAAGCAACTCAGTGAGACCCTGTCTCTAAATAAAATACAAAATAGGGCTGGGGATATGGCTCAGTGGTCGAGTGCCCCTGAGTTCAATCCCTGGTACCAAAAAAAAAAAAAAAAAAAAAAAAAGATAAAGGATAAGTTTTACACTAGCACTCCTATCTCTGAAAAGAACAGTCTTTGATAAAATTTGGAGGATGCATATACTAGACCACCAATGCTGCTCTGATGGGTTTATCTGATGCTCTGGAAGGCTATCAGTTTTGTCAGGGGATAAAAGCAATGGAGAGCTCTACAGTGTGTTTATTGTGCAATACAAGCTACTTTGACACTTAGTGATATGGACCAGAATATCTGTGGGGGAGAAGAATGCTATGTAGCATCTCTGGAAAACTCCGAGAGTTGCAGTGCTAGGGTTCTGGAGCAACCATGCCTTCTGTGGAAGAGAATAACTCATTTGACAAACAGACCCTGGACTACCACAGGGTCCTAGTAGAGAGTGATTGCTAGACCATGGATACCAAATATGATAAGTTAAAATACCCAATATCTGTGAATGTTACCTTATATGGCAAAAAAGGGACTTTGTAGATGTGATTGTTATAGATCTTTTGGCAGTGCTAAACCCAGGGCCTTGTGCATGTGAGGCAAGCAACCAACGGAGCTATATCCCCAGCACCCAATTGTTTTAGATCTTAAAATAGAAAATTTTTCCTGGGTTATTCAGGGGGTTCTAAATATAATCACATGTCCTTATGAGAGGGAAGCAGAGGGAGACTTGACACACACAGAATGGGGGAAAGCAAAGTGAATATGGAAGATTGATGCAACTATAAGCCAAGGGATGCTGGCAGCCCCTAGAAGTGAGATGAAATAGAAACAGAATCTTCTGTGAGCCTTCAGGGAGAGTGCATCCTGCTAACACCTTGATTTCAGTCCAGTGATACTGATTTTGAACTTCCAACCTTCAGAACTATGACAGAGTAAATTTCCATTGTCTTCAGCCACCAAGTTTATAGTAATTTGTTTCAGAAGCCACATAAAATGAATATATCAAGTTACATTTACAGGAGTCACCCATTATGAATGAATATTATTAGATCAACCAAGCCATAAGAATAATAGCTGCAATCCACTGTGTGATACAAATGGGACATTTGGGATTGGGTCCAAGCAGGTCCAAAAAACACAATGACAGAAACACTTGCCCCACCCCATGTCACCTATTTCTGTTGCACTGACACCTCTTCCTCTACTTTCATCTATGGTCTCAGGGAAAGGGGGAATTAGCCAATAAAATCACTGTCAGATTCGCGTCCAACCAGGCACGCAAAAAAAAAAAAAAAGAAAGAAAAAAAAGAATCACTATCAGAAAAGGCAAACTCAAATCTATTTCAGAGATGGGTTGGTGAAATTTTGGGGTGCTAGTCAAAAATGGATTATTGTGTTGGGAGTGGTGGTACACACCTGTAATCCTAGCTACTCAGTGGCACACAACTATAATCTCAGCTACTCGGGAAGCTGAGGCAGGAGGATCTCAAGTTCAAGGCTGTACTACGCAACTTAGCAAGATCTTGTCTCAAAGAAGAATTTTTAAAGGACTAATGATGTAGCTTAGTGGCAGAGTGCTCCCCTAGCACGTGCAAGGTCATGGGTCTAATCCCCAGTACAATAAAAAAATAAAAAACTGGACAGCTGCTTCATGACTCAGGATGTCTCTTAAGGATAGTGGCTAAGGCAAGTTCTTTCGATGGACATACAATCAAAACCCTTGGTTGTTCACTTAGAAGAGAAAAACAGCTTAAGTACAGTCACACATGGTCTTCTGAGCAATGATGAATGGCCTGACAAGCTGGTCAGAGATGGGAAAAAAACAATGTCGGAAGATTGAACCAAGGAAATCTGGACAAGAGGCATCTCTAATATGTGGGTTATTACCCACAGAAAATATTTATCATTGAGATGGTACCCAACAACAACCAGGAGGAGAGGATAATTCATCCTGTGAATGTCAGTCAGCTTCTCTCCCTCAGCGACTCCAGTGATAGCACAATGGGCTCATGAGTTGAATGGCTATGGTGTGTTCTATTAGCTATTTGATGCTGTTATAAAATACCTGAAAAAGCAACTTAGAGGGGGGAAAGATTATTTAGGCTCAGGATTTCAGAGGTTTCAGGTATCTGGGTGGCTGCATTGCTTTGATCCTGAGGTAAAGCAGAACCTCATGGCACAGGAAGGCTGCTCACCTCATGGCTGCTGGGAAGCAGACACAGAGAGACTGGGGCCAGGGGCAAGATATAGTTCCCCAAGGGCATACCCCTAATGACCCACTTACTCCAACTAGACCCCACCCCTTATAGTTTCTAGCATTTTTCAATAATGCCATCAAATTTCATTGACTCCCTCAAGGAATTAATCCATTGGTGAGGTTAGAGCCTTCATGATCCATCACATCTCAGAATCCCCACCTCTGAACATTGTTGGATTGAGGATCAAGCCTTCAACACATGAGCCTTTAGAGGACACTCCAGATCCAAACCAAAACAGGTGACAAAGACAGAGGCTATCTTGTTAAGCCCATGCATAGCTATGCATGGGCTTAACAAGATAGCCTCCCTCTTGACAAGGTATTGCCTCTGCTAACTGCCTAAAAAGCCAGTAACAGAGACCAATACTGAGATCCAGCATAACACTAGTTCTAAAGTAAATCAGTCAACGTTTTGGAAGGTTGATTACACTATATCTCTTCGGCCCCAGAAGAAGCAATAAAATGATGCTTATTCTGGGTAAAATTTTGCCTTCCCTTCCCTGAGAACTTTGCTGTGGTAATGCCAAGAAGGAGGAGTTAGGGAAAAGGAGAATAAAATAGGAAAGCCAAATATAAGGATAAGATATTGGCTATCACTGAGACAAGTGATTGCTCAAACATGTCAAGCAAACTGGGGTCTTGTTGCTGATAAAAAATATATAGGAAAGGAGGGCTGGGGCTGGAGCTCAGCAGTAGCGCACTTGCCTGGTGTGAGGTACTGGATTTGATTCTCAGTACCACATATAAATAAATAAAATAAAGGTCTATCAACAACTATTAAAAAATTAGGAAAGGAGCTATGGGATACCCTTTGGCACTCCAATTAAAATGTTTTTTACTGTTGGACATGGTGAAACACACATATAATCCCAGTAATTGGGGAGCCTGACACAGGAAGATCACAAGTTTGAGGCAAGCCTAGGCAATTTAGCAAGATGCTGTCTCAAAATTAAAAATTAAAAGCACTGGGGATGTAGCTCAGTGATAAAGCACCATTGAGTTTAATCCCCATAACTACAAAAAAAACTTAGTTATTAACACAGTGGTTTATTATGTCTTAGTATTATAAATGAGCTAGGATTGAGTAAAAGATGATCAATTGATCCTTGCAAACCTTTGCCTCTTCAGACTCATGATAGGTAACTCCACTTGTAAGACCCTGAACGTGGAAAATGTAGCTATAACCAAGGTCTTGCCAAGAATACTACATGGAGTTCCTGAAAGCAAATGAGAGACTACGAAAAAGAAAGGGAGACTGACCTCAACAGGGTCAGTGATGTTTTATTAAGCATCGGGGGGGGGGCATATTTTCAAGATGGAAAATGGTGACAGGCTACTGAGAAACTGATGTGACTCCATTTTTTAAAATAAATAAATAACAGCAGCTTCTACCTCAAGGCCTGTCCTAAGGAAGGGGGCATGACCTTGTCCTTGGAAAAACCCACAGAGCACTCCTAAGTACATACCCACCATGCTGAGTTGTTTGTAAATAACAGGAGAGGTCTGCAGCACCAGGTGTCCCTGACTCAGTTAGGCTAGGTGAGGACCCATAACAAACCCCCTAGTAACCTTCAATCAGCATGAGACAGGGAAAATACCTGGAATGCCAGATGACCCCCAGTAACATGTTGGAAAACCATGTAGTTTAGCATGTACACCCCTTGTGGCCTAAACCAATCAGTTCAAACGAATTCTCCTCTTGTACTAACCAATCACCCCTATCCAACTTATTCCTGCCATTGAATGTGCTAATCAATGTTAAGAGCTGTTGTTTGATTTTCCCGAAGTATGGAATGATTTGCTGTGTGATGTTGTGACACATAGAGTATCTCCCCAAAACCTATAAAATCTCACTGAACAAAGGACCGGGACTCACTCCCTGGGACCACTGTGTTGGGAACGGTTGTGAGTCCAGGCTCGAGTTTGCAATAAAGACTCTTGTGTGCTTGCATCGGATTTGGCTCCTAGAGGTCTATTGGGGTCCCAGAAATCTGGCATAACACTACAACAAGGGCCAGGTCATGGGAGGAGTTGATCAGTTACTTTAAGCAGCTTGCTTTTGGCAGGCAGGGGGATTTGGGCAGATAATGGAGATTGCAACAGGTCAGATTCCTGAGCTCCGCTCTTCCCTGAGGGTTTTTTTTTAAGTATTTATTTTTTTTAGGTGGATACAATATCTTTATTTCATTTTTTACATGGTGCTGAGAAACAAACCCAGTGCGCACTACCACTTGAGCCACATCCCCAGCCCTCCCTGAGGGTTATTTAAGTCTCCATTTTTTTGTTCCTAATTCCTTCAGAAAACACATATTTTCAGGGTTCTGGGGATATAGCTCAGTGGTAAAAGGCATGCTTAGCATTTAGCATGTACAACTCCTGGGGCTTGAACATTAATACCACACACACACCAAAACAAACAAACAAAATCATCTTCAGGAAATTCCAGAGAGAAAAAAACAAAACAAACAAACAAACAAAGCCTGGTTAAGAAAGTGGATATGTGCACTGCTAGGTATAAGAGAAAATCTCAGGAAGAATTCTGTACACACACATTTTAAGGTATTAGTTACGATAATGTCATTTCAGTTCTCTGAACTTATAGGTATTTTCAGTGCAAGTTACAAGAAAAGATCATTGAAGCAAGAGCTACAATAAATGTTTTAGGTAGGACTTAAAAGCTATTATGAGGAAGATGGCGGCGGGAAGTGAGTAAGCCGCTCTGTGCTCTGCGCCACCGCGTCAGAAAAGATGAGGTAAAGATCATTAAAGGAGATCTGTCGACAAAAACCCAGCACCGTGTCAAGAAAGGGGCCTAGGTGGAGTGAATCCGCCACTAATCCAGCCAAGGCGGAGGGAGTCCATCACGACCTCAGCGCGAGCAGTAAGGCTGCAGGCCCAGCTGCACGGCTCTATCGGCCCCATCTCCTTCTCCTCTCCGCCTCTCCGCCTTGCTTCTCCCCAGCTGTCTCTCCTCCCAAGCTCAGTCTCTAAATCTAGATCTCAATTTCTTTCCCCCACCCCGCCCGCTCTCCCGCGTGTCTGGTACCCGGCCGGCGCAGCCCCGAGGCGCCGGCTCCCCTCCCCCAACCCACACCTCCTCCCCGGGGGTTCCGAAGGCCGCTGCTGCCGCCGCCGCCTCCCGCGGAGCACCATAGAGCAGACTCTTCACCACGCAAATGAGCTGCCAAATTAAATGAAACAGCTGATAAGATGAGTGACAATTTAAAATCCAAGTGATCCGAGAACACGCACTGAGCCCTGATCCGCTGAATTCAAACTCCCGGTCACCTGCTTCACGCAGACAAACAGCCATGACTCGGCATTAATTCATCCGGCTGAAACAACTGGTCAGCCCTTCTCATCATACGAAGGTAAATGCCTACCGAGCCTTCATAAGTAGTGGCCACAGGTTTAAAACGGGGCTTGGGAGAGAAGGACCCACCCGTTGAATTGGTCGCCCGGCAAAGGGAAACGACATCATCAGACTGCTGCGGAGGAGATAACTTCGTTGAAACCGGCAGCTAAAGGTGTGTGATCCCATAGCCTTCCCTCTCCACACATCAGGAAAACCTTAAGGGCCCCTCCCAGCTCTCCCGTAAGGGCCCCTCCCAGCTCTCCCTTGAGTGCTACAGCCAGCCCGAGGGAATCAGAGGTGGTGCGGACCCGCCTACCGCTCCCACCAAGGCTGACTGCTGAGGTCTCTTGCACCAGCTACGGGGAAGTGGATACCGGAGGGCAAGTAAAATCCGCTGAGGATTCTCAGCCCCAAACTCTACAAACTTAAGGTCTGAGGGAATGGCAAACTGGAAGAGTGTGCCCAGTCGTTCATGAAAACAGGGCTCCCGGGAGCAGCAGACCTGGCGTGTAGCCAGTATTGTGGTGAGAGGGGCCTGGCTAGAGAAAAAGTGGGAAGTGACTAGACACAAGAGGAGGCCCTAGGCACTCAGGATTGGAGACTCGCCCAGTCTGGGAGGAGCTGCTGCACAGTGATTGGTTCCCGCGTATTGACAGGAGAAACTTGACCCGGTGGGCACAGCGCCATCTACTGGAAGAGAAGTTAATCAAACTCTAAGAAGGCATTTATTAGGTTTTTTTTTTTCTTTTTTCTTTTTTTTTTTTTGATTTGGGTTTTTCATTCATTTTCATTTTTTTCTTTCTTGTTGTTTTATTAATTTTTTTTACAAAATATTTTTTAAATTTTTTTTCTACTAATTTTAATTTAAATTTTTTTAATTATTATTTTATTTTTTTTGTTAATTTTTTTCTTTTTTAGTTCCTATTTTTTTCTTCTTTAGTCTTTTCATTTTTCTTATCCCCCCTTTCCTTGAATTCTACCTGCCTACTTTCATTCTCTTTAGAGACTTCTTCCCTTCCCTTCAAATACCTTTCCTCCCAAACATCAAATTAATTTACAGGAGTAAACAGTAACTCAGCAGTCAAACAGAACAAGAAGTAATATGAGCAGCTTCAAAAAACAAGGAAGAAAAGGAGTACAAACAATGCAGGACAGCCTAAATATTCAGGAGGACCTAGAGTCATCAGAAAAATGGTCATATAAAGAACTCAAGGAACACCTTAGACAGATGGAATGGAACTTTAAAGAGGATACAAGACAGCAAATCCAAGCAGTGAAAGAACACATTGAGAATGAATTTCAAAAACAGATAAAAGAAGAAGTTAAGCATCTTTATCAGGAGATAGAGATGATAAAAAATAATCAAACAATAATTCTAGAAATGAAGGAAACGATAAACCAAATTAAAAACTCAATTGAGAGTATCACTAACAGAGTGGAGCAAGTAGAAGCCAGAACGTCAGATAATGAAGACAAAATATACCATCTTGAAAAGAGTCTAGCCAACTCAGAAAGGCTGGTAAAAAATCACGAGAAAAACATCCAAGAGTTATGGGATAACATGAAGAAACCAAACTTACGAGTCATCGGGATAGAAGAAGGTACAGAGATTCAAACCAAGGGAATGAGTAACCTGCTGAATGAAATAATTACAGAAAACTTTCCAGAAATAAAAAAGGAAACATATACAAATTGAAGATGCATACAGGACACCGAGCACACAAAATCACAGTAGACCAACGCCAAGACACATTGTTATGAAGATATCCAATATACAGAACAAGGAGAAAATATTAAAAGCTACAAGAGAAAGGAGACAGATTACATTTAGGGGTAAACCAATACGGTTAACAACGGATTTTTCATCACAGACACTGAAAGCAAGAAGGTCATGGAACAATGTATTTCAAACACTGAAAGACAATGGATGCCAACCAAGAATTCTGTATCCAGCAAAATTAAGCATCAGGTATGACAACGAAATAAAAATCTTTCATGATAAACAAAAGTTAAAAGAATTTGCAGCCAGAAAACCAGCATTGCAAAGCATTTTGAGCAAAACACTACAAGAAGAAGAAATGAAAAACAATAACCAAAACCATCAGTGGGAAGTGCCTCAGTAAAGACAGAGGGCGAGGGGAAAGACAATCATGGAGAAACAAACTAAAAAATTTTTTTAAAAAAAGGATAAACAATCAAACATGGATGGAAGTTCAAACCACATATCAATAGTAACTCTGAATGTTAATGGCCTAAACTCTCCAATAAAGCGACATAGGCTGGTATCATGGATTAAAAAAACAAATCCAACAATATGCTGCCTCCAGGAGACACATCTGATTGGAAAAGACATACACAGGCTGAAGGTGAAAGGATGGGAAAAAATATACCACACACACAGTCCTCGCAAGCAAGCAGGGGTGGCCATCCTCATATCGAATAAAATCGACTTCAAGACTAAGTTAATCAAAAGGGATAAAGAAGGTCATTATATACTGTTAAAAGGAACCATTCACCAACAAGACATAACAATTATCAATATTTATGCACCAAATAATGGTGCTGCGACATTCATGAAACAAATTCTCCTCAAATTCAAGAATCAAATAGACCACAACACAATAATTATGGGAGACTTCAACACACCTCTCTCACCATTGGATAGATCCTCCAAACAAAAGTTGAATAAAGAAACTATAGAACTCAATATCACAATCAATAACCTAGACTTAACTGACTTATATAGAATATATCAACCATCATCAAATGGATATACTTTTTTCTCAGCAGCACATGGATCCTTCTCAAAAATAGACCATATATTATGCCATAGGGAACCCTCAGTAAATATAAAGGGGTGGAGATAATACCATGCATTTTATCTGATCATAATGGAATGAAACTGGAAATCAATGATAAAAGAAGGAAGGAAAAATCCTACATCACATGGAAAATGAACAATATATTACTGAATGATCAATGGGTTACAGAAGACATAAAGGAGGAAATCAAAAAATTCTTAGAGATAAATGAAAATACAGACACAACATATCGGAATCTATGGGACACAATGAAAGCAGTTTTAAGAGGAAAATTCATCGCCTGGTGGTCATTCCTCAAAAAAAGAAGAAACCAACAAATAAATGAGCTCACACTCCAACTCAAAGCCCTAGAAAAGGAAGAGCAAAACATCAGCAAACCTAGCAGAAGGCAAGAAATAATTAAAATCAGAGCGGAAATCAATGAAATTGAAACAAAAGAAACTATTGAAAAAATTAACAAAACTAAAAGTTGGTTCTTCGAAAAAATAAATAAGATCGACAGACCTTTAGCCATGCTAACGAAGAGAAGAAGAGAGAGAACTCAAATTACTAACATACGGGATGAAAAAGGCAATATCACAACAGATGCTACAGAAATACAGAAGACAATTAGAAATTATTTTGAAAACCTATATTCCAATAAAATAGAGGATAGTGAAGACATCGATATATTTCTTAAGTCATATGATTTGCCCAGACTGGGTCAGGAGGATACACACAATCTGAACAGACCAATATCAATGGATGAAATTGAAGAAGCCATCAAAAGACTACCAACCAAGAAAAGCCCAGGACTGGATGGGTATACAGCAGAGTTTTACAAAACCTTTAAAGAAGAATTAATACCAATACTTTTCAAGTTATTTCAGGAAATAGAAAAAGAGGGAGCCCTTCCAAATTCATTCTATGAGGCCAACATCACCCTGATCCCGAAACATGACAAAGACACCTCAAAGAAAGAAAACTACAGACCAATATCTCTAATAAACCTAGATGCAAAAATCCTCAATAAAATTCTGGCGAATCGAATACAAAAACACATCAAAAAAATAGTGCACCATGATCAAGTAGGATTCATCCCTGGGATGCAAGGATGGTTCAACATACGGAAATCAATAAATGTTATTCACCACATCAATAGACTTAAAGATAAGAACCATATGATCATCTTGATAGATGCAGAGAAAGCATTCGACAAAGTACAGCATCCCTTTATGTTCAAAACATTAGAAAAACTAGGGATAACAGGAACTTACCTTGATTTTGTAAAAGCTATCTATGCTAAGCCTCAGGCTAGCATCATTCTGAATGGACAAAAGTTGAAGGCATTCCCTCTAAAATCTGGAACAAGACAGGGATGCCCTCTATCTCCACTTCTATTCAATATAGTTCTCGAAACACTGGCCAGAGCAATTAGACAGACGAAAGAAATTAAAGGCATAAAAATTGGAAAAGAAGAACTTAAATTATCACTATTTGCAGATGACATGATTCTATACCTAGAAGACCCAAAAGGGTCCACAAAGAAACTACTAGAACTAATAAATGAATTCAGCAAAGTAGCAGGATATAAAATCAACACGCATAAATCAAAGGCATTTCTGTATATCAGTGACAAAACTTCTGAAATGGAAATGAGGAAAAACACTCCATTCACAATATCCTCAAAAAAAATAAAATACCTGGGAATCAACCTAACAAAAGAGGTGAAAGATTTATACAATGAAAACTACAGAACCCTAAAGAGAGAAGTAGAAGAAGATCTTAGAAGATGGAAAAATATACCCTGTTCATGGATAGGCAGAACTAACATCATCAAAATGGCGATATTACCAAAAGTTCTCTATAGATTTAATGCAATGCCAATCAAAATCCCAACGGCATTTCTTGTAGAAATAGATAAAGCAATCATGAAATTCATATGGAAAAATAAAAGACCCAGAATAGCAAAAGCAATTCTAAGCAGAAAGTGTGAATCAGGCGGTATAGCAATACCAGATTTCAAACTATATTACAGAGCAATAGTGACAAAAACAGCATGGTACTGGTACCAAAACAGGCGGGTGGACCAATGGTATAAAATAGAGGACACAGAGACTAATCCACAAAGTTACAACTATCTTATATTTGATAAGGGGGCTATAAGCATGCAATGGAGGAAGGATAGCATCTTCAACAAATGGTGTTGGGAAAACTGGAAATCCATATGCAACAAAATGAAACTGAATCCCTTTCTCTCGCCATGCACAAAAGTTAACTTAAAATGGATCAGGGAGCTTGATATCAAATCAGAAACTCTGCGTCTGATAGAAGAAAAAGTTGGCTCCGATCTACAGATTGTGGGGTCGGGCTCCAAATTCCTTAATAGGACACCCATAGCACAAGAGTTAACAACTAGAATCAACAAATGGGACTTAATTAAACTTAAAATGTTTTTTCTCAGCAAAAGAAACAATAAGAGAGGTAAATAGGGAGCCTACATCCTGGGAACAAATTTTTACGCCTCACACTTCAGATAGAGCCCTAATATCCAGAGTATACAAAGAACTCAAAAAATTAGACAATAAGATAACAAATAACCCAATCGACAAATGGGCCAAGGACCTGAACAGACACTTCTCAGAGGAGGATATACAATCAATCAACAAGTACATGAAAAAATGCTCTCCATCTCTAGCAGTCAGAGAAATGCAAATCAAAACCACCCTAAGATACCATCTCACTCCAGTAAGATTGGCAGCCACTATGAAGTCAAACAACAACAAGTGCTGGCAAGGATGTGGAGAAAAGGGTACACTTGTACATTGCTGGTGGAACTGCAAATTGGTGCGGCCAATTTGGAAAGCAGTTTGGAGATTCCTGGGAAAGCTGGGAATGGAACCACCATTTGACCCTGCTATTGCCCTTCTCGGACTATTCCCTGAAGACCTTAAAAGAGCACACTACAGGGATACTGCCACATCGATGTTCATAGCAGCACAATTCACAATAGCTAGACTGTGGAACCAACACAGATGCCCTTCAATAGATGAATGGATAAAAAAAATGTGGCATCTATACACAATGGAGTACTATGCAGCAATAAAAAATGACAAAATCATAGAATTTGCAGGGAAATGGATGGCACTAGAGCAGATTATGCTTAGTGAAGCTAGCCAATCCCTAAAAAACAAATACCAAATGTCTTCTTTGATATAATTAGAGCAACTATGAACAGAGCAGGGAGGAAGAGTAGGAAGAAAAGAGTAACATTAAACAGCGACATGAGATGGGAGGGAAAGGGAGAGAAAAGGGAAATTGCACGGAAATGAAGGGAGACCCTCACTGCTAAACAAAATTACATATAAGAGGTTGTGAGGGGAATGGGAAAATAAACAAAGAGAGAAATGAATTACAGTAGATGGGGTAGAGAGAGAAGTTGGGAGGGGAGGGGAGGGGGGATAGTAGGGGTTAGGAAAGGTAGCAGAATAGAACAATTACTAATAGCGCATTATGTAAAATTGTGGATGTGTAACCGACGTGATTCTGCAATCTGCATTTGGGGTAAAATTGGGGGTTCATAACCCACTTCAATCTAATGTATGAAATATGATATGTCAAGAGCTTTGTAATGTTGTGAACAACCAATAAAAAAATTTAAAGAAAAAAGGAAAAAAAAAAAGCTATTATGAGCATAAGGAAACCAGAATTCCATGCCTCTATAGCAGGATATAGAATACTTTTGAAATCAAGCCTGGCACCATCACAAGAGCAAAGATGAGAAGCCCTACAACTATTAACATCCCATTTATGTAAGATTAGTTTGTACTTTGAAAATATTTCTAGTTTATTCATGTTTTGCACATCACTGATTTTTTGCCAAAAATCTTTTTTCTAGTAATGTTATAGACATCATTATCCAAAGTATGAAGACACGAATTAGTGTCAATGTACTTTATATACAACCAGAGATATGAAAAATTGTGCTGTATATGTGTAATAAGTTTGTAATGCATTCCGCTGTAATTTATTTTTTTTTAAATTAATTTAAAAAAGAAAAAAACTTCTTAAAAATAAAAAAAGAAAGTGGATATGTGGAAAGCTGGGCCTGTAGCTCAGTGGCAAAGTGCCTGCCTAGCACATGTGAGGCACAGGGTTCCATCCTCAGCACCACATAAAAATAAAAATAAAATAAAGAAAGTGGTTGTGTGCACTTGCATGTGCACAGACGCGCGCGCGCACACACACACACACACACACACACACATTCTTTTTTTCCCTAGGATTGAACCCAAGAGCACTTTATCACTGAACCATATCACCAGTTCTTTTTATTTATTTATTTTTTAAATTTTAAGATAGTCTTATTAGGGAACAGATAACGAGTTCTATAAAATGGGCCCACTGTGATCAACTGATCCTTGCAAACCTTTGCCTCTTCAGACTCTTTTCCAAGAAACAATTTACCTACAGCCCTGCAAGGCCTCTGTGGACAGCATATGTCATATTTCTCAGCAAACCTGTTAAGCGCAGGAGAAAATGGACCCAAGATAATGTTGATGGGAAGAACCCAGGAGACTTTTGTGACTAGATGCTGAAACTCTGGGAGATAAGGACAGTTCCTCCTAATCTTAAAAGCTATAAGAATGTATGGTTAAGAGTCCAATTAGAACAGGACAGCATGGGCCAAGGTGACCTAGAGTTGCCATGGCAGTGGGGACTTGACAATCTGATGTTATCTTGCTGCCAGCCAAAAGTCAAAAGGTGGACCTGGATCAGATTCTCTGGAAACTTTCTGGGATCCCCAATCAAACTGGAATGCAGGAAAGACACATTGTCCCTCTTCTCTCTGAGAGGACCCACTTTCTCCCTTGAGAGTGTATCCTTTCTCTTTTCCTATCCTTTCAATAAAATCATTCCTGTTGCTCTAAGTGGCATGTCTGAAATCTTTCTGACTTGGCCCAAAGAATCAGGATTTGAAGGGGGAGTATTTGTGTTGCCTCAGTTTCCTAGAAGGCCTCAGCTCTGTAATAGTCTCTTTTACTAAATTGCTGAGGCTGACCTTGAACTTGCAATCCTTCCGTCTCAGCCCCCACAAGTCACTGGAATTACAGGTATGTGTCACCATGCTGGCTACATACACACATTCATGTATGGAGGCTGGACACAAGAAAAAACTGATGGGAACTTTTTCCCCCTAGTGCTGGGAATCAACCCAACGCCTCTCATATGCTAGGTAAGAGCTCTATCCCTGGCATTTAATACATAAAGCAAAGGAGACAAAAAGGAGTTCATTCAACATCCAGCTTTACATAAGCACTGAAGGAGAGTGAGAAATGCACAGGTGTCCTGAATAAGAACCATGAGCTAGAATAATTCTAGGTCGACTCTGCTTTGAAAACACGTCTTAACCAAGCAGGTGGGTTTTAATAATAAGCCACCCAGCAGGCCAACCAGGTCCCCACTGTGAAGCATCAGATTGCAGGTGGGGATTAGAATGAGGTGTGGCTGGTAGAACAAAGAGGAATAACAAAAACCACCTTCTCATTTTTCTACCAAGGTACAGAAAGAAAGGAAAAGTGACATGCCCTGGTTGTACAGCAAGTCAGAAACAGAACTGGAACTAACATTAAGGCCCTTAGCCTGTTTGTTTCACATAACTTAAGATCTCTTAAAACTTAAGATCTCTTAAAACTATCAGGTAATTAATATCAAACACTTTTTGGGGGGAATTGAATCCAAGGCCTCAAACATGCCAGGTGCTCTACCACTGAGATACTCCAACCCCACCCCACTGCCCAGTTCCACTCTTTAAATAGTTTTTTTTTTTTTCAGTAAGTCATTCCCATCAATCTACTTATTCAACAAATGTTACAAATATCCCAAACTCTGTGCAGGGAACTGGAGCAACCAAAATGAATCAGATAAGACCTGATTTAGAACTGTGGGTCAAATACTCTGTTTTGAACTATTTGTGTCCTCCTATCCCAAAATTCGTATGTTGAAATCCTAACCCTTAGTGCCATAACATCAGGAGGAGGGGTCTTTGGGAAGTAATTAAGTCCTGAGAGTACAGTCCTCACAAATGGATCCCAGAGAGCTGTCTCACTCTCTACCAGGTGAGGACACAATGAAACACTGGCAGTCTGCAGCTTGGAGGGGGCCCAGGCCAGAACCCTCTACCTGACTTAAGAGCCTTAGAACTGTGAGAAATAAATGTCTGTTGTTTGTAAGTCACTAGTCTATGGTTGTCCCCCTCACCACCCTCACAGCCATGTCCCACACAGGCGATGAAAGTTGGAGCTCCTCAAGTGTAACCAGTTGGCTGTGAAATAAAACTAAGAAAGAGAAAACAGGGAAGAAACCACAGGACACAGGAATTTTAGAAAGGTGGGGGGCAGGATGGCTATCCCATCTTAGGGATCAAGCTTCCACACTGGAAATAAGGAGATGGAGCCAGTGCTTGCTTTATTTATCGGGGGGGGGGGGGGGGCGGGACATCAAAGGTTTTCCATAGAATATACTTAGCCAATTAAGGTAGGAGGTGGGCTGTCCAGTTTCCAATGCATTATGCCTAACTTTGGAGCTACAAGAGCAGTGTCCCTAGCCCAGAAAAGGCAGAGGTCACGTGCATTTCGCAATCTATTGAGCAGAGGAGCCACAAAATAGTTTGCAAAGCCAAACCTAAATCTTACTGGCTCAGGCAGAGAGAAGAGGCTCAAATAAGCTCAAATAATTTACAGGTGGCCTCCCACATCTCCCCTCTCACCCCATACTAGGAGTCAAACCAAAGGACTTGAACATGCTATATATAAGCACACTCTCCACTAATCTATATCCCCAGCCCATTTTAAAGACAGGGTCTCCTCTGCTATCATGTATAACTAATTAGAATAAATTTTTAAAAATAAAAATTTTTTAAAAAGGCAGGGTCTCTCTAGATTGTCCATGCTGGCCTCAAACTTGTGATCCTCCTGCCTCTGCTTCCTGAGTAGCTGGGATGATAGTCATGTGCCACTGTGTCTGGTTTATGGTATTTTTTTTTATAGAAGCCTAAACTAAGGCACCTTCATAAACAAATAGTTAGATAAGAAGATGGAAAAAATTAACATCCAAACAACTGCCAGCTCTAGGATTCCTCTTTGGAAAGGAGTTGCATTTATTTAGAATACCACCTTGATAAGGGCTTGCTCAGAAGTTACTCTCTATCTTTCTTTAAGAATTTAACCTTTATTTTTTATTTATTTGCTTTTTTATGTGGTGCTGAGGATTGAATCCAATGCCTCACCCATGCTGGGCAAGTGCTCTATCTCTGAGCTACAATCCCCGCCTTGACTCTCTCTCTCTCTCTCTCTCTCTCTCGATAGTGTTCTTTCACTCATAATAAAATTCTCTTGCTTGACTTTTTGTGTCTGACTTTAAATTTTTTATTGAGACACAAGAATAGATGTTTGGAGTTTCAGCTCCTTGTTCTCCTGTGATAGGACTTCTCTGAATATACCTTGTTATTTATGCATCTCTACCTTTGTATGTGCTGTTCCCTCTCCCCAATGCCCATGACATGCTACCACAAATCCTTCATGACCCAGCCCAAAGGATCCAAGGCAATTTCCCAAAACCCTTTCTGTAGGTTTTTTTTCTTTCTTTTGGTATCAGGGATTGAATTTAGGGGTGCTTAACCACTGATCCATATTCCCACCTGTATTTATATTTATTTAGAGACAGGGTCTCATTAAGTTGCTTAGGGTCTCACTAAGTTGCTGAGGCTGGCTTTGAAACTCACAATTCTCCTGCCTTATCCTCCTGAGCTTCTGGGATTACAGGTGTGCACCATTGCACCCAGCTGTAGATTTCTTTTAATGCATTTGATATCACTGGTTATCGGGTGACGAGTTCTGCTCCCTCACATGTTGAAGTTAAGCATGCCAAGTCAAGCATATAAAGCAGGGTTTATTTTATTTTATTTATTTATTTTTTTTAGCAGGGTTTATTTTAAAAGGGGTAACATTGACTTCTCCGGGGAGGGAGAAGGGCGCCATAGCTGGTATCCTGGTATTCCCAGAAGTGAGGTGTTCTGCCCTTTTTGTATGTCCTAAGATTTCTTTGTGACTAGACTCAGGAATGAATGCTTGTTGGGATGGCCAAAAGGTAGGAACAGGTGGGCTGAAGCGGGAAGGGTAGGATGGAGCTGCCCAAGACACAACCTTAACAACCTTATAGCTTAAGGTAGGGAGGGGCAATTTAGATCTAGGTAAAACTGACTTTACCCAGCCATTTCCTGATTTTATGGCCTGTAGAAGCCAAAGCCCTTGCTGATATTTCTATAGATTCTCAGACTTATGTTTTCACATGACATATTTCCTACTCCTTCATTCATAGCCTGTGTTCTTACCTGTAATTCAGGGAGTACTTTCAATTCCAGGAAAAGTCTGCTCATACAGCATATTTATAAAACTTTTCTGAACAGCTGGGGTCACAGCAAGTTCTTTAAATCTTTAGAGTCAGCCTGCCCCTCCTCCACCCTCTTTAGCTACCTGGCCACAGGGTGTCCCCTGTTACCAAGCAGCTCCAGTGCTGACCTGGGGAAAGGCTAAACCACTCCAGAAATATTCCGATTTAAATTGGTAGGAAAATATGTTTTATTCAAAGACAGATTTGAAGGAAGATAGAAGAAACTTACTGTTAAAAAAAATTTCAGGGCTTGGGGTTATGGCTCAGTGGTAGAGCACTTGCCTGGCGTGTGTGAGGAACTGGGTTTGATCCTCAGCACCACATAAAAATAAATAAATAAAGATATTGTGTCCATATACAACTAAAAAAATATTTTTAAAAAATTTCATTTTCAGGGGCTGGGGATGTGGCTCAAGCGGTAGCACACTTGCCTGGCATGCGTGCGGCCCGGGTTCGATCCTCAGCACCACATAAAAAAGCAAATAAATAAAAAATAAAGGTTAAATTCTTAAAGAAAGATAGAGAGTAACTTCTGAGCAAAAACAAAGGAACAATGTCATTTCCAAATTTATTACCATTTAATGTTTTTCAGGAGAACTGGGTTCCACCTAATGCAGTCTTTACCAATTAGATGTTTAACTCCTCCTTCACATCAGGCAGGAGAGTTTTTGACCTTAGTTGGTCCTCTCCAGAACTATCATGGTGACCACCCCATTCAGGGGGCTTCATTCACAAGTCAATTTCTAGATTAATGCAGGTGCCAGGGTCTGTGGCCAGGCAGACCTCATCTTTAGTGCACCTGAATTACTAAAGAAATTTCCTTCTGAAATACATTGAGAAACTTATGGCCATAAATCCTAACTTTACAATGACCTCAGTAGAGGAGTTAGTCCCATTGATCTTTCCTTCTTGATGTATTCCTTAATTGGCTCTCTTTGTGTCCATCTATTTATTCTCAGAGTTGGTATACTTGTTGTTCTACAAAGTTACTTGATTGTTCATTAAAGGCAATTCAAAGAAACTCTGTGACCTTGCTGTGTTATTGGTTCACATTTCACTGATCATCACTAACTACTATCTAACTCTTTCATGTGGCTAGAGTAGATTAAGTGGGAGGAAGCAATGTGAGATGAAGCTGTAGAAGCAAGTAGGGTCTGTGTCATAGAGGTCTGAATGACAGCTTCAACTTTTCTCTGTAGACAATGTGTAACCACTAGAAAGTGGGGATATGATTATTCTCTCCATTGTGTCCCTTTATTCCTATCTCTAATTGCTGACTCTTCACATTCTATCAGCAATTTGTTGTGTCATATGCTTTGGAAGACTCTAAGCTCCTGAAATTCCATGTGGGTGATAGGAAAATGTAATCGTAGACAGTCCTGAATTCAAATCCTACCTCTTTAACTTACTAAGCATCCTTGAGCAAGTTTTTTAACCTCTGTGAACCTTGGGTTTCTTATCTAAAAAATGGGGATAATCACAATACCTACCTCAAAGGATAGTTATGAAGATAAAAGCAATAGAAGTGTTCAGCATGGTGCCTGCATGCATTAGTCCTCAGGTAAGGCAGTTCCTGTTATTCATCCTTGAATACCCAAGGCTTAACATAGAATGTGTACATTTTGAGGGCTCTGCTATAACAGAGAAAGAGACAAAAATTATTGACAGGGAGAACAAACTAGACATAATAAATGGAGAGCCTTCCCACGACAAGAGTCAGTTTTGTTTTCACTAGGTACAATTTTTTTCCTAATATCCCAAGAATGTAAAAAAGTCTTCTCTGGTAGATTTTAAATATGTCAACAAATTCCTTGCTATTCCTCCCTTCAAGTGGTGGAGTCTAACTGCCCTTTCCCTGACTGTGGATTGGATTTAGTAAGTGGCTTCTACTAAATGATGCTAAAGTGTTGATGTGTACCTGACTCTACATCATGAAAAACATGGCAACTTGCTTCTTTCTCATTCTTTTTGTTTATTTTCTTTTATACATGGGTACAATATTTTTGTTATGTGGTGCTGAGGATCGAACCCAGTGCCTCACATGTGCGAGGCAAGCACTCCGCCAGTGAGCCACAACCTCTCCCTCTTGCTCATTCTTGAATCTATATCTGGCAGCAGTCAATTGCTATGTCCCCGAAGGACAACCAAGCACCCAGGGAAAATCCCAGATGAATAGGAACTGAGGCCTTTTGCTGGCCTTGGAAGTGGATACTTCAGCTCCAGTCACATCTTCAGTTGGCTACAGCCTCTGATGTCATCCTGGCTGGAATCTCAGGAAAGACCCTGAGCCAGAGCCACCCAACTAAGCCACTCTTGAGCTCCTGATCACAGAAATTGTGATATAATGTTTCTTATTTTAGGTTCTAAGATTGGGGGCAAATTTTTATGTAGCAATAAATAAATACTATAACATCTAAATGCAATATTGTTTATTTAAAATTTTAAACTTGGAACTTGGCTGTTTCTTTTTGACTTCATTCTCTAAGTGACATTATCAACAATCACCCTGAGGTTAAAAGAAAAAACAACCTTTCATTTATGGGAACAATTATAATAATAGTTTCAGGTTCCAAAAAATATAAGAATTGAAAATAAAAACAAGGCTCTGGGCACTCAGAACACACAGAACTGCTGCAATCTGTGAGATAATCAAAATCTGAGCATGTTTTCTCTCAGAGAGAAGCTTGTTAGTGGTCAGGAGAGCTTTCCAGTCACCAACAATGCCCAGGAACTGGAGCAGAATGGATCAACTTCTTAGAAAGGAAACTGGCCAAGTCATGTGGCTTAAGAAAAACATCTCCAAATTGTATATTGTTTTATCTGTTCAAATATTCTACCTTGACAACACTAAGGCTGACATAAGGGGTTGGAAATGTGGCTCAGTGGTAGAGCACTTGCCTAGCATGTTTGAGGCATTGGGTTCAATTCTCAGTACCACATATAAATAAATAAATAGATAAAATAAAGGTCCATAAACAACTAAAAAAATATTTAAAAAATTTTTTAAAAAAGGATACACAATGGTACAGAAGACACATAGATAAATCACACATAGATTCAGTCATCTGATCCTTGACAAAGTTGCCAAAAAACATACATTGGAGAAAAGACAGCCTTTTTAACAAACAGTGCTGGGTAAACTAGTTATCCATATGTAAAAGAATGAAATTAGACCTTATCTCTCATCCTGCACAAAAGTCTACTCAAAATGGATCAAAGACCTAGGAATTAGATCAGAAACTACACAACTCCTAGAAGAAACTACGGGGACAAAACTCCAATATATAGGCACAGACAACGACTTTCTCAATAGGACTCCTAAAGCTCAGGAAATAATGTCAGAGTTAATAAATAAAAGGAATCAACCCCTTGACTTTAACCTAGTGGGACTTTCAGATTTCTAGTCTGCAGAACTGTTAAGAATCAATTTGTGTTGTTTAAGCTACAGAATTTGTGGTAATTTGTTATAGCAGCAATATAGCAGAAACTAATGCAAGATACTTTAAAACATCTAAGAGACCTGGGGGGCATAGCTCAGTAGTAGAGTGCTTGCCTAGCCTACAGGAGGTCCTGGGTTTGATCCCCAGCACTAAAACGAAAAAGGTGGGGCAGGACACATAGCAGACACCAGTAGGCAGTTGGTAGATAAGGATCTACAGGTGAGAGAAGAGGGTGGAGCTTGAGGTATAAATTTGAGCATCATACACATGTTGATGGCAGATGGCTGCGGAGAATATAAATTCATGTTAATACCTACTTGCTGTGCATCTTTCAGAAGAGTATTTAATTTCTCTGACACATTATTGAGCACTTATTCTGTCCTGGTATTATCCCACACAATTTATATACATTCTCTTAATCCTCACAATCACCATTTTTATCTCCTATTTTACAAAAAAAGAAACTGAGGTGGTTTTTTTGTTTTGTTTTGTTTTTGTTTTTAAAGTTTGTCCTAGACCACAGACAGCACAAAGTAGAGACAAACTAACTTCAGCCAGGTCCCATGGTCATGCCTGTAATGCTGGCACCTGGGGAGGTTGAGACAGGAGAATTGCCAAGTTCAAGACCTGCCTCAGCAACTTTGTGAGACACTGTCTCACAATAAAAATAAAAGGGCTGGGATGTAGCTCTGTGGTAAAGTGCTCTGGGTTCAATCCCTAGTATCAAAATGGAGGTTAAAAAAAAAAGAACTAATTCTATTGCTTTTTGCCTCAGTGCCTGTGGCTGAGTACCAGCACCATTGATGCAATCTAGGAGTTTGTTAGGTTTATTGGATTCAAATGTGAATTTTAACAAGATTCCTAGTTATCACATTAAGTGCGGGAAATATTAGACTCTAATATTTGGTATCAGGCTTCCAGAACAGGCTCCACACAGGTAGGTGCTCCGCCATGTCCTAGCTTGGAGTCCTAGCCATATAGATTGGTTTCTACCTCTATCTCTGCTCATGTTATTCTCTACCTCTGTTGTAGGGACACATGAGGCAGGGCACCAAAATTGCAGTTTTATTTGGCTGCAGCCAAGTTCAGAGGGTACAGCTTTCACTGGAATCAACTAATCCCCTGAATCAACTAATCCCCAGAGTTCAGGTAGTTTCAGGATTTTTATTATGTGGTGCTGAGGACAGAACCCAGTGCCTCACACGTTCTAGTCAAATACTCTACCACTGGAGCTACAACCCCAGCCCTAGTTTCAGAATTTTATACCCAGCATGTAAGAGGAGGGGCTCAGAAGTTCACATAAAAACAGCTTTTTCTTTTCACTGTTCTGGGCAAGTTAACCCTTCAAGGACAACACCTGAGAAGGGTAGGGCTTCTTCTCCCCTTCCTTCCTTCTCCCCCTGCCAGCTGTTACCATGGAGCCCAATTTCTCATCCTAGAAATGTAGACATTTTTGTGAAGCTCCAGCTCAAGGCCAGAGGCTTTGTTAAAAGGTTTATCTTTTTATTATCACATTTTGCATTTGTAAACACACTTCTACAAATTACTACACTGGATAAATGTTTCTGAAAAACTAGTAAAGGGGTGTTCAGCACCTGGAGCACTTATTTCTTCCAGGCCACTGGCCAAGTAAAATAAGGCAACATGAAAATAGGAAGTTTACCTACATTGAACTCTTTTGTAGAGACTCTTTTGCTTCTAGTCCTAAAATCCATTATGGTCAAGATTTCGGAGAAGCTTAGTTAAAATTTTCTGTGGAGGAGGGGGTGCCACTACACCTGCATTTTAAATTCCGGTTCCGGGGCCTCCCTACTTATATCTACTGTAACCAACGGATAACAACCGTCTCCTCCACTAGCACTCCGAACTTAGCTCTAAGACAAGGTAAGATTTTTCTCACCTATTATGCCAAACGCCAGTAAAATCAAGACCTACAGCAGACCAGGGACTGTTTGAGTGGAAGTATAAATTGGAAAATAAAACAAACTGTCGCCGCCAGCGCCCGCGCAGGCGCTGTGGCGTCCTGCCCCCGGGAGCACGGACTGTGAGGAATACAGTGGGCGGGAAATTTAAAAGCTTGAGTTCTGGCCTCTGGGCGGCTAAGCGGATGTGCGCGTGTGCGCAGTGCAGGGGCACCGCCGCAGTCGGCCTTCTCCGCATGCGCGGAAGGCCGGATGTGGCTCAAATTGATTGAAAGTGCGTGGTGCTGCAGCAATGGCGGCGCTCGGAACCCTAACGGGTAGTGGCAATTGGTTTTCTGCTTTGGCGCTCGGGGTGACTCTCCTCAAATGCCTTCTCATTCCTACCTAGTAAGGACCTGCACGGCCAGGGGCTGGGCGGGAAGGCCCCACGGTCGGTCCGGGAGGGAGGAAAATGTGTGTTATATCCCTGGTTATAAAGAGAGATGTTGGGTCGTGGTGGCCACTCCACCTTTGCTAAGCTTCCCACTTCTGCGGTTGTTACTTAGAACTAGAATATAGCCCTGGCTGGTCCTGTTCAGCCCCGTTGCTGTCTGACTTAGGGCAAGTACTCTGAACTTTTTGAGCTTCAAGGTCCTCATCCTCAATATGCAAATAAGTACATCCACCTCCACCATTCATTAAACAGGTATTATCAGCTGCCATGGGGCGCCAGCTCTGTTCCAAAACCTGGGGATGCGGTGACGTGGAGTTGGTTGGGGCAGACAAACAGGAAAGTTTCAGGTTGTGGTAAGATATATGAAGGATGAGGCCGCTGCGCCCGCCTGAAACCCAGCGGCTCTGGAAGCTGAGGCTGGAGGATCCCGAGTTCAAAGCCAGCCTCAGCAAGTTTGCGAGGCCCTAAGCAACTCAGCGAGACCCTTCGCTAAATAAAATACAAAATAAAAAAAAAAAAAGGCTGGGGGTGTGGCTCAGTGGTTAAGTGCCTCTGGGTTCAATCCCTGGCACAAAAACAAAACAAAAACCTTATATCAATTGTATAAATTAGTGGGTTTCACTGACAGTCTCATACACGTAAAAATTGTGCTTTGGTCGTATCCATCCGAGGTGATCTTTGAGTTAAAATCCCAAGTATGAAAAAGAGTAATGTGAAAAAAAGTTCAGAAATGAGAAAGGGTAGGTCTTTCCTACAACAGGAAAGAATTCTGGATACCCTGAACAGAAAGTAGCCTGTTGTGTCTAAATAGCAGTTAAGGAGGAAAAGTAGATATTAGCCAGATCACACAGTTAAGAAAACCATAGTTAGACTGTTGTATACAGAAAAGTTGTTTGCTGGGTCAAGACTGAAAGCATCAGAAGGGGAAACTACTACCAAATGTGGTATCTATACAACAGGTGCTCAGTATCAACATTTATTAACATTAGTTTCTGCCTTCCCTTTATCCACTTTCCTGATTTTTTTTCCCCTCATCCTTTTTCTCACTGCTCTTCAGCGTCTCCCACTTCCTAGTTTTAGGGTTTGCTTTATTGGTATCATTTTGATTTGAGCTCTTGATAATCTCTTGTTGGGTATGAAGAACTATATGTATAGAATATCCATACTTATATATGTAATTGTATAAGAATTGCAATATGGCAAAGTAACTTACAGGGGTATTGGTCACATGAAAGCAAATAAGAAACATCTTTCCATCTTACAAGCAAATTGGAAAGATCTTGCTAAAATATAAGAAATTCCTTTCATAATAAAATGAAAGGGATTTTTGGTTTTTTTTGCTTTGCTTTTTAAACTATAGGTCTGTGTGTATAAGGTCATATTTCTTGTTTTAGTTACTTCAGCCTAGAAATGTATCTTGAGTACTGCTGTAGGTCAAGGATTAAGAGTATTTGTTGTAGGAGAGCTTCCTAATTGAACTTTGAGTATTCACTCTGGCTATTTACTTATTTGTTTGTTTGTTTTTGTGATGCTGGGGATTGAACCAGGGCCTTGTGCATACAAGGCAAGCACTTTATCAACTGAGCTATATATTTTTTTATTCTAATTAGTTATACATGACAGTAGAATGCATTTTGACATATCATACATAAATGGAGTATAACTTCTCATTCTTCTGGTTGTACATAATATAGAGTTAGACTGGTTGTGTGGTCATATATGTACATCTGGTAATAATGTCCAATTCCTTCTACTATCTTTCATACCCCCATATTCCCTCCCTTCCCTTCACTCCTCTCTGACTAATCCAAAGTATCTCTGTTCTTCACTAGCCACCCACTTATTGTGAATTAGCATCCACATATCGGAGAAAACATTTGGCTTTTGGTACTTTGGGCTTGGTTTATTTTGCCTAGCATGATATTCTCCAGCTCCATCCATTTACCTGCAAATGCCATAATTTCATTCTTCTTTAAGGTCAAATAATATTCCTGTGTGTATATATACCACATTTTCTTTATCCATTCATCTGTTGAAGGGCATCTAGTTTGGTTAAATAGCTTGGCTATTGTGAATTGAGCTGCTATAAACATTGATATAGCTGCGTCACTGAAGTCTGCTGATTTTGAGTGTTTTGGATATAAACTGAGGAGTGGGATAACTGGGTCAAACGGTGGTTCCATTCCAAGTTTTCTGAGGAATCTCCATTGCTTTCCATAGTGGTTACACCAATTTGCATTCCCACCAGCAATGTAAGTATTCTTGCCAACATTTATGGTTGCTTGTATTCTTGATAATTGTCACTTCAGCCATTTATTAATCTTCACATTGCAGCCAAAGTACAATCATGTACCATAAAATGACATTGTTTTGTTCAAATGGACCACATATTATACAACTGTAACCCTGTAAAATTATATCATCTACATTGTGACCATCTTAGTTTATATGTGTACTTTCTATGATGTTTGCACAACTACAAATTGCCAAAGGATACGTTTCTCATCCTTGTTGTTAAGGGGTCCATGACTATAGTTACTTGCTATTTGGCATTATGTCTCCAATCTTGGGTTTTTCATTTTTTTCCAAATACCTTTTCAGTAAGTTAAAATTACTTTTGTTCTTCTTAGTTTCTTTGATAAATAGAAAAAAGGTGCTATGGTTTGGGGATATAGCTCAGTTGGTAGAGTGCTTGCCTTGCATGCACAAGGCCCTCGGTTCAATCCTCAGCACCACACACACACACAAAAAAAAAAAAAAAAAAAAAAAAGGAAGAAAGAAAAAAGGTGCCACAAGGCTAAAATTCTCCCTCTTTGATTTAGATTTTTGTAATGCTTTTATGAATATTTATAACTCTTCATTTGTTTTTGTTCAGGAAACATTTCAAAAACATCTACTATATTCCTACATAATAGTAAACAGAACACTAAAGTGAAAGACAGGTTTTTTTTGCTCAAATTGCTTATAGTCAAGATGGGGAAACAGACAAGTTCTGTCAAAGACTTATGGTTACCAAAACTTATCTCTTCTCACAATCTGACTAAAATAATGGCAAAATAATTATAAACCTAATGAGAAAGGATATCAGTGTATGAGAACATTCAGCAGCCTTTGAAAACTGGTAGAAGAATGATAACTGATTTAGCAACACAAAGGGACCTTCTGCCAGCATGCTTGCAGAGGATAGACAAGAAAAGAGTCTATATACCTTAAAGAACTCTAGAGGGCTTCAAAGTTTGAGTATATGGGACTCGAAATTGGAAAATTGGCTGACAGTCATTATACTTTATTTTTTTTTTTTTAACTGTGGTTCAGGGGATCCAACCCGGTCTTTGCATGTGCTAAGCAAGCACTCTAACACTGAGTTATATCCCCAGCTCAACAGTCAGTATACTTTTTTTTTTTTAATCTGAAGTCCTATAATACTGGACTGTATTTCCCTTGTAAGTGAGATTTCTCTCTGAGGACAGTAAATAGGGAAGTCTGGATTCAGAGTTAGCAGATTATATGGAAGGCGTAAGTAAGATAAAGGGAAGAAAATGAAGATTAATTGGAAGTCTATACAGAGTGGTCAATCCCCCACATCCCATTCTCCACCCCACTCTTATTCCCTCAACTAAGTGCAGAAGCAGAAAATCAGGTTGTTTTCTGGGGAAATTGAACAACCCCAGAGAAAAGATCTTTTGGGGATCTGCTACTAAAACTTAGCAGTATGTCTAGTTATCCCCCACAAAGTGAAGCCTCCAACAGTATCCAAAAAGAAACAAAATAACAGCAACCAAAAAAAAAAAAAAAAGGTAGTACAACTAAGAAAATGTCCCCACACTCCCTCATATCTTCTAGATGCGCTCTTCAGAGAGGAAAAAAGATAATATGGATAAAGACAGAAAAGATGCTATAAAATAGAGATGATGAGATAATGGAGTACTTTAAAAAGGAAAATGTAACTGGGCATGGTGTCAGACGCCTGTAATCCCAGTGACTCAGGAAGCTGAGGCAGAATGATCGCAAATTTGAGACCAGCCTCATCAATTTAACAAGGCCCTAAGCAACTTAGCAAGACCCTGTCTCAAAATATAAAAAAGGTTGGGGATGTGGCTCAGTGGGAAAGTACGCCTGGGTACAATTCTTGGTACCAAAAAATAAAAGTAAATGTAATTGCCAAAATTAAAATAAAAGGAATAAGGGAAAAGAATAAATAAAAATAAAATGTAAGGGAAAAGAATTAGAAGTACATTGTAGAATGCCTAACATTCAACTATAAAATTTTCAGGAAAAAAAATACACAAGACAGGAGAGGAGATAAATAATAAAATTTCCCAGAGCTGAAGGACACTTAAGTGCCCAGCATAATGAATGAAAAAAAAAAAGGCCCTCACCAGAACATCAGTTACTAAAAATTTTAGACTGCTAAGGATAAGAAGACAAAAGACTTCCAGAGATGAAGTGAAAAAATGAGATATCTGCACATCAACATTTTTTATAAAAACCAAATTCTGAGAAGCCTAGAATTCTATACCCAGTTAAGTAAAATATATCAGATGTATGAATCATAAATGTATATCACTGATTTTTACAGAGTGAATTTATCAATAAAGAATATATAGGGCCAGGTGTGGTGGCGCACACCTGTAATCCCAGCAGCTTGGGAGGCTGAGGCAGGAGAATCAAAGCCAGCCTCAGCAAAAGCAAAGCACTAAGCAGCTCAGTAAGATCCTGTTTCTAAATAAAATACAAAATAGGGTTGAGGATGTGGCTCAAGGGCGAGTGTCCCCTGAGTTCAATCCCTGATATCAAAAAAACAAAACAAAAAGAGCATCTAGGGCAATAAGCAGAATTTTATCAGAAACCCCACATGCTTCTCCATTCACTTCTCTGTCCTCATCAAGGATATTGGTTTTCTGACCTTTAACTCCATAGGTTAAATTTTTCCTGTTTTTGAGGTTTATACAAAAGAAACCATTCAAAATGTTCTGGCTCCTTTCACTCAATGTATGAGTTTATAGTTGGTTCATTCTCCCTCACCACCCTGACCCCAGTAGTGAGGGTTGAACCCAGGGGTACTTTATTTTTGAACTATACTCCCAGTTCTATTATTTTTTATTTTGAGATAGGGTCTTTCTAAATTGCCTAGGCTGGCTTTGAACTTGAGATCCTCCAGCCTTAGATCCAAAATCACTGGGATTACAGAGATAACATTGGGCCTGGTTTATATTTACCATTTTAGTAATTGGAACTGAGGAATTGTTAAAGCACAATATGCAAGTACCAATTCTAGTAACTATCACAGTAATGACATCACATTAGTCTCTGGAATACCACTGCGTACTTGTGAGAAAAGGAAACTGAAAAAACGGAAAGATAATATCTGAATGTTATGAAAATAAGTTTTGTCCTACAAAATTCCTGAAGGGGTCTCCTTGGGAGTCATACTTCGGGAATTGGTGCCCTATAGTATTCTATTATATGGATATGTATGATAGTTTAACCATTCTACTGTTCATGGACATTTGGATTATCTCCACTTTTATCTGTTGCAAATAATGCTGCTTTGGAACATTCTTAGGTCACATAAGTCTTTTAGTTTGAACATCTATAAATATATACCTAAAAATGAAATTGCTATGTTATCAGTTCAGTGGTGATTTTGAGGAATTGCTATGAAATTTAGGTGAGATTATCTCAGGAATTTGGGGCTATCTCTAGAAATCAAGAAAAAGACCTAGATTGTATATTGCAATTTATGAATCCTTAATGACAGTGGAACTACTATCATGTGAACAAGATTGTTTAGAGCAGAGTACTTTGCTTTAGAAGACCCAGAACTAAACTTAGGGGCACATCAACATTTACCTGATAAGTATGGAAAAGAAAAGCCTGGAGACTGAGAAAGGAGTGGCCAGGAGACTTAAGACAAAGTTGTTACTTGTGGAAAGGTGTAAAACATTGGAAAACAAACTGAGCTGTGTTGGGATAATCTGTTGACTTTGGTGAGTGGATATTCAACAAGAATGCATTGATCCTATCCAGGTGTAAAGTACTGTTCTAGATATGGAGGAGCAGTACAGTGCAGACAAAAATATTCTGGAGCTATTTGGATTTATTTATATATAGTGACAGGGATGTGGATGCAGTGAAAAGATAGGACTAGGACCTTTTTCCACTTCCTCAGACTGATGAGCTCCTCCTCATCCTTGAGGGTCCAGCTTTTATGTGAGGCTTTCTCCAGAAAATTAATTTTGTTAGAATTGTTTGTGAGCAATAAAAAGTAACTTCTGAGGAATGGCCTGGGAGCCTCCTATAAGCTTTTTCTCAGCCCTTTAGATAATTTTGATCCTTTTCACAGATTTCTAGATCTCCCAACAACTTTACAGAAGGTCAGGCCTTGTGATGTACAGATAAGTGAGGTTTTTCAGGATTATGTAATGCCTGTTTTTGTCTTTATAGGATAGTGAGCTGTGACTGTTAAGGGGCTGTTGATCCTTTTTTTTTTTTAATATTTATTTATTTTTTTAGTTATTGGCGGACACAACATCTTTGTTGGTATGTGGTGCTGAGGCTCGAACCCGGGCCGCACGCATGCCAGACAAGCGTGCTACCGCTTGAGCCACATCCCCAGCCCTGTTGATCCTTTTAAAAGCATAATTAAGAAAATAGAATTTATTAAATGTTTCAAAATCTCATTTTATTCATCTGATTGCTTTGGTAGCCATTCTACAGATTTTGAAGTACACCGCAACTGGCTTGCTATCACTCACAGTTTGCCAATATCACAGTGGTATTATGAGGTAAGTTTTAATTTTCATGTCTTTTATTTCTTTTAAGATGATATGTAAAATCATATAAATATTATTCATATTAAAACAAGTTTCTGGTGCTAGGAGTATAACTCAGTGATAGTTTGCTTTGTCGACCACCACAAAAAGAAAAGAAAAAATATATTAAAAATAGGGTTTTATACAACATAGATCTAATTAATCTTTACAAAAATTAATTGTGTGGTGGTGCATGCCTATAATCACAACCAACCCAGCAGGCAGAAGCAGGAGATCAGAAGGTCAAGGCCAGCCTCTACAATTTAGCAAGACTAGTCTCAAAATAAAAAGAGCCAGGCAGGGCTGGGGTTGTGGCTCAGCAGTAGAGAGCTCATCTTGCATGCACGGGACCCTGGGTTCGATCCTCAGCACCATGTAAAAAATAAATGAGTGAAATAAAGGTATTGTGTCCAACTCTTAAAAAAAAAAAAAAGAGCCAGGCATAACAGTTGCACATGCCTGTAATCCAAGTAACTTGCAAGGCTGAGGTAGAAGGATCTCAGGTTCAAGGCTAGCCTTGTCAACTTAGTGAAGCCCTAAGCAATTTAGTGAGACCCTGTCTCAAAATAAAAAATAAAAGGCAGTAGAGTGGAGGGCGGCACTGGAGTTGTGGCTCAGTGGTAGAGCACTTGCCTTGCACATGTGAGGCACTGGGTTTGAACCTCAGCACCACATAAAAATAAAATAAAGATATTGTTTCCACCTACAACTAAAAAAGTATTTAAAAAAAAAGAGAGAGAGAGAGATAAAAAGGGCCAAGGATGTGGCTCAGTAGTAAAGCACCCTGGGTTAAATCCCTAGTGCCAAAACCATATATGTGTGTGTGTGTGTGTGTGTGTGTGTGCGCACATTTTATATATATGTTTTATATATAAACACACACATTTTATATATATGTTTTTTTTCCTCAGTTCTGTTCTCTGGAACCATTAGAATCCCCTTACTTCAAAATGAGATTCCCAATCTATAAATTCTGAATTATATCATCTACCTCTCTTTTTTTTTTAAGGAACATTGGATTAAGAAAGAAGAAAAATTAAATTCCAGGCCTGGCTCTATTTATATAGACAGAGACAAAATATTTCATGTCTCGGACCACACTCTTTCACATGGCACATGTGAATAGATAGATAGGATAGATCCTGTCTATCCCTAGTATTTTGTGATTTTATGTGGAAAGGAATAATTAAAGGTAATATGTAGGTATCATGTAATATGCAAATCATTCTCTCCTAATATTTCTAGAAACCACATCTGTGTTTTTATTTCTGGATGAATATCTAAATTGCATGTGGTACTTCATGAAAAACAGACATCATTTTAGAAATATCCTAATCAAAAGCTGTAGTTTGCCATCAGGAAGGACACCCCCCCCCCATTTTTGACAGTACCTGGGATCAAATCCAGGACCTCGATAGGCAAGTGTTCTACCCCAGAGCTACATCTCTAAGCCCATCAATAATTTTTTAAGTTGAGTTTTCAGAAATAGCTTTTTGAGTTGTTTTGTTTTTGTACTCTGAGCAATTTTCCTATATGAATAAGTTTATTCTCACATGATAATACTTTATTTCATAGGAATGCTGAGGAACTTTAAATGATTGCATCAGCAAAAGGTATTTCAGTCTGCATGTATGGATACCAGCTAGAAGTAGTGTGTAGACTAATAGTCTAGAACTTGGGTAGTAGCTTCAGACTGCCTGGATTTGACTTTCAGCACTGCTTTTTAATGACTGTGCTGGGTGATGATGGGCAAGATATTTGACCTCTCAAATCCTCAGTGTTCCCGATTATGAAATAATATAAATAATTGTTAAGTTGAAGTGAATAAAACCGTGAAGCACTTAGCACAGTACTTGGAACAAAATGCTCAACAAATATTATTAATCAATTATTAATTAACATCATTAATGTAGTGACTTTCAGCCTATAAATGAAAAGGCAGTCCCCTATCTTGCCATTTTTCCTTTTTTTAATATTTATATTTTAGTTATAGGTGTACACGATATTTTTATTTTTATGTGATGTTGAGGTCAAGCCCCACGCATGCTAGGCAAGAGCTCCACCTCTGAGCCACAACCCCAGCCCTGCCATTTCTCCCTTTTTGACTGTTCCTTCTCAGCCTCCTTTGCTAACTCTTCTTTATCTGCACACCCCTTAAAAAGCTAGTACTCCCTGGAATTCTTTTTCCTTTAATTCTTTCTGGGTATCCTTTCATTTAGTCCTATAACTTTTGCCACTTCCCATTATCTTAGGACTTCTAAAACTGTATTTGTGCCAAAGGTATCTCCTAAATCTGTTATAGAAGAGGTTTATGCATGTTCTTGGCAACAAAAACCAACAAGAACCAAAACTCAGTGGTTTGGCAGAGACTCATAGGAGGAGATAAGGCTGGAAAGATATGTGCACTGGATCAGTTAGGATCTTATATGTCCCAGGAGAGTAGATGTGTGAAGAATGGATTGCTTTATGGAGTTCTTCTTAACTGGCCCCAAATTAAATTGGTCAGTTGGTCAGAAGAGACACCAGAAAGACCCTTAACAGGGCTGGAGTTGAGGCTGAGTGGTAGAGCACTTGCCTAGCATGTGTGAGGCACTGAGTTCTATTCTCAGCACCAAAACAAATATATGAATAAAATAAAAGTCCACTGATGTTTAAAAAAAAATTGAAAAAAGAAAAGACTCAGTAAAAAATTGTTAAATGAACACATTTCCTTTGAATCTTTATATGTACAAGTTGTGTGTTCAATATTTGAAGAAATATCTTTGTTGTGGTCACTTCTTCTTTTTTTTTTTTTTAATCTTTACTTATTTTTATGAGGTTGCTGAGGATTGAACCCAGTGTCTCACACATGCTAGACAGACATTCTACCACTGAGCTACAGCCCTAGCCCCTGCAGTAGCTTCTTGAGCTAATAATGCATTTGGAGTCAGAAGACCCAGATTTGAGTTTGGTCTCCAGCACCTCTTAGTTAAGTGATTCGGAAGAAATTCTAGCTAAAGCTGCATTGGCTTCCCAAAACTTATTTAGCTAAGAAGGTGCCCTTAGATAGTAATCCTTGAGGTTAAGAGGCCTTCTGGGCCTACTTTAGGAAATCTTTGTGTGGATTAGGGGTTATGAACACAGAGTCCCTGAGTAGTGTGAGATGATTAAAAATAGTAAAGAAAGTATAAAACTTTATTTTGAAAAAAGTGACTGTCTCAGGCAGTACAGTGTCCTGATTTTTTTTTTTCAGGGGGGTGGGGGGTATTGGAGATTGAACCCAAGAGCACTTTGCCATAAAACTATGAACTATATCTCCAACCATTTTTTATTTTTGAAACAGGGTCTGGCTAAGTTCTCAGGCTAGGCTTGAATTTAGGAAACTCGCAATGCTTCTACCTTAGCCTTCCTAGCCACTGGGATTATATGCCATGGTGCCAACCCAAATTCTTTTAATGCTTTCCACTTTAAAAATATATAACTATGTCAGTAAAATAAGACTGGAAAAACTTAGACTTCCAATAAAATAAATGATTCTTTAAGAGTAGATTGAGGGCTGGGTTTGTAGCTCAGTGGTAGAGCACTTGCCTAGCATGTGTGAAGCACTGGTTTGATCCTTAGCATCACATAAAAATAAACATATAAAATAAAGGGGTTCTGTCCACTTACAACTACCAGAAAAAAAAGTAGATTGAAGGACTTCGGACATAGCTTAGTGGTAGAGTTCCTCTTGCTTAGCATTCATGAGGCCCTGAGTTCAATCTCCTGTACCAAAAGTGAAAAAAGAGTAAACCAGGTGTGGTGGCTCATGCCCTTAATCCCAGTGACTCAGGAGGCTAATGCAGGAGGATTGCAGAGGCCAGCCTCAGCAACTTTGTGAGGCCCTGAGCAACTTAGTGAGACCCTGTCTCAAGAATAAAAAATAAAAAGGGCTGGAAATATAGCTCAGTGATAAAGCACCCCTGGATTCAATCCCCAATACCAAAAAAAGAAAAAAGTTTTTAAAAAAAGTAGATTGAGGTCTGTCATTTGGAATGTGGCTGGAAACTGCAAATGTTCATGAAATCTAGATATTGTAGACTTCATTAATATTGTAATTTCTTAGAATTACATGAGCAGTAATTTCTAAACTTCTTTGGATTATCCATACCCTATCAAGAAATCATTTTTGAGCATTGTCTATGCAATGTGTCTTTATTTAAAGTTATAAAGGCAATGCTCCATTAATACATAATTAAGATAGAAATTTTGGTGGGAGATACTGGGGATTGAACTAGGGGTACTCAACCACTGAGCCTCATCCCTAATCCTATTCTGTATTTTATTTGGAGACCAGGTCTCACTGAGTTGCTTGGTGCCTCACCGTTGCTAAGGCTGCTTTGAACTCTCAATCCTTCTGTCTCAGCCTCCCGAGTGGCTGGGATTACAGGCGTGCACCACCACGCCCAGCTAAGATAGAAATTTTATTAAAATATGTTTTTAGATGTTGTGGACCTTTATTTTATTCATTTCTTTATATGTAGTACTGAGAATCGAACCCAGTGCCTCACACATGCTAGGCAAGTGTTCTACCACTGAGCCACAACTCCAGCCCCTAAGATAGAAATTTTTAAAGAATGAGACTAAAACATAAAGTTTCTAATTTTTCTTTAGTTCAGTGGTCTATTTTATTTACACCCCACATTGGAAACTTGGAGATAGAGAAGGATATTTCATGAAGTAGAACTTAATGGATGGGTTCATAGCCTGAATGCTCTGATAGCTCCTCTGGTTTGCCTTACCTTATCTGTCTTCTCATTTTACTCCTACAGTGGGGAGCAAACAGGTTAGGACTAAAGTTTCATTTATCCTCATTGTGAGCAGAGGGCCTGGCTGGGTGTTCATGAGGCCCTAGGTTCAATCCCAGCACCATGGTAACCAAATAAAGGTCTGGGGTTGTAGCTCAGTGGTAGAATCTTTGTCTACCACATGTGAGGCACTGGATTCAATCCTCAGCACTACATATAAATAAATAAATAAAGTATTGTGTCCATCTAAACTGAAAAAAATAAATAAATTTTTTTTTATTGGTTGTTCAAAACATTACAAAGCCATCCATAGCACAAGAGTTAATAACAAGAATCAACAAATGGGACTTACTTAAACTGAAAAGTTTTTTCTCAGCAAGAGAAACAATAAGAGAGGTAAATAGGGAGCCTACATCCTGGGAACAAATTTTTACTCCTCACACTTCAGATAGAGCCCTAATATCCAGAGTATACAAAGAACTCAAAAAATTAGACAATAAGACAACAAATAACCCAATCAACAAATGGGCCAAGGACCTGAACAGACACTTCTCAGAGGAGGATATACAATCAATCAACAAGTACATGAAAAAATGCTCACCATCTCTAGCAGTCAGAGAAATGCAAATCAAAACCACCCTAAGATACCATCTCACTCCAGTAAGATTGGCAGCCACTATGAAGTCAAACAACAACAAGTGCTGGCAAGGATGTGGGGAAAAAGGTACTCTTGTACATTGCTGATGGGACTGCAAATTGGTGCGGCCAATTTGGAAAGAAGTATGGAGATTCCTGGGAAAGCTGGGAATGGAACCACCATTTGACCCAGCTATTGCCCTTCTCGGACTATTCCCTGAAGACCTTAAAAGAGCACACTACAGGGATACTGCCACATCGATGTTCATAGCAGCACAATTCACAATTGCTAGACTGTGGAACCAACCCAGATGCCCTTCAATAGATGAATGGATAAAAAAATGTGGCATTTATACACCATGGAGTATTACGCAGCACTAAAAAATGACAAAGTCATGGAATTTGCAGGGAAATGGATGGCACTAGAGCAGAGTATGCTTAGTGAAGCTAGCCAATCCCTAAAAAACAAATACCAAATGTCTTCTTTGATATAATGAGAGCAACTAAGAACAGAGCAGGGAGGAAGAGCAGGAAGAAAAGATTAACATCAAACAGAGACATGAGATGGGAGGGAAAGGGAGAGAAAAGGGAAATTGCATGGAAATGGAGGGAGACCCTCATTGCTATACAAAATTACATATAAGAGGTTGTGAGGGGAATGGGAAAATAAACAAGGAGAGAAATGAATTACAGTAGATGGGGTAGAGAGAGAAGATGTGAGGGGAGGGGAGGGGGGATAGTAGGGAATAGGAAAGGTAGCAGAATACAACAGTTACTAATAGGACATTATGTAAAATTGTGGATGTGTAACCGATGTGATTCTGCAATCTGCATTTGGGGTAAAATTGGGAGTTCATAACCCACTTGAATCTAATGTATGAAATATGATATGTCAAGAGCTTTGTAATGTTGTGAACAACCAATTAAAAAAAAGAAAAAAAAAACAATTTTACCCCAAATACAGATTGCAGAATCACGTCGGTTACACATCCACAATTTTACATAATGCCCTATTAGTAATTGTTCTATTCTGCTACCTTTCCTAACCCCTACTATCCCCCCTCCCCTCCCCTCCCAACTTCTCTCTCTACCCCATCTACTGTAATTCACTTCTCTCTTTGTTTATTTTCCCATTCCCCTCACAACCTCTTATATGTAATTTTGTTTAGCAGTAAGGGTCTCCCTTCATTTCCGTGCAATTTCCCTTTTCTCTCCCTTTCCCTCCCATCTCATGTCGCTGTTTAATGTTAATCTTTTCTTCCTGCTCTTCCTCCCTGCTCTGTTCATAGTTGCTCTCATTATATCAAAGAAGACATTTGGTATTTGTTTTTTAGGGATTGGCTAGCTTCACTAAGCATAATCTGCTCTAGTGCCATCCATTTCCCTGCAAATTCCATGACTTTGTCATTTTTTAGTGCTGCGTAATACTCCATGGTGTATAAATGCCACATTTTTTTATCCATTCATCTATTGAAGGGCATCTGGGTTGGTTCCACAGTCTAGCAATTGTGAATTGTGCTGCTATGAACATCGATGTGGCAGTATCCCTGTAGTGTGCTCTTTTAAGGTCTTCAGGGAATAGTCCGAGAAGGGCAATAGCTGGGTCAAATGGTGGTTCCATTCCCAGCTTTCCCAGGAATCTCCATACTGCTTTCCAAATTGGCCGCACCAGTTTGCAGTCCCACCAGCAATGTACAAGAGTACCTTTTTCCCCACATCCTTGCCAGCACTTGTTGTTGTTTGACTTCATAGTGGCTGCCAATCTTACTGGAGTGAGATGGTATCTTAGGGTGGTTTTGATTTGCATTTCTCTGACTGCTAGAGATGGTGAGCATTTTTTCATGTACTTGTTGATTGATTGTATATCCTCCTCTGAGAAGTGTCTGTTCAGGTCCTTGGCCCATTTGTTGATTGGGTTATTTGTTGTCTTATTGTCTAATTTTTTGAGTTCTTTGTATACTCTGGATATTAGGGCTCTATCTGAAGTGTGAGGAGTAAAAATTTGTTCCCAGGATGTAGGCTCCCTATTTACCTCTCTTATTGTTTCTCTTGCTGAGAAAAAACTTTTCAGTTTAAGTAAGTCCCATTTGTTGATTCTTGTTATTAATTCTTGTGCTATGGGTGTCCTATTAAGGAATTTGGAGCCCGACCCCACAATATATAGATCAGAGCCAACTTTTTCTTCTATCAAACGCAGAGTCTCTGATTTCATATCTAGCTCCTTGATCCACTTTGAGTTAACTTTTGTGCATGTCGAGAGGAGGGGATTCAGTTTCATTTTGTTGCATATGGATTTCCAGTTTTCCCAACACCATTTGTTGAAGATGCTATCCTTCCTCCATTGCATGCTTTTAGCTCCTTTATCAAATATAAGATAGTTGTAGCTTTGTGGATTAGTCTCTGTGTCCTCTATTCTGTACCATTGGTCCACCCGCCTGTTTTGGTACCAGTACCATACTGCTTTTGTTACTATTGCTCTGTAATATAGTTTGAAATCTGGTATCGCTATACCGCCTGATTCACACTTCCTGCTTAGAATTGCTTTTGCTATTCTGGGTCTTTTATTTTTCCATATGAATTTCATGATTGCTTTATCTGTTTCTACAAGAAATGCCGTTGGGATTTTGATTGGCATTGCATTAAACCTATAGAGAGCTTTTGGTAGTATCGCCATTTTGATGATGTTAGTTCTGCCTATCCATGAACAGGGTATATTTTTCCATCTTCTAAGATCTTCTTCTACTTCTCTTTTTCGAGTTCTGTAGTTTTCATTGTATAAATCTTTCACCTCTTTTGTTAGGTTGATTCCCAAGTATTTTATTTTTTTTGAGGATATTGTGAATGGAGTGTTTTTCCTCATTTCCGTTTCAGAAGTTTTGTCGCTGATATACAGGAATGCCTTTGATTTATGCGTGTTGATTTTATATCCTGCCACTTTGCTGAATTCATTTATTAGTTCTAGTAGTTTTTTTGTAGACCCTTTTGGGTCTTCTAGGTATAGAATCATGTCATCTGCAAATAGTGATAATTTAAGTTCTTCTTTTCCAATTTTTATGCCTTTAATTTCTTTCGTCTGTCTAATTGCTCTGGCCAGTGTTTCGAGAACTATATTGAATAGAAGTGGTGATAGAGGGCATCCCTGTCTTCTTCCAGATTTTAGAGGGAATGCCTTCAATTTTTCTTCATTCAGAATGATGCTAGCCTGAGGCTTAGCATAGATAGCTTTTACAATGTCGAGGAAAGTTCCTGTTATCCCTAGTTTTTCTAATGTTTTGAACATAAAGGGATGCTGTACTTTGTCAAATGCTTTTTCTGTGTCTATCGAGATGATCATATGGTTCTTATCTTTAAGTCTATTGATGTGGTGAATAACATTTATTGATTTCCGTATATTGAACCATCCTTGCATCCCAGGGATGAATCCTACTTGATCATGGTGCACAATTTTTTTGATGTGTTTTTGTATTCGATTTGCCAGAATTTTATTGAGGATTTTTGCATCTAGGTTCATCAGAGATATTGGTCTGTAGTTTTCTTTCTTTGAGGTGTCTTTGTCTGGTTTCAGAGTCAGGGTGATGTTGGCCTCATAGAATGAATTTGGAAGGGCTCCCTCTTTTTCTATTTCCTGAAATAACTTGGAAAGTATTGGTATTAATTCTTCTTTAAAGGTTTTGTAAAACTCTGCTGTATACCCATCTGGTCCTGGGCTTTTCTTGGTTGGTAGTCTTTTGATTGCTTCTTCTATTTCATCCATTGATATTGGTCTGTTTAAATTGTGTGTATCCTCCTGACTCAGTCATGGCAAATCATATGACTTAAGAAATTTATGGATGTCTTCACTATCTTCTACTTTATTGGAATATAGGTTTTCAAAATAATTTCTAATTGTCTTCTGTATTTCTGTAGCATCTGTTGTGATATTGCCTTTTTCATCCCGTATGTTAGTAATTTGAGTTCTCTCTCTTCTTCTCTTCGTTAGCATGGCTAAGGGTCTGTCGATCTTATTTATTTTTTCGAAGAACCAACTTTTTGTTTTGTTAATTTTTTCAATAGTTTCTTTTGTTTCAATTTTGTTGATTTCCGCTCTGATTTTAATTATTTCTTGCCTTCTGCTAGGTTTGCTGTTGTTTTGCTCTTCCTTTTCTAGGGCTTTGAGATGAAGTGTGAACTCATTTATTTGTTGGTTTTTCCTTTTTTTGAGGAATGACCTCCAGGCGATGATTTTCCCTCTTAAAACTGCTTTCATTGTGTCCCATAGATTCCTATATGTTGTGTCTGTATTTTCATTTATCTCTAAGAATTTTTTGATTTCCTCCTTTATGTCTTCTGTAACCCATTGATCATTCAGTAACATATTGTTCATTTTCCATGTGATGTAGGATTTTTCCTTCTTTTATCATTGATTTCCAGTTTCATTCCATTATGATCAGATAAAATGCATAGTATTATCTCCACCCCTTTATATTTACTGAGGGTTGCCCTATGGCATAATATATGGTCTATTTTTGAGAGGGATCCATGTGCTGCTGAGAAAAAAGTATATCCACTTGATGATGGTTGATATATTCTATATATGTCAGTTAAGTCTAGGTTATTGATTGTGATATTGAGTTCTATAGTTTCTTTATTCAACTTTTGTTTGGAGGATCTGTCCAATGGTGAGAGAGGTGTGTTGAAGTCACCCATAATTATTGTGTTGTGCTCTATTTGATTCTTGAACTTGAGGAGAATTTGTTTTATGAACATCACAGCACCATTATTTGGTGCATAAATATTGATAATTGTTATGTCTTGTTGGTGAATGGTTCCTTTTAACAGTATATAATGTCCTTCCTTATCCCTTTTGATTAACTTAGTCTTGAAGTCGACTTTATTCGATATGAGGATGGCCACCCCTCCTTGCTTACGAGTACTGTGTGCGTGGTATATTTTTTCCCAACCTTTCACCTTCAGCCTGTGTATGTCTTTTCCAATCAGATGTGTCTCCTGGAGGCAACATATTGTTAGATTTGTTTTTTTAATCCATGTTACCAGCCTATGTCGCTTTATTGGAGAGTTTAAACCATTAACGTTTAGAGTTACTATTGATATATGGTTTGTACTGCCAGCCATGTTTCATTATTTATCTTTTTTTTTTTAATTTAGTTTGTTTCTCCAGGATTAGTTCCCCCCCCCCCGCCCTCTGCCATTACCGAGGCACTTCCCACTGATGGTTTTGGTTGTTGATTTTCATTTCTTCTTTGTGTAGTGTTTTGCTCAAGACTCTTTGCAATGCTGGTTTTCTGGCTGCAAAATCTTTTAGCTTTTGTTTATCATGAAAGATTTTTATTTCGTTGTCGTTGAAGCTTAATTTTGCTGGATACAGAATTCTTGGTTGGCATCCATTGTCTTTCAGTGTTTGAAATATGTTGTTCCAGGATCTTCTCGCTTTCAGCGTCTGTGATGAAAAATCTGTTGTTAACCTTATTGGTTTACCCCTGAATGTAATCTGCCTCCTTTCTCTTGTAGCTTTTAATATTTTATCTTTGTTCTGTATATTGGATATCTTCATAACAATGTGTCTTGGCGTTGGTCTACTGTGATTTTGTGTGCTCGGTGTCCTGTATGCATCTACGATTTGTATATCCGTTTCCTTTTTATTTCTGGAAAGTTTTCTGTAATTATTTCATTCAGCAAGTTACTCATTCCCTTGGTTTGAATCTCTGTACCTTCTTCTATCCCGATGACTCGTAAGTTTGGTTTTTTTATGTTATCCCATAACTCTTGGATGTTTTTCTCGTGATTTTTTACCAGCCTTTCTGAGTTGGCTAGACTCTTTTCAAGATGATATATTTTGTCTTCATTATCTGACGTTCTGGCTTCTACTTGCTCCACTCTATTAGTGATACTCTCATTTGAGTTTTTAATTTGGTTTATCATTTCCTTCATTTCTAGAATTATTGTTTGATTTTTTTATAATCTCTATCTCCTGATAAAGATGCTTAACTTCTTCTTTTATCTGTTTATGTAATTCATTTTCAATGTGTTCTTTCACTGTTTGGATTTGCTGTCTCATATCCTCTTTAAGGTTCCATTCCATCTGTCTAAGGTGTTCCTTGAGTTCATTATATGGCCATTTTTCTGATGACTCTAGGTCCTCCTGAATATTTAGGCTGTCCTTCATTGTTTGTACTCCTTTCTTCCTTGCTTTTTTATGCTGCTCATGTTACTTCTTGTTCTGTTTGACTGCTGAGCTACTGTTTACTCTTACAAATTTATTTGATGCTGTCACCGCTGGTTTCAATGAAGTTATCTCCTCCGCCCATGATGTCAGTTCTCTGCCATGGTGGTATCCCATGCAAATGATGACCATTCGTTCCCTTTGCTGGGTGACCAATGCAATGGGTGGGTCCTGACTGTCTCTCCCATGCCCCGTTTCAATCCTGTAGCCACTGCCTATGAAGGCTCGGTTGGCTTTTACCTCTGTAAGTTCAGAAGGGCTGACCAGTTATTTCAGCGGGATCGTTAGTGCTGTCACAAGAAGCAAGCGAACCGGAGCTTGAATGCAGCCCATCCGGGCTCGGTGTGTGTTCTGAGAGGCCCAAACTGTTCGCCCCAGATCCACGTCAGCTCAGCATTGCCTAGTGATCCTGAGCAAACAGCATTTAGACAGTTTACGACTCCCTATGCCCACGCAGCTGAAGAGGTCAGAGACTTGATCTCTCCGTGCCCGCCGCCATGTTGGATCTCCGGGAATACTTCTTAACTCATTTTATAAGGCCAGGATTACCCTGAAAACAAAGTCAGCAAGTGCGGGACCGCGTCCCAGGGCAAGGCGCGAAGGGAAAGCGGCTCTGCTGACGCCCGCGGCGACCAGATGATTAAATTTTAAAATTTTAAATAAAAGTGAACAGAAGGAGTGCTAGAGATTCAGCTCAGTTGAAAGAGTGCTTGCCTCGCATGCACAAGGCCCTGGATTCAATCCCCAGCACCATAAAAAAAAAAAAAAAAAAAACTGAACAGAGAACTAACATTTTTTCTGAGTCTCTCTCACCTCATTTTTTATCACAGAGAGACCCTGAACAGCAGTCCCTTTGGGCAACCAGTTAGTATTCAGTAGACATGTAGTGCACTTCTAAATAAAGAATAGTTTCTCATTGAAAAGAGCAACAAGTGATTAATATCTTCAGCTCTTCTAGGTACAGGCCTTAGTTTGAGTTTGGGGGACAATGATAGTAATTTTTAAAATAAATTTTATTTTATTGATTGGTGCCTGGGATAGAACCCAGGACCCTATGAATGTTAACCACGCACTCTACCACTGATCTAACACCCCTAGCCAATAGTAATAATTTTAAGTGATAATAATATTATTATGTTTGTATCCAGCTTAATACCATATATATAGACTTTATAACTTACAAATAAGAGCATATTAGGTAAAATTATTTATATGTAATTATATATACACATGCATTATACATATATTTATATATATACATATATTATAATAATACTCATAATAACCACATGATGTAGGTACTACCATCCCTTTTGTATAGGTAAGAAAAATGGAGATTTACAGAAATCTAACAAAATATAATATTCTGAAGTTTATATGTTTTTCATATGATCTATAGCTTTATTTACTCATTAGTGACTGTTCACTCATTTAACTAATAGTTATTGTTAATAATATATCCAGCACTTAACTAAATTCAGGATACAAAATGACAAGGGGTGGTTTCTGCTCTCAAGGATCCTATAACCTACTGAAAAAAAGTAAAATAGCGTTTGTGTAGCATTTTGTTGTTTAGAAATATATTTCACATATATTACCTCATTTAATGTTCATAGTATCTCATGTTAGAAGTTGTGGAATTGAGTATGTCAGACAGAAATTGAACCTAAGCTGAAGAATCATTTGTTATGCTGCAGCTCTTCTTACAAGGGGTAGAATCATGTCTGAGCCATGTTTATTATTTCAAGGCTTCAGGTTAGTTTCCTTTGAAGTATAGTTGATTCTATACAAGGAAATTGAAGACCATATGAAATAACCTGGAAGACAAGTTTTAGTGTTCTGCTCGTTCTTAGGTAGGAATTGCTCTACATATTTAGGGCATTATTTTAAAAGAAATTCATTTCATTCATTCATTAAAAGGCCAGAAAGTGAAAAGGTTTTTAATTCTTTATATCTTTGTTTATTCAGTTACTTAAAATGTTTTATCTTCAATTTTTATCACAGGCAACTTCAGAGTGGACCTTGGATTACCCTCCTTTTTTTGCGTGGTTTGAGTATGTCCTGTCACATGTTGCCAAATATTTTGATCAAGCGATGCTTAATGTTCATAATCTGAACTACTGCAGCTCAAGGACCTTATTTTTCCAGAGATTTTCTGTCATCTTTACAGATGCACTCTTTGTGTATGCTGTCTACGAGTAAGTGGGAAATGTCATTCTGTGTGGAGGGTATTGAAGAAATATAGTATTAAATAGATTTACTTATTCCTGATTTGGGAGGAAACAAAGCTCATATAACAGAATACTGTGAGTAAGTACATGAGCAGTCTAATGTAATCTTGCAGAAGAAATTAGAATGAGGTCAGGTGGCAAGGCAGAGGTAGAAAAAGAAATTGTGATGTTGTAGGGGAAAAAAAGTAGACCAAGTAGAGTTCCAAGACCATTTCTCCCAGCCAGAATATCTCCACATGCTTTTCTTTCCTTCCTTGCAGCAGGCCCTCAGAGGCTTTTATGGCTGCCTTGTTCTTTGGGATGCACATAAACACTGTGCACATATAATCCATTGTGTTCATCACCAAAGCCTGCTGTTAGAAGTTTACATTCCGCTAAACTCAAGAAATCTTAGTATTTTTAGCTGTTATTTCTGGATTCTTTTCTTCATGAAGACTCTTCATTATGTTAACCTTTTTATATTTTATATCTTACATCTTATAACTTAGTTTTAAATAAATATTCATATATAGTATATCTTGCACAGTGACTTCCAAATATGTAAGTTTTCATTTAAAGTTGGCTTCCATCCTTTCATAAAACTTAAACCTGCCAGTGTGATTGTGACGGAGCAGTAACTAATGTCCGTTCAGTGACCCTTGGCATAAATGGATCCTTTCTATTAGTGAGACCCTCTAGACTAAACCCTTGTCCCAGTCAGGAAGAGTCCCTTGGGAATGTGTTAATCTCTGCTTTTCTCTTTGAGTAATTCCTGATTGACCTCCTTTTTTTCACTCTTTGTGACTTGGCAAAAGTTGGAAGGAAGATGATTTGTAGTATACTCCTTTTAACTCAAAATATTTGAATTCAAGCTCTTTCCAAGAAAGGGAAAGGGAGCAAAAATTAATTTCAAAGTAGGAAAAATAGTTAAATAAAAGCATCAAAATGTATATGCCGATTCCCAGAACCAGGCACTGTGGGTAGATTATTAATTTATTTAATTTTCTCAATTATTCTAAAAGGTTACTGTCCCTATTCATGAGGAAGCTGAGTCTTCATCAAGGAAAAGCAGTACCCTCTTTAACTGTCTCTATTATTGTTTTTTTGTTTGTTTGCTTTGGTACTAGGGATTGAACCCAGGGACATTTAACCACTGGGTCATATCCCCATCTCTTATTATTTTTTATTTTGAGACAAGGTCTTATTAAGTTGCTTAGGCTGACTTTGAATTTGTGATCCTTCGGCCTCAGCCTCCCATGCTGCTGGGATTATAGTCACCACCTCGCTGGGCCCTTTATTGTTTTTCAAATTAGCTGATATTCAAACGTAACACATTTTTAAACATATTTTCATAAAATAATACATCTTCTTTGGAAAAGCACTCATACAAACACAAAGTAAAAATGACCCTATTTTCTCCCTTCCATAATTGTTACTATTAACATTTTGATGTATATTTGGTCTCTTTGGGGCTTTAATATATATATATATATATATATATATATATATATATATATATATATATATATATTTTGGGTGGTGGTGATGCTTGCGGTTGAACCCATGTGCATGCAAGGCAGGTACTCTACCAAATGAGCTATATCCCCAGCCCTTACTATAATTTTTATAAAATAAAATAAAAATGGGATTATATTTTTATTACTTTTATTGTTACTTAATATATCACAACATTTAAATAGCATACAATTTTACATAAAATTTTTATAAAATTATTATTTGGACAAGCAAGAGTCTCAAGTTTGCTACTCCATTGGGGTTTGTGATTCAACCCAGGGGCTTGCACATGCTCTACCACTGAGCTACATCCCAAGCCCCTGCGTTTTTTTATTCTAAAGGACTGAAATAATATGTGTACTTTCAGTTTTCAAAAGACTTATTTTCGAGTTTTAGGTGACTTTTTATTTTATTTTTAATTAAATGAAGACTTATGATTAAGAAGAACATAGCTGAGAAAGACATGGAACCAGCCCTGAGTTCTTTGTCTCTGCTGCCACCTTTATAAGCAACTAAGAATAGCATGGACAGTTTGTCAGTAATGGCTTGTAAAATGTCATAGTGTACTCTGCAGAAGTATCGTGTTGTTCTAGTGAAAAATCAAAGTTTTCATTTCATTCCTGATGAATCAATAGGTGCTGTAAATGCATCAATGGAAAAAAGGCGGGTAAAGAACTTACAGAGAAACCAAAGTTTATTCTTTCAGTGTTACTATTGTGGAATTTCGGATTGTTAATTGTGGACCGTATCCTTGATACTCTGTGTAATATTTTCCTTATGTCTTCTAAAGTATACTAATAAGATTAAATCTTTTAATAATTATGATTTCTAAATGTGAACTTCTTTTGAAAATTGGCATCAGGTGAATTAATGGGCTTCTAAAACTATGCTTTCTGCCCTTTATTAGTGGACTCTGGCTGTTGGAACACTTTGTCCCTGAGAAGTTAGCGGTAATATATGAAAATCTCTTAAACTATTCTTAAAGAGCTGTGGATGTGGCTCAACGGTAGAGTACTTGCCTAGCATGCGTGGGGCCCTGGGTTCAATCCCCAGTACCACAAGAAAACAAAATCAGTAAAACAATATGCTGATACATACATGAGAGTGTGTGTATATGTATGTATTTTCACATATATGTGTATGCTCAAGTTTGTCAGCTGTCTTTTTTCTTCTTTTTAATTTGGCACTGAGGATTGAATTATATCACCACATCCAGCTGTTTTGATTAATTAAATGGTACTGAGGATTGAAACCTAGGTGCTTTACCACTGTGCTACATCCCTGGCCCTTTTTTTTTTTTTTTTTTTTTTTTTAGGACAGGGTCTCACTAAATTGCCCAGCCTGACCTCAGAGTTGCAGTTCTCCTGCCTCAGCCACTGGTATTACAGGCATGTATCACCATGCCCAACTGTTAACTGTTTTTAGATTAAACTAATATATATTAAATAGTTTATAACACATTAGACTAAATACCTCTTATAGGAAAGGATGTTACATGTAGGAGCAGCCAGACCTTCATGCTTTCCTACCATTTTGGCTTACTACCTATTAACAGGCAAAATTCTTAAATTCAGAGGATCTTTATGTAATTAAAATCCTAATGATAGAAATCTAATAGTTTGCAATTTTCATAAAAGTAGATTGGTGTAGAGAATACTTGGACTTTGTTTTTAATCTGACCTGCACTTAAATCATAGTTATGTTGTCACTGTAGCTTTAGGACCATGAATAGTCTCAAAAAAAAAGAGTTAGAGGTGTAGCTCAGTGGTAGATTGCCCTACCACTAAGCATCAATTCCTAGTACTACAATCAATCAATAAATGGTAATTCTGAATACCTCACAAATTCATTGTGAAGCTTAATAAATAAGATTGAGTATGTCAATGGAATATTACTCAGCCATAAAGAAGAATGAAATTATGGCACTTGCAGGTGAAAATATGGACCCAGAGACTACCATGCTAAGTGAAATAAGCAAATTCCAAAAAACCAAAGGCCAAATGTTCTCTCTGATATTCATATGCTACCTCACAATAAGCAGGGGAAAGGAAAAAACAGTCGTTAACTGATTAGACAAAGGGGAATGAAGGGAAGGGAGAGGAAAGAGGGATGAGAATGGGAATGACAGTAAAATGGATTGGACATAACTTTCCTGTGTTCATATGTGAATACACGACCAGTGTAACTCCACATCATGTACAGTCCCAAAAATGGAAAGTTATACCCCATGTATGTATAATATGTCAAAATACATTCTACTGTCATGTATAACTAAAAATAACAAATAAAAACTTTTTTAAAAACATTTATTCTTTAGTTGTAGGTGGACACAATACCTTTATTTAATTTTTATGTAGTGCTGAGGATTGAACTCAATGCCTCACTCATGCTAGGCGAGCACTTTTCCTCTGAGCCACAACTCTAGCCCCCAAATAAAACATTTTTTAAAAAAAGATTGTGTATTACTTCAAATTACATCAAACAATGAAGTGCTGCATGCTAGCAGCCTTAAATGGCTATTAGGTACCTCCATTTTTCAACCCTAATTCTGAAAAACGAAACAAAATGTAAACTGGTGGGTACACACCTATAATCTCAACAACTCGGGACATTGTGGCAGCAGGATCACAAATTTGAGGCCAGTCTTAGCAATTTATCCAGGCCTTGTCTCAAAATTTAAAAATAAAAAGTACTGGGAAAATAATTCAGTGTTAGACTACTTGCCTCTGGGTTCAATCCCCAGGACCCCACAAACATCAAAACAAAATAGAAACTTCTTGCACCTTAACTGATGGTGGTTAAGTTAGGAAAAATAGGAAAGATTCTGTTTTTCTTCTTAAACATTAATTTTAGAAGATTTTTTTGACTCTTTATGGAAAACATTTATGAGAAGTCCAAATTATTAGTAGTATATTTGTCTTTAAGGAAGCATTTGCAATTTCCAAAATCGTGGATTTTGCAGGGAAATGGATGGCATTAGAGCAGATAATGCTAAGTGAAGCTAGCCAATCCTTAAAAAACAAATGCCAAATGTCTTCTTTGATATAAAGAGAGCAACTAAGATCAGAACACAGAAGAAGAGCATGAGGAAAAGACTAACATTAAACAGAGACAAGTGGGGTGGGAGAAAGGGAGAGAGAAGGGAAACTGTATGGAAATGGAAGGAGACCCTCATTGTTACACAAAATTACATATAAGAGTTTGTGAGGGGAAAGGGGAAAAAAAAACAAGGGAGAGAATTAAACAACAGCAGATGGGGTAGAGAGGGAAAATGAGAGGGAAGGGGAGGGGAGATAGTAGGGGATAGGAAAGGTAGCAAAATACAACAGTCATTAATATGGTATTATGCAAAAATGTGGATGTGTAACCGATGTGATTCTGCAACTTGTATTTGGGGTAAAAAATGGGAGTTCATAACCCACTTGAATCAAATGTATGGAAGATGATATGTCATGACCTTTGTAATGTTTTGAACAACCAATAAAAAAAGGAAGCATTTGCAATTTCTATATTCATTTGGTGGTCACTGTTCATTATGAATTTGGGGTCTTCTGATGTGTTTCCTTGACATATATCCAGATATTCATTTCCAGTACAATGGATTCCTATTTGGATTAATGCTGCTCTCCATTGCACGGTTATTTCAGGTAAATACAAAGTGCCTAATTAGATTTTTCTCCCTTTAGTTTATTGCTTATGAAGACAACATTGTAGTGGGTAATTTTTATTTGACCCCTTGCTTAGGATTTCCAAGTGCTATAGACATTTTTATTGGGTATTCTCAAAAATTCCATGTTCTCTTTTGACAGTAATTTTCTCCATCTTACAGATGAGAAAATTATACTCTAAGAACTTATTAAGAGTGTGGGAGGCTTGAATTTAATTTGAGTTCTATGTTAGGTTGATACTATTTCCATAGGAATGAGATCTCTAGCAGTTTTTACAGTGTGCTAACTATGATGGTGGTGCTTTACCATAAAAGCTTATAGAATAGTGTAATGGAAAATAAAAGACCTGGGTTGAAATCCTGACTAACACTAATGAGCACACAAGTGCATTTGCTGTTTCAGATTCATTACGTAGGATATCTCACTGAGGCTACCTTACAAACAGTCTGTGAAGTTGTCTTAGCTATTATCCTCCTTTTATAGAGGAAGAAATCAGAAATTCAGATTTCTAGGTGACTCTTCAGTTCTGGAATTGATATTTAGGAATCTCCCAAGGAATTTTCTTAAACCATCAGGTTTGAGAATCACTGCCCAGGGACAAGTCATTGAACCATCTTACCCTTTGTTTTCTCATCCATAAAATGAAACTTACCCCCTTGGTTCTTTTTTTGTAAAATGGGGTTTCCTATCACAGGGACTTTGGAAAGATCAAATTTGGTATCTGTTTTAAAGTACCTTGTCAGCTGTAGGGGCTGGGTGTAGCTCATGGTAGACTGTTTGCCCAGCATGTGAAAGGCCCTGGGTTTTAACAACAGCACCACAAAAACATAAATAAAAATTTAAAGTTCTTGGTCAACTCTAAATGCCTAGATAAACATTTGGCTGGGGGCGGGTACCAGGGATTGAACTCAGGCACTCAACCACTGAGCCACATCCCCACTCTATTTTGTATTTTATTTAGAGACAGGGTCTCACTGAGTCATTTAGCGTCTTGCTTTTGCTGAGGCTAGCTTTGAACTTGTGATCCTCCTGCCTCAGCCTCCCGAACAGCTGGTATTGCGGGCATGTGCCATTGCACCCAGCTAGATGAACTTTCTAGCTATAAAAAGCCACAAAGTGCGTGGAACATATTGGTGTTCGGTGAATGATTACTGGATGGTTGTTGAACAAATGAACTAAAATTTGACTGTAGAATCAACTAGACTTTATTTGGATTTTAAATTAAGTTATGAAAATGGAAGCATCCCATTCTATTTCCTTATTATTCCTAAACTTACCTATTCTGGACCACACCTGATAAAACAGTAAGAAAAGAAACTTGGCCTTTTATGGTCCCTTTGGCAGTTTCCCTTACTGAACACCAGGACCATTACCACATTTGATCCTTCCAAAATTCCTGTGAGATAGGTAGAATTCAGACTTCTTTAATTATAGTTAACTTGTTTTTATTTTGATTGTGGTTTTGTTTCTTAAAATACCTGTATTTCTAGGTAGTTTGTTAGGATCAAGTGCTATACCTGGTACCTTCAACCTATAACAAGTTACCTGATATGTAATAGTAATATAAGATTTAGCCAGGGATGGTGGCATGTGCCTTTAGTCCCAGCTACTCTGAAGGATGAGGCCCAAAGATCTCTTGAGCCCAGGAGTTCAAGACCAGCCTGGTTAACATTGCAAGGTCCCATCTTTTTAAAAAAAAAAAAGATTAAATTTTTTAGTATAGCATCATATATATTCATACTCTTTTTTTTTTTTTTTTAAGGAGAGAGAGGGAGAGAGATAGAGAATTTTTTAATATTTATTTTTTAGATTTCGGCGGACACAACATCTTTGTATGTGGTGCTGAGGATCGAACCCGGGCCACACGCATGCCAGGCGAGCGCGCTACTGCTTGAGCCACACATCCCCAGCCCATATATTCATGCTCTTATTCCCAATTCCTCTTTGGAAATCCACGTATTATAAGACTTTTTAAGGGGTGAAAGTAATTGAATTCTTTTGTCTATAGCTCGTTAGGGAGGATTTGTAATATGTTGTTATTAATGATACATCCTGTATCTCAAGCATCAGGCTTGGTACTTAATAAATATTTGTTGAAATAATGAATTTATGAACCCACTAGGCTAAGTATTAGAATCACTTGCCTTTGTATTCCTCCTTATATTGCCTGTAAAATATTTACCTTCAATTTTATAACTTTTTTTTTTAACTGTACTACAGATTGAATCCAGGACCTCACACACACTATGCAAGCATTCTACCACTGAGCTATATTCCCAGAGATACATTTGTATGATTTAAATTTTCTATAATAAAAGTTTTACAACTGGAGACATAACTCAATTGTAGAGCGCTTGCCTGGTACATGTGAGGCCCTGGGTTCCATCCTCAGTGCTGCGGAAAAAGAAAAAATGAGGCAGTCATACAGAAGTAGAGCAAATAGAACAGTGATCTACAGATACAAGTGAGATTATTTTTAAATATATCCCAAATAGCATATTTCGTTTATATTTTAGAATATATTTATTTGAAAATTGACATTGTTGGGCTGTGGCTCAGTGGTAGCGCACTTGCCTAGCATGTATGAGGCACTGGGTTTGGTTCTCAGTACCACGTATAAATTTAAAAAAAGGTCTATCAACAACTAAACATAAAAATTAAAATAAAAAAAAATATTTGACATTGTTTTAGCTGGATGCATAGAGCAAGTCTGTAGTCCCAACTATTCAAAAGGCCGAGACTAGAGGATCATTTGAGCCCAGGAGTTCAAGGCCAGCTTAGGAACATAGCAAGATCCCCAACACTTCAATAAAACAAACTAACAAAATACTTTCTTTTCTTTTTTGTGGGGTGGGGCACTGAGAATTGAACCCAGGGCTCACATGTGCTAGGCAAGCCTTCTACCGAGTTAAATCCCCAGCCCTTTTGTTTTCTGAACTGGTTCTCAGTAGCCCAGGGTGGCCTCAAACTTGTGATCCTCTTGCCTCAGTCTCCTGAGTAGCTGCTGTTATAGGTGTGTGCAACCATCCCTGGATGTTTTTCTGTTTTTCAGTAAAAATTTTGTGAGTAATCACAAAAGTTGTAAAAATAATACAGAGTTCCTGTGTATTCCTCAACTATTTTCCCCTAATGTTACCATCTTACTTGACCACCAGTTTTCCACTCATGTCCTTTTTCCTCTTTCAGGATTCAATCAAGGATACTAAATTATTGCAATTTCTTTTACCTTGAGTTTTAAAGTAATATTTCCCTTTTCAATCTTCTAGAAAAGGCATGTGGAAGGAGCATTTTTCTTTGCCGTTCTCCTACATTTCAAGCACATCTACCTCTATGTAGCACCAGCTTATGGTATATATCTGCTACGCTCTTACTGTTTCACTGCAAATAAACCAGGCAAGTTTTACTAATAACAAAATGTTTTTTTGTTTTCTTCTTTAACTGTATTGACTTAGTGCCTTACTGTATAAAGTTTTATGAATCACAACAGATATTTCTCATCTATTGATCCTATTGACTCTTTACCCATCCTGACTTTTCTCTGTTCTTTCAATATCATAAAGACAAATAGCCCAAAGGGGATACTTCTAGTTATTATTGGGTTATATTTCTCCAAGCTGCTAGTTAATGGTAATGTTCCTTTTCTGTAGATGGGTCTGTCCGATGGAACAGTTTCAGCTTTGTCCGTGTTATTTTGCTGGGACTTATCGTTTTCCTGGTTTCTGCTCTTTCACTGGGTCCTTTCCTAGCCTTGGTAAGCCTGTTTATTTTTTTCTTCTTTTTTAAAAATAAAGAAATACATGTGTTTGTCATTGTTTAGTAGAAAATTATAAAGCCAGAAATATATGAAATAAGTAAAACTACTCATTTCTTACCCCCTCCCCTTTTTGACTTTCACAAAACTAGGGTAGTACCGTTTCAGACATTGTTGTGCATATTCAAATGTGTACATGTATGTATATACATGTATATGTTAACTGTATATTATACACACAGATATGTGCAGAAGTGATCCTCATTATTTGTGGATTTTTTATTTTCAAATTCACATACTTGCTGAAATTTATTTCTAACCCCCCAAATCAGTATTTTTATAATCTTTCAAATACAGCAAAATGCCTAGAAGAGATGTTCAAGTGTTTCTGTTTTCCTGTTGCTCCCCACCCTGAAGTCAGTTTTAACTTCTACTGAAACTGAAAAGTACCATATCTCTTATAGACTTTCCTGCTCTCCCCTTCACTCCAGTAAACTTCTGAATTCTCCTTTGCACCTTACAAATTCTTTCATTACTGTTTACTTCATAATAGTATGGAACTTGTATTCAGTGTTTTCTTATGTGTCTTGCCCCATTGACTGGTTGATAAGATTAGATTAAAAAAGATCTATAAACTGCTCAGGATCATACAATTTTTTACTTAAAGGAACAAACTGGTACAGACCTTATAACTTTCTACACATTGTGCCATAGACAGCTTTCCAATTTTGTTTTTGACATTGGGAAAAATTGATGACTGTTCAATCACTTCTTTTTTTAACAGAACCAGCTGCCTCAAGTCTTTTCCCGACTCTTTCCTTTCAAGAGGGGCCTCTGCCATGCATACTGGGCTCCAAACTTCTGGGCCTTATACAATGCTTTGGACAAAGTTCTGTCTGTCATTGGTATGGTATCATATCTTTTCAAAACTTAGACTGTGAATATTGATAGGACTGGTCACATCCAGAAATATGTTGTGAATGTGGCTGAATTGTTTTTTCTCCAGTCCTGCATTTAGCCCTCAGGATGAACAGAGGAAACATTTCTTGGGACTGAGGTTTAGTTCTGTAAACAAATTGCATTCTTTAAAAAAGCTCCTTGTGGAAATGGAATTCTTTCCTTGGTAAAAAACAATATATAGATACTTCAGAGGTAATTTTTGCCTGAAGTAAAACATTCAGCAGAAATAACCTTACTTTTATACTTAAATATATGAAGAAGCAAGAATAGAGAATGTATAAATTGTGACTGAATATTAAGCCAATAAGGAAAATGATAACCATGCATTTTAGCATGAGATGAAAAGAAATGAAAAAGCCCAGTCTATATGTTTTCCTTCCCCCCCCCCCCCCCCAGTTCTGAGAATTAAACCCAGGGATGTTTTACCACTGAGTTACATTCCCAGCCCTTTTATTTTGAGACAGAGTCTCACTGAGTTGCTTAGGGCCTTACATAGTTGCTGAGGCTAGCCTTGAACCTGAAATCATGTTCCCAAACCCCAGGCATGCACCACCACACCTAGCTTTCTTTTCCTTCTTGAGATGCAATCTCACTGTATTGCCAAGGCTGATATTGAACTCCTGGGTTCAAGTGATTCTCCTTACTCAACTTCCTAAGTGATGAGACTATACAGACACATACCATGCCTGGCTTAGGCAATGCATTTCATGTTTGTGTTGTAATGAACACTAATGTACACCTTGAGATGGTTATGTTAAAAATAACTCACTATGGGCGGGATTTGTGGCTCGGTGGTAGAGCGCTCACCTAGCATGTGCAAGGCCCTGGGTTCGATCCTCAGCACCACATAAAAATAAATAAATAAAATAAAGGTATTGTGTCCAACTACAACTAAAAAAAAAAATAACTCACTATGGAATAACTCATTCCCGTCTATGAATCATGCCCACCCTGGTGAGAAAAAGCAGGACAGGGCCAATTGCCTTATCTGAACCGAGAAACTGCTATACTTTGTATATCTACCTCCTCAAAGATGTCTCACATGGAAAGTCAGTGACAAGTTAGGCAACTGTGTTGCAGGGAAATAATTGTTAACTTTTATTAGAGAATCAACGGACTGAAGGGGACAGAGAAAGGGGTGAATAAGCAGAAAATATTTTAGTAGTCTACATCTTTTCTTCAAGATTTATGGGGCAGGGGGCGGGGGGTATGCTGGAGAGTGAACCCAGGGCCTTGTGTATATGAGGCAAGCAATCTACCAACAGCTATATCCCCAGACATCCCTCAAGATTTTTATTTTTAATTTTTTTTTTTTAGTTTTGTACCTGAAGATGGAAAGAATTTTATTTTTACATGGTGCTGAGGATCAAACCCAGTGTGTCACACATGCCAGGCAAGCACTCTGCCACTGAGCTACAGCCCCACCCCTCTCCCTCAAGAGGGAGATTTAGTAATGGCATTTAGAAGGGCTTTGCAGGTGCTCAAACTATCTGTAACTGTCCTATTACTCTGGTGCTTGTTTGAGAAGGAGCTTGCATCATTACTCCAAATTTGGTTTATTTAACAAGTTTTTTTTTTTTTAAACTCCTTTGTTCAGAGGAGACAACATCCTATCATTTCTGTCTTTAAGGGAACATAGTATAATAAAGGAAATGAGCATGAAAACAAAAACAGTGTAGTATACAAACACTACAATAGAAAGCTTACAAGAAAATCATCTCTGCTTTTTGATTTAGGAACTAAGATGAATAAGTGAATTAGGAGTTAATTTGGCAAAACAAGTAGATCATTCTAAGCAAAGAGTAGCCTGAGCAAAAGGACACAGATGTTGAGAGTGATATGTTGAGGACCCATAGTTAGTTCATGATAAGCAGGCCACATTTAACAAAGAAGAGATGAGGCTGGAGAAGTAAGAAGGAGCTAGATCATGGAAGACTTCGTATTTAAGATTATGGACTTTCTCCTATAAGAAATGAAAGATTCAGGCTGGGTATGGTGGCGCACACCTTTAATGTCAGCAGTTTGAGAGGCTCACACAAGATGATTCCAAGTTCAAGGCCAGCCTTAGCATCTTATCGAGGTCTTAAGAAACTTGGCCAGACCCTGTTTCAAAATATTGAAAAATAAAGGGATGGAGATGTAATTCAACAATAAGTGCCCCTGAGTTTAATCCCTACTGCCAAAAAAGGAAAAGAAATTACAGATTCAAAGTTGGGATTTGACATAGTCTGCATTCTAAAAACTTGCTTCATTTAAGAGGTAAGAGCAGATTATTGTTTACATATTACCTGCCCACAAGATTCCTGTAGGCTGCCACAGTTCCCCATTTCAATGCAAACAGCTACTTTATAGATTATAACTTAAAGCAAGAGGCATTCTGCCAGAGGTAGGACAGTACAGACTTAAATTCATGAAATCTTGCTTTAAGAAACAAAATTTCTCAAGGTAATTATGGAGTCCCATTAATTACAAATATGTGTGTGTATGAGTGTGTGTGCGAGTGTGTTTGTTTATTTATTCTCTAGGTTTGGAATTGAAACTTCTTGATCCCAACAAGATCCCTAAGGCCTCAATGACAAGTGGTTTGGTTCAGCAGTTCCAACATATAGTCCTTCCCTCAGTGACTCCCTTGGCAACACTCATCTGCACTCTGATCGCCATATTGGTAAGAATTCAGCTGGTATTACTTGAGTTTTCTCTGCTTTTCTGTTGCGTGGCTGATTGAATTTCAACATGAAGGTTTTCAGACTGCAGGGTGAATTCCATGGCTGTAATCCTGCAGACTGAAGCATTTCCTGGCAACTCTTAGAGAAACTTTGTACATGGTAGGGAAGGATTGCCAATAAAGCCTCTGCAAGATTCTTGCCAGTGGCTGTTAGACCATCTGTCCACCCTGGGGTGAGGAAAAAAGAAAGCCCATAGAGAAGACATGAACCATGCTGTGAAGAAAGAGGAAATCTTTGTGGCAGATCATCCAGATTGTTTTGTTTTTCTCATCCTAGCTAAATGATCAGCATTCCAAATATGTCTAGATGGCATGGATATTTTGTCTTGATATAGATAATGAGCTGAGAAAGTCAATAGTGACTCTTTGCATATCAGTTGAGTCTGTTGAGTCAGATGCTGTTAGAGCCTTCATTCATTGTTAGTGATCATGGTGACTTCAATTTTGTGATATAATTTCAGTAAAATTCCAATAAATTCAATCCTGTTGATGATTATGCTCAGTGTTAATTTTCATTTCCGAACTTATTTGCAAGACACCTGACTCCACTTAGGTACGTGGCTGTACTAGTATGTAGATAACTAAACTCTGCTGGCCTACTTGTTCACATGTTTTCACTGAGGTCAAAACCTTTTTTCAAAAATCTCAGCCTAGTAAGCTGCGTATAGAAGCAGTAGTTTTATTGTAAATTGTACTCCAACCCCAAAAGGTACATGTTTGCTTATTAATTTGGTAACATCTAACTTATTAGCCCCAAAATATCTGAACTTTGTAGTTTCATCTAATAGATTGAGCTAATACTAATTATAAAGATATAAATCATTATACTGTATATCCAGAACTTAATTGTCATTTGTTAATTTTGATAATTAGAATTGCTTTTAATGAGTTAAATATACACTTCCAAATGCCTGCTTATTCTGAGTTATTGCTTTCATGTTAATGTTTGTTGGACTATGGGGCTGGTGTTGCAGCTCATTGATAGAGCGCTTGCCTAGCACATGTGAGGCACTGGGTTTGATCCTCAGCACCACATAAAAATAAATAAAAAATAAAATGAAGATATTATGTCCACATGCTACTAAAAACAAAAAAAAAAGATTACATTAAAAAAATGGTGGACTATGCACACTGTGATAAATTACACCAATTTAATAGAGACTTGTCTATTATTTTTCAGCATTAATACAAATTGCATTTGCCTGATCCTGTCAAGCTGGGATTTTAAATGACACTGAAATTTTATCTTTATTTATTATTTCTAGCCCTCCATTTTCTGTCTTTGGTTTAAACCCCAAGGGCCCAGAGGCTTTCTCCGATGTCTAATTCTTTGTGCCTTGAGCTCCTTCATGTTTGGGTGGCATGTCCATGAAAAAGCCATACTCCTCGCAATTCTCCCAATGAGGTAAGCACATAGCTTAGTCAGTCTGCATTTCTGGCATATTTCACGGTGTCTTGCTGTTTTCCATTTGCTCTGCTCCTTTTTGTCATGTTCATCAGGGTAGGCAAAGGCAAAGGAACAGTTCAACAGGACAGGAATGTTTACTTGGGATCCCTGGGCCCATGAAGGTTCCAAGGTATGCAAAAATGCATGTGATGTTTCTACATTTTTTGGTAAAAATACTGTAATAATTAAATATCATGATAGGTGTGGATGTTGAACGGCAACATGGTTTAGAAAAAGCCTGGGCTTTGGCAATATCTCCTGTTAAAATAAAGTCCCATGGTTCCTTGTTAAGTGTTAGTTAAAATAAGGATTGAGACCATTCTGTAATAATTCTGTAATGTTTAGATTCCAGAAGTAGATTTTCCAATACTGTTTGTTTGCTTTATTATCATTATTATTATTATTTTGCATTCTTCCTTTGAGCCTCTCAACAGTCTTTAAGATAATTAGAATAAATGGGTATCATCCCCTTTCTTAACATCTGTAGAAACTAGGGCTCAAAGAATTTATGAATCCCCTGCCCTATTTTGTATTTTATTTAGAGATAGGGTCTCACTGAGTTATTTAGTGCCTCACAGTTGCTAAGGCTGGCTTTGAACTCTCGGTCCTCCTGCTCAGCCTCCTGAGCCACTGGGATTACAGGTGAGCACCAACACGCCCTGCTAAAAAGAAGCATTTTAAAGGTAGTAGTGTCCATTTTATGTACAATTGAAACCCAATAGATAGATGATAATGGAATTGGCCTTTTTTTCTTGGATGTTTTTCTCAAATCTTGAGAAATCATTTAAAACTCTAAAAGAACATTAAAGCAAATTTTTCAGGTCAGTTTATGGCTTCTCTGGGTTTATTTAGCAACATGAAATTGTCAGATTAAAAAGTAGAACAGTTTGGGTGTGGTGACACACACCTGTAATCCCAACAGCTCAGGAGAATCACACATTCAAAGAGTCTCAACAGTGACCTTGTCTCAAAATAAAAAATAAAAAGGTCTGGGGGATATGGCTCAGTGGGAAAGCACCCTTGGGTTCAATCCCTGGAGCCCCCTCCCCCCAAAAATAGTCTTTTTCTGAATCCATACTGAAGGTATAGGGCATTATCTAGGAGATGAGCTATGGCGTTGGAAATGAAATTCTGAATCCTGTTTGCCTGACTGCTACCACTAGGCAGCTCCCAATCCCACAAGATTCCTTTCTTTGGAGAAGTTATTTCCTGATTTGGTTTGGTATACTCTATCAGTCACTTAACTTTTCCCATTAAAAAAAAAATATATATTCTCTAGAGGACACAGAGACTAACCCATATAATTACAGTTATCTTATATTACACAAAGGCCAAAAACATACATTGGAGAAAAGATAGCCTCTTCAACAAATGCTGCTGGGAAAACTGGAAATCCATGTGCAACAAAATGAGATTAAATCCCTATCTCTCATCATGCACAAAATTCAACTCAAAGTGGATCAAGGACTAAGGAATTAAACCAGAGACCCTGCATCTAACAGAAGAAAAAGTAGGCCCAAATCTCCATCATATCGGATTAGGCCCCTTCTTCCTTAATAAGACTCCTATAGTGCAATAATTAAAATCAAGAATTAATAAATGGAATAGATTCAAACTAAAAAGCTTCTTCTTAGCAAAAGAAACAATCAGTGAGGTGAATAGAGAGCCTATAGCTTAGGAACAGATTTTTACCACTTGCACATCAGATAGAGCTTTAATCTCTAGAGTATATAAAGAACTCAAAAAGCTAAACACCAAAAAACAAATAACCCAATCAATAAATGGACCAAGGAACTGACAGAAGATGATATACAATCAATCAACAAATATATGAAAAAATGTTCAACATCTCTAGCAATTAGAGAAATGCAAATCAAAACTACTCTAAGATTTCATCTCACTCTAATCAGAATGGCAGCTATTAAGAATAGAAAAAAACATTAGTGAGCATGTGGGGGAAAGGCACACTCATACATTGCTGCTGGGACTGCAAAATGGTACAGTCAATATGGAAAGCAGTATGGAGACTCCTTGGAAGGTTGGGAATGGAACCACCTTTTGATCCAGCTATTCCACTCCTCGGTCTATACCCCAGGGACTTGAAAACAGCATACTACAGGGACTCAGCCACATCAGTGTTTATAGCAGCACAATTCACAATAGCTAAACTGGAACCAACCTAGATGTTGTACAATGGAATATTACTCAGCAATAAAAGAGAGGAAAATCATGGCATTTGCAGGTAAATGGATGGAGTTGGAGAATATCATGCTAAGTGAAGTTAGCCAATCCCAAAAAACCAAATGCCAAATGTTTTCTCTGATATAAGGAGGCTGACTCATAGTGAGGTAGGGAGGGGGAGCCATGGAGGATTTAGACCAACTCTAGATAGGGCAAAGGGGTGAGAGGGGAAGGGAAGGGACATAGGGGTAGGAAAGATGGTGGAATGAGATGGACATCATTACCTTAAGTACATGTATGAAGTCATGAACGGTATGAATATACTTTGTATACAACCAGAGATATTAAAAATTGTGTTCTATATGTGTGATATGAACTATAATGCATTCTGCTGTCATATATAACAAATTAGAATAAAAAATTATTCTCAATTGAATTGGACTTGTAGAAAAATCTATACTTATTTTAAGCTTAAATCAGTTGTAAGAGTAATGATAGAAGCGGTTTATTCAAGCTCTTTGCAAGTATGATTTCAGTTACTTTAAGGAATTATTGTAAGAATTTTTATTTTTAGCCTTTTGTCTGTGGAGAAAGCAGGAGATGCTTCGATTTTTCTGATTCTGACCACAACAGGACATTATTCTCTCTTCCCTCTGCTCTTCACTGCCCCAGGTAAACAGCTTCTTTTTAGATGCATTTGACACCATGTGCCTTTTTAGTCAAGGCTGGAGATCATTATTCTAATTTCAACAATCCTAAAGTCTCAGAGATGTCATCTTAAATAAAACCTCCAATTTGCCCTTAGTTCAAAATATCTCTAAATGTCACAAAAATGCATAAACTCAAAAATATTATTGTCATAATTAATTGTGTGTGTATATAGTCTTAAGTATCATAAATCTTTCACTTACCAGTTAAAATATCATGTGTTTTTTTTTAAACAGAACTTCCCATTAAAATCTTACTCATGTTACTATTCACCATCTATAGTATTTCTTCACTGAAGATTCTATTCAGGTAATCAAAAAAAAGCACATTTAAATTATATTTACACTTCTGAAATGTTTACTACTAACTGGTAAGATAAATCTTTAAAATTTATTTTTAAGTTATAACAGTAAAATAACATTACAAAAACTTGGTAAGCAGAGTGAGAAATTACCCATAATCCTATAATTCTGGCATGACAGCATATTTGTGTCTTTAGTTTGAGGAAGTATTTGAGAAAGACTAATTAGCTTAAAGCTTTAAATGAAAACTAAAAAATGGAATGTAAAGGGCTGAGGATGTAGTTCAATGGTAGAGCACTTGAATAACATGCAAAAGGCCCTGACTCAATCCCTAGTACTACCACACACACACACACACACACACACACACACACACACAAAGGATGCATTATGGATAAAATTACCTAAGTAGAGATGAAAACAAAGATATTTTGTAAAAATTGTTACAGATGCTGGGTGTGATGGTGCATATCTGTAATCCCAACTAAGGGAGGCTAAACCTGGTGAATAACAAGTTCAAGGCCAACCTGGGCAACTTAATGAGACCCTGTCTCCGAAGAAGAAAAGTGACTAGGGATATAGTCAGTGGTAGAGCATTTGCCTAGCATATGTGAGACCCTGGGTTCAATCCCTAGAACTATGAAAAAATAATAGTTAAGATTTATGGGTGAAACTTTTGCTCTTCTAAACTTTATATTAGTTTGCTAATGGATCATATCTATCTACATAAAAATTAATATAATTAATTATAATTATTTTAAAACTTATAAATCATGTGACCCAGCAATTCCACTCCTAGTTATACACCCAAGAGAATTGAAAACAGGGACTCAAGCAAGTACATGTATGTTAATGTGGAAATGTGCACCATTATTTACATACCCAAAAGATGCAAACCACTCAGATGGCTATCAATAAAAATAATGGATAAATAAATTTGGTATAGGGGCTGGGGATGTGGCTCAAGCGGTAGAGCGCTCGCCTGGCATGCGTGCGGCCCGGGTTCGATCCCCAGCACCACATACCAACAAAGATGTTGTGTCCGCCAAAATCTAAACATAAACATTAAAATTTAAAAAAAAAATAAATAAAAAAAATAAATTTGGTATATACTTATAATGGAATTTATTTAGCCAGAAAAAGGAATGAAGTTCAGATACATGCTACAACATGGCTGAACTTTGAAAATCTGCTTAGTGAAAGAAGCCAGACACAAAACAACAAATATTTTATGATTCTACTTACTTGAAATTCTAAGATGAACACAGTGGTGAGCCTATAACCCCAGATACTTAAGAGGCTGAGGCAGAAGGATCACAAGTTCAAATCCAGTCTGGGCAACTTAATGATACCTGTCTCAAAATAAAAAATTAAAAAGCTCTGGGTTCAATCCCCAGTACCACAAAAAAAAAATTTTTAATTCTCAATTATGTTACATTTCATCATATTTTTATTCTAGTGTCACAGCCCCCAGTCCCTTTCCCTCTTCCAAATACAGAGCTAATTTTCTATGAACAGCTTCAGCTAAGTGTCAAACATAGGTAGATGACTGGGTAAATTTGGATTATTATGATAATGTAATGGTATATCATTGTCACTTTTTCTAGATGTGAAATTTAATGTAAAATTTTTATTTCAGCCTTGGCTATAATTCACACCAAAACAGTATAGGTGGGAAAGCTTTAGCTGGGAAATGTTTGCTAAACCAGAATGACTCATCTTTCTCTCCTTTTCTTCAGAAAAGAAAAACCTCTTTTTAATTGGATGGAAACTTTCTACCTCCTTGGCCTGGGGCCTCTGGAAGTCTGCTGTGAATTTGTTTTCCCTTTTACCTCCTGGAAGCTGAAGTACCCCTTTATCCCTTTGTTACTGACTTCAGTGTATTGTGCAGTGGGCATCACATATGCTTGGTTCAGACTGTATGTTTCAGTGTTGACTGGCCCTCCTGTCAGCAAGACAAAGAAGCAATGAATAGAGGAACTGCTTGGAAGTAGGCCAAGCAATTATTTCATAGGAAATTAATCAGAACTTGAAGAAAGTTGCTGGTGGCATGAGCCATTCATTTTAGTAGATCTGTTTAGAGGACCATTCTTGCCATCCTTGGCCTTGTCGAGCCTAGCAACCTGATTGTCACCATGGTGAGAAGCCACTGCCCTCCGTAAGCAGTGAAATTCATCCGAAAAAAAAAATCTCATCTTCCTCTGACTGCTTTGTTTACTGAAAGCTAACGGAGTCTGATTAACAGCATAATTATTTGTAGCCTAAGTTAACCATTGTCAGGATATAAAGGATAATTAGACTCCTCTACTGAAGGAAACATAAATAAAATGGCATTTTTTTAAATTTCTGCACAGAATACTTCTGGATCATTACCAGCTCCTACATTTTCCTATTTAGCATGCACACAGGCAGATGGTGTACTATCCCCATTCTGTACACCTTGTTCTAGGAGGTTTTTGGTGATGGGGGGGGGGGTTGTTTTTTGGTTGTTTTGGTTTTGGTTTTGGTTTGTGGTTTTGTTTTGTTTTTGTTTTTCCCATTGAAGTTACACAATGATAATATTCAAAGCCAGGAGACTATTTAATGCACTGCTTTGGCCAGGCATCAGAAACTACAAACCAAATATAAGCTACTCTTATATTGAGTTTAGGACATCTTGAACAGCTCATTTTTTCTGATAGCAAGCACTGCAATTTTGATAGCTGCCACTTAAACTTTTCCTGGTGTGAAAGAACTGAAGAGATTTTGCAGATTTGTCTCTTCCTGTCCCTTCCTTGATAGTACTACATTACATTTTATCTAGGACCTCTAGTCACCTAATGCTGAACACTCAAATTTAGCCAACATTTATCTAGCCAACACCAGAACTTTACACATTTTATTTACCCATCACCCCCTAAGAAGATCAGAAAAAGTCCAAGGTCAGCGGCATCCTAGGATGCTAATCCAGTTATTCCATCTCTTAAATCCATTCTGTTTTCCCAGACTTCTTTTGAATCTGTTATTGGAGACATAAAGATGGAGATTTGGCCAAAGGGAAAGAGAAACATAACTCCTCTCGCCTCACCAGAGTCTCCCCTGCACCCTTGTCCAGTTCTCACAACAACATAAAATTCTCAGTGTGCCACAGTATATTAGACCTCTGCTTCCTTTCATTCATGCTGCTTCCTCTCCCCTCTGACTTTTCTACTATCATCTGATTGTGCATACTTCAAGATGTGACTCACTAGTAGAGTGCTTGCCTGGCATGCACAAGGCCCTAGGTACCATCCCCACTACAAAAAATAAGGTAATGGTCCTAAAGGAAGGTACAATGGTACATGCCTATAATCCCTGAAATTTAGAAGGCTGAGGCAGAAGAATTGCAAGTTTGAGGCCAGCCCCAGCAATTTAGCAAGACCCTGTCCCAAAAATTAAAAAGGGCTGAGGGATGTAGCTCAGTAGTAGAGCACCCCTGGGTTCAGTCCTTAGTACAAAAAAGGGAAAAGAATTTTGGGACCCTGGAGTCATACAGCCTGGTTGGAAATCCTACCTCCATTTTTTTTTTAATATTTTTTAGTTGTTGATGGGCCTTTATTTTTTATTTATTTGTATGTGGTGCTGAGAATCGAACCCAAGTGTGTCACGCATGCTAAGCAAGTGCGCTACCACTGAGCCACAGCCCCAGACCCCCTACCTCCATTTTAAAGAATTATTTAACCATCCTTTGCCTCAGTGTTGTTCTCTCTCTCTCTCTCTTTTGGTGATAGGGGGTGCCAGGGATTGAACTCAGGGGCACTAAACCACTGAGCCACATCCCTAGCCCTATTTTGTATTTTATTTAGAGGCAGGGACTCACTGAGTTGCTTAGCACCTCACTAAGTTGCTTAGGCTGGCTTTGAACTTGCAATCCTCCTATCTCAGCCTCCCAAGCCACTGGGATTACAGGTGTCACCGCACCTGTAATCATCATCTCTTGAATTGAGAAGTGATTTAAAACATAGCCTGAAGCATTGTATTATATATGTGTATATATTATATATATATAATATATATGGAAGATTCCCTCTCTCTCTCTCTCTCTCTCTCTCTCTCTCTATATATATATATATATATATATATATATATATATATATACACACACACACACACACACACACCTGTTGCTACCTACATGAATCTTTTCTCTTCCCTTCTCCCCCAAAATTGAGTGTCCCCACCCAGTGTTCCCACTGCCAGGGATCTGCTTCTACCATTAACAACTGTAGTACTTGAGTGTGTTTTTTTAACCTGCTTTCCCCAGGAATCCAAACTTGTATTGTTAGTCCCATTGTTTGGCACAGTTGAAAGGGCAAGCACACCACACAGAGCATGATTAAAACCTAAATGTTACTAGTGCAAGCATTGGCACAAAGGACCAGTGTAACTCCACACATTTTCGCCAATTGTATAAGCCAAAAATTTTTTTTTTGAGTGGAAGATTAATTCGACTACTCTCAAAGCCAAATTTAATAGGCTTTGCATGTAGTTACTGTAAAAGTGATGTGATGACAGAACTGAAAGAACTCATCTGGTGCAGGGGTTTCTAGAATGGAGGGTTGAGCACTGGAGGGTTGTTTTCAAAGTTACCTCAGAGCCTCTGGGTTCCATCCCACCTTCCACCAAATAAATAATGTTTTGATCTATTTTACCTATTAGGTTATATTTACATTTTCCTTTGACATCAGGGTTCAGATTCCAAAAATAGTCTTTAAACAGAATAACCCCTTCCACTATCAGGAGGAAAATGGCTCTGGAGATAGAAATACTGACTGGTGCCAGCATAGACTGGAACCCAGACTTCCTGCCTACCACCCAGTACATTTTCCAGGTACTATATTTTAGATTTATGAATGTTTTGAAGTTTTATAGACATGCAGGTGATTTTCAACAACAAATTCATATGTTTCAGAAGTTAGTAATAAATAGAAGTACAAGAAAATTCATAATATGACTGTGCATGGTGGTGCATGCCTGTAATCCCAGCAGCCCAGGAGGCTAAGACTGGAGGATTGTGAGTTTAAAGCCAGCCTCAGCAAAAGTGAGGTTAAGCAACTCAGTGAGATCCTGTCTCTAAATAAAATACTGAAAAAAGGGGCTGGGGATGTGGCTCAAGCGGTAGCGCACTTGCTAAGACTGGAGGATTGTGAGTTTAAAGCCAGCCTCAGCAAAAGTGAGGTTAAGCAACTCAGTGAGATCCTGTCTCTAAATAAAATACTGAAAAAAGGGGCTGGGGATGTGGCTCAAGCGGTAGCGCACTTGCCTGGCATGCGTGTGGCCCGGGTTCGATCCTCAGCACCACATACAAACAAAGATGTTGTGTCCTCCGAAAACTAAAAAATAAATATTAAAAAATTCTCTCTCTGTCCCTCTCTCACTCTCTCTTTAAAAAAAAAATTTTTTTTTAAATACTGAAAAAATGCTTTGTTCTTCAGTAGCTTAATAAAATTATACTTCCAGCATGACCATGGTAAAAATAGCTTTTGGCCCCTCTATCCCTTTGTGCTTCAGAGAAATAGGCTACTGTACTAATGGCAGCTAAGACTATTTTTTAAATCTTAAGAACTTGAATCAATCTAGGCACAGTGGCTGTGTCTGTAATCCCAGTGGCTCAGGAGGCTGAGGCAGAAGGATCACAAGTTCAAAGCCAGCCTCAGCAAAAGCGAGGCACTAAGCAACTCAGTAAGACTCTGTCTCTAATAAAATACAAAATAGGGCTGGGGATGTGGCTCAGTGGTTGAGTGCCCCTGAGTTCAATCCCTAGTACCAAAAAAATAAAATAAAAACTTTAATGAATATAGCCATTAGTTTCTCACAATTAGGTTCTATATTCAACATCTGCATTTTATTATGAGATCAATAGCAGTGCTATTTTTTTTCAAACTTAGGAGTAAGAAATAAAACCAATATACTTGTATATATACAACCATTCTTCAAAAAGACAGGACCAGGAGCTGGGATTGTAGCTCAGTGGTACAGCGCTTTCCTCTCATGTGTGAGGCACTGGGTTCAATCCTCAACACCACATAAATAAATAAAATAAAGGTACTGTGTCCATCAACAACTAAAGGCTATGGATTCTATTCCCAATGCCACACAAGAAAAGACAGGACCGTCATATATACTTATGTACAGTGGTATATATGAATTAAAAAAAAAAAGAGTCAATCTTACAAAGGCTCTCAAAAGAGTTCCTCAGTGGTTTTATTTTTTACAGTTGTTCTGACAAAGAATAAATGGCTAATTAAGCAGTATCCATCACCTCTTAAACCCTTCCAATATATGCAGATATTTATTAAGGTACTCTTTTTAATAAATATTTTTTTAGTTGTCAATGGACCTTTATTTATTTATATGTGGTGCTGAGAATCGAACCCTATGCCTCACACATGCTTGGCAAGTGCTCTACCACTGAGCCATGCCCCAGCCCCAAGGTATTCTTTTTTAAAAAATTTTTTTAGTTGTAGTTGGACACAATACCTTTATTTTATTTACTTATTTTTAGGTAGTGCTGAGGATCGAACCCAATGCTGCACACGCACTAGGCGGGTGCTCTACCGCTAAGCCACAACCCTGTTAAGGTATTATTATTATTATTATTTCGATATTCTTTTAGTTGTAGATGGGCCTTTATTTTAAATATTTATTTATTTTTATGTGGTGCTGAGGATTAAACCCAATGCCTCACACATGCAAAGCAAATGCTCTACCACTGAGCTACAGCCCCAGCCTCCCTGTTAAGGTATACTTGATGATTAATATTTTTCTTCTTCTGACACACCTGTTTGGTTTTGGAGCAATACATAATGAGGTTCTATTCCCATTTTCATGACAACCCATTTGACTGATTCAAAAAGGGAAGATACCATATTGTGTCCATTTCTATTGAGTATCTACTAAGTGCCAAGTCTTGTGCTATCTGTTACCTTTTGTGTGTGTGTGTGTGTGTGTGTGTTTGTGGTGCTGGGGATTGAACCCAGGGCCTTGTGCATGTAAGGCAAGCACTCTACCGACTGAGCTGTATCCCCAGCCCATGTAACCTCTTTTAATCCTTCCTAAAACTGCAAATCAAGTTTATTCATTATTTAGTGTTATGTACTGTGGTAGATGCTAGAAACCAAAGGTAAGTAAGAAAGATATATTCCTGCCCACAAGGAAGTTTTTTAGTGAGTAGAGGGTCCTAAGAGCCAGGAAGAGAGGTACAATTTTAAGATTAGTTTTATATACTGAAGTAAAACTCAAAAGGTGCCCAAAGTTGGATGGGAAAGGTGCCATCCAGTTCTATACCAAAAGGCAACCACTGGGGCTGGGGTCTGTAGCTCAGTGGTAGAGCTCTTGTCTAGCACATGTGAAGCACTGGGTTCAATCCTCAGCACCACATAAAAATTAATTAATTAAATAAAGGTATTATGTCCATCTACAACTAAAAAAAATAAAATATTTGTAAAAAAGGGAACCATTTGCCAGGCACGGTGGTGCACACCTGTAATCCCAGCAGCTCAGGAGGCTGAGGTAGGAGAATCACAAATTCAAAGCCAGCCTCAGCAACTTCGAGGTACTAAGCAACTCAGTGAGACCCTGTCTCTAAAATAAAATACAAAATAGGACTGGGATGTGGCTCAGTGGTCAAGTGCCCCTGAGTTCAATCCCCAGTACCAAAAAAAAAAAAAAGGCAACCATTGTTACCAATTTCTTTTTTTTTTTCCTTGAGTGCTGTGACCTTATTTTTTTTATTTTATTTTAATTTTTTTTATTGGTTGTTCACAACATTACAAAGCTCTTGACATATTTCATACATTAGATTGAAGTGGGTTATGAACTCCCAATTTGTTACCAATTTCTTGTAATCATTACAGAGGTACCAGAGATTTTCTATGCTTGGAGAATACACACACACACACAAACGATAACATTAAGCACACCATTTTGACTTCACTTTTTGTGTATAGTGTATTTGGGGATTCATCCTATAAAATTGCATTATTTTAACATCTGCATAGTATCTGTGTTAATGATTTATTTCTAAGTAACAGTGACTAGAAACAATACATTTATTATCTCACAATTTCTGTAGGTCAGGAGTCCAGGCACAGCTTATCTGGGTCTTCTACTTCAGGATCTCTCAAAAAGTTGCAATTAAGGTGCCACCTGGAGCTGTGGCAGTTACCTGAAGGTTTGACTATAGAAGATTCTGCTTCTACACTTGCATGGCTATTGACAGAATTCAGTTCTTTAGGGTTGAGGACTGAGAGCCTCAAGTTTCTTTCTGCCTGTTGGGTGGATACCACCTTCAATTCCTGGCCTTGAGGTCCTCTCCGTAGAGTCATCACTATTTAGGTGCTAGCTTCATCAAAGTCAGCAAGAGAGACAGCGAGATAGATGTTGTAATTTTACATAATGGAATCATGGAAGTGATATCACCTTTGCCACATTCTGTATGTTAGAAGGAAATCACACATTCCACCCATACTGACATGAATAACAGGAAGCAGAGGTAATTGGGGATCATTTTAGAGTTTGTCTTCTATAAAATCCAGTATATAGATGTTCCCTAATTTGTCCAGATTCCTCTTTTTTATCTTTTTTTATGTATACATTTATTTTTAGTTGTTGATGGATTTCTTTTTTAAAATGCAGTGCTTAGGGGCTAGGATATAGCTTAGTTGGTAGAGTGCTCACTTTGCATGCACAAGGTCCCTGCGTTTAATCCCCAGCACCACCAAATAAATAAATAAATAAACAAATAAATAAATAAATAAATAAAGTGTTGTGCTTAGAATCAAACCCAGTGCCTCACACATGCTAGGCAAGGGCTCTGCCACAGAGCCACAACCCCAGCCCTCAAGATCTCTCTTAATGGATTTTGTGAAGAAACGAAGGCTAAGCGGTTGCGGCCGCCTTGCTGACCTCAAGCAGCCGTCAACTTCTTCATATAGAATCTGGGAGTAGGAGATTCAGAATCGAATCTCTTCTCCCTCCCCTTCCTGTGAGATTTTTTTGATCTTCAGCTACATTCTTCCGCCTTTGTGAGGAACCTTATCAAACACGATGGCTAGCAACGTTACCAACAAGACAGATCCACGCTCCATGAACTCCCGTGTATTCATTGGGAATCTAAACACTCTGGTGGTCAAGAAGTCTGATGTGGAAGCAATCTTCTCCAAGTATGGAAAAATTGTGGGCTGCTCTGTCCATAAGGGCTTTGCCTTCGTCCAGTATGTTAATGAGAAAAATGCCCGGGCTGCTGTAGCAGGAGAGGATGGCAGAATGATTGCTGGCCAGGTTTTAGATATTAATCTGGCTGCAGAGCCAAAAGTGAACAGAGGAAAGGCAGGTGTGAAACGATCTGCAGCGGAGATGTACGGGTCAGTACCAGAACATCCTTCTCCGTCCCCTCTACTCAGCTCCTCTTTTGACTTGGACTATGATTTTCAACGTGATTATTATGACAGGATGTATAGTTACCCAGCACGAGTTCCTCCTCCTCCTCCTATTGCTAGGGCTGTAGTGCCCTCTAAACGCCAGTGTGTTTCAGGAAACACTCCCGAAGGGGCAAAAGTGGCTTCAATTCTAAGAGTGGACAGCGGGGATCTTCTTCCAAGTCTGGAAAGTTGAAAGGAGATGACCCAAATAAAACAAAAAGTGGATTCTCTTCTGGAAAGTCTGGAAAAAATTGAAAAGGAGCAGAGCAAACAAGCAGTAGAGACAAAGAATGATAAGTCGGAAGAGGAGCAGAGCAGCAGCTCCCTGAAGAAAGATGAAACTAATGTGAAGATGGAGTCTGGGGGGGTGCAGATGACTCTGCTGAGGAGGGGGATCTACTGGATGATGATGATAATGAAGATGGGGGATGACCAGCTGAAGTTGATCAAGGATGATGAAAAAGAGGCAGAGGAAGGAGAGGATGACAGAGACAACGCCAATGGCGAGGATGACTCTTCAGCACATAGTGGGGTTTAGAAATCTTACCCATTATTTCTTTACCTAGGCGCTTGTCTTAAGATCAAAATTTCACCAGATCCTCTCCCCTAGTATCTTCAGCACATGCTCACTGTTCTCCCTATCTTTGTCCTTCCCGTGTTCATTAATTCATATTGCCCTGCGCCTAGTCCCATTTTCACTTCCTTTGACGCTCCTAGTAGTTTTGTTAAGTCTTACCCTGTAATTTTTGCTTTTAATTTTGATACCTCTTTATGACTTAACAATAAAAAGGATGTATGGTTTTTATCAACTGTCTCCAGAATAATCTCTTGTTATGCAGGGACTACAGTTCTTTCCATTTATACATGATTTCAGTAGTTGCTTCCCTAACTGCAAAAGCAATCTCATTTTGTTGTAGCACCTGAGAGCAGCTTTGAGTTTTAGAGGTATGTGTGTTATCCCCCACATAATAGTCCTGTGTGGGGCTGTTCAACACAAATGTAACAATGTATTTTTGTGAATGAGAATTGGCATGTTAAATGCATCCTCTAGAAGAATAATTAGTGTAATAGTCTTTATTTGTTTTCTAAAGTTGATACTGTGGGTTATTTTTGTGAACAGCCTGATGTTTGGGACCTTTTTTCTCAAAATAAACAAGTCCTTATTAAACCAGGAATTTGGAGAAAAAAAAACCTGGTTTTTAATTTTTGTATTTTATAATTATTTACTTCAAATTCTTTGTTTTGCAGCAACTTCCACAAAACCCTTAGAATATATTAAATATATTTTTCTTAGAGTATGATCATTATGCATATCAGCATACACTACTCAGATTTCATCAAGATGGATGTTGCATTAAGGAGTTAATTATCTGTGACATGGAATGGAGATTATTTTAATAACTGTTTATAGCCCCAGGTACCTTACCTGGATTCTGAGTCTGTGCCTCAGTGTTATTAAAAATAGAAAAGCTTTCTTTCCTTGTCTTCTGTAGTTTGTGCCTTCCCATATAACTTAGAACATAGTAAAGGTTATACATTTATTTTACTGTAAAAAAGAAAAAAAGATCTCTCTTAATGGACATTTAAGTTGTTTTCAGTGTTTCAAGTACAATAATGATGCAATCAATATTTCATTCTGTATATGTGCAAGGATTGTACATGAAAGATTAAATTTCTGAAAGTGGGATTTCTATGTTGAAGGCTATGTGCAGTTGTTTTTTGTTTTGTTTTGTTTGACTTTGGTTTTGGGTTTCTTGGGGTGTGTGTGTGTTTTGTTTTGTTTTTCCAAAACTGAGGATTGACCAGGAGTGCTTTATACCTAAGCTACATATATCATCAGCCCTTTTATTTTTTATTCTGAGTCTCACTCTGGCTGGCCTTGAATTTGTGATCCTGGGATTACAGGTGTTTTCCACTGATCCTGACTATGTTGTAATCTTTTTTTAATCTTTTTTTTTTTAAGAGAGAGAGAGGGGGAGAGAGAGAGAGAGAGAGAGAGAGAGAGAGAATTTTTAATATTTATTTTTTAGTTCTCGGAGGACACAACATCTTTGTTTGTATGTGGTGCTGAGGATCGAACCTGGGGCGCACGCATGCAAGGCAAGCACGCTACCGCTTGAGCCACATCCCCAGCCCCTATGTTGTAATCTTGATAGATGTTGCCTAATTGGTCACAGAAGGTGCAGTTTATGTTCCACAGGCAATGTATGAGGATGCCTATTTTCCCACACATTTGCCAACTTACTCTTTCATCATTCTTTTTTCTTAAGAGAGAGAGAGAGAGAGAATTTTTTAATATTCATTTTTTAGTTTTCGGCGGACACAACATCTTTGTTTGTATGTGGTGTTGAGGATGGAACCTGGGCCGCACGCATGCCAGGTGAGTGCGTTACCACTTGAGCCACATCCCCAGCCCCTTTTTTTTTTTAATTTAAAGGTTTCCATTGGCTTTTTTTAATATCTTTATTTTTACGTGGTTTGAACCCAGTGCCTCACATGTGCGAGGTGAGCACTCTCACTCTGAGCCACAATCCCAGCCCCCTCATCATTATTTTAGATCTTTGCCAATGATAGGGTAATTTTTTTATCTGCATTTCTCTTCTGTGAGAATGTTAGAATCTTTTCCTATTTTAAACCTTGTTTAAATTATGTTTTTTGGCTCTTTTTTTTTAAAGAGGAGAGAGAGAGAGAATTTTTTAATATTTATTATTTTTTAGTTCTCGGCAGACACAACATCTTTGTTGGTATGTGGTGCTGAGGATCGAACCCGAGCCACACGCATGCCAGGCGATCGCGCTACCGCTTGAGCCACATCCCCAGCCCCTTCTTTGGCTCTTTATTAGAATTTTTATCATATTTAGTTGTAAGTTGGTATATGTTTTTATTTATTTACTTATTTAATTTTGTGTTATGAAGGATTGAACACAGTGGCACTTTACCCCTAAGTTAAATCCCCAACCCATATTAATTTTTGAGACAGGGTCTTACTAAGTTGCTGAGTCTGGCCTTGAACTTGTGTTCCTCCTGTCTCAGTCTCCCAAGTACCCGGAATCATAGGTGTATGCCACCATTCCCAGAAAGTTAGTGTGTGTGTCTGTGTGTGTGTGTGTGTGTGTGTGTGTCTGTGTGTGTGTGTGTTTTAATGTTTTTTGTAGTTGTATATGAAGAAAATGCCTTTTTTTGTTGTTTATTTTTTTGTGGTGCTAAGGGTCAAACCCAGTGCCTCACACATTCTAGGCAAGTGTTCTGCCACTGAGCTACAGCCCCAGCTCTAGTATATATTTTTAAAGATCATTCCAGTTATACCCTATGGAGTTACCTAGGTACAAGATCATGAAGTTCAAAGAAGGGTGGCAGCAGTGTGATAAAGAAGTGGATGGATTCGGATGAGGAATTGACAGGAGGTGGAGATGATGTGACGTGGTGCTCGAGAGTAAGGAAAACATCATAGATGAACTTTACATGTGGAGCATCACACCTGGATGAACAGAGGCACCATGTTCTGAAATGAGAAAGATGCAAGAGCGGGGAGTCGAGGATGGAAGGCTGGTACCAAGAAATTTGGCTTGAAATTTATAAAATTCTTTTTCTAAAAGCCTCACAATAGTGATTTTATTAAATTGGTTGCTGGGCTGGGGTTGTGGCTCAGTGATAGAGCACTTGTCTAGCATGTGCAAGGCACTGGGTTCAATTCTCAGCACTGCATTTAAATAAGTAAATAAAATAAAGGTCCATGAACAACAAATAAAAATATTTTTTAAAAAACATTGCAGATGTCATAATTGTTAACATGACTTTACCAAACTATAGTTAACTGGTGCAGTTCACTGAGCTTATTTTACAAAGAAAAGAAAATGCCAAAACTCTGACAAAGTTGTTCCATTGCAGCCTTTTTTGACTTATTTTTTACTGTAAAGCACAGTTAATGAATTGGTTATCTCCTTCAACACATCAATTTTCAACAAAATACATCTTGAACTAAGACTTCCAAAAAACTAGTGTAATTAACTTTTCATACGGTGTAATTTTATCTTTTAGTAAATTTCCATACTCTGAAACCATCCTTTGAAAATGGATTCATAGCATCTATTCCAAAAACTATTATTAACACCAAAAGTTTCCTTTGCTAATTCAAGATCTGACTCTTCCTGTAATTTCTGAAGCCGCAGTTTAGATATCTGCTAATTATTCTGGTGTTGTGTTTGCACTTTAGGTTTTTTCAGGTTCTTCTAATCTCTTTTTTTAATATTTTTTTCTTTCTTTAAAATTTCTTTATTTTATTTATTTATTATTTTACGTGGTGCTGAGGATTGAACCCAGCGCCTCGCACATTTTAGGCGAGCGGTCTATCGCTGAGCCACAACCCCAGCCCCTCTTCTAACCTCTTTTTAATTTCTTGCATTTTTTTCTGTTGCCATTCTTTTCTCTTTTATATTCCTGATTTTTAAAATTTTCTGGTTTTACTTCCGCTTCCTTGTTTTTTTGTTATCCCAGGTATGCTTGATGTTCTCATCCTCTTCTTAGCCTTCCTGGGGATCCCTGCCAGCGGTGCCGTGGTTCCCCACCGTCCACATTGGGTCTTCCACAGAGAACATGGAGAGCATTCCACGAGTTGGAGTCCCCTACAGTTGCCACTTGAGCCAGGTGTGAGCATCAGTGAAGTGGGGAGTGGTGAAGAGAAAGCACAATGGATGAAAATTTTGAAATTCCTAAAAGAAAATTTAGGAGTTTGGTTTGAACTGAATTAAAAACAGCAAACAAAACCTAAAGAAAAATATTATATTGACAAATACGTCTGAATTTGGGTGTGTGCGGTGGTAGACCTTGTATGCACAAGGCTAGGACTCTACCAGTAAGGTACACCCCCAAATCACTGCATCAGAATTTTATATACACACACACACACACACACACACATACACACACATATATATTTTATATATAATTTTTCATATATATACATATATATAATTCTAATTAGTTATACATGACAGTAGAATGCATTTTGATATATCATACATAAATGGAGTATAACTTCTCATTCTTCTGGTTGTATATGCATATAGGGTAATAATGTCCAATTCATTCCATTATCATTCATACTCTCATACCCCCTCCCCTTCTTTCACTCATCTCTGTCTAGACCACATTACCTCTATTCCCCCTCACCCCTTATTGTGAATTAGCATCCACATATCAGAGAAAACATTTGGCCTTTGGTTCTTTGGGATTGGTTTATTTTGCTTAGAATCATATTCTTCAGTTCCATCCATTTACCAGAAAATGCCATAATTTCATTCTTCTTTAAGGATGAGTAATATTCCGTTGTGTATATATACCAACCACAGTTGTTTTATTCACTCATCTGTTGAAGGGCATCTAGGTTGTTTCCAGAGTTTGACTATTGTGAATTGAGCTGCTATAAACATTGATGTGGCTTCCTCACTGTAGTATGCTGATTTTAAGCACTTTGGGTAAAATTAAAATGCCTAGAAAAAAATAGGAAATTTTTCATGACATTGGATTTGGCAATGATCTTTTTTTATATGACACCAAAACACAAGCTACAAAAGCAAAAAGAGACAAATGAAACTACCTCAAACTTTAAAGCCTCTGTACATCAAAGGAAGTAATCAACAGAGTGAAAAGGCAGCCCATGTAATGGGAGAAAATTTTGCAAATCATATATTTGATAAGAGGTTAATATCCAGAAAGTATAAGTAATTTCTACAACTCTACAACAACAAAAACAAATAACCTGATTTAACAATGGACAAAGAAATTAAATAGATAATTCTTCAAAGAAGATGACCCACAAGCATCTGAAAAGATGTTCAACCTCACTCATCATAGGAGAAATGCAAATCTAAACTACAATGAGTTTCAAATGGTGGTACACACCTGTAATCCCACTTATATTAAAAACTTTTGGACCAGCATCATGGGCTTGGGGATATAACTCAGTGGTAAAGTACTTGCCTAGGATGTACAAAACCCTGGTTCACTTCACAGTACCACCAAAAAAAAAAAAAAAAATAGGGCTGGGGTTGTGGCTTAGTGGTAGAACACTTGGAGGCGCTGGGTTTGATCCTCAGCACCACATAAAAATAAATAAAATATAGGTATTGTGTCCATTTACAACTAAAAAAAATTAAAAACAGTGTGCATCACAGTCTTGAAATTAAAAGTGCATACTAGACTGAATAATTAGGAAACTCAATCCTAAGTCTATGGCTTCCACAAATATAAAATTATTTTAGCAGTCACATTATCTCACTGTTGTTCACTTTCCTCATCTACAAAATAAAAGGTTTAAACTAGATTATCTCTATGGTCTCTTCCAATTCTATCTTCTATACATCTCAGTAGGCCAGAAACTTGAAACCATAGGAGACCTAGATCAAATCTCAAAGAGATAATTAAGAAATGTAATTAGATTACTTAGGAAAAAATAATCATTTGCCATGGATACCACATAAATGAATCTTTTTTTTTTTTTTTTTTTGCACCAGGAATTGAACCCAGCGGCACTTTACCACTGAGCCATATCCACATCCCTTTTTATTTATTTATTTTATTTTAAGACAGGGCCTCTCTAAGGTGCTTAGGACCTCCCTAAATTACTGAAGCTGGCCTGGAACTTGTGATTCTCCTGCCTCAGCCTGCCAAGCTGCTGAAATTAGAGGCATGTGCCACCATGCCCAGCATTGAGTCCCTTTCTTTAAAAGCTAGAATGAAGTTGACATCAAAACTACCTTTCTCTGCTGGGGACAGTGGTGCATAACTGAGGCAGGGTTGTTAATTCCCAGCCTGTCTAGTTACCCTCAGTAAGACCCAGTCTAAAAGTAAAATTTTAAAAAGGGTTGAGGATGTAGCTCAAAGGCAGAATGCTCCTGGGTTCAATCCCCAATAAAACACACACACACACTACAATGAAATTTCACCTCACACGCATTAGAATGGCCACTATCAAAAGAATAAAAAAGTCAGGTGCATACCTGTAATCTCAGCTACTCAGGAGACTGAGGCAGGAGGATCACAAATTTGAGGCCAGCCTGAGCAACTTAGGGAGACTCTGTCTCAAAAGAAAATGGAAGGAAGGAAGGCAGGCAGGCAGGCACACAGGGATGTAGCTCGGGGTAGTGTTCACCTAGCATGTGAAGGCCCTGAGTTTAATATCCAATACCTAAGAAAAGAAAGAAAAAGTGTTGGTGAGGATGTGGAGGAAACTAGAGTCCTTATGCACTATTGATGAGAATGTAAACTGATGCAGCCATTATGGAAAACAGTAGGGAATTTCCTCAAAAAATTAAAAATTGAGCCAGGCCCAATTGCACACTCCTCTAATCTTAGCTACTCAGGAGGCTGAGGCAGGAGGTTCCCAAGTTTGAAGCCAGCCTTGGCAACTTAGCATAAACCTGTCTCAAATTTTTATAAGGCTGGGATGTAGCTCTGTAATAGAGCATCCCTTGGTTCAATCCCTAGCACCTCCCCCCCAAAAAATATTAAAAACTGAATTAACACAGGGTTCAATTCTCAGTACCAAAAACTAAAAAAATTAAAAAGTATTGGGAAGCGGGTAGGGATGGGGATATAAGCTCAGTGGTGAGGCACCTACCTAGCATGCTTGAGGCCCCAGGTTTGATCCCCAGTATATTATGTGATAGAGCAATCCCATTTCTGGGTATATACCCAAAAGTATTCAAAGCAGGATCTTAGGCTGGGGAGATGGGTCAGTAGTATCAGTGGTAGAGCACTTGTCTAACATGCACAAGGCTCTAGGGTCCATCCCAGCACTGCAAACACCAAGAATAGCTGATATATTTAATATTATTTACCACAATAAAGAGATAAAATTGATTATCGCATAAAATATACCATAAACCCAAAAGTGTAGATACAATTAAAATAATAAAATGTATGTCAATATACTCACCACATAGCTTCAAAACTTCATTTGCTTTTCCTTTTAGAGTTTTATCAGTAATATTTTTATCTATAGATAATGTATTTTCCCTAATATTGAGCTTTATATAAATGGAATATTTCAGTACCACAAAGAAAAAAAAAACAGGGTGTTTTAAGGTGTGGGGAAAGGTGACTGGAGGTGAAGTTGTCAGTGGTCTGTGCATGCAAAATCAGTCTTCATGACTGGCATGTTCAGAAAATGGCAGTTAGAAAAATCTCATTACTGACTCTCCACGTGTTTTTTTTTTGTTGTTGTTGTTGTTGTTTATTTTTGTCTTTGTCTTTTGGTATGGAAATTAACCCAGGGACACCTACCACTGAGCTACATCCACAGCCATTTTAATTTTTTTTTTTTTTAAAGACAGGATCTCAGTAAGTTGCCCAGGCTAGCTTCAAATTTAAGACCCTCTTGCCTCAGCCTTCCAGGTTGCTGGTATCACAGGTGTGCACCACAGCACCCAGAAAATTCCATGCCTTCTTGTGCTATCAGAAGATTCAAATAAAAACACATTGGCACAGGAACAAGACTTTTTACTCTTATGCTCAAACACCAGGGAAACAGAACATGGGGTTCAGAAATCCCAGGCTAACTTAAAGGACAAAGGTTGTACAACTAATATGGCATCTACATAATAGGCAGGTACCCAATCTCTTGATGTCATGACATGTAGAAATGGAGTTTAGTTGCATGTTCACTTTTCTTCATCATGTCTCTTCATAGGACTCATGACTTATTACCATCTCAGGTCTCTAAATAAGGTGTGATTTTTATTATGCTAATAAAGTTAACTATAGTTTACTTTAGAATCACTAAAAATTGTCATTCTAAATCTAAATTTGGATTTAAAATCTAAAATTGTGTTTGTACCTCACTACCTGGAACTTGTCCCTTATCATCTGAGACAGTCCCTATTTTATTTTATTTATTTTCGGAACAGGGCATACTATTATTCTTTCTCAATAGGTTTGATTTTGGTGATCTTGTCTTTCCTGGTTCTGGCTTCTTGGTATCTCTGCTGACCACATAGACTTTGAAGGCTAAACTGACTTTCCAACATCCTGTTTCCAGATGTATCTTAATTTCATGTCTTTAAAGGCTGGTCTATTTTTTAACTCTCAATTTTCTGGTATGTCTGGTAACTATTAAGAATGAGGGCTAGTTTAGCCATCTCAATCTGAGGGTGGAGTTTTCAGATTTCTGATGTCAAAAGGTCGCCCATCAGACATCTATGCAGGCCAAGAGTCAATGGGTTTAACAAAAATGGCCTTCAAGTTCCTGAAAAGTAAACCAGGCAAATGTAACCATCATAACCTGCATGTCAGAGGTGTTACTTATAGTAACCTCCAGTGATTTTTAAAGTCAACCAGAAGCAAGTGATAAAGGATTTATTCAAGTTTTCCCTCAATATCATTGCTCCAGGGGAAAAGGGAAAAGGAACTTTCATTTTATCTGTACTGTTTTATTTTCTTTATAAAAGCACCCCCGCCACCCCTGGCCCCGCTGTCCCCACTACCACCCGCCCAATAAGCAACAGCTGACTACCTACACCGGCCTTTTAGTATACCGGAACCTTACGGGCAGGGTTCCGGCGTAGCACGCATCGGGAAGTGTTTGGGCGCTGCACCTCCGTGCGCCATGCCCTTCAGCCCGGTACACTGAGGAGACCGTTCGCCGCTTAGGCCCTGAAAGTGGTGGTGGTGGTTTTCCTTATAGTTGGAGGTCCGAGGCCAGGCCTCAGGTAGAAACGGCATCACCATGATGGACGGAAGGCCGGGCCGAGTGCCCCTACAGTTCCTGCCAGATGAGGCTCGGCGCCTGCCTCCGCCCAAATTGACCGACTCGCGGCTTCTCTACTTCGGCTTCCTGGGCTACTGCTCTGGCCTGCTAGATAACGCGCTCCGGCGGAGGCCGGTGATGTCGGCGGGTGAGGGCTGCACGGGCGGGGTCTCCCAGGAGGAGAGGGGTTTGCAGGCCTGTGGGTCGGCTTCGCTATAGGCCTGCGCGCGGTGCATTGTTTTTCTGGGTCTTTATGTTTTTCTGGTCTCCCTCGTTTCCCTGGGCTGTCTGCCAGGTTAGCTCTTCGGAATCGGGCACAGCCAGACTGTCATTTTTCACTTGAAGGAACTGACAGTGCGGTGACACAGGGACTTATCCGTGACCTTACAATGAGTCTGTGAAGGACCTGCAACTGTTCCTCTAAGTTCCTGCTGTGCTTTGTGTAAAAATGAGTGTTCACTCCATGCCATACATTACTGACACTCCGTGGACGTTATAGCATTTAGATCTTTTGAAAACTTTATGGGGAGGCATTCTCCTCTAACAAGAAAACAGCTTCATAGAGATTAAAGCAGTTTTCCCAAGGTCAGTGGCCAGTAAGCAGCATAGGCCTGTTTTTAGACCCCGGAGTGTCTTGAAACCAGTGCTTCTCAGTCTTAGTGACCATAAGAATAATCTAGAGATCTTGATAAATTCAGACTCTGATTGATATGTTCAGGGGACAGGCCTGATGTTGTTTGCAAGCTCCCGGGTAACAGTTACATCTGCTAGTTTGGGAACCCACACTTTGAAAGTCTCAGTGACCAGCAGGCTGAATTTTCTAGTAGAACATTACTGGCCTTGTGTCAGAGACTATTTTGACAATAGCTGACACAGTAGCTGTGCTAAGAACTATGGATTTCCAAAGGGAAAAGAGGAGAGAAACAACTTTGGAAGAGATGCCTTTGAACTTACCTTTGATTATCAGGTGAACTCAGAGAACATAGGTAAAATGCCTGATACACAGAAGGAGCTGAGTGAAATTCCCTTTCCTGAGCTTTTGTTATGCGAACAGTTTACCGTATATTTATTCAACATTGAACTTTTGTCCGTCTGGCATTGGATACATGGGGTAAGGAATCCTGTCCCTGCTCTTAAGCTCCTAGTCAAGTCAGGGAAACAAACAATAGTCCATTACTGGTTTCATCGTGATAGACACTTGTGTTCTGATAGAGGTGGGTGAACAGGGGGTTCTTTTCGAGCACAAGGAGATACAGATAGATGGACTGTTCCAGAGGAAGTAAAGGTGGCAGAATTATGAATTATTATTATAATCTCACTTCATTGTCTATTTAACTGTTCTGGGAAATAGAAGAACATATTAGTTAAGAGCATAAACTTTGGGACTTTTCAGCATCTTCACCCTACTAGCCATTTAATTCTAAGGAAGTTTTCTAACTCTGAGAACTAGATAACATTTATAAAGTACTTAACACAGGAGTGGGAGTCAGTTCCTGAGTTCCCCTGAATTTTCCAGAATTGCTTTGGAAAATTTAGTAAGACTATTGAAATTGTCATCCTCAGCAGCATTTGTTAATGCATATTGTACTTTGTCTAGCTTAGTGCCTAGCATATAGCAGACTAAAATATGGTACAAATACTTATTGAGCCAGGCACAGTGGTGTACACCTATAATCCCAGTGAGTTAGGAGGCTGAGGCAGGAGGATCTCAAATTTAAAGCAAGCCATAGCAATTTGGCAAGGCCCTAATTAACTTAGCAAGACCTGTCTCAAAATAAAAAAGGGCTATGGATGTGGCTTAGTGGTTGAGTGCCCCTGGATTCAATCCCCCTACCAAAAAAAAAAAAAAAATAGGGGAGGGGATAACTTACTGAACATATAAGTAACATGGTAACAATTCTCCAAATATTTATAGACCAGATGGTCATATCTGTTAAAAAACAAATTGTGACTGGAAATGGTGCATACCTGTAATCCCAGCAATTTGGGAGGTTGAAGCAAGCAGGAGGATTTTAAATTCACAGCCAGCTTCAGCAACTTAACAAGACCCTGTTTCAAAAATAAAATAAAAAGGGCCGGGGGTGTTATTCACTGGTAGAGCACCCTGGGTTCATTTCCCAGTAACACCAAAAAAAAAATAAATAAATAAAAAAATGTACAAATTTATTCATTTAGGGAAACAGGTATGACACGTAAATGATGTTTCTAAGAGGGCTGGAAAAAGGGGAAAGGAATAGATGGTAGATTTTCAAACTAGAGTCTTAGCATTCTGTGGATAATAATGGAATATTCTATCAATGAAATAAAAATTTGCAGATCTTTTTAAATTTTTTTATTTTTTGGTATCGAGGATTGAACTCAGCGGTACTCAATCACAGAGTCACATCCCCAGCCCTATTTTGTATTTTAGAGACAGGGTCTCACTGAGTTGCTTAGCACCTTGCTTTTGCTGAGGCTGGCTTTGAACTCGCAATCTTCCTTCCTCAGCCTCCCGAGCTGCTGGGATTACAGGCCTATGCCACCATGCTTGGCTAAATATTTTTATTTTTGTAGATCTGTTTTTCAATAAGCAGACATTATCAAATAGAATTTTTCTTAAGCTTTTCTCACAACTCTTTTTTTTTTTTTTTTTTTTTGGTACCTGGATTGAACCTGGGGGCATTTAACCACTGAGCCATATCTCCATCCCTTTTATATATTTTATTTTGAAACAGGGTCTCACTGAGTTGCTGAGGCTGCCTTTGAACTCATGATGTTCGTGCCAGCCTCCTAACTGCTGGAATTACAGGCATGTGCCACAGCACCTGGCTCTTTTCTTTCCTTTTCTTTTTTCTTTTTTTTTTTTAATATTTTTTTAGTTGTCAATGGATGTTTATTTTATTTATTGATATGTGGTGCTGAGAATCGAACCCAGTGCCTCATACATGCTAGGCAGGTGCTCTACCACTGAGCCACAATCCTAGCCCTCTTTCCTTTTCTTCACTGGAGATTGAACCCAGGACCTCCATGCATTCTAGATAAGCACTCTACCACTGAGTTACATCCTTAGCCCTTTTTGTTTTAAGACATTGTTTCACCAAATTGCTGAGGCTGGCCTTGAACTTGCAGTCCTCTTACTTCATTATTTAGAGTTGCTGGCATTATAGGTATGTGCCACTACACCCAGCCTTCCACACTCACTTTTTTTTTTTTTTTTTAGAGAGTGAGAGAGGAGGGGGAGAGAGAGAGAGAGAGGGAGAGAATTTTTAATATTTATTTTTTAGTTCTCGGCGGACACAACATCTTTGTTGGTATGTGGTGCTGAGGATTGAACCCGGGCCGCACGCATGCCAGGCGATCGCGCTACCGCTTGAGCCACATCCCCAGCCCTCCACACTCACTTTTAAAACTCTTGTTGCTGTTTATCACTTACCTTCCCTAAATTTAGTTATTTGGTAATCTAAGTGTAGTCTATCTAATTGAATATTTATTATTTCAAGTTCAATGTATCAGTAATTTATAGTATTATGCAAAGAATACAGTGGTTTATAGGTTTAGATTCACTGGGTGTAGGAAAGAAGGGGAAAGTGTTTGTGAAGGGATTATGTATATAATGAAAGGAAGACCACCCCTAAGAGAGAAAGATTAGGGAAATAGGGATTTGGAGAAAGGGCAAGCCATGCTTTTGTAACAGGGACACTGACAGCATCATCTAAAACATATGAAGTCTTTCTCTGAGGAGTATGGATCAGTGTAGATAGGATCTAGATCTTTGTCTGATCCATTGGCACATGAAAGAACCTGGCACACTTTGGTTTACCATATGGCAGGTAGCCAGTTAGGGGAAGCAGTGGCTGTTTGAGTTAGGGAAGAATACAAAAGAGCCTGGGCTCTGTCCATTCCCAGGTTGTAGGAATATTTTGCAATTGTATTGCTTCCCACATTTTCCAAAGTACTTGTATATGTATTTTGTCTTAGTGTATATATTACTAGTAGTGGGTAAGATGGAATGGTACCATGCATCCCAAACATGGCAGACTCCCTGCCTCCCTGTGTGGTGGACTGTGGCGTTGAGGTCTTGCACTTCCTAGCTATACCAAGCTTGGCTTTACAGGTAACACCGAGCCATAGTTCATTATTCTGTCATGTGTTGCCATCAGAGTCTGCAAAAGTAGTCAACCCAAACCAAAGGATAGTGGTTGAGGGATGTTGGTGACCTTGACTTTTTCATAGGGGATAAAGCCATTAGTAATCCTACCTGTACTCTAAAGTGGCCAATATGACATGGAATCATTGAGGACTGGGCTCTTATGGAAAGATTCATGGAACAAGTGGTTTTTAAATACCTTTGAGTAAAATACCTTGAGTAAAAAATAAGGACCATTATTTTTAATGGCAGGAAGTATCTTGCAGAAATTATGTTTGAATCATTTAATGTATCAGGAGTCTATCTACACTTTTGTTTTTCTTTTTCTTGGGCTTTGAGATGTAGTGTTAGATCATTTATTTGTTGACTATTTATTCTTTTAATGAATGCACTCGATGCAATAAACTTTCCTCTTACTACTGCCTTCATAGTGTCCCAGAGATTTTGATATGTTGTATCAGTGTTCTCATTTACTTCTAAGAATTTTTTTATTTCATCCTTGATTTCTTCTACTATCCATTCATCATTCAATTGTGTATTATTTAGTCTCCATTTGTTAACAGTAGCTTCTATTTTTTATTTTATCGTGATTTCTAATTTCATTCCATTGTGGTCTGATGGAATGCAGGGTATTATCTCTGCTTTTTTGTATTTACTAAGAGTAGGAAAGGTAGTAGAATGAAACAGACATTATTGCTGTATGTGTATATGTGACTGCATGACCAATATGATTCTGCAACATGTACACTCAGAAAAATGAGAAATTATATCCCATCTATTTATGATATATCAAAGTGCATAAATGTGTTCTATAAATGTGTCATGTATAATTAATTAAAACAAAAAAATTTTTTTAAAGAGTCTATCTACATTGCAACTCAGGCAGTGCTGCCTTTAGCAGCCTCTTGGATATCTTGACAAGTTGGTGAGCATACACTGATGGGCATAGTTATTGACAGTGGACATGGAGTCACCTGTGGCAGAAGGTTATATAATTGGAAGCTGCCATCAAAACATCTTTTTTAGTTATGCATGGACACGATATCTTTATTTGTTTATTTATCATGTGGTGCTGGGGATCAAACCCAGTACCTCACATGTGCAAGACAAGCACTCTGCCACTGAACCACAACCTCAGCCCTCAAACACATCTTGATTGCAGGTAGATATAGTATGTATTTTCATTCAACAGCTGCTAAAGGAACAGGAGGTAGGAATCCCTCCTGAGCAGTCATTGGGAACTGCAGCAACCTTTAAGGAAAAATACAGTTACATTTGTCCTGAATTAGCTAAGTATAACATGGATCCCTGGAAGTGGATAATATAGTTCATGGGTATCTGCAACCAACCAGAAGAAATTCATTATAGATGTTTGTTCTAAAAGGTTCTTGGGTCATGAAATAATATTTCACCCTGAGTTTGCCAACCCTGATCTCATGGAATTCATCTTGGATGTTGTTGATAAAGTAATACAGAACTGTCCCATCAGTGTATGTCATCTGCCTTCTTTTAGTCATTTTTCAGGGATTGACAGGCTTGACAATGTTCAGGGAATTTGGACATCAACTGCAGAAAGATTTAAAAAGAGTGTTGGTTGTCAGATTAGCTCTTCACTACAGCTCAGTGGCAACAGAATAAAACCTAAGCCTGTGGATGTTCAGGTGGTAATATGTCATCACATGCAGCACTATGCCGGGTAGTTTGAAGGCTTGATGCTGGCCTCAACTCCAGAGTTCTTTCAGGGCCATCACCCTAAGAAGGACTTGAAGAATACACCTATAGCATCTGCTGCCACAATGCTGTCTTTGGAGTCATGTTTTAGTGTTTGCCTTAAAGTCTATCATCCTTGAAGTTCATAGAAAAACAGAACAGCAAACTTTTTTGCCATGTTTGCTAGAAAATGATTATATTTTATCACGGTGACATTAAGTCTGAACACTAAACATTATTGTGTGAGAATTATGGATACTGTATGTGTTAGTTTTTTTGTTTAAAATTTCTGGAACTGTTTTATAGGAGATGATCGTTTGATGTTGGTGAGTGTTGGATGAAATGCTATCTTGATCCATTATAATAAAAGCTGTTAGAATCTATAATATTTTTCAAAAGGTGTAGTATAACCGTTTAGTGACCCATGATATTTATATTTATGTTCAAATATAAATATTTATATTCAAATATAAATTGGGATATACAGACAAACCAGATCACTTATTGCTTTTATACCATATGTAGACTTTACCTCTGTCTTAATCATATTCTGAACAAGCAGTAGAATATAAGTTTATATAGGTCTAAAGTTAACTTTATTGAAAACAAAATGTTGTTGGGTTTTTTTTTTTTCCCTTTGTTAATTCAGGATTTGGCACTTATCTACCTTCTTCCATTGAGTATTTTATAAAACATGAAATTTTAAAATTGTAGGTTATGTTTGCAGATTTATTGTTGTTTTTCATAATCACTAGATTTCTTTAAGAATATGGCAGATGGCTCAAGGTCACTTTCAGTTGAGGTTCTTTCGAAATAGTCATATAGAAAAGGATTGTTTTCCTTTATTTTTTGTAGTATGAATTGAATGTGTTCTACTGTCATGTATAACAAATTAGAATAAATAAATAAATAAAGCACCCAAAAAAAGAATGATAGAAGAAATACCATAGCTATAAATTAGATATCTAAAAATGTTAAAATGTAATTCTTTATGCACAATGACTGATTTGCTTGTTTTGGGATTTGTCATTTGAATTTCAGGTTTGCATCGTCAGCTTCTCTATGTTACTTCCTTTGTTTTTGTTGGCTATTATCTTTTAAAACGGCAAGACTATATGTATGCTGTGAGGGACCATGACATGTTTGCATATATAAAGTCACATCCAGAAGATTTTCCTGAAAAAGGTATTTCAAATTAATTGTAGAAAACCTTGTTCCTTACTCTGTTGTATTCCCTGATTAATCCTATCTATGCTAGAGGCTTCATGTGTGAAGCCTTCTGTGTTCTATGACTCCTACATCTTTGTCTAGATTGAAATCTTTTTTGTTGAAGGAGTACAGAGAGATATAGGGGATTGAACCCAGGGGCACTTTTCCACTGAGTTATTATCCCTAGCCCTTTTACTTTTTTATTTTGAGACAGAGTCTTGCTAAGTTTAAGTTGACCAGGCTGGGCTCCAACTTGTAATCTTCCTGCCTCAGCCTCCGAAGTAACTGGGATTACAGGTTTGTGCCACTGTGCCCAGCAAACATGAAGTTTTTAAATTCATGTATCAAAAAAATTTTTTTAAAGAGAGTGAGAGAGGAGAGAGAGAGAGAGACAGAGAGAGAGAGAGAGAATTTTTAATATTTATTTTTTAGTTCTCGGCGGACACAACATCTTTGTTGGCATGTGGTGCTGAGGATCGAACCCGGGTGACACGTATGCCAGGCAAGCGCGCTATCGCTTGAGCCACATCCCCAGCCCTGTATCAAATTTTTGACTGAGGACTTCTGTGTCCCTTGAATAGCAAACAAAATTCATGTCCCCTCGCCTTCTCAAACCTTCTGCTGAGCTTCGAACTCTTCCTCTCCCACTGCCACTGCCTTGGTTCAGGCCTACCTAGATAATATCTTGTTTGGACTGTGACACCTCTAGCTCACCTCTGCCTTTAGTCTTGCTTCTGCTAACAGCAAATCTGGTCATATTTCTATAAATTGCCTCTAGGATAAAATCCAAACTCCCTAGGATGGTTCATCTCCACTGGCAGAGTCAATTGCTTGTCTGCTGGTAGAAACGCTTTGCCCATTGGTCTTTCTATCTTCCACATTATGTCTGTATTACTCCCTGGAATGTAGTTTAATCTTTGTTTTCCCAGCCTCTAGCACAGAACCTACTACACATAGCAGCACTTATAAAATTAACAGCTGACCTAAACCTGCAGGGAATCCTGCTTTAGCTCCTATCACTCACCTTTCATAAAATGCTGCCAGAGGCTGTGGCTCAAGCGGTAGCATGCTCGCCTGGCATGCACATGGCGCTGGGTTCAATCCTCAGCACCACATATAAATAAAGATGTTGTATCCGCCGAAAACTAAAAAATAAATATTAAAAAAAATTCTCTCTCTCTCTTTCTTAAAAAAATGAGGGGGGGCATGGCATGACCTTGAAGGAGATTCTGGGATGCTGACCCTTTCCTTCCTCTCTCTTAAAAAAAATAAAATAAAATGCTGCCAGGAGGGTCCTGGTTGGAGGAAGGAATAAATAGGGAAGGCACAGATCAGGTACTGGAGGCCATCAGCAGATGTGGTCAAGCTCACCATGTCCCCACTTGTCAATGGAAGAAGCTCAGGAAATGCTTGTCCTGAACCTACGCTGTATCACTTGGACATGTGCTTTCTTATAACATTCTTCCTTTGGCCCCTATTTCCATCTTGTCAATGGAACAGGTTCCTGCTCAAGGTTTATCATCTGAGTGAAGCCTTCACCCAGCTATAGACAGTAATTCCCTCAGCACACTGTTGCTGTTAATTGTGAATATCATTGTAATATGACTTTTATTACCCACATTTGGCACACTTACACACAATACTGATGAGTGTATGTGTGTGCTATTTGTAGACTGGAAATTTAACTTACTAGGGCAATTTTTATCTTCCCAAGGACTAAAGATCCTTTTTTTTAATATTTATTTTTTAGCAATATCTTTATTTTATTTATGTGGTGCTGAGGATTGAACCCAGGACTTCACACGTGCTAGGCGAGCACTCTACTGCTGAGCCACAACTCCAGCCCCCTAAAGACCCTTTCTAAACATGTGAATGAATGTTGAAAAATTTTGAACGTTTTAAATATATAATAGATTTTTATATACTTTCCTATGCATGTAAATGTATAATATAAAGTATTTACATTTCATTAGGCTGAGTTGGGGATATAGCTGAGCTGGTAGAGTGCTTGCCTTGCATGCACAAGGCCCTGGGTTCAATCCCCAGCACCATCAAAAAAAAAAAAAAATTGTTAGGCTGACTGATCCCAAAGGTCCTGTTCAACTCTAAAACTTTATTAGTATTATAATACAATATTCCCAGGGCCTTGAGTCACCTATGTGATATTTATGGTGTCTAAAAAAGACTTTTTTTTTTTTTTTTTTTTTGGCCAGTGAAGAGTTTAAATACTAGTGCAATCAGTCCCAGTGGTATACACTTATAATCCCTTGGGAGGCTAAGGCAGAAGGATTCCAAGTTCAAGGCCAGCCTGAGCAACTTAGCAATACTCTGTCTCAACATAAAAAATAAAAAGGCTGGGCTGGGGATGTGGCTCAAGTGGTAGCACGCTCACCTGGCATGTGTGTGGCACTGGGTTCAATTCTCAGCACCACATAAAAATAAAATAAAGACATTAAAAAAAAAAAAGGCTGGGGATATGGCTCAGGGGTAGAGTGCCCCTGGGTTAAACCCATTAAAAAATAAAGTACCATTAAAAATCAAAGGTATATTGGGGCTGGGGATGTGGCTCAAGCGGTAGCACACTCGCCTGGCATGCGTGCGGCCCGGGTTCAATCCTCAGCACCACATACAAACAAAGATATTGTGCCTGCCGAAAACTAAATAATAAATATTTAAAAATTCTCTCTCTCTCTCTCTCTCTCTCTCTCTCTCTCTCTCTCTCTCTCTCTCTCTCTCTTAAAATATATATAAATAAAATTACAGGTATAAAGCCATAAATCAGGTGTGGGGAAACTCAGAATCATTGGATGTTAGAGCTGAAGAAATCTTGGCTAATTCTAATTCCTAGAAGTGAGTCCCACTAGCTAGGCAATCTTCAGCCCTGAGCCTTCTGAATCTTTGCCTAGATATTTCCACTACCTCCCTCTGTCAGCAGGTGTATATATAGCCACTTCATTCTGTCTTCTAGTGGATTACCAGCAGGTGTGTCAAGAGCATCCTGCACTGACTACAGGAGCATGGAGGGTTTCAATACATTAGTTGAAACTGGCCTCTCCTAGCTGACCTATAACCTTCCTGTTTATTTCTTCCTTCATCCCTTTAGTCAGGATATTCCTAGGAGTAACTTGCCCCTCCTGGTAGCCATCTAGATGTCACCACAGATTTAAGAAATAAAATATTTCAGTGATTTCCAAGCCATTGTGGTACTAGAGATTGAACCCAGGACCTAGCACATGCTAGGCAAGTGCTCTATCACTGAGCTACATCCCTAACCCTCCACCATCACCACTTTTTTATTTTGACATAGAGTCTCACTGAGTTGCTCAGTATGGCCTCCAACTTGTGATCCTTCTGCTTCCGCTTCTCAGTAGCTGGGATTATGGACATGTGCACAGCATGCCTAGCTAAGAAATAAAACTTTAAAAAACATAATTGTAAGATAATTTTTTTAATCTTTTTTTTTATAGATAAGAAAACTTATGGTGAAATTCTTGAAGAATTCCATCCAGTGCGTTGAAGTCTTCAAAATATTTGCTCCCATTTACTAAGATGTTTCTAAATTTTATGGAACATATTTCCTCCACGACAGCCGAAGTTTAACACCTATAATTAAAGTAGTTATCATGAACAAGTACTCTGACTCTTCTTTTTTCATTTTAAGAAGAAATAGGGCTGGAGTTGTGGCTCAGTGGTAGTGCGCTCACCTAGCAAGCACAAGGCCCTGGGTTCGATCCTCAGCCACATAAAAACAAACAGATAAAGGTATTGTGTCCAACTACAACTAAAAAATAAATATTTAAAAAGAAAAGAAAAAAATAGTTCACTTTCCATTGACCCAGTTTTTGGAAGATTTTTAAATGGAGTTTAAGGGCTGAGGATGTGGCTTAGTGGTAGAGTGCTTACATAACATTTGTGAGGTCCTGGATTGAATCCCAATACCACAAAATAATAAATTTAGTTCCAAATCAGAACTAAACTCCATTTATTCTGATCAGATTTGGAAAACTTCAGCCCATGGACCAACTCTGGCCCACTGTCAATAAAGTTTTATTGAAACACAGCCACTTTCATTTGTTTATATGGCTGCTTTCATACTACAACAGCAGGGTCAAGTAGTTATGACAGAGCTTATAGCAGGCAAGGCCTAAAATACTTAATATCTGGCCCTTTTCAGAAAAGAATTGCCAGCTTCTGTTCTAATGTAAAATAAGCCAGATTATAAAGGGTTTTGTGAATCATAGATCATTTTAACTTGATTCCTTAAGTATGGGGAATTCAGTAAAAGGGTTTTAATTGGAATAATGGTCAGGTTTGTATTTCTGAGCTCCCTTTGCAACAATATATAGGGTGGTTTGGAAGGAAGACACTTAAGGCAAGCACAGTTAAACATCTGATACTGCACAGGAGTGTGCTCTTAGGTGAATCATCCTGGACAAAGAGCTCAGCTAGCACAGTCTACAGTGGAGCTTGGCACAGTCACGGAAGAAGGTGGTTCTTTATAGTCAAATCCAAATGTTTGCCAGGCTCAGTGGAGCACACCTGTAATCCCAGCAACTTTGAGACCGAGGCAGAAGGATCACAAATTCTAAGCCTCCACAATTTAGCAAAACCCTGTCTCAAAAAATAAAAAGGCGTCTGGGGTTATAGCTCAGTAGTAGAGCATTTGCCTCACATGTGTGAGGCACTGGTTTGATTCTCAGCACTGCGTATAAATAAATAAGGTCCATTGACAACTAAAAAATATTTTTAATAAATAAATAAAAGTTGTAAAGTGCCCCTGGGTTTTAAAGTCCCCAGTACCACCACCACCCCAGCCCCCCAAAAAATTCTAAAAAGCTTGTCCAAAAAGCTGAAATTTTATAATCAGTAGTTTGGGGATATTAGTAAAATTGTATACATGATTTCAAAGCAGAAGTTTTCTGGGAAAAATAAAGTTATTCTATTTACTTGAGTATCACTTGTAAAAAGTAAAACATTGGAGAAAGTGCTTTTGAAATAATAAAGAGATGTACAAATACAAGGTATTTTTTCTTTATTGCTACTGCAATAAATAGGTTTATAGTTCTTGCTCAGCCTCATCAGTGGTTGGCAGGTGGTTTATAGTTCTTGCTCAGCCTTATCAGTGGTTGGCAGGCGTAACAGTGAGGTACTCATCCTGAGGGACTCCTGCTACCTCAGTTAAGGACTAAAGCAAATACATAGGGGAAGGTGGGAGAAAAATCAGTCTATTACAATCTGATAATTTCTCATATACCAGGTTCTTTTGATTCATCTTGTTACATTTTTGTAACTTTGTGAGGTAAGTTGTCCCCATTTTATACATGAGGTTACTTAGGCTCCAGTGGGTGAATAATGCCTGAGGTCACAGGGTGGATGACTGCCAAGAGGAGGGACGTGAACTTTGGTCATAGACTAACACCTCTGCTCTTCCGTGTCATACTAGACTAACTTTGTCTACTCCCTCATGAACCACTGGCCACCACCCTGAGCTGGTAAGAGGATTAAATGGAGTTGTGAATAGCAACACATCCTAAAGGTGAGCCAAGGACTGGAGGTCACAAATTGATGCTCAGAGGGAGGTAGGGAAGCATCCCAGAGACACAAGTCGCCTTCACTTCAGCCGCAGGTCCAGGTGTTTCTGGAATCAGGGCTGACACACTGCTGCAAGTCCTCATCATAGTCTGCATTCTCTTGTGTAAAGTGATCTGTGGAGTGCAGGAAATTTAAAGAACCAAATGAGTCTAAATTCAACAAGGCACTGTGATATACCTATTAAAATAGGAAGAGCAAGGGGAAAAAGTTTTGTCACTGCTGCTGGAAAACTGGCAACACTTCAGCTGTGAAGAAGAACCAGATGGTCAGCTAGGATCACTCCTCTGGTTTTTCTTCTACATTTAGTGGAAACTGAGATGCAGAAAGGTCAAATATGTTCTCTAGGATATTACAAAAGAAAATGGCAGAGCCAAGAAAAGAGCCCAGATTTTTCAGTATCTGCCAAACCATACTTTGTCCATGAATGAAAATGAGGTTAAGGTATGTTGAAATACTGTAGTAGAGAATAGCTGCTGTGGCCTTTATGACTATTTGGTTGGTCAAGAAGTTGGATTTTACTGGGTGTGGTGGCTCACACCTTTAATCCCTATGGCTCAAGAAAGTGAGGCAGGAGGCTCACGAGTTCAAAGCCAGCCTCAGCAAAAGCGAGGTGCTAAGCAACTCAGTGAAACCCATCTCTAAATAAAATACAAAACAGTGCTGGGTATGTGGCTCAGAGGCCAAGTGTCCCTGAGTTCAATCTCCAGTACCAAAAAAAAAAAAAAAAAAAAAAAGAAGAAGTTGGATTTCTACCAGGTCTTCCATCTCCAATTCTCTTCTGAAATCTACGCCCTAAGGAGCACAGAAAATCCATCAATGTAGAGAAAAGAATGAGACTACAGGGCTGGGATTGTAGCTCAGTAGTAGAGCACTTGCCTAGCACATTTGAGGCACTGGGTTCAATCCTCAGCACCGCATAAAATAAATAAAATACAAGTATTGTGTTCATCTACAACTAAAACTATTTTTCAAAGTAATGATAATTTATTAGATAGTTAATATACAAGTGATTTAAGTAGTACTCAAATGCCAGTTGTTATTTTTTATTACTATCATGATGCAGTGAAGAAACTGAAACACAAAGAAGTGAAGTGGCTTTCCCAAGGTCTCAGCTCAGTGGTAGAAGCAGGACATGAACCCAGAGCTCAGCTCTTCTGAGGCCCCCTGGCTGTTGACCCAGTTCAATTTAATTCAAGAAGAAACTCTGGAAGGCAGCCAAGAAAATCTCAGGAGAGAGAAAAGCAGCATTGAAGTTGACCATTTGGATTTGAGGTGCAGAAACGAAAACAGCTGGGAAAGTACCTGGAAAGAATTCTCTACAGACTTTGTGGGTAGGGAGGGCATGTCTATTCTCCATCATTACAGAGTGGGAGAGAGTAGGTATAATGGAAAGAGCACTCAGCTCAAAGCTGAGGTCAGTCTTGCTTTTATCTTATTTTTTTTTTTTATATTGAAATAGGGTCTCACAAGTTGCCAAGGCTGGCTTCAAACTTGGGATCCTCCTGCCTCAGCCTTCCGAATCACTGGGATTGCAGGTATGTGCCACTGTGCCTAGCTTTAATCACATACTTAAAGACGTTGACAAGGAGAACATTCATACAGGTATAAGCATTCACATACTTACCAATAAATGCACACAGGCACAGACACATTTGTGCCCATGAGTTATGCACTCACAGGCCACTTTTTTCTTGTCTCCATAATAGTTTACTGCCATTACTCATCAATACTGAGTCAGAAGACTAGGAAGGTGAGCCCAGTCTTGAGCCTTCCCCAGGTGATTCCAATGGCCACCTGATGTGTGGTGACTCTGACAGCCAACCTGCCCCTCTCTTGTTAGGTTGCACCACCACTCCCTCTTCCCCAGGAATATCCCTCCATGGACCCGGACCCTTTAGCATAGCCACCATTACCTTCCCTAGAGTCGGAGGCCTACAGGACCTGTCCCGTCATTTCCTGGTATTTTCTTGTCACTTCCTGAGCTTTCACAGTCAGGTGAGTAAGGATGCGATGGAGGCTGGAGAAGTGCACATGGAACTGGGTTTCCAGGTCCAGCTCTCCGGAGACTTCTTCCTTGGCCTCCTCTGTCTCGGCAGCTTCCTTTCCAGCCTCATCCGCTTTGCGGCTGGCCACCTTGGCCTGCCACTCCTCCCTCGGCAGGAGCCCATGTTCCACATCCATCCGGATGGTCTTGAGCATGGTGAAGTAGGTGTAGAGATCAGGGGCCCCCATCTGGGCCTGGCCGCCATGTCCACCCAGTTGCACATCCCGCAGAAGGCTGGGGATCATCACCACCTGCTCCATGTTGCACACCACAGCCAAGTACCGGTCCACGACGGCCAACAGGCAGTTTTTAGGGTAGCGCTTGGTTAGTACCGGCATGGTTGCCTGCTTTTACACAATGAGTTGGGAAGACTGCCCCAGCACTATTTCTAGGCTTTGGTTCTGACCGCAGATTGACAGGAAGCCAAGGCCCAGTCATTGGGTCAACACAGCCCTGTTTTAAGCCAATCCCAGGGTTTGGGTCCCAAGGTCTGTATCAGGTGATCCACTCTGCCCAGGGACAGACCAGCCAGCCTTTTGCTTGTCATTTCAGTTCTACAAGACTGCCTCAGTAAGAGCCCAGCTCTTCCACTGGCAGCTTGCAGAACTAGTTAAAGCAAAGCTTTTCCCTTTGGCAACAGATGCACTTGACTGCAGGAAAGTCAATAATCCTTTCAGATCACCTGAGGTCAAACTGAGTCTTTGCTACCCTCTGAAAGCACAAAGCTTACTTCTTCAACCTGGAGTGACTGTGAAATGAACAAGGGAAGAGCGTCATGAAATGAAATAGTTTGGTGTGGGGCAAAGAGCACTGAAGTGGGGGCCAGAAATCCAGAAAGAAGGGGTCTGGATGTTGGCCATGTTCATGTCCCTGACAATCTTCCTTATAGAGGGTGCTTTTCCACCATGAACTTGACTAGGAAAAAAACTCTTAATAAGATGCATTAGCCTGGTGTTACCTCAATCAGTCAGCAAGGTAAAGAATTTGCATAAACTTGTTTCCTAAACTATGAGCAGAAAACAGCAATTTTTCTAAGTTAATTAATTTTAAAAATTAATTTTAAGGGCTAGGGATGTAGGTCAGTAGTATAGTATTTGCCTAACATGTGAGGGCCTAGGTTTGATCATCAGTCATACCCCCTTACCCCCTCCCCCCAAAAAGAGTTTGACTACCTAAAGCTGGGCATGGTGGCTCATGCTGATAATCCCAGCAATTTGGGAGGCTGAAGTAGGAGGATAGAAAGTCAAGGCCAGCCTGGGCAACTTGGTGATATCTGGGCTGGGGCTGTAGCTCATTGGTAGAGTGCCCACCTCGCATGTGTGAGGCACTGGGTTTGATCCTCAGCACCACATAAAAATAAATAAAGATATTGTGTCCAACTACACCTAAAAAAAATATTTAAAAAAAAGATCTAGGTAGAGCATCCCTGAATTAAATCCCCAGTACCATAAAAACAACAACAACAACAACAACAAAAATCACTTAAGTAAGCCTTTGATGAATTCACTTCTAGTCTTCTAACATTATTTTTTCCTTGACTGAGGAAAAATTTTTTCAAATATTTTCTCCTCAAGAAAACAGGACTTCTGGGGATGGAGTTGTGGCTCAGTGGTAGAGTGCTTGCCTAGCATGCATGAAGCCCTGGGTTCTATTCTCAGCACCCACCACATACACATAAATAAAATAAAGGTCCATCAACAACTAAAAAAATATTTTAAAAAAATAGGACTTCTGGGCTGGGCAAGGTGGAACATGCCTACAATCCCAGTTATTTGGGAAGATAAGGCAGTAGGATCACAAATTCAAGGCCCATCATGGCAACTCAGTGAGATCCTGTCTCAAAATAAAAAAGTCTGGGGATGTAACTCGGTGGTAGAGAACCCCTGGGTTCAGTCCTTGGTATTAAGAGAAGGGAAAAAAAAGAAAGGAAAAATAGAAATGGGGCTTCTCTTGTATACAAATCTCTAGGGCTGCTAAGCAGTGGGTATAGATATTTCATAAGGCTGGACAGTGTCACTGGGTTCTGGTGCTACCCACAGGCCTCTTGGGATACAGCCAGACTCCCTGGACTCCAGCCTCCACACAGTCAACTGAAAGGTTTGGAAATCTCTTAAGGGGAGGCCTTTGCTGCCCTGGTTTTGTAACTCCTTCTGAATTTAGGTCCAGTCCCTAAGGGCATTACTCCCTGTGTTAGTTCTTACATTTTTTCACCCAGCCCCAGGGTTACAAACTAAGAACTGGCAAACATGGTGTTCTGCTCGTGGTCGGGGCATGCTGATGTTGGCATGAGGGCTTGCCAGGAGTGCCCTAGCAGCTGCCTCCTGATTCTTTTGCCCAATGACCTGGGTTACCCCTGGGCCTCCCTTGCCCCATGTATAAAACTGAGAGGACTGAACTTTGTTAAGGCCTCTCCACTTCAGATTTTTAGACTCCTCCCAAGCACATGGCTAGTATATCTCACTGTGTTATTCTGCCTATGTGTGAATTTTAATCCCATCTGAGGCCATTCTATTTCCAGACATATTCCTGAGCTTGAACTAGAGAAATGAATGAGTAAATCAAGTGGAAAAGGGAGAGAGTGACTTAGCAATTAGGCAACTAAATGGCCTCTGTATGAATAAGTGTAGAACACAAGGAGACCTGGGAAGGAATGAGGGAGGGTCTGGCTGACCAGGGTCCCCTGGCCAGCAGGCTACAGACTGAGACTGCCTCTAGGTCTCCCTGGAAGACAGAAGGCCTTAGTTAAAATGTTGCCAGTCATGTGTCAGAGTAGAAGACAGACATGGAGTGCTAAAGGGACAGGCTGGACTCAGGGAGGTTCTAGGTGTGGGAAGAGGAAGAAAGCAGGAAATGTGTTTCAGGGGTTATAGTATTTTTCCTCCTCTCAAAGATGCCTCATCCGGTCCAGCAGGGCCATCACAGGTGGAAAATCCCAGCAAAGGTGGGGGAAGGAAGCAGCAAAAGCTGGACTAGACTTCAAGCTTCATTGGATTTCCCAAGTCTTTCCTCCCACCACTCCCGAAGGAAACTGAGGCTGAGTAAGGTGCCTCCTGGCATGGCCTCTGCAGAGCTGTCTACAGCCTCGCCCTGAGTGCCCCAAGCTGGGCAAACTAAACTGGCCCAGATAGACTGGAGTCAAAGTCCTCAAAGTCCAAGCCAGGAATAATGTATGAATGTGATGCAAGGATAAGATGATCAGGTGGTATCTGGGGTTGCCAGACCCCAAGTAACCCAGGCTGGCCTTGAGGCCAGGTGGCTACAGAATGGAAACAGACCAAGGTCGGGACAAGCTTTTCAGTTTGAAAATGTTGTATACAAGCACATCACCTGATGTCTATGGGCTCCAGGAATTTTTTTTTTTTTTTATGTGCTTGTGTGATGCTAAGGTTGGAGGGAACCAGGGGTCATACATGTTAGACAAGTGCTCTCCAAATCTCCAGTTCCCCAGGCTATTTGGGGGAGGGGATACTGAGAAGGAACCCAGTACCACTGAGTGATATCCCAATCCCTTTTTATTTATTCACTTATTTTTTGAGACAGAGTCTTGTTAATTTACCCAGGCTGGCCTTGAACATGCAATCCTCCTGCTTCAGCTGCCCAAGTTGCTAGGTTTACAGGCTTGTGCTACCACACCTGGATCCTCAGGCTATTTTTCTTCACATTGTCACTCCAGTCCTGGCCAGGGAATATATGGAGTCAAGAAGTGAGAGGCTTTGTAGTCATAATATGCCCCCTCCCCCCCACACACACTCAGCTAATACAGTATGTTCCGACCTCCTGCTTTTCACACAGGGAAGCCCATGTATTGAGAGCCTACTATGTGCAGCACTCTGGGCCTGGGATTTAACAGGACATGAGGGCAGATGAGGTCCAGGCACTTGCGGCAGTTTATTTATTTATTTATTTACTTGGATTTTTAATATATATATAATTTAGTTTTCATGGACTTTATTTTTTTTTAATTTATATATGGTGCTGAGAATTGAACCCAGTACCTCACACATGCTAGTGCTCTACCACTGTGCTAAGACCCCATCCCCAGTTTTTATCTATTTGGGAGAGAACCATCATGAGCATATGCACAGATAAATGTGATTAGCATTACATTGTGACATAGCCTTTGGAGAAAACAAAACAAGATAACAAGACTTGCTAGTCAAAGTGTGATCTACAGACCAGCAGCATCTAATCATCCCAGGGCTCACCAGAAATACATATTCTTAAGCTCAGCCCAGGGCCTACCACATCGCAGCCTGGGAATGCCTAACTCCAAACATGGTTCTTTATTTTTTTTTTAATATTTATTTTTTAGTTGTAGTTGGACACAATACCTTTATTTCACTTATTTATTTTTATGTGGTGCTGAGGATTGAACTCATGGTCTCGCACGTACGTGTGAGGCAAGCGCTCTACTGCTGAGCCACAACCCCAGCACCCCCAAACATGGTTCTTTTTTTCTTTTTTTTTTTTTAATATTTTTTAGTATTGACGGACCTTTATTTTATTCATTTATTTATGCGGTGCTGAGAATTGAACCCAGTGCTTCACACAGGTGAGGCAAGCACTCTACCACTGAGCCACAACCCCAGCGCCCCCAAACATGGTTCTTAAATGGCCAGGAAAGAAGAAACAACTGTGCTGAGACCTTAACATTCTTGGCTTCAAGAAGATTTGTCCTGTAGACAGAAGGAATGGCAAGTGCTATCCATCACAAAGGATTCCTAAAGGGACAACTGACTCACTGCATGACCTTAAGTAAGACATTCAGCCTCAATCTCCTACCTGGAAAGCAGAGGAGTTGAACTACATAAAGAATCTTGCTAGGTGCATTGCACACTCCTTTTTGGGGGGGTAGGGGAGATACCAGGTGTGCAGAGCGGTGACAGTGAATGGGAGAGCAGTATCTGAAATGGGTTCCCTGATGACTTCATGGCTGTGGCATGCCTGGTACCTGGGAAATTTTCTGTAAAAAGGTGCAGGATGACTAGTTGCTATGGCAATGTCCTCCATGAGAAGGCTCTGTGCTAGGGTCTTATCAGCCTCTACCTTGATCTCAGGCACACAGCTCCTGGGAATAAAGAAACTCTCTTGGCAGACAACCACAATGTTTCACCAGCTCTGCTGCTCCTCAGCCTGCACATAACACTGTGCTAAGACCCCATTTAAACAATGGACTTTCTTGAAAGCTACACAAAGCTCCTAACATAGCACATTGTAACTGTAGAAGGCAACTGGGGAATAAGCTGCTTAATGTTGCTAACTTTGTAACTTTCAGGAATACAAAGAATAATGCTTGCATAGTCTTTAATCTGATTAACGAGATAAATATATAATAAAGATTGCTGGCGTCTTTAGACCTGCTTCTCCATTAGACAGCAGTGCTCCACCCAATCCCAGCTGTTATCTTCAATATCTGCATATGTGAGTCTTTCTTTTCCTAATTTTCCATCGACCTTTGCTGGAACCTGCTAGGTTGGCCATGCTGGTTGCAAGGACCAGAATTGAATTCAGGGGCACTCAACCACTGAGCCACATCCCCAGCCCTATTTTGTATTTTATTTAAAGACAGGGTCTCACTTAGCTGCTTAGTACTTGACTTTTGCTGAGGCTGGCTTTGAACTTGCAATCCTCCTGCCTCAGCCTCCCAAGCCACTGGGAGTACAGGCATGCACCAATGCGTCCAGTTTAGGCACACTCCTTTTATCCCAGAGACTTGGGAGGCTGAGTCAGAAGAATTACAAGTTCAAAGTCAGCCAGGGCAATTTAGGGAATAAAATAAAAATAAAAAGGGCTGGGGATATAGTTCAGTAGTGGAGTGTCCCTGGTTCAACCGCCAGTACCAAAATAAAAGAAGAATCCTTCACATTGAAAACACAACTCCTCTGAATAGAGGATTTGGAGGCACCAAGAGCCAATAACGCAGACATCATTATCCTAGGTACATGTATGATTGCACAAAGGGTGTGACCCTACTTCTTGTACAACCAGAGAAGTAAAAAATTGTGCTTCATTTGTGTACAATGAATTGAAGAGCATTCTGCTGTCATGCGTAACTGATTAGAACAAAGAAAAAAAAAAAAGAACCAAATGACCAACTATGGAAGAGGCATTTTAGAGGGAGTAGAAGGGCCCCTTTCTCTAGAGACAGTTCACCCCATGAGGCCCATTTTTTTTTCTGCTTACTTGGGAATATGGATCTCTGGCTGTTCAGAGAATCTACTACAAATTCTGCTGACCAGAGTGGACCCAGGAAGCTGGCAAATCTTCCCATCCAGCCCCACTCCCAACTTCCTCTCTGTCATACCCCTCCCCCAGTTCTGAGAAAAGACAGTTCTTCCTCCAGCTGATGCAATTAGCTCCCAAGGCCAGCTTCTAGGCTGGTTGAGTAGGAGAAAGGGGCTGTATGTTCACAAAGTGCTCCCAAATCAATCACAAACGTCAAAATAGTCATAGCTACAAGACTCTGTGGTGAGCCCAGCTCCTATAATTCACTGAAGAAGAAACTGAGAGCCTAAATCCACCTCTAGCCATGCTTAGTTTCCTCACCTGGGAGGATGTCACTGCTGGATCTATCACTTACGATAAGCCTATGAATTTTAAAATTCTGTGACTAGACAAGATTTGTCACTGACCAAACACATGTCTGCCTCTCCCCTACCTGGGAGCCCTTGGTAGTCAAGAACCAGGTCTTGGCTTTTCTTTCTGCCCAGCACTTCAGGAGCTCAGGACTATTTCCATGCTTGCTGACCCAAAGGATGAATGAAAGAAAATGTGGAAGTCTCTCTTCCTTCCATGTGTCCGGGTATGTCTTCATTCCTTCCTTCATTTTTTTCATTTGACACACCTTTGCTGAGCTCCTGGGAAGCACTGGTCACAGAGGGTCTCTGTGAGGAAGCTGTCAATGTCATCCCAGACCCCAAGGAGCTCAACTGCGTCCTTTCACCATGGACAGTCCCTGACAGAGACACTCCATAAGTCACCATCAGTCAGGAGAGCTCTTGGTCTGCCTACAAGACTGAGGACCCTGCCAGGCTTAGACCCCAGCCAGAGTTCACTCTGGACAAGTCCTGGGAAGAGGTTTTGCTGGGGACAAAGGAGATTCCAGTTAAGATCCATGAGTGTGTATACAAAACTCAACCAATGTTCACCATTCTTCCAAACTCTCTTAGGCTACCATCCCTCAAACCACCCTTAGCTGTCCTTTAGGGCCTTTTTTCCCCTTTCCAGCCAGGAATTTACAGAGATTCTCCATGAATTCTTCCCTTCCCAATCAACTTGCAATATAGGAAGAAACTGATTTGGCTGAAGCAAGATGAAGAAACTATAGCTGTATCCTTTGGCCATCTTGCATTAGTCCTTAGGTCTCTTCAATAGAACCAGAGAGCCAGGCACAGTGGCACATATCTATAATCCCAACTACTTGGGAGGCAGGAGGATTACAAGTTTGAGGCCAGCCTGGACAATTTAGCAAGACTGTGTCTCAAAACAAAATAAAAAGGACTGGGGGTGTAGCTCAGTAGTAGAGTGCTTACCTAGTATGTGTAAGGCCCTGAGTTCAGTCCTCAGTACTGAAAAAAACAAACACAACAACAGCACACACAAACACATACACACACAGAGAGAGACTTACAGTACAACAAAAAACCACCAGTCAGGAATAAAAGTCCAAAGCCTTATCCTTACCTCATTACCCCTTCTGGCCTTAGTCCCTGCTGGCAAATCAACTTGTCAAGGGGGAAGAGATGGCTCCAAAGAAGGGTCTGAGTTGTTCCCAGAGAGAAGGGGAAATTCAACCCAGAACCAGCAGGGTTCTGGGAAAATGAGAAGGAAAGACTTTCAGCAGAGGCATAGGCAGAGATTTCCTTAGGAAAGTAGAGTCACATTTAGGGGAGAATATGGGTATTCTCAAGAGGGAGACACCTTTGAGGGTAAAGCAAGGAATACACATGCAAGGAAGAATGTGGGCCATCTAGAGAGTGAGAGAGGTGTTTTGGTGGTTTCCTGCTCTTCTTTTAAAGGAAACTTGGTAAGGGCTGGGTATGGGAAGGTATGAAGGAATTATATCACATTAGTGATCTCAAGGCAGTTTCTGGTTGTATGGTCAATATCTGGATCCTTAGGCTGACATAGTCTTCATCATCTGATCAACAGATAGCATTAGAAAGTCCACTAAATTGTAAGTTACTTAATCTGTTGTATGTCTCTTTGCTTAATTTATCGGGGGGTTAATAACAATACTCAGATAGATTAACAGATTCCCCAGGAATTTGGGGGTGACAGACCTGGAAAGTTATACAGCACTTTGGGTAAAAATCTATTTCCTTGCCCTTCTACTACATCTCCTTTCTACTTCTTTCTCATTCCCTCTATCATACCTCAGACTAACCTGAACTCTGCTCTATGCTAAGCTCTGGGCTGGTCATGGGAGTTACTCCCAAGCATAGCCCAGGCCCCCAAGAAGCTCAGATGTGGGAGACTGATGTGAGAGGACAGACAACTAAACCAATAAACCACACCAGACTGGGAAATGTTTTCCAGGCAGAAATACCAGCCTGAGCAAAAGCTAAAAAGCGCAAAATAACATGGGTATATACTGATAATTCTCCAGTATGACGCACTTTTCCCCATACTCCACAGAAACTTTCAAATCTTCCCTCCCGCTCTTCCTAACTCACCCTTAGAGGTCTACCCTCACCTGCCATGGCTGACCTTTCTGACCAGATCGCCTCCCTCCCACTATAGAACAGGCTCTTTTCCCAGTTGCAAGGGTTAGCTTCTGCAGAAGGGCTGAACCTCTTCCAGCCCACGAGGCCTAGCACCTCCCCCTACGGCTCCGGCCAGCAGAGGGCGCTGTCGGGAAGGAGCAGATCAACAGAGCCATCAGCGGGAAACGCGGGTTTCCAGCCTCCGAATCGTCTGCCTCCTTAGCGGGTGAAACCTGGGGACTGGTGGTGGTAGGAGAAAAATACTCTCATCTTTCCAAGATACCTCTCACCAAGTAGACGGCATCAGTGTTTCGAACTGGTTTATTAAAAGGGCTTGATTTAGGAAAAAAGCACTGAGCTGATCTCCCCCCCCCCCTCCACCCCACTGTGCTTTTCGAACCGATTCTGTAGACTCCGCTTTGCTACGGGAACTTTTAGGTCCCATAGGTTTTCTGAAAGTCATCTCTCAGGTAATTCCAACTCTTGAATAATTCTGGTGCCGGCCAGTGTTCCAGCAGAATTCCCCCGGTACCGACCTGCGCCACCTCTTACTGCCTAGCTCCTGGGCTCCTCCTGCCCCTTCCTCGGGGTTTCGTGCTCTCCCACCCGGTGGGGAAAAGTCAGGGCCGAAGTCCAAGGACCTCAGAGCCCTTTCTGTGGGACAGATTCCCAGTGCTGGCATGTTCCTTCCGGAGCGTTCTGATAGGCTTTGGCAGTACCCAGAGGCTCTTTTACCCCCGGGCTGGGGGAGGGGCTGGGGGCGACCCGAACTACAACAGCTCACTGCCCAGAAATATTGGAAGTCAAATTGGTAGAAAAAGAGGTTTTAATCAATGCCAGAAAAATGGAATAAACGTTTCAAAGCTTCCATCTTTGAAATCCCTGAAAATAAACAGAACTTTTGAAGAAGGCCTGGAAGTATAGCTGAGTGTTAGAGCCTTGCCTAAAGTGCTTGAGGCCCTGTGTTCAATCCCCAAAATGAAAAGGAAAAAAAGATATGCAGAGCCAGACGCAGGGTCCCAGCTACTCCGAAGGCTGAAGCAGGAGGATCGCTGGAGCCCAGGAGTTCAAGACCAGCCAGAGCAACATGGCAAGACCTCATCTCAAAAACAAACAAAGGGCCAGGCCCAGTGTTGCATGCCTATAATCCCAGCTACTGGGGAACCGAGGCAGGAGGACCACAATTCAAGGCCAGCCTAAGCAACTTAGCCATATCCTATCTCAAAAAGGGACTAAGAATGTGGCTCCGTTGCTAAGTACCCCTAGGTTCAATCTCTGGTACCAAAAGAAAAAAAAAGGGGTACAGAAGAGTTCATAATATGAAGGAAATCCTCATGAAATTAGATGGGGAGAATAATAAGTACATACATATTTAAATGAATCTTGTAAAAATAGTATGATTCAAATTTCATGAGTGGATAAGTATATAACGAGTGGCACCAACCTATGCCCTTGTTGAAGGTCACATCAAAGTTTGATTCAATTTCACCCTGTGGTAAGAGACAATTGCTTTTGGCCATTTAAAGTTCAGACTCTGGACTGGGGACATGGCTCAAGTAATAGCACACTCGCCTGGCATGCGTGAGGCACCACATAAAAATAAAATAAAGATATTTTTTAAAATAAATAAATAAATAAAGTTCAGACTCTGGCTTCTCCTTACCCTACTCTCCCTTTTGGGGAAATTTCTGTTAAAGTCTTTGGCAAGGGTCTATTCCTGATCCCTAATCCCACTACAGAAGCCCAGGTGATTGGATGGTTCTTCTTCAGGTCCTGGTATGGCCAAGAGCCTGTCTGTAACTACAGCAGCAGTAGCTATCCAGTTCCACAGAGTGATCCTGGTCAGGCTCCTGCAGCTGGGCCCCCCTGAGCCTCTGTCCCTCATCCTCTGTGAATATGGATAAGTTTCTAAGAATTTCTTTTTGTTTAAGGAGCTGGCATTGGCCTTAGTTACCCCAGGAGCCCAGTTTAGCATTCCTGCTGTATTTGGCCAATGGGAGGGTCTGCTGCTAATTCCCCATCCCTGTGAAGGATTCCTCCTCTCCTAGGGTTGTGAGAAAAGGTTATGGGGTAATCAGCTGCAGCCTGCAGTTAGGCTGGGAGACAAGAAATGAGGGGCTGAAAGAAATATAGTTTATTGCTCTCCAGGAACCAGGAGGACTAGTTGACAGAAATCCAGGCAAGGGAGGTGCTCTTCTGAATGACAGTGGCCAGTTGGGAAACAATAACTAATCTCCACCTGGTGTTAGGCACCTGAAAATTGGCCCTGCAGGCTAGATGCTGTCATCATGTCCTAAAAAAGAGGGTGGGTGGGGGGAAGAGAATATCTAAGAAGCTCTAACTCAGACTGGGCCAAAGAGAGGCCTTAGGGGCATCAAGAGATGGCTCTGAGAGGGAGGGAGGAAGAGAGTGCTTGAGGACTCTGGGAGTCCAGGATTTGGGGCACTGCCCAAGTTGGTTACTTTGCTGTCCTGTGTTTGCTAGACATGATTCAATCAGAAACTCTTAGATGAGAAAGGCCTGTGGGTCTGTAGAAAGATGGGTCCCACTGGTCTGGTGGGCAACCCTGAGGCAGGAGTGGGTGACAACAATTTTTTTTAACCAGTCTTTTTTTGAAGTATAACTTATATGTAGAAAAATGTACCCAAGTAATTTTTACAAAGCACACTTGTGTAACCAGCCCCCAGCTCAAGAAAAAGAACATTGATTTGGGGATGGAGCTCAGTGATGGAGAGCTTACCTAACATGTGCCTAGGCCGTGGATTCTATCCCTAGTGCCATAAAACAAAACAAAACAAACAACAACAAAACACTGCTCAGCATCCCAGAAGCTTCCATTTGAAAGGCAATGATTTTAGAAAGGGCAGTAGACAGGGTCTCAGAGCCAAGGGGGAAGGGAAAAAAAGATCCTGCCAGGTATCAGCCTGGGCTGATGTATAGTGTAGGCCTAGAAGATCAGCAGGAAGACCCCCCCACACCCAGCTCTCTGCCATTTTTTTTTCCTAACTTTACTTTGAAACAGAGTTTCACTAGATTGTTCAGGCTGGCCTACGGTTTGTGATATCCCCCTGCTTCAATCTCCAGGGTAGTTGGGGTTACTGGCATGCCCCATGGTGCCCAGTTGACCCTCCTTATTACCAGAAATTAGTGAACTGGCTAGCATGCACCATGTACAGCCAAGTGTTCAAGGTCCGCCCCAGAGAGCTTGTAGAGCAGGTTTTTAGCCATAGGAAGCCCTGGAGAGAGGTAGGAAACACTGTGTTCTTAGGTCTCAGACCAGGTGGAGCTGGGCCTAGCACCTGAGGACAAACAGGGAACAGCATGGCTTCCTGGAGGGGCTGGGAGCATAGGTGCCAGGAGGATCTGGGAGTGGCTGGTCACAGGGGAGATACTGCAGCAGACACTATTTGCTACCTAAGTTTCTATTTGTCCAGGAATGATTCACCTGAGTGCCACTGATTAGTGCCTCCTCCTCTTACCCTATGAGTGAGGGACAGAGGGATGAGCATAGCTGTGGGGATACAGGACTAGCATTTGAACTCTGGCTCAGGGCTTAGTAACTCTGGGAAAGTTACATTCCCTCTCCTTATCTCAGTTTCCTTATCACTAAAATGGGACAACAATGTACCACATGGAATCATGGCAAAAAGGAAGAAATAAGATAAACCTTCTAAAATGTCTGATGTTGGGCAGACATTTAATAAGACATTTGTTCCTTTCCTTTGCCATTTTTTTCACTTAGCAAATATTTATTCGAGGCCTGATATGTAGTAAGCAACTATATTAAGCAAGGAGAAGCAAGCACTAAACAAAACAGATATGGAGCCCAGCTGCAGTAATGGACCTTGGGACAGACATTAAATAAAAACATGTGTCATAGCCGGGCGCAAGGGCTCACACCTGTAATCCCAGTGACTCAGGAGGATGAGGCAGGAGGATCACAAATTCAAAGCCAGCCTCAGCAACTTAGTGAGGCCCTAAGCAACTTAGTGAGACCCTGTCTCAAAATGAAAACATAAAAAAGGGCTGGGGATGTGGCTCAGTGGTAAAGTGTCCCTGGGTTAAATCTCAGTACCAAAAAACAAGGAATGAAAAACAAAACAAAACAACAACAACAACAAAAAGTGTCATGAAGGAAAAGACTATTGTCTTATGAAAAGAAACTTCAGTGATGACATCCGCCAAATCGAGTGTTCAGGGTGATACTGGTCTTGGTATCAGGAATGGGTCCTTGTTTCCCTGATATTGAAGATTAAAGACCTGAAAAATGCCAAGACCGTGTGGAAAGTCAGTTTTATTTAAGAAAGGGACAGTGACAAACTTCTCCAAAGAGAAGGGACCCCAGAATTGAGTGTCTGCGGGGGTGGGGGGGGAGGTGTCTTATTCTTTTATAGGCCCCAGCACTCCCCTTTTAGTTACTGCCTTCTCCTCTCCATGTCTGTGCCCAAGAGCAGGGATGTGGAGGCTGTTCGCAAGGCAGAGTTCCCAGGAGCATGAGCCTTTGTGGAGGTTAACAACCCATTTTTCTCTCTTTGATAACCAGTGATGACCAGTCATCATTCTCTCTCAACTCCCATCATTCATCACCTACACTGACTACCTGACCTTTGCCCCTGCCTAGACCAGGTGGGGCTCCAGGCAGAAGGCTTTTTGGCAAAGACAGCATGTGTGTGTTAGGGTGGGTTAGCAGAGTGGGCTCATTTTTTAAAAAAGATATTTTTAGTTGTCAATTGAACTTTATTGTATTTATTTATTTTTAATATTTAGTTGTAGATGGACACAATACCTTTATTTTATTTATTTATGTGATGCTGAAGATCAAACCCAGTGCCCCATGCATGTGACGCAAGTGCTCTACCACTGAGCCACAACCCCAGCCCAGTGGGCTCATTTTATAGAGCTATGCTTTTTTTTTTTAAATATATTTTTAGGGTTTTTTTATTTTTAAGTTGTAGATGGACACAATATCTTTATTCTGTTTATTTATTTTTATGTGGTGCTGAGAATTGAACCTAGGGCCTCATGTGTGCGAGGCAAGCGCTCGGCCCCTGAGCCACAGCCCCAGTCCCTATTTTTAGTTGTTGATAGACCTTTACTTTATGTATTTATTTATATGTGGTGCTGAGAATCGAACACAGTGCCTCACACATGCTAGGCAAGCGCTGTACCACTGAGCCACAACTCCAGCCCAGAACTATTCCCTTAATCTCATGTTCCCACTATTTTTATCAATCTGTCCCCTTAAAACAGAAGGCCTCTTGGGAAATGGGCCATTTGGACTAATACATAAAGAATGAGAATGAGCTAGGTATAGTAGTGCACTCCTGTAATCACAGGGACTGGGGACTCTGAGGCTGGAGGATGGCAAGTTAAGGTAGGCCCCAGCAACATAGTGAGCAGCTGTTTCAAACTAAATAAAAAGGGTTGGGGATGTGGCTCAGTGGTAGAGCAGCCCTGGGTTTGATCCTCAGCACAGGGGAAAAAAAAAGTGAATGAACTAGACCTTTTGGAGTCCCAGCTGTGGGACTTTAGAGAGTTCCTTCGTCTCAGCTTTACCTTCTATAACATGTGGCTAAAAATCCATCCCTACTTTATAGGATTGTTAGAATGAAACCAAATCGTGCTTATGAAATGGCCTCATAGGTGCAACCACAAAAGGTTCTGTTTGCGGCTGACTGGTAGAAAATAGAGAGGCAGAGAGACAGAGAAGAGCTTCCTTAGCAACAAGCCGGCCTTGTTGGAAGATGGCTGTCCCTTACCTTCAATGCCATCTAACACCCTGCCCTGAGGAAGAATCTTTTATATGTTTTTTTTTTTTTTCAAGAAAAGGGATGCGGGTCCCAGGTAGGTGAGCACCTCAGTTGTTCACTGTTTTTGAAAAGTAACCCTTTTTTGCTGGGCACACTGGCTCACGCTTGTAATCCCAGCAGCTAGGGAAACAGGAGGATGGGGAGTTCAAAGCCAGCCTCAGCAATTTAGCAAGGCACTGAGCAACTCAGTAAGACTTTGTCTCTATAAGTAAAATACAAAATAGAGCTAGAGATGTGGCTCAGTGGTTGAGTGGTTCAATTCTTCATTCAACCCCCTGCCCCCACACACCAAAAAAAAAGTAACCTCTTCTGGAATGGGGGTTGTGTGCTTGTGTGCATTTTAGTTCATTCACATAGTTAAGCAGGAATAAAGAAGATATAAATTATCAAAGTTTCTGTGTTGATTAGAGTGACTAGTCTGTTTTTTGTTGTGGCTGATGTTTCTGCAAAGCCCCATTCAGATGTGGTCTTCTCCTATATAACTTGGGATTAGGGAGTGTTTGGAAGGGAGGGTTCTGTTCATTTCTAGCTAACTTCAGTGTAGTTAATCTATAAGATAAACTGGCTATAAGATTGGGCTTCAGAGGGCAGCCCAATTTAAAGAGAGATAGCAGACAGGAGCAAACTTCTGAGAAACTCCTGAGCACTGGGTCTTTGTTTTGTTTTTTGGTACTGGGGATTGAACCCAAGGGCACTTTGTGACTGAGCTGCATCCTCAGTCCTTTTTATTTTTCCTTTTGAGACAGGGTCTTGCTAAACTGCCCAGGCCTTTAACTTGAGATCCTCGTGCCTCAGGCTCCAGAGTCATTGGGATTTCAGGAGAGCATCACTGTGCCTGGCTGAGAATTGGGTTTTGATGGGAGGTGCTGATGTTCTCATAGGAAAGGGCAGGTAGCGAATACTTTAAAATTAGTTCCCTTCCTGTCCCAGTTCATGACTAATCATCAAGTAAATCGTACAGAGACAGTTCATGCATAAATGTGCACACAGTTGTGGGCATGCACGACACACACATTCAATAGCATGTAGACAGGACACAGAAGGCCCCCTCAAACTGGATTATCTGAGGAAAGTTTCATAAAGGAAATCTTTTTTTTTTTTTTTTTTTTTTTTTTTTGGCACCAGGGATGGAACCCAGGGGCCCTTAGCCACTGAGACACATACCCAGCCCTTTTTAGTTTTTATTTAGAGACAGGGTCTTGCTGAGTAGCTTAGGGCCTCGCCAAGTTGCTGAGGCTGGCTTTGAACTCATGATCCTCCTACCTCAGCCTCCCGAGCTGCTGGGATTACAGGTGAGCACCACCACATCAGGCTCTCATAAAGGAACTCTTGATAAAGTTTGGCAGGGTTTCGAGACAGCAATGGGGAAATAGTACTGTGGCTCCCCAAACTAGTAAAAGGCTAACAAGACAAGGAAGGGAGCCATACCAGAACTGTCGGGGGCCCTGACCCTCAGAAGAGAAATGCAGCACCTTTCAGGGACTTGTCAGGAAGGGGCCCAGATATTCCAACAGTAGCTTGCTTCTGATCTCCTTAGGATCCCAGTGGCCAAACTCAGGTGGAGTCAGAGGGCCTAAGAGCTTGTAAATACACCCCCGAAATAATTGGCCTCCCTGGGGAGAAGAATATGGTGGATCTGGAAGCACAAATGGAAGACATGTAACACAGCATCTGCACCTATAGGCCTCTTTAGATTGCAAGGGACAGATACATCTGATGTAAAGAGGCTTAAATAATAAAGATCACCTGGGGCTGGAGGCAAAGAACAGTGATAGAGTGCTAACTCAGCATATGTGAGACCCTGCATTTGATTTCCAACACTGCAAAAAAAAAAAAAAATGAGAAAGAAGAAATACCTTAGGTCACCCAACTGGAAGCTCTGGGGATGGGCCTTGTACATAGTTTAGCTATCCAATGATAGCCAGCCAGAGTCCATCCCATTTGTTGATAATCGTCTCTTAGTTGTATTCCTTCATAGGGTGATAAGATGGTGACAGAGGAGAGTGAAGCAGGAATAGTTTCTGAGAAAAAAAAAACAAACAAAACACCATGGTGGTGTATTGATAAAAGGAGTATTGATAAAAGCAAGCACAGAGTTCCTCTACAATTTGTGTCTGGGTGCTCACAGTCAATAAACTCAGGTGACGGGGTAAGTAACTAGAGAAATGCAAATCTAAATTGAGAAAGTTCATCTGTCATTTTATCCCCTATTATCCTTGACTATTATCCTTACTCTAAGATTTCATCTCATGCCAGTCAGAATGGCAGTTATCAAGAATACAGAGGATGTAATGTATGTTGGCGAGGATGTGGGGGAAAAGGCACACTTATACATTGTTGGTAGGACTACAAATTGGTGCAACCAATCTGGAAAGCAGTATGGAGATTCCTTAGAAAACTTATAATGGAACCACCATTTGACCCAGCTATCCAACTCCTTGGTCTATACTCAAAGGACTTAAAATCAGGATACTACAGTAATGCAGTCACATCAATTTCATAAGCAGCTCAATTCACAATAGCTAAACTGTGGAAGCAACCTAGATGCCCTTCAATAGATGAATTAAAGAAACTGTGGCATTTGCAGGTAATTGGATGGAGTTGGAGAATAACATGCTAAGTGAAGTAAGCCAATCCCCCAAAAAACCAAAAGCCGAATGTTCTTGCTGATAAGTGTGGGGAGGGGGCATGGGAAAAATGAAGGAACTTTGGGCAAAGGAGAGAGAGGATAGGAAGGGTGCATGGGAGCAGGAAAGATGGTGGAATGAGATGGACATCATTCCCCTAGGTACATGTATGACTGCACGTATGGTGCGGTGCTACATCGTATACAACTGGAGAAATGAAAAGTTATGCTGCAATTGTGTACAATGAATCAAAATGCATTCTGCTGTCATATATGCCTAATTAAATAAATACATTAATTAATTAAAATTTTCAAAAATATAAATAAAAAAAGGCCCACAAGTTTATGAACTGACCTTCTAGGTCTGGTCTCTGTTTCCTTTAGTCAAGGTTAAATTGAACAAGCTCTTTTTCTTCTTCTTTTTCTTACAGTAACAGGGATTGAACCAGGACCTTGTGCATGCTAGGAGAGCTCTCTAATGCTGAGCTACACTCCCAGCCTCAAAGTGAAAGTTCTAACCTTACTCAGGGACTCAGGTTGCCTGTTCCCTCCAGAAAGGAGCTTCCTAGGTCTGGGGCCCAAACAAGTAGAGGGTTTCAAAAGGAAGCCTAGCCATACTTTAGCAGCTATATTACCAGTGCAACAAACACTCCTTTAAATTTTTTAAAAAAATATTTTTTAGTTGTTGATAGACCTTTATTTTATTTATTAAAATGTGGTGCTGAGAAGCAAACCCAGTGCCTCACCCATGCCAGGCAAGTGCTCTACCACTGAACCCCAGCCCCAGCCCCACTCCTATAAATTTGAAAAACTTAAAGACCCAGTCATTATCAGCTAATCTCTTAGGGTTTTTTTCCTCCATTTTAGCTTCCTACAGACAGTCAAGGATAATAGGGGATAAAATGACAAATGAACTTTCTCAATTCATAATCTGCTACTAAAGTTTTTTTTTTTTTAAACTGGGAATGGAACCCAGGGGTGATTTACTACTGAACTATATCCCGAACCCTTTGTAATTTTTTATTTTTTATTTTGAGACAGAGTCTCATTAAGTTGCTTAGAGCCTTGCCGAGTCCCTGAGGCTGGCCTCAAACTTGGAATCCTCTTTCCTCAGTTTCTTGTGTTGCTGTGATTACAGGTGTGTGCCACCTGGTTCTCATACTTCTACTTTTTTTTTTGGGGGGGGTACTAGGGATTGAACTCAGGGGCATTCGACCACTGAGCCACATCCCCAGCCTATTTTGCACTTTATTTAGAGTCAGGGTCTCACTGAGTTGCTTACACCTCGCCATTGCTGAAGTTGGCTTTGAACTTGCGATTCTCCTGTCTCAGTCTCCTGAGCTGCTGGGATTATAGGCATGCACCACCCCACTGGGCTCATACTCCTATTTGTAACCACATCAGCCATAAACACCAGGTACACGGTGATGCCAAAAGATATCTGCAAGAGTATTACATAAAAAAAGAAACTCCTTAAATATTTTACCATTCCTGCCCCAGCCACTCAATATAGGGCAAGGCCTGGGCCACTCATTTGTTCATGGACAGTTCTGACTTTTCTCTATCAGACCTGCCTCTTTCTCCTGGAGGAGGTGAAGTTTCCTCCCCCTTTTCTCTTTCTGATAAAAGCTTTTTTTTTTTTAATTGCTTTTATTTTTTTAAATGCATGACAGTAGAATGCATCACAATTCTTTTTTTTTTTTAAGAGAGAGGAAAAGGGGGGGGGAGAGAGAGAGAGAGAGAGAGAGAGAGAGAGAGAGAGAGAGAGAGAGAGAATTTATTTATTTATTTATTTTAGTTCTTGGCGGACACAACATCTTCGTTGGTATGTGGTGCTGAGGATCGAACCCCAGTCGCCCGCATGCCAGGCGAGCGCGCTACCACTTGAGCCACATCCCCAGCCCCACAATTCTTATTACACATATAGAACACAATTTTTCATATCTCTGTATATAAAGTATATTCACACCAATTCATGTCTTCATACATGTACTTTGGATAATGATATCCATCACATTCTACCGTCATTGCTAACCCCCTGCTCCCTCCCTTCCCCTCCCACCCCTCTGCCCTATCTAGAGTTCCTCTATTCCTTCCATGCAACCCCTCCCTACCCCACTATGAGTCAGTCCTGATTAAAGCTTTGCCTATGTATTCATGCTTACTTGATTCAAACTCCATTCTTACACACACAGAGTCAAAGACTCCTGTCTCCAATATTGCAGGCAATCAATCACGTTACCTAGCTGCTCCAACACCAGCCTGGAGAGGAAGAGGCGAGGCTACCACACTGTGCTCCAGAAATATAGAGAGTCAAATTAGTAGGAAAATAGGTTTTATCCAAAGCCAGCTCTGAAGGAAGATAGAAGAAACTTATTGCTTCAAGATCCCTGAAGGTGAATAGAGCTTTTAAAGAAGAGTTAGCGCAGTGAGGGAGAAGGCAGGAGATCTCCCTGTGTCTATGAGTCAGCCCAGTGCTAGATGGACCTGAGCGGAGGGAGTGTCCATTTTCAGCTTTCTTGGTGTCCTGAGGATCTCAGCGTTGGGGTGTGGCCTGACAGCTTTCACTCTCAGTCAGAGCAAGTTGCCCTTAATTCAGAGTGGAAGCCCCTAAATGTGTCTATTTCAATCATCTCATGCTGACATGAAAACTACCCCTCAAAATTCTAGCCTCTGGCACCAGGCGAATGCCAACAGGACCTGAAAACCAGATTTACAGCCAGGAGGGCACAGTGGCACACTCCTGTAATACCAGCTATTTGAGAGGTGGAAGGGAATGCATCACAAGTTCCAGGCCAGCCTAGAAAGTTAACCAGATTCCAATTAAAAAAAAAAAAGACTGGTGATATAGCACAGGAAAAATGGTAGGTATGATGTTCCTGGTTCAATCCCTAGATCCGTAGTAGAGGGCTTGCCTAGTAAGCACAAGGCCCTGGGTTTGATCCCTAGCATTGGAAAAAAAAAAAAGAAAGAAAAATGATTTACAACCCCACACAGCCTGATACATATACGTATTTCTGCTTTTATTCTTTCCCTAATCCTAATTCTTCAGGGGGTTCAGGAAGGCAGATTATCTATCTTTCCTATTTGGTCAAACTGCAAATAAACTCATTTTTTCTCAGATTTTATAATTTTTTTTATTTTTGAGACAGAGTCTAAGTTGCTTTGGATCTCACTAAGTTGCTGAAGCTGGCCTTGAACTTGTGATCCTCCTGCCTCAGCCTCCCCAGTCACTGGGATTACAGGTGTGCCCACTGTGCCCTGTGGTTTATAATGTAGCATTTCTAACAGGATGTTGCAGCCAAAGATGATCAAAAGGGGGTGTCCTTCCTTGCTCTCTTGTCACAGGCCTCCTTCTTCCATTCCTCCTCTAACTCTACACCTGCTTCCTGCCTCAGAGCTCAGGGTCCTGTGTGCCCCACTGTACCCTACCCTCCTACCACTGAACTCCTCTTCACCCTTGAGACATTGCCTGCCCTGGCTCCCCTCTAATGAATCCACCATTATTTATCCACTCTTTAGCATAGCTATCTATAATTACAGTTCCTACTTATTTCCTCTCAAGACTGCTCACACTGTGTAACCAGATATTTATTTGTGGTTATTCAATTACAATCTGTGTCCCTGATGAAAGTGAGGCCTATAAGGCCAGCTCTTGTCCCCTAGCTCACTGCTGTCTTCCCAGTGCCTCATACCATGATTGACACATAGTAGGCACTCAGATATGCATGTTCCTCTTCTCTCAAAAGAGAATGGCAATATTTGCAACCAGCATTGTTCTGGAGATTAAACAGGATAAAACTCTCCAAACTGCCTGGCATGGAGTCAGGCCAGTCTGATCCGTCCTGGAACATTCCCTAAAGACCTGGTTATTTCTTAAGCTGTTGTGGGGCAGAGGGAAGGGAATGGAAGGTGGTTCTTGTGGGTTGACATGGGTGTCCTCCTTTGCGGGTCTCATAAAGGGAGCTTTGTGTGAGAGGGGTGGGCAGAATGCCTCATGGGACAGCTGGGCCCAGGGCTGCCAGGCCTGGGCTGGGCACTCTGCCACAGATAGCCTTCTGAGGGCCCTTTCATCTGAGTCCCAGCTGCCACTTGGCTGGCTGGCCAGAAGCCCAGCTGCCTGGGGAGCAGAAGAGCTGGAGGCTTTGTCTCAGGAAGAACAAAGAGCTGGTGGGTGGGAGGAGGGCAGAGGGAAACAGCACTTGCTCTTGGAATCAGGCCAAAGGGAAATAAGATCCAGCATAGACAGCACCAAGGGGCCCTTTGAATTCTTTGGTTGCCATAGCACCAAGAAAGACAGAATAACAGGGACCCTCTCAGATAATTCCCCAACTCCTACCATGTTATAGGTAGAGAACTGAGGCCTAGAGAGAGGGAGGGACTGGCCCCAGGTTATCCTGTAAATGGTGGTTGAACCAGGTAGGACCTGGGTCTCTTGCCTGTTGGTGCTGACTCTGGTACAGATCCTTCATCTTTGGTAGTCCAGGGGTGCTCATACATAAAATGTAGGTGGTGCCAGGCACGGTGGCCCATAGCTGTAATCCCAGAAACTCAGGAGGCTAAAGCAGAAGGATTGCAAGTTCAAGGTCAGCCTTAGCAATTTATCAGGGCTCTAAGTAACTTACATGAGAACTTGTCTCAAAATAAAAATAAAATAAAGGACTAGGGATGAGGTTCAGTGGTAAAGTGCCTCAGTACTAAACACACACACACACACACACACACACACACACACACACACACACAACCTAGAGGAAGAAGAGGAAAAGTTTATTTTGGCTCTTGGTTCCAGACGTTTATTCCATGGTTGACTGACTTCATTGCTCTGGGCCCAAGGTGAGGCAGAACTTTATGGCGGAAGTGTATGGTGGAAGGAAGCTGCTCCACTCATGACAGCCAGGAGAGAGAGAGGGAATAGGAAGGGCCTCAGGGAAGATGAACCCTTCCAGGGCAAGCTCACAGTGGGCCCCCTCCTCCAATCACACCGCACATGCCTATAGTTAACCACAGAGTCTTTTTATTTAAACTAGAATGGATAGATTCAGTTACAATTCTCATAGTCTAATCATTTTGCCTCTGAGAATTCCTGCATTCACACAAGAGCTTTTGAGGGATATCTCATTTCCAAACCATAACAGATACAAAAGGAAGTGGAGGACCATCTGAATTTGGTCTTGAGGTGGTGCTGGAGTTTTCCAGGCAGAGAAGAATGGACTGGTGGGCAATTCCAAATAGGGGGAAACACATAACAAAGGCAGGAAGGCATGAGAAGGGGGCTGGCGCTGGCAATGAAGCAGGAAGTGGACCTGAAAGCCCAGGCTGCTTGGTGTTCACCCACTGCCCCTTGGAATGGGCAGCCCTCCTTTCTGGGGTGAATACACTTCAGAAGTCTGCCTCCCTGTGGAATCATCCGGACCCACGTGGCTGATCAACCTCAGAGGGAGTCAGACTATGCAGAGGACAGTGTGCACTTGTGCTGTGTGGCATTCATAGGAGGTTCCCCAACCAGGCACAATGAGCAGAGAAGCCTGCCTTGAAGAGATCACAGGTCCCTCCCCATGGCTTGGACACTTTTGGAGTGTTATAATGATTAAGAAACATACTTCACCTGGTGTTATGGTTGAGAATGTTTCCTGATGATTCATGTGTTAGAAGCTTGGTACCCAGTATGGTGTGTTAACATGTAGTGGGACCTTTAAGAGGTGGGACCTAGTGAGAGGTCATTACTGGCTTCTCCTCAGTGCCTCTCTGGCTTCTGATCTTGAAATATGATCTCTCCCTCTCTCACATAATCTCACCATGATGCCAACTGCCATGTTATAACCCAGCCAAGAGCTGAATTGATGGGCCTCCTGATCTTGGACTTTCAGCCTCCTAAACTGTGAGCTAAATAAATCTCTTTCCTATGTAAAGTACACAGCATCAGGTATTTTGTCTTAGTAACAGAAAATGGACTAATATACTCCGTAACCCAACGATTCTTCATGGGCAAAGGGAGAGAACTTTTGAGTGAAAAAGACATGGGTCCAAACATGGCTCCTGAAGTTACCAGCAGTATGACTTTTGAGCCACTCATTGAACTTCCCCAAGCTTCAGTTTCCTCATCTGTCCAGCAATTCTAACTATTTGGAAGGATTGGCACGAGAATCTGTGTTCACTGTCAGTACTCAGCACATGCTAGTTTCCTTTTTCCTCCCTCCTTCACTTTGCACAACTTAGCTCTCTGCTGGAAAGGATGCCATTCAGACCTCTCTTGCACAAACCTCTTCCTCCTTCAAGATGACCCTCTTACATGAAGCCTTGCCAGATTCCCCAAAATGAAAAACTGACTTCCTCTTGGTATATCTTATGCTAGTCTTATGGTGTTGCCTTTTCTTTTTCTCATTTATACTTTTTCAAAATTGTACGTGCATGGAATTTTATTTATTCCATTTCAGTTCCTTGTGCCCTCCCCTTTCTCCTCCTCTTTCCCCCTATTCTACTTCCTCTACTCATCTTCCTTTCACTTGCTTATTTTTTTTTTAAATTTTTGATTAGTGCTTTATACACATACATAAAGGTAGAATTCACTGTGGTATATTTGTACATGGACGCAGTATAAGTTTGCTAAACTCATTCTACATTTCCTCATCTTACCTGTCCCTCCTCACTCCCTTCTGATATTCTTATACCCCACTGATCTTCCCTAAATCTTTATGACATCTGATCCCCTCCATTTTTTCTCTTATTTTACTCTAGTTTCTGCATAAGAATCATAAAGCATGGTCTTCTTGTGGAACTTATTTCACTTAGCATAATGTCTTTTTAAAAATATTTTTTAGTTGTCAATGGACCTTTGTTTTATTTATTTATTTATTTATATGCAGTGCTGAGAATTGAACCCAGTGCCTCACACATGCTAGGCAAGTGCTCTACCACTGAGCCACAACTGGAGCTTGTAACATAATGTCTTTGAGGTTTATTCAAAGAACGTCATGTTAGAGCATGTGTCAGAATGTTATTTGTTTTAAGGCTGAATGATATTCTATTGTGTTATATATTACACTTTGTTTACCCATTCACCTCTTTAATTTTTTTTTAGTTGTGTATGGACTCAATGCCTTTATTTGTTTTTATGTGGTGCTAGGATTGAACCCAGTGCTTTGAACTTGCAAGGCAAGTTCTCTACCACTGAGCTACAACTCCAGCCCTCCATTCACCTCTTGATGGACATTTGGGCTGCTTCCACTTCTTGGCTATTGTGGATAATGCAGCTATGACCATGAGCGAACAAATGTCTCTTCAAGACTTTATTTTCTACTTCTTTGGAGAAGTAGTCAGAAATGGAATTACTGGATCTTATGATACTTCTATTTTAGGTGTTTTGAGGAAACTCTATATGATTTCCCAGACTGGTCAAATTTTTATTATTTTTTAACTAAATTGATTTTTTAGAACTTACGTGTGTATGTGTGTGTGTGTGTGTGTGTGTGTGTGCGTGTGTGTGTGATGCTGGGGACCGAACCCAGGGGTAAATGCAAGGCAGGCACTCTACCAACTGACCTATATCCCCAGCCTGACCTTCTTTATTTTTATTTTTGAACAGTTTTAGATTTACAAAGAAATTGAGATGATAGTACAGAAAGTTTCCACATATACTACACTCAGTTTTCCTATTTATTTATTTATTGTGGTATTGGGGATTGAACTCAGGGCGTTTTACCGTGGCAGCCTCTCACCTAGTATTTTACAAATTCACTAAGTTGCTCTGGCTGGACTTAAACTTGCAATTGTCCTGACTCCATCTCCCAAACTGCTGAGATTATAGAGTTGTGCCACCATGCCCAGTTCTCTGTTCCTTAACATATTATATTTTAATATTGTATATTTGTTACATTTATCCATGAACCAACATTGATATACTTTTTAAAATATTTTTAGTTGTAAATGAACACAATATCTTTGTTTATTTTTATGTGGTGCTGAGGATAGAACCCAGTGTTTCATGGTTCGAGACAAGTACTCTACCACTAAGCCACAACCTCAGTCCCTTGATATACTGTTATTAACTGAAGTCAATAACTTATTTATATGTCCTTAGTTTTTTGTTTTTTATTTTATGTTTTTCATTATCCCATCTAGTCTTGTGTCTCCTTAAGCCACTCTTGGCTATGAGTGAGGGCTTCTCAAATTTTCCTTCCTGGGTTTTTTTTTTTTTTTTTTTTTTTTTTAGTTGTCAGTGGACTTGACTTTTTTTTTTTTTTTTTTAATATGTGGTGCTGAGAATCAAACCCAGTGCCTCACATATGCTAGGCAAGTGTTCTACCACTGAGCCACAACCCCAGCCCTCCTCCCTGTTTTTTGATGTCCTTGATAGTTTTTTTTTTTTTTTGAGGAGTACTGGTTAGCTATATATTAGAATGCCTTTCTATTGGAATTTGTCTGACATTGTTTTTTTTTTCCCCCAATATTAGGGATTGAACCCAGGAGTGCTCTACCACTAAGCTACATCCCCAGATTCCAGTCCTTTTAATTTTTTTATTTTGAGGCAGGGTCTCATTAAATTGGCCTTGAACTTGAGAAACTCCTGCTTCAGCCTTCTCAGTAGCTGGGATTACAGGCATACACCACAATGCCTGACCTGATTTTTTTTTTTTTACTATTAGACTGGGGTTATAGGTTTTTAGGAGGTAGATATCATTTTTTTCTTTCTTTCTTTTCTTCCTTCCTCCTCTCTTCCTCCCCTCCTCTCTTTCTCTTCTCTTTTGACAGGGTCTTTCTATGTTGCCTAGACAGATATGTACCATCATGCCCTGCTGGGAGGAAGGTCGTTTTCATCACATATCAAATGTACATACCATGATCAAGATTGGTAACTGTTGATGTTGACCTTGATAACCTGGCTGAAGTAGTAATACTTCAGTTTGTTGTCAGTTTCACAACAGCAAAGCTTCCTCTCTTTCACCCTTCCCATACTGTACTCTTCAATTAGTTGCTATGCACAGCCCACACATGAGGAAGGGGAGTTATGCTCTCCCCTGCTTATAGGTTATGATTCAACAATGAAAATAATAGGTCCTAGATCTTTTCAAAATTGGTCATGCTTTGCAATCCTAACAGCTGCTCGGAGGTGGAAAAGTAGTCCACACCTCCCTCCCTACATCCTAGAGCCTCACTTTTCTCATCTGTAAAATGGGAATTGATGATCTTTCACCAGTTATCATTGTAGGGAGTAGTCAGTCAGTCCCTGGTTGTCAGAATCAATTCCCTTGGTCATCTCCATTTCGCTGCGAAACTCCGGGCCCGGGAAGGGGCGGTGCCTAGCCTAGGGTCTCTTCACGGCCTCGCCCAGCCCAGGCCCGCCCAGCCGCAGGTAGCTGGGTGCATTTCCGCCCGCCAGAGTTATTTGCAGGCTGCTGGGGTTCTTAGTGCTAACTTCCTACCGAGCCCTTATGAGTTTGACCTCGACGCCCCAGAATATGCGGCCCAGCCCGCCCACCGTGAGTGCGTGGCTTCGCTGGGCGGACGGGTGGGCTGGGGCTGCTATATTCCCTCTCCTTTCGGCTCTGGCTCTCCCGCCACCTGGGTTTTCCTTCGCTGTTTTTTTTTTTTTTTTTTTTTTCTCTCTCTGCCAGTTGCTCCCCCTGTCTGAGTCTCCCGTTTCTAGTGGCGTTGTCTCCCTCTGCCTTCGGCTGGGCTCTCTCCTTTGTCCTCGGTGGCTGTCCCTCCTGCTTTGCTCGTTCTGCTTTCGCGCCTTGGTCCCTATTTGGCTCTGTGCAGATTCTCCTCTTTGCGCTTTTTCTTTTCCTTCCTTCCTTTTCTTTTCCTCCGCTGGAGATTGAACCCAGGGCCTCGCACATGCTGGGCAAGCACTCTACCCCTAAGCTCCAGCTCTAGCTCTTTATATTTTATTCTGAGACAAGGTCTCGCTTCAGTTGCTGAGGCTGTCCTGGAACTTGCCATCCTGCGGCCTCGGCCTCTGTAGGCGCTGGGATTACTGGCGTGCACTACTGCACCCGCTTCGCCGCCCTCCCTCCCCATTTGATTTTTGTGTCCTTTGTTTTGGTTCCACTCTGTGTGTGGCGTGTCCCCCGGGACCCTCATCCCCATTCCCCTGGCTCTGGTGTAGTACTCTGTTCTTATTCTGTCTCTCCCTTTCCCCTGCCCCAGATGGGGGAGTCTATTCAACCAGCCCAAGGAAATCCCAAGGGCTTCCCCTGCCATTTCCAGCCTGCCTTTGTCTGTCCTCTGCCTGGATCTTGAGTCCCCCTGTAATGAAAAGCTTGGTCCTTGTCCCCAATGCCAATCAATGCCAATTTAATAATGAGGACACGTTTTGAGAAAAAGGGAAAAGAAGGTTTAGTGCTTTGCTAGCAAAGGAGAAACACAGGGGACTCCTGTCCCAAAGGCTGTGACTCTCTGGATCAGGGTGTGTGTGTGTGTGTGTGGGGGGGTGAGGGTGGGAAGGTATGGGGGGTGAGAGTGTTTAAAGAAACACTTCAAGTGTTACATTCCCGGTGTGCTCTTATAGGGGTCCCAGGGTACCTTAATATTCACTTCCCAGATCCTCAGCAGGTATCTCCTTCCAGTAGTGGGAGTGTTCAAGGGTAATTAACTAGGGGATATCTCCCAGTTAGAATATCACTGTCTCCCTAATCTTGTTAGGGAGGGGGAGAGGGTAGAAGAGAGAAAAAAACATTAAAAAACAAAAAAAAGACTTTGAGCAATTAGGGCTGTATTCAGAAGGCAAGGGATCACTGTTATACCCCTGCTTGCTTATTTGTCCCCAGGAATTGGGAGAGGGAGTTTGGAAAGAGTATTAAAAAGAAAGAAAGAAAGAAAGAAAAAAGCCCCTGTAGGATTCAAAGTCCAGAGTGCTAACCATTACACTATGGGACCTGCTAAAAAGTCCCAGTGGGGCTGGGATTGTGGCTCAGTGGTAGAGTCCTTGCCCAGCACATGTGAGGCACTGGGTTCAATCCTCAGCACCACATAAAAAAATACATAATAAAAAGTATTGTGTTAATCTACAACTAAGTGTGTGTGTGTGTGTGTGTGTGTGTGTGTGTATGTATGTATGTATTTATTTTATTTTTTTAAAAAAGCCCCTGTGCACTACAAAAGCAAAAAATTCTAATTTTCTCCTGGCTTAAGTGCCATCCTGAATATTGCAGGAAAGGAAAGGGGATTAGCAGTGGAGAAGAGTACGGGTCTTCCCCATAGAGTGATGACAGTGTTGGTGTTAGCTGTTGATAGAGCCACTAGCTCATTATCTGTGTGCTCTAGATGTTGTGTACTCAGGGTGCTCAGTGCTCGTTGCCCTAGGTGCTCAATAAATAACAAATTCCTGGGCAAAGGCGGGGCAATTTATGGAGCCAGCACTGAGAATGATTCCAGGTAGGGCAAGATTTAGCCTTTATCAGAATATCAGGTGCTCCTGTGAATCAATCCAACAGACATTTATTGAATATCCCTGGTGTGCTGAGCCTTGTAGCATGTGACATACTGATGAATTAGGAGTCTCTTCCTTAGGGACACAGGGTAATGGGGGATCCAGATGAATAAACAGGGTATTACAAGAAGGGAACTGCTGTAACAATGGAAGTACTCAGTCCTGTGGGATCCTGAGACAACCCTACTAGAAGGATTCCTGGGGGAACGAACTTGAAAGATGAGAACTCAGTGAGGGGAGGGGAAGAGGCAAGTGATTGAAGTCCTGAAAGAGAACAAGCAGGTGGTTTTATTCTTGGATTACTAAAGGCCAAGCAGTTGACATGTTGCAAAGAGACTTTTTTCTTAATGTCATTTAAAAAATATATTTGTTTAGTTGTGTGTAGACACAATATCTTTTTTTTCCTTATAGTTGTAGATGGACATAATACCCTTATTTTATTTGTTTTTTATTTTTATGTGGTGCCAGGGATTGAACCCAGCACCTCACCAGTGCCTCACACATGCTAGGCAAGTGCTGTACCATTGAGCCACAACCCCAGCCCCGCCCCCATTCCCCGCCCCAAGAGACTTTTAAGCATTGTTAAGGAATTGAGAGTTTATCTGCAGAGAATGAAAAGTCACTCAAGTGTTTTTTTTTTTTTCCTTTGGAACGAGGGTGGGTACTGGGAATTGAACCTAGGGTCACTTTACCACTGAGCTATAGCCGCAATCCTTTATGTTTTTTATTTTGAGATTTTTTTTTTGTTAAGTTGCTTAGGGTCTTGCTAAATTGCCGAGGCTGGCTTTGAACTTGCAATCCTGCTGCTTCAGCCTCTAGAGCTGCTGGAATTACAAGTCACTCAAATGTTTAAAGCGGGGAGTGTCTGGGTGAGGTGGCTCATGTTTGTAATTCCAGTGACTTGGAAGGCTGAGGCAGGAGGATCACAGGTTCCAAAGCCAGCCTTGGCAACTTAGCAGACCCTGTCTCAAAACAAACAAAAAATTTAAAGGGCTGGGGATGTGGCTCAGTGGTTAAGTACCTGGTCAGGGGGTGGGGAGCAGAGAGTGACAGCATCAGTTTTGCACTTCAGAAAAGGGATTCTGATTTCAGAATGGAGAATGGATTTGGGGGGAATCCAGGGGGTCATGGAACTTACCAGGCAAATAGAATTACTAGGATCTGGTGATTGATTAGGTGTGTGGGGAAATTGAGGGGTGGGAGCAGAATGCAAGATTACCTAGGGCTCAGATAACTGAGTAGAGAAGTGGGAAAGTTCAGGGTTGTGGGTTGGTGAGAGATCTTGAAGGGCTTGGGGGACATTTTGGGAAGATATCCCTTCTTTCATTCATCTGAGACTGATCTAACGAAATGTATGAATGTTTGAAGGAATAGGTAAGATGTGTAGAGACCCTGTAGCTTGAACTGGGAGTGGGCTGGGTCTAATTCATCCCTATATCCTCATGGCCAGCACCAGCTCTACTTTGTCACTTCCTAATTATGAGACTCATCTCTGACTTTTCCTTGCCTGTGATATGAGGACCTTTAAGAAGACCTGTGAATCAGGCGTGATGGCGCAGACCAATAATCTAAGCAACTCAGGATGCTGAGGTAGGAGGATTGCAAGCAACTCAGGGAGATCCTCAGCAACTAAGTGAGACTCTCTCCCAAAATAAACGACTAGGGAATGTAGCTCCAGTGGTAAAGCATCCCTGGGTTCAGTCCCCAGCACAACACATATACATTCAAAGAAAGAAAAGACCCGCAAGCTTTCAGTGATAACAGGAATAATGAGAACACATTGGTTCATTCACGGGGTAAAGTCTGCAAATTCACATTTAATTGCCTGCTTCGCAGAGGTGACCTCAGGGTTAACTAAACAGCCCTGCCAAGGCCCTTGAAGTTTATGGGAGAAAGGAGTAGTCATAGATCCTGGGCTTATTTCTCTCAGCTGTATTGACAGCTGCTGACAAGATGCATTCTCTCCTCTGCCTTTTCCCATCTAGTAGCACAACTGTCCCCTAGTAGGAGCTGTTGCCATGGCAACTCAGTGCTTTCCAGCAGTTTGATTGTGTTTGGCCCTCTTAATTTCAGTATACAACTTTAATCTTAGAGGTAGAATCCACAGGCCAGTTGAGAATGAGGTAGCACCTAAATCAGACTGAAGGACAATCCTGAGCCCTTTCTCCATCCCTGACCCTGCAATGAGTTGTAAAGTCTCCAGGTCAGGAATCCAGCCTTCCCTTTAACATTACACAGATGGCAGCAGCAGCCATCACATCCCTTAGGAAATCAAAACCTTCAACACAAAAAGTTGACACCTCCTACCTTTGGGTCTTCCTCTCAGCACCTACATGTGTAAGCCATCTGTTTCTCTCTCTCCCCTGCGAGCTCTTTGAGGGCAGGGGCTGTGTCTTAATCATCTGCCTAGCGCAAGGCTTGCAAACAATAGGTCTTCCACATATTTTGTCAAAACAAGGAATCAGTAGGGGATGAAGAATGGAGGTGAGTTTGGAGTACAGCAGACCCAAGTTCAAATCATCACTTAGTAGTTGGTTGATCTTAAACAGCTTACTTTACCTCCTTCAGCTTTAGTTTCTTCATCTGTAAAATAGGGATTTAATACATTCTAATAGCAGTGTGGTTATGATTGAATTAGACAATGCATTTAAAACACTGTACAAACTGGGTGTGATTGTGCACTCCTGTAATCCCAGTGACTCAGGAGGCTGAGGCAGGAATATCACAAGTTTGAGGCTAGCCTCAGCAACTTAATGAGACCCTGTCTCGAAATAAAGAATAAAAAGAGTTGGGGACATGGTTTAGCAGTTAAGTGCCCAAAACCCCTAAACGACAACAACAACAACAACACAAAAACAAAAACAATAAAATTGCAGTTACTAGAATGTGAAGGCTGGGACCAGGTACCTGGCACAAAGTACAAAATAGTCACATACATATTTTATTGAATGAGTGAATTTTAAATAACAAAAGTTGTTTAGGAAGCTAGTTTGTAAAAGTAACAACTGGTGTATCACTTCATGTGTACTAACAATTATGTAGTTTTCTGTTTGTTTGCAGTGCTAGGGATAAAACCCTGGGCCTTAAGCCATCACATCCTTTAGAAATCCCTTAGAAACACCCAAAGTTTCCTCAAATACAACACAACTCCCAGTCTGGTTCCATGTCCCTCTCCCTACTAGCTGAGGGCATCTCCAAGAAGACTCACCTGCATCCTTCGTGCTCAGCCCAGGGTCTGGTACAGAGAGGTTTTTAAAAATTCCACTGGACATCTTAACTTAATTTACCCTTGCACATTTATAATTTATGAAGCAGTTTTACATCCACTGTATCTAGTGCTGACCAGTCCTATTTAAGCCCCATAGGCTCATATTTTGAAAAACATCCATCAAACAAATTCTTCTTTTTTTCTTTTTTCCCCAGTATTAGGGAGGGAACCCAGGGCTTTGCACACATTAGGCAAGTGCTATACCATCAACTTATATCTCCAGCCCACAGATTCTATTTTTAAAATTAATCAAAGATCTGTCAACTGCTAATCAGAACTTCTGATGATAAAATATTTTTTGTCCTTTCAGTGTATGGTGGCATTTGTAATTCCAGTGGGTTTGGAGGCAGGAGTACCACAAGTTCAAGGCCAGCCTGGGCAACTTAGCAAGAACTTGTCTTAAAATAAAAAATAAAAAGGGTTGGGATGTAGCTCAGTGGTCTCCTGGGTTAAGTCTCTAGAACTACACATATACACTCAAAAAATAATTTTTGTCTTCAATTCCTAGCACAGGATGTGAGTACATAGTAAGTATCCATGAAGTACTTCTGAATGAATTCTAGTTCTTTAAAATTTTCTGAAATGTGAGGGTGCATGCGGGCAGGAAAGATGGTGGAATGAGATGGGGGATCATCACCCACTCACACCTTTTCCTTTCTTTCTTTTTTTTTCCCCTCAACACTAGGGATTGAACCCTAGCTGCATGCTCACTGAGATACACCACCAGTCCTTTTTATTTTTTATATTGAGGTGCTCAGGTTGGCCTCAAATTTGTGATCCTCCTACCTAGCTTCTTGAGTAGCTGGGATGACAAGTGTGGATCACCATGTCCATCCCTTTACTTTCTTTAATTTAAAATTGTTTTAGAGATCTGAGCATCCCAGGTTGGGAACTCCTGACCTGCATGTTCTCAGGACTAGGAATGTAGCTCAGTGGTAGAGTGCTTGCCTAGCATGCATGGCAGGCACTGGGTTCTATTACAGTACCACAAAAGATTGCATATTCTTGTCTTATAGATAAGGAAACAGACCCAGGGAGGAGAAAAGGCTTGCCAAAGGCCACATATTTTGGAAATATTATCACTGGGACTTCCACAGCAGTTTTCACTGATCGAAAGAAGTTAAAATGCTTGAAACTGGATATGGGGGCATGTGCCTGTAATCTCAATGACTCTGAAGATGAGGCAGGAGGATCCAAGTCTGACACCAGCCTCAGCAATTTAGCAAGGCCCTGAGCAACTTAATGAGATGCTTCCTTAAATAAAAAATAAAAAGAGATGGGGATGTAGCTCAGGGTAAAATGCCCCTGGGTTTAATCCCCAGTACTTAAAAAATTATATATATATATATATATATATATATATATATGCATATATATATATGTAAAAGGCTTGAATAGGCATTCTTGTATCTGAAGTCTTTTTTCTCCTTAAAATATCCACCCTCTGGAGCTACACAGTATAAATATAATTCCTTTCAGTATAGTGTAACTTCCAATACCTAATGACAAAGGTTGAGGCTCCCCCATGTTTTGTATTAGGTTACTGAAATCATGAGCTTTCTGGAGATGGTGCTATTAGTTCACCCTGCCGCTTTTGCCCCCAGGTATCCACCGTTGTAGAGTTGAACATCGGGGGCCAGATCTACACCACCACCATGGGGACTCTGAGAAAACTCCCAGGCTCAAAGCTGACAGAGATGTTTTGTAGCTCAACCAAGGCCTGCACTGACGCAGAGGGTCGCTTCTTCATCGATCGCCCTGGCACCTATTTTGGGGCCATTCTGGACTACCTACGCAGTGGGCAGGTGCCTACACAGCACATCCCTGAGGTATACCGTGAGGCTCAATTCTATGAAATCCAGCCTTTGGTCAAGCTCTTGGAAGACACGCCCCAGATTTTTGGTGAGCAGGTGGCGCGGAAGCAGTTCTTGCTGCGAGTGCCTGGCTACAGTGAGAATCTAGAACTCCTGCTGCGTCTGGCAAGGGCAGAGGCCGTGGCAGTACGCCAGTCAAGTGTGGTGGTGTGTGTGATGCGCACTGAGGAGGAAGCCACAAGGTGTGCCCAGCCCCTCCATTCTCTGGAGGCCAGAAAGATGCCAGTTGTCAAGTTTGGGCCCTGGAAGGTAGGCCCAGAAATCAAGGACCTTCTGTACTGTGTGGAGATGGACATTAAGGCCCAGGGCTACCAGGTGTCCTGTGGGAGCTACTACCTGGATCATGCACACCGGGCCAAGGTCACTGATTGCTTCCATATATTCACCTTCACCTGGTGGTGATCCCCAGAGTCTAGGACTGTGTTATGGGCTCTGGTGGGGCTCATGAAATTAAAAAGTTGTCATCAAAAGCCATCTTCCTTTTATTTAACATATAATCATCAAAAATTTCCAAGTTTAGCTTAGGGCCTTGCCCCCAAATATTTATACATACCCTTTCTCAACTTTTCACTCCTTGCACCTGACCCTTGTACACTTGCCTAGAAGATTCCAGCTGTTCCCTCTTCAAAGCTTCATGTACTTGCCAGCCCCTTAATGTAATAACAAGACTAAGATAAACAGGAATGTTTCAACAGTGCTTTTCCGGGAGATGCAGGATGACAAAAGGAAAATACAGGATATCATGAATTTAGATAGTTTGACCTAAAGATGTAATCTTCCCATCCTCAAGTGATGCCCTAGTTCATCCAATCCTGGAACATGCCTTCCTGAGGAAAATCTCGTTAGTACCTGTAGTAGATGCTTCCCAGATTGCCTTCACCAGTAGCTGTATGTGTTTGTGGAAACCCCATAGCTGTCCTCTTCTCTAGAACAGTATTTTTCAAGGTATGACATCTGCATTCTTTGGGAACTTATTAGAAATATACATTCTCAGGCTCCATTTCAGACATACAGCCTAGCATCCTAGTTTACCAGGCCCTCTTGATGATTCTATTTGTATATGTGGTACTAGGGATTGAGTCCAGGACCTTGGGTGTGCTAGGCAAGTGATCTACTACTGAGCTACATCCCCAGCTCCCTCTGAGTGGTTCTAATCACTCTTAATTTTGAGACATATTCTGGTAAAGAAGCAGGGTGCTGTGGTGCACATCTATGATCCCAGCTATTCAGGAGGCTGAGGCAGGAGGATTGTAAGTTTGAGGCCCACCTAGAACCTTAGTAAAACTGTCTCAAAATAAACAAATAAAAGGCTGGAGATGTAGCTTGGTAGAACAACCCTGGGTTCAATTCCCAGTACTTCAAGAAAAAGAAAACAATTTCCACCTCTCAGACAAAAGTATAAAAGACTGGCCCCTGACTTACATAAGGAAAAAAAAATTTCCCCAGTACTGGGGATTGAACCCAGGGGAACCCTACCCTACTGAGTTGTATCATTCCTTTTTGAGATAGGGTTGCCAAGGCTGACCTTGAGTTTGTGATCCTCTTGCCTCAGCCTTCTAAATTGCTTCCGTGCTGAGCTTCAATTTTCTTCAAGTTTCTGTTGCAGAGTTTCTTGTGAGATCAGGCTGGGGTCAGTCTTACTTGGGAGCACATTCTTGTTTAGCTTGTCTGCATTGCTCCTACTCCCTTTCTAAGAGCACCAATTCTTCAATAAACCACTTGTATAAGAGTTTATGTTCCGCTTCTGCTTCTCAACCTAAGACAGTACTAAATTTTAAGGAAGGTAATCTGGACATTTATCTTTCAAGTTCAGTTCTGAGACAGATGGCCCCCACCCTTGACTTGTAATTTGGTAAACTCTTCAGGACTGAAAGGTTTCCTGAGGCACAGGACTCCATAACCCAAAATCAGAAGGTCCCAAGCAAATTGAGATGAATTCTTCACCCTACTGCCTCCCCAGCTCACCTTCAATTTGTTTCTTTTTCCCTTTGGAATGGTTGTTCTGTTGGGACAGATCCAGGAGTCCACTCAAGAGAGACTATATGTGCCTAGAGACATTTGGCTTTGCCCCCTTATGGGACCAAAAATGTCTATTTCCAGCTCTTACACAAAATATTTTCTTTTTTAATTTTTTTAAAGATAGAGAGGGAATTTTAATATTTATTTTTTAGTTTTTGGCAGACACAACATCTTTGTTTGTATGTGGTGCTGAGGATCGAACCTGGGCCGCACACATGCCAGGTGAGTGCGCTACCGCTTGAGCCACATACCCAGCCCCCAAAATATTTTTATTTCTTCCTTTCATGATACCTTTACCTGCTGTAGTGTGTCTGTCATATATTTCAAACAAATCCAAAAGCTTCTGTCAGGGCTGGAGCCTGACTTCTTGGGAACACTTAAAATTTTCTGTACCTTGCAATTCTTCAAAAGGCTGAGCAATTCTCTCTAATGTTTACAACCTACAAAGGTGATTTAGCCCATTCCTTTGGAAACTCCAGGTTTGGGGTTGTTGGATTGCTTGTGTGACCAAGTTCCCTCCCCTCCCCTCCCCTTCCCTTCCCTTCCTTTTTTTTTTTTTTTTTTTGTACCATGGGTTTAACTCAGAGGCACTGAGCTACATCCCCAGCCCTATTTTGTATTTCATTTAGAGGCATGTTTTCACCGAGTTGTTTGGCACCTTGCTAAATTGCTGAGGTTGGCTTTGAACTTACTATCCTCCTTCCTCAGCCTCCCAAGCTTCTGGGATTATAGGTGTGTGCCACCACACCTGACCCAAGTTTTCTTTTTGTCTTGTGGTACTGGGGGTTGGACACAGGGCATCCCAAATGCTATGCAAGAGCTCTACCACTGATTTACATGTCATCCCTCCATTCTCCTCTGTTCCATTCCCCACCATGACAAAACTAAGTTTCCCAGGTTGGCTTGCAATCTTCCTTCCTTGGCCTCCTGAGTAGCTGGGATTATGGGAGTGTCCATGTCAAATACCCACTTTTTTATTTTTTTATGGTTATTGTCCATGTATTTGAAGCAGGATCTCTCTGTGTTGCCCAGACTGGCCTGAAACTCCTAGGCTCAAGGGATTCTCTGCTTCAGCTTCCCAAGTGGCTTGGACTGTAGGTATGTACCATTGTACCTGGGTCCAAGTATTTTTTAATGTATTATTCTTGAGGAAAAAAGTCCAGTCTCCATGGTAGGGGAACCCCTTTTTTTTGGCTCATCCTATTGCTTGACTCTCTCAGTCTCAAATGATAATACAAGTCTCTTCCAACTCTGGTAAGACCTCATAAGTTGTTTTTCTTAAGAAGTTTACCAATCCCTTAATGATTGCTCAGAATTAGAGCAGCAGTTCTCAATTTGGGTTGTCCTTCAGGATCACCTGGGGAGAGTTCAAATCCTCCAATGTCCAGGCCATACTCAGGGAACCCTAGAAATAAATCAGAATTTCTAGAAGCAGGGCCCAGGTAAGAATGTGTTTCAAAGTTCCTTCAGATAATTCCATTGTACAGTTCAGATTGAAAACTACTATTGTAGAGTTTCATTAATTTAAGACGAAGGACAATTTACTGATCTACCCCACACTGAGGGATCAATCATCTAATTTAAAGTCATGGCCTTGTCCTAATCACCAATTTGATCCAGGAGTAGAAATTACTGTATGGCGCAGATCAGTGTATAGACCTAACTAAAAAAAAAAAAAAAAAAAGTGTCAGGGGCGGTGGCACATGCTTGTAAACCCAGCGGCTGGGGAGGAGGAGGCAGGAGGATGGCGAGTTCAAAGCCAGCCTCAGCAATTTAGTGAGGCACTAAGCAACTCAGTGAGACCCTGTCTCTAAACAAAATACAAAATAGGGCTGGAGATGTGGCTCAGTGGTACAGTGCCTCTAAGTTCAATCCCCAGTACTCCCTCTCCCCCACCAAAAAAAAAAGTGTTGGGGATCTGGCTCAGTGGTAGCACCCCTGGATTCAATCCTCTGTACAACAAGGAAAATTAGAAGATGAAAACTTAAAATTGAACTTGAAACATAGTTGCCGTTACAATCCAAAGAAAAAACAATATTTATAAGACACCCTAGTTCATAGGACTGCATCACATCACATTTTCAGGTTTACACTGTTATTCTAGGATACCCCTTCCCTACTTCTAAAACATTTTTTACTTATTTCCTCCATCCTTCTCTACCATTTCCTGCTGTGCCCCCCCCCCCCCCCCCCGCTTGTGTTTTTCAAGGTGATCCTTAAGGACTAAAAACCCAGGCCCATTCCTAGTTTGCCAGAGACCTAGCTAGTTCAAGAGTGGACGATTGGTGACTAGTAAAGTCAGATCTGAGAAATAGATATGGGGTGTGTATTTATATTTGTAAATGATGCTGGAGACTGAACCCTGGACCTCACACATGCTAGGCAGTGCTCTACCACCAAGCTACACCCCAGTACCTTTTTCATTTTATTTTTGAGACATATTCTAAATTGCCTAGATTGGCCTTGACTTTGCAATCCTCCTGCCTCCTCCAGTAGTTGGGATTACAGATCAAGTGTACCACCAAAGCTGGCTGTAAAATAATCTCTTCTGACACACCCTGAAGAAACTTAGGTCTGAACCAGTCTTTTATCCAACACACTTAGGTTATCTTGAAACAATAAATTTTGTTTTTCAAATTAGATTGGAGGACTCTGAGGGTAGACATCTTTCATGCATTTGGAGTCTTCTATACCTTCCAGCCTCCCATTTTTATTCAAGTAAACTATATTAACTTTTTTTTTTTTAATACCAGGAATTGAACTCAAGGGTGCTTAACCACTGAGCCACATCCCCATTCCCTTTTTATTTTTTGAGACAGAGTCTTCCTAAGTTGCTTAGGGCCTCACTAAATTGCTGAGGCTGGCTTTGAATTTGTGATCCTCCTGTCTCAGCCTCCTGAGCCACTGGGATTACAGGCATGGGTCACTGTGCCCAGCTCAATTTAGGCATTTTTAAACACACACATGGTTGAGGCCACTTGTTCAAATGCCAGTGCCTGACTCTGAAACTTTGTTGCTTGATCCTGTACCCCAGCTCTCAGACGAGGTATTGATTCCTTAAAAGATGGGTAACTTGGATATCTGGAGTTGAAACAGATTGACATTAAGGACAACTTCCTTAACTTTTTCTGCATCCTCCATTTTCTCACACTGAGAGTAAAGGCTGAAGGTCTGTCCATTCCCCTGGCCTCAGGGATCCCAAGGAAACTGAGAACAGTAACTGCCCCTTGACAAGTCCTGTCTAGCACAAACTGACTTTTGTTTCTATAAATTTTAACAGCTTCTGTAGGATGGGGTATAATCAATTTAGCTGCTTATCCCTAGTTTGATCAAACTGCATAAAATTCAAATTATTTGCTTGTTTCTTATGAGGTCGGGCGGTCGAATTCAGCCATTCTGGGAACCAGTGAAGGTTCCTGGGCTAGATTGGCAGTAAAATAGGGAGGGAGCAGGAAAAGGCACCTCAGGGTAGGGTAGGCGTGGCGCACAGTTTGAACTAAAGCGACCCTCAAGGTTCAAACATCTCAGCATCTTTCCTTAATTCTGAGAAAGGCACTGAAGCAGCTCCAGGTTTTCTCTCTAGCTGAGGCTCGTCCCGCCTCTTCCTTTTAACCTCCTTCTATTCCTTTCTCCCCCCGGAAGCTCCGCCTCCTCCATGCAGAGCTCTCCTTTTCGTTCCTCCGTCGGTAGAGTCAAAGGAGCTAGCTAGCTCTGCAAGCAGAGGCGGGCGGCAGCGGAGCGGCAAGAAGCGTCCTGTTTCCTGAAACCCCGCGGCCTTGTGGGATCGCGGCGGGTTCCTTCCGGGAGAAGGGTTTCCGCCTAACTTTATCCCGCCTCCGTCGTTGTGTACGGAGGCCGAAAGGGCTCGGGGGCAGCCATGGCGGCGCACCTTAAAAAGCGGGTTTATGAGGAGTTCACTAAAGTGGTTCAGGTAAGCTCCGGCAGAGAAGGTCCCGGGACCGGTCCTGGGTGGTAAAGTTTATCTGGTCCCTAGCGGCCGCCCGAGCAGGCGCCACGGCCTGTATTAGGTGCCGACACTCTGACATATGTACTCTGAGACTGCAAGTTAGTGGGCGTGTTAGATTATAGCCGCTATGAATATGTGTGGTCTGACCTTTAAAAATTATTAGAAGAAACAAATAGCGCTTTACAATTTACAGAGTTTTTTTTTTATCCTTTATCTCATTTTGTTCTTTCGCAAAACCATGTTAGATCGACTTACGGTTGCATCCTTGTTTTACGGACACTGACATTGAGGCTTCCGGCGATATACTAGATCTCTGCCAGGTAGTGGCAGAGCTTCTTCCAACTCGGTCCCCCAAACTCCCAGAGACAAGTTGGGCCATATGCAGATTATTCGAGAATTAGGAGAGGGGTCAAGTGGAATGCCTCGAGGTCCAGTCAAAGCACTCGAAGGCAAGGTTCCTTGGAGTAGAGCTCTTCAGTGGTGGAACAGCGCACCTAAAAAGGAGGGAAATATTTTCCTCTCTCGAAATTGTAGGAATTATTTAAAGACAGGTGGGCCAAGCCCCTGTCAGGTGCTTGGTGTGTTTCTAAAGAGGCTGATTCCAAATCATTTGGTGTTCTGCTTCCGAGGCTTTATTTGCCCTACTGGGGATTGAACTCAGGAGTGCTCTACTACTGAACCACATCCACAGCCCTTTATTTTTACTTTTTTTTTTTAAAGTTGTAGATGGACATAATGCCTTTATTTTATCTATTTATTTTTATTTACCTATTTTATGTGGTGTTGCGCATCGAACTCAGTGCCTCAGGCATGTGAGGCAAGCGCCCTACTATTGAGCAACAGTCCCACACAGCGCCCTACAATAAACTCTTTTTTTTTGGTATTGAACCTAGGGGCACTTAATCACTGAGCCACATCCCCAGCCCTACTCCCCCCCCAGCCTTTTTTTTTTTTTTTTTTTTTTTTTTTTAAGAGACAGGGTCTCACTGAGTTGCTTAGGGCCTCACTAAATTGCTGAGGCTGGTTTTGAACTCGCGATTTAACTGTCCCACCTTCCCGAGTCGCTGAAATTACTTGCGTGACGAGTCCCTCAGTAAACTCTTGTTGAATAAACGAATGATTGACATGTTTTACAGGCGCGGGTGGCATGCGCCTTAATCCCAGAAACTCTGGAAGCTGGGGTAGGAGGATCTCAAGTTCCAGACCAGCTTTGGCAATTTAGTGAGACCCTGTTTCAAAAAAGATTAGGGATGGGCTGGGGTTGTGTCTCAGCGGTAGATTAGGGATGGGCTGGGGTTGTGTCTCAGCGCCTCTCACATGTGAGACCCTGGGTTCCATCCTCAGCACCACATAAAAATAAATAAACAAAATAAAGACATTGTGTCCATGTATAACTTAAAAAAAAAAAAGATTAGGGATGTATCTCAGTGGTAAAGCACCCCTGATTCAGTCTTCAGCAAAACACACACAAACAATAAAAAATTTGTAATTACTTTGTACCAGGCATGATAAAAAGTGTTGGGCCACAAAGTCTAATACATAACTGTGTTCTTGCCTTTTGGGAGAGCCAGAACAGTGTATCTAGGATTATAATAAAGATAATTGCATTTACAAATCAAGTCTTCAAGTCTTCTATACTCATTAGGAACTCCTCTTTTTTCTAAAACCAAATTCCCAAGCCCTTTGTGATCTCACAGTTTTTATTTACAGCTTAATTGTCATTTCCTGTATTTTTTGGGCACATCTTTGTAGCATGGACACATAGTCTTGTAGAGAAGTTAGTTTGCTTAGTTGGGTTTTTCTTGTAATATTTTGGGATTTACCTTGATACTTCCCCTCCTACTGGAGATTGAACCCAGGGTCACTCTACTGCTGAACTATATTCCCAGTCCTTTTTAAAAATTTAAAATTTTAGCCAGGGGCGGTGGTGCACACATGTAATCCCAGCAGCTCTGGAGGCTAAGGCAGGAGGACTGCAAGTTCAAAGCCAGCCTCAGCAAAAGTGAGGTGCTAAGCAACTCAGTGAGACCTGTCTCTGAAAAAAAGTACAAAATAGGGCTGGGGATGTGGCTCAGTGGTCCCTGGTACAAAAAAAAAAAGGAAAAAATTTTAAATTTTTAGACAGGGTCTCAACTAAATTGCCCATGCTGGCTTTAAACTTGATAGTCCTGTCTTAGCTTCCTAAGTAGCTGAGATTACAGACATGTGTCACCATGTCTGGCTTCAGTTTTAGTTTTATTTCCTCTTTTTCCCCTAAAAACAGAAAAATAGTTTATTAAATTTGATGTAGCCATCATTTAATTTCAGTTGTTATCTGTACCTCAGCTAGTCTCCCTACCCTACCTTTTTTTTCAAACACATCCAAATCATTATATCATTTCATCTGTAACTAATTTAGTATGTATCTCTGAAAGTTAAGAATTTATGAAAATAACCCAATACCATTTTTTTTTTTAAGAGAGAATTTCAATATTTATTTATTTTTTCTTAGTTCTCGGCGGACACAACATCCTTGTTTGTATGTGGTGCTGAGGATCGAACCCGGGCCGCACGCATGCCAGGCGAGCGCACTACCGCTTGAGCCACATCCCCAGCCCCCAATACCATTTTTATATCTAAAGAAATTGACCTTTTGGCATGGAGAACTGGATATTGAACCCAGGGGACTTAACCACTGAGCCACATCCCCAGCCCTTTTTGTATTTTATTTAGAGATAGGGTCTCCATAAGTTGTTTAGGGCCTAGCTAAGTTGCAAAAGCTGGCTTTGAACTCATGATCCTTCTACCTCAGCCTTCCATGCTGCACCACCATGCCCTAGCAAAATTGACATCTTTTTTTTTTTTTTTTTTTTTTTTTAAAGAGAGAGTGAGAGAGGAGAGAGAGAGAGAGAATTTTTTAATATTTATTTTTTAGTTCTCGGCGGACACAACATCTTTGTTGGTATGTGGTGCTGAGGATTGAACCCGGGCCGCATGCATGCCAGGCGAGCTGCGCTACCGCTTGAGCCACATCCCCAGCCCCCAAAATTGACATCTAAATTGTCATTAATTATCAGTATATACATTTCCCTGATTGTCTTATAGTTTTTCCAAGTTTGAATCAGGCGACAAAAGCCCACATATTGCAGTTGGTTGATGTGGTTTTTAGTTTTATTAATCTATGGCTTTAATGTCAACTTCTAGTTTTTTCTCATAATTTTATTTTTGTTGTGGTTGAAGAAACTATTTCTTTGCCCTCTAAGTTTCCTACATTTTGCTGATTTCATATTTGTGGTGGTGTTTAACATGTTCCTCGGTTCCCTGTTTTTTTAAAATTTAATCTTGGAAGTTAGCTTGAAGTCAGGTCTGTTTTGGAGATATTTTTTTAATATTTATTTTTTAGTTTTAGGTGGACACAATATCTTTATTTTATTTTTATGTGGTGCTGAGAATCGAACCCAGTGCCTCATGCATGCTAGGCAAGCATGCTACCACTTGAGTCACATCCCCAGCCCCTGTTTTGGAGATTTTTGTTTTCTCCTCCTTCTCCTTCTCCTTCTCCTTCTCCTCCTTCTCCTTCTCCTCCTTCTCCTTCTCCTTCTCCTCCTTCTCCTTCTCCTTCTCCTCCTTCTCCTTCTCTTCACGACTATTTCATCTTTGTTTCTCTTTGTGTGTGATATCATCAGCCATTAATGATCATTGCTTAGTAGATTCAAGCATTCATTTAGGGTTGCCAAAGTGATTATACAGTATTATATCAATCTTTCTTTATTAGAGTAATCTTGTTAAAAAAACTGGTGGGGGCTGGAGTTGTGGGTCAGTGGTAGAGTGCTCGCCTAGCATGCACAAGGCACTGGGTTCGATCCTTAGCAAAAATAAAGATATTGTGTCCACCTAAAACTAAAAAAATAAATATTAAAAAAATGGAACCAACAAATTAGTTACCCTAGGCATAAATGTTGTAGGAAAGTTAGCATGAAAACCTTATTTTCCATTTATTTACCAGTTCTGAAGATGCTAAGTTGGTTCCCTAGGATGTTCCAAAAATCACAGTGATTTTCTTAATATCAATATGAACTCATGAATTAAAATGTACTTGATGTGTTTGAATCCTACAGCTATTCTCTTTATCAGTGGTCAAATTGTCCTATTCAGTTCTAGTTTTCTAAGAAGGGAAGCTGAGCTTGCTGAGCATTAGCAAATTCTCAATATTTTATTAGAATTGATATTCTCTTCTTCCTTCCTCCCTTCCTCCCTCCCTTCCTTCCTTCCTTCCTTCCTTCCTTTCTTCCTTCCTTCTTCTCCTTCTTCCTTCTCCTTCTCCTTCTCCTTCCTCCTTCCTCCTTCTCCTTCTTGTTCTTCCTCCTCCTCCTTTTTCTCCCTCCTCCTCCTTAATCTCATCGTGGTCCCCAGGATGGTCTCAAACTCCTGGGCTCAAACTGTCCTATGTCAGCCTTCCAAGTACTGGGACTATAGATGTGTGTACCACCACAGCTGACTCTTGATACATCCTTATTTAATAAGGAATGGATTAGGAAGAAGAAGAATAGAGTATATCATTTATGTTGCCTCTTAACTCTAAAGCTACCATAGTCCATAGAGATAGGTTAGAACAGAATATTAGTATACCCATTTTCTAGAGAAAGAAACTGAGACATAGAGAAATTCAGTAACTTGCCCAAAGTTGTAGAGGTCGTTGAAAGCAAAATTATGACTCAGCCATGTCACCAATTCAGTGCTCTTTTTCCAGTTTACATACTATTTTTTGTAAGGCTAGGTCTATTAACTAAATATAGTATTTACTATAAGGGAAAATTATTTCCATCAAATTAGGCAAAGTTTAATTTGCAGACTTTGTGTTTTCAATTAGGTTTTAATGTCTTATGTTCTCTACTCTCTTCTAGCAACAACAGGAGGAAATTGCTACTAAGAAACTTCGACTGACAAAACCAAGTAAATCTGCAGCACTTCATATAGATTTGTGTAAAGCTACTTCCCCAGCAGATGCTTTACAGTACCTACTCCAGTTTGCCAGAAAGCCTGTGGAGGCAGAAAGTGTAGAGGGAGTAGTCAGAATTCTTCTGGAACATTATTACAAGGTAAGAAGATTTTGAGGACCCGATGGGATTATGTGTAAGAATGGTATTATATCTGCAGAATGTGTTACTATTGTAAATAAATAAGAAGGTGTTCATGTGGCAAGCTTTTATTATCTTCCATTTGTGGGCACTGTGGATACAAAGATAATAAAAGATGCAAATCCTATCCTTGGAAGCTTACAGTATACCCCATGGAGACAAGTACTGTTTGCTTAGTATATACAAAGAGCAGTGGGAACACAAAGGAAGAGTTAACATCAATTATGACCCCTCTGTAACCAGATTCATTTCTGGAATGAAATATTCTCCTCTTCTGCTATTCCTGTCCTAATTTAAGGCCCTCATATCTAACTGCAATGTATCTCTGTCTCTCAGCAAAGTAGCCTTTATTCTTTATTTCTCTTTTTGTGTTGTGCTGGAATTAGAACCGAAGACCTTGCACATGCTAAACCACATGCTCTATCACTGAGCTATATCCCATCTTTCCCCTAACCTCTCTTAAAATGTGGCGGGGTGGGGTGGGGTAGTACTGGGGATTAAAGCAGAGGTGCTTTACCACTGAGGGACATCCCTAGCCCTATTTTAGTTTTTATTCTGAGACAGAGTCTTGCTAAGTTGCTGAGGCTGGTGTTGAACTTGAGATCCTTTTGCCTCAGCCACCTGAGTCTCTGGGATTACAGTTGTGCACCACCACACCCATATTTCCATATAGTTGGCAACACTTGTTTTTGTTGTTTTGATGGTAACATCCTAATGGTTGTGAGGTGGTATCTCTTTGTTGTTTTGGTTTGTATTTCCCTAAAGAGTAGTAATGTTGAACATCTTTTCGTCTACTTTTTAGCTATTTATATATCTTCTTTAGAGAAATGCCTAGTTCTTTGCCCATTTTTGTGAAAGCTTGTTTGTTTTTTCTTTTGAATTTTAGGAGTTTAATATATTTTATTAATTAATCTCATCAAGAATCTAACCAGAAAAAAGAATAAACCCAACATTAGCTGAAGGAAATAATATTAGGGTACTACTATCTGACTGCCTAATGTGTGCTCATTTTTATGCTTGTCATTTCCCCTCAGTAGCCCTCTGAGATTATTAGCCCCATTTCACAGGTAAGGTTTTGAGAGGTTAATTACCTCTTTACGATATATATATATATTGAACAATGAACTGAGTGTCACACCTAAGTCTGGCTGATTGCAAAGCCCTTTCTGTTTTTGTTGTATTTTATACTTTAAGATTAAGTTCCCACAAAAATTATGTTCCTAAGTTTGTGTACAATAGGATAGCATGCCAGGATTTTAATTCTGCTGTCTACGTGTCTATTGTCCCTTCTTTCACTTGAGGTCTTTTTGTTGTACCTGGTTTCTCCTGAGAAACAATAGGTGGGAGGTTAAGAGTTGGTCTTATTTGCAAGACCTTCATCCTTTGAGCATACATTTAAATAATTTTTGTCTTTAGTATAGAAATATTACCTAATCTCAGCACTGACATTTCACATATATTTTTGAACAGTTTTTTATTGGTGATTATTATGCTATTTATGCACTTAATTATAATTTTGAACAAAGGGACATGTTCCTTTTAGTCTTGGGAAGAGATTTCTCACCACAGGAATCTTGGTGCTTGTTAGAGATCATCTCTCATTATCAAAATTAAAATGGCCAGTCTGCTTATATCTCAGTCTACCTTGGGGCTTAGGGAGGTGACCTATACTCAGCCAATTACACTTGCCTGCCCCAGTCTTCTAATTAGGATCTTATGATCTGAATGAAAAAGTAGGTAGAAGCTGGATGTGGTGGCATACACCTGTAATTCCAGTGATTCAAGAGACTGAGGCAGGAGGATTGTAAATTCAAAGCCAACCTCAGCAACTTGATGATATTCTGTCTCAAAAAGGCAGGGAAGTGGGTGAGGTGGTGCTGCCTATAATCTCAGCAGCTCAGGAGGCTGTAGGAAGATTGCAAGTTCAAAGCCAGTCTCAGCAAAATTGAAGCACCAGATAGACCCTGTCTCTAAATAAAAAACAAAATTGGCCTGGGGATGTGGCTCAGTGGTTGAATGTCCCTGAGTTTTATCCCCAGTACTCCCCTGAAAAAAAAGGGGGTGGTAAAGGTGCTGAGGGATGTAGTTCAGTGGTAAAGTGCCCCTGATTTAAGTACCCCAGTGCCGGGAAGAAAAAAAAATAGAAAAAAGAAAAGAAAAAATAGATACATTAAAAGATTCTCCAGAGACTTCCAGAACCCTGGTTCTTGCAACAATATTGGCCTGACATTGTTGGTGGTATAAGTGGCTATGACTTAAGTCTGACATGACTACACGGTGGAGTTAAGGTACCAACTGCACATTTTTAGTAAGAAGGTAATGATATCAGGAAGGCATTAAATAGAAGTTTCCATTCATTTTGCAGTATTTGGGTGTAACAAATGGAAGAGGGGAAAACTGGTTGAAAAAAACTCTCTCCTGAAATGTATCAGGTTTATTTTTCAGAAATGAAGCCTTAGAATACTTGGATCTCTGAATCTCTTTTGGCATATTATGTTCCCATATTCTGTTCCTGTTTGTTGGTTAGCTAAGAGTAAAGCATCAAGATGACAGTTGTTTCTTTTATTCAAGGAAAATGATCCATCTGTGAGACTGAAAATTGCATCATTGTTGGGTTTATTATCAAAGACTGCAGGATTTTCGCCAGATTGCATTATAGATGATGCCATTAACATACTACAGAATGAAAGTAAGTTGAAATTTAAAAACTGTATAAGGAGCTGGGGGTATAGCTTAATGGTAGAGTATTGGCCTAGCAAGGGCCTGGGTTTGATCCCCAGCAACACATACACACACACACACACACACACACACACACTAAAACAAAAACTATATAGCCAGAGCAGAAATGTTTAGTTTTTTTTTTTCCCTGTCGGTACTAGGATTGAACTAAGGGGTGCTTTACCACTGAGTTATACCCCCATTTCATTTTATTTTTTAAATTTTTATGGGATACTGGGGATTAAACTAAGGGGCACTCAACCACTGAGTCATATTCTCAGTCCTATTTTGTATTTTTTTTAGAGACAGCATCTCACTGAATTGCTGAAACTGGCTTTCAACTCACAATCCTCCCATTTCAGCCTCTGGAGCTGCTGGATTTACAGGCGTGCACCACTGTGCCTGGCTTCTTTTCATTTTATTTTTATCTATTTTTTTTTTTTTTTTGAGAGAGAGAGAGAGAGAGAGAGAGAATTTTTTAATATTTATTTTTTAGTTTTCGGCGGACATAACATCTTTATTTGTATGTGGTGCTGAGGATCGAACCCGGGCCGCACGCATGCCAGGCAAGCGCGCTACTGCTTGAGCCACATCTCCAGCCCATTTTTATCTATTTTTTGAGACAGGGTGTTGTTAAGTTATACTGGGCCTCACTTAGTTGCTGAGGCTGGCCTGGAACTTGTGATCCTTTTGCCTCAGCCTCCTGAGTCACTAGGATTGCAGGCATGCACCACTACACCTGGCCCTTTTGAATAAAATTTAATTTTTTTGGTACTGAGGATTGAATCCAGAGGCACTTAACCACTGATCCACATCCCCAGCTTTCTTTTTATATTTTATTTAGAGAGAGAGTCTTCTAGTTGTTTAGAGCCTTGCTAAGTTGTGGAGCCTGGCTTTGAACTTATGATCCTGTTGCCTCTGCCTCCCAGGCTCTGCTGGGATTACCGGTGTGCACCACTGCGCCCAGTTTGTATAAAATTTAAGAATAAATGTTTATGTTGGTTGTTTTTCAAAAGGAATATGAGGATGATTTAATAAAACCATGTACATATATTTACCTGAGAATTAAATACAGTCTTATCTCCCTTTCTCTCTCTCTCTTTTTTTTTTTTAAAAAACCATAATAGGAATTAAACCCAGAGTCCTTCACAACTAGGCACATTTCCAGCTCTTTTTACTTTTATTTTGAGACAGATTCTTGCTAAGTTGCTGAGACTGGCCTTGTGCTTGTGATCCTCATTCCTCAGTCTCCTAAAGCTCTGGGATTACAGGCATAGTTTTATTGCTTTTTATTTTTATTTTTTTGGTACCAGTGAGTGAACCCAAGGGCGCTTAACAACTGTGTCACACCCCCATCCCTTTTTGTATTTTATTTAGAGACAGGGTCTCACTGAGTTGTTTAGCACCTTGCTAAATTGCTGAGGCTGGCTTTGAACTTGCAATTCTCCTGCCTCAGCCTGGGATTACAGACGGGTACTACACCTTGCCTGGCCAAAGAATAGTTGTATTTCCTTTCTTTTTTTTTTTTTTTTTAATATATATATTTTTTGGTTGTAGATGGACACAATATCTTTATTTTTTTATTTATTTATGTGGTGCTGAGGATCGAACCCAGGACCTCATGCAAGAGGCAAGCACTCTACCACCGAGCTACAATCCCAGCCTCAGTTTTATTTCTTTTAGGGTATAAATATTTGAATCCTAAAGAGATTCTGAAAATATAAGAGATTAATTTAGACTATCTAGATTCATTTATTATACAACTGTTTAATGATAATAAGGATCTTAACACTTATTGCACAACTGTTTAATGGTAATAAAGATAAGTCATTGGTCAAAGCTGAGAATTTTATAAGAAAAAATTTCAAACTAAAATTTTACTTGTATTGAATTTTGATTTCATTTTTCATTTGCAAAAACAATGAATCTTCCCTGTCCCTTCAGGAGAGATCTATTTTATTGAAATGCCAACAATTGGCATTAAAGAAATAAAAGATATTCCTCCTCTTTCTATCAAACAACTTATTTCATTTTACATATCACTTTTTACTTATATACAATTTATGTGACTGTACTTAGTGAATGTACAATTTTGTATTTTATTATATGGAGTTTTTTCCATGTTTATATATACCATCATAATATTTGTGGTGTTGATAACATATTAAACACCATGTGTATAATTTTTTTGGTTGTTATTAGCTAGTTGCAAAAAAAAATAGAGTCAATTTCTGTTGTTTCTTAGGATAAATTTTTTTCTTTTTTTTATATTTATCTTTTAGCTGGTGGTAGACACAATTTTTTAGGTGGTGGACACAATTCCATTATTTCATTTTTATGTGGTGCTGAGGATCAAATCCAGTGCCTCACACATGCTAGGTGAGCACTCTACCACTGAGCCACAACCCCAGCCCTTTTAGGATAAATTTCTAAGAAGGAAATTATTGAACAAGAGAGTTCAAACGTACTAATATTAATGACCTTTGCTATATTTTACTGTATTGCTTTTTAAATGAATTAATTCAGTTTATGCTTCAACTTACAACTGAATGGTCTTGTTTCATAGGGGCACATTTTTTTAAAGCATGGAAACAATTACATTGACTCAAAAGAGAAGTATCTTTTTTCTTTTTCCCATAAATATTTCCTCTAATACCTGCATGGGAGATGATAGTTCAAGGGTTAGTAGGTGCTTGCTGTGGGTGGGATTGAGGATCAAGTCAGGTGTAGGGGAAAACATTCTAGGTAGAAAAGTTAACCAGGCAACTTCACGGTACAGGTCATGGAAGAACTCCATATTTTAAGAGTGAGTATTCCATAGAGTTTTTGAGCTATGATGACCTTATAGAAATCATCTTATCTAATTCCTGTGGATGACAGAAACTACGTCCATAGAGGTGGAAATGAGTTGGTTTATTTAGCTGAGTAGTAGTAGAACTGAAAACTTGATGCAGTGATTTTTCATATACACCAGGCTTTAACTAAAATGCTTTACCTCCAAAATAGAAGCATAAGAGAGAGACAGTTTTTTGTTTGTTTGTTTATTTTTTATTTTATTTTATTTATTTTTTGTGGTTGTGGCACTGGGGAATGAATTCAGGGTAGTCTGCCATTGAGCTACATCCCCAATCCCTTTTTAAATCTTATTTTGAGACACTCTCACTAACCAAGATTGGCTTTGAATTTGTAATCCTCTGCACACTGCTCAGCACAGAGAGAGAGAAAAAATATTTTGAAGAAAACCTCATTCTAATCTTTAAAAGAAAGGGACTTAGATTATGTGATATTCATGGCAAATGGCTATTTTATTTTTTGCTAAGCCTTCTAATTCTGTTTCATAATTGTCTCTAAGAGACTTGATGTAGGTCTTTTCTGGGTTTCAAGTTCCTGGCACATTGAGATGCATAGAAGATAGAGCCCAGGGACCATAGAGATGATCTAGTTAAAGCTTTTTATTTTGTAGATGAGGAAAGTGAAAAACAGATAAAGTGACTGCTAAAATCATAGATTTAGGATTGAGTTTCCTGATTATTCAGTCTAGTATGTACTTTTAATTCCAAGAATGTAATGCACATTGTTTTGTTTGTTTGCTTTTGTTTTTGGAGCGGTGCTGGGGTTGAACCAGGGTTTTGTGCATGCTAGGCAAGCACTCTACCACTTAGCTATACCCCCAGCCCATGATGCACATTGTGGACCAAAGGTTTTTCCATTTCATTTTAGTACATATATGAGGCCTTTGACTTCTTGGCAAACACTAGAGTAGGTACTTTGAAAGTATTGTATATATCTACCTCTCTGTTGCCTATTAAAACCACACAAAGTATGTTTTAGAGGAAGTATAATTAGTATTGTGGGAGCAGAGCAGAGGGTGAGATCAATGCTAACTGATATGATTCTAGAAAGGCTGAGAGACGAGGTGGGTTTAAAAGTCAGATGGGAAAGTTATGACAAGGAAAGACAACATTATGATACTACTAGGCAGAGAGTTGGGAAAATACAGGAGATATTTAAATAACTAAGTAAGTTTTTGTTTTGTTTTGTTTTTTGGGTACTGGGGATTAAACCCAGGGGTTATTTACTTTTTATTTATTTATTTTTACTTTTTAGTTGTTGATAGACCTTTATTTTATTTATTTGTATGTGGTGCTGAGAATCAAACCCAGTGCCTCACACATGCTAGGCAAGCACTCTTACACTGAGCTGCAACCCCAGCCTGGTTCTTTACTTTTTTATTTTGAAACAGGGTCTTGCTAAGTTGCTTAGGGCCTTACAAAGTTGCTGAGCCTGGCTTCAAATATTGGATCCTCTTGCCTCAGCCTCCCAAGTTGCTGGGATTACAGGCATGTGTCACGGGGTCTGGCTAAGAACTGAATAGTTTTATATAAGATCACCAGAGAATGAATGGTAAACTGTTTTGAAGCCAAAAGGTGGTCTTGAGTGCTGAGGAATTTGAATGTTATTTTGTAGGCAGTGGAACCATGTAAAGTTTTTTGAGCAACGGCATAAAATTATCAAGTCTAATTTTAGAAAGAATTTGGCAATTCTGAGCAATTAGGTTTGGTGATATTGAGGTATCATTTATTGTCCATGTGGATATGGACAAGTTATGCAGATCAGAAATTCAGGAGAGAGACTAAATTAGATTTCTGATTTGTCAGAGGTAAGTCAGAGGCTTCAAAAGCTTTAACTAGCTTTTCTCCCCTACCCCACTTTTTTTCCATGCTAGGAATTGAACTCAGGCCTTGTGTATGCTAGGCAAGCACTCTACTACTGAGTTAGACCTTCAGTTCCCTTTGCTAACATTTCATGGAAGTTAATTCTGAAGAAATAAATTAAAAGGTGGTGTTAGAGATTTCTTAATTTCCTATCTTTTTCTTTGTGCCTTCTTTTATATTGAGGGCTTTTTTTTGTTTTGTTTTGACTTTAGTATTTTTTGGTTGGTTGGTACTAGGGATTGAACCCAGGAGATTGTTCCACTGAGCTGTGTCCCCACACCTCCTCTTTTTCATTTTGAGACAGAGTCTTGCTATAGAGGTTGGTCTTGTACTTGTGATTCTTGTGCCTCAGCCTCCCAGTTGCTGGGACTATAGGTGTGCACCACTGCATGATGCTGTCCTTCCTCCCTCCCTTCTTCCCTCCCTCCCTCAGAGGGAATTGTGGGTTTTCCTTCCTTCCTTCCTTCCTTCCTTCCTTCCTTCCTTCCTTCCTTCCCTCCCTCCCTCCCTCCCTCCCTGGGATTGAACTCAGGCACTCAACCACTGAGCCACATCCCCAGCCCTATTTTATATTTTATTTAGAGATAGGGTCTCATTGAGGTGCTTAGCACCTTGCTGTTGCTGAGGCTGACTTTGAATTCAGGCAGGATCCTCCTGCCTCAGCCTCCCGAGCCACTGGGACTCCAGGGGTGTGCCACTGCACCCTGTGGTTTTTCTTGGTTATCTTTGATGTTGCATTTAAATTTAAGATGAGGCATGAAAACCTGATGGGTAGGGGCTGGGATTGTGGCTTAGTGGTGGAGTGCTTGCCTAGCATGCATGAGGCACTGGTTCGATCCACAGCACCACATAAATATAAAATAAAGATATTGTGTCCACCTAAAAAACTAAAAAATAATAAATATTAAAAATAAAGAAAACCTGATGGGTAGTCTTATATATAAGAATAAGGTTTTTCAACTGTAACTTCTACTATAGGATCTTTCTGCATGTCTTTGGAGGACTGTTAAGTGTTAGTTTTTTGTTGGTGTTTTTTCCTGGGTCTGTGAGTTTTTGCAATTAGATGTTTGTGAATCTCCTAGGAAGAAGCCTGTGTTCTTGGAGCCAAAGCAGTTGAAGGGAGGTTTGGGGGAAGGTGGGAGGGAGCATTTTATGATTTGGTATGTCTACTCTCTCTTAATCTTCTATTCTTCCCTCTGTCTCTTCCTTGTCCTCAGAAGGTATTCCCCCAAGTTGCATTCTTTCTGGTTCATTTTCTGTACAGAATAAATGTTTCAGTGATCACTTCTGTGTAAGACAGGTGAGGACCAGGGATTGAACTGTTTCCTACAGAGATGTCAGGCAAATCCCTTCCTCATCATCGTTTTTTTTTTTGTTTTTGTTTTTGTTTTTTGTTTTTTGTTTTTTGGTACTGGATTAACCCAGGGATGATTTACCACTGAGCTATATTCCCAGACCTTTTTGTTTTTTTTAAATTTTGAGACAGAGTCTTGCTAAGTTGTTTAGGGCTTGTTAAGTTGCTGAGACTGGCTGCGAACTTGCAATCCTCCTGCCTCAGCCTCCAAATTGCTGGAATTACAGGTGTGTACCACCACACCTTTTTTTAAATGAGCCTTTTTGGGGTGATATAACTAGAATTTATTTGCTTTGTAGTGATACCTATCTCAGATATTTACTATTAGTTTTCTATTTCTATTAGTTTTTAATTTCTCCCTCTGAAAATTTTGTGGACTTTCCTCACCTGTTTACCTTTTTTCTTCTGTTTTCATTGGTCTTTCAGGTTTCTCCCCTTTTACTTTCTTTTCTCTTATGTTAGTAAGAATATGTTACTCTTATGTTAGTTTTAGGAAAGAGTAGAGATAAACAGATATGTTCAATGTACTATTACTGGAATTTTTACTAAGAAGTGATTTAATCAGTGTTTCCCAAGACTTAATAATTTATATATCATGCATGCCATTGTGGACAATATTTGCTTCATGAAATCTATATTATGATTTTACATTTTTGTTAAATGAATTAATTGTTTCACAAACTAAATTTAAAGAGAATTTTGACATTAGTAACATAAAACAGTGGCATATGTCAATTGTAACTGCAATTTTTCTGTAAACTAAATTATTTACATAAAATAATTATTAATATAAAACTGATCACCTGACTGCTACCTAAAATCCTCTTATAAATCATAAGACCCATATTTTGGAACATGAAAGAACAATTAGACAAAGAAGATAATCTGCATAATAAACTTGGATTTGGCTCTTTGTTTATTTATTTTTGGATCTAGCTATTAAACCCAGGGCCTTGCCCATGCTAGGCAACCTCTCTACCACTGAGCTACACCCTAGTGCTTTTTGCTCTATTTACTCATTTATTTTTGCAGTACTGGGGATAGAACCCACTGTGCCACTGAGCTGCATACCCAATATTTTTTTTAAAAATTAAAAAAAAATTTTTGAGGGAAAGTCTCATGTAAGTTGGCTAAGCTGGTCTTAAACTTTTAATCCACCTCCCTTAGCCTCCCAAATAGCTGGAATTATATGTGTAGATCCCCTCACCCAGCTAAATCTGAATTCTTTAACAAAGTAAATTAGTTTCTGTTTGATCTCCTTTTGAGATTCTGAAATCCAACTTTTCTTCTTCTTTTCTAGAGTCTCATCAAGTCCTAGCTCAACTCCTGGACACTTTGCTTGCAATTGGCACTAAATTGCCAGAGAATCAAGCTATTCAGACACGATTAGTTGATGTGGCCTGCAAGGTAAGAGTATATTGTTTTTTTCTCTTCAACATTTTTGCATTATATGGTCAGGTGGTTGGAGCTGAAAAGTGTGCTTTTATCCATCTTCTAAACCTGTAACTGAGGGTTGCCAAGGTCTCTTAATGGTTTTAAGAGCCATCTATTTTTGTCCTTGGTATTGAGTTAGGAAAAAAGCGAAGTAACTTATTATAAAATGAGTTGCTTCCTCCTGCCCAAAGAAATGAAAATAATTTCAGAATATAGCTACTATGTATATTGTGTTTATAATTCACTTTTCTTATTATGGTGCTTTGTATTCAATTTTTCATTTGGCTCTCATGATCCTTAAGTTAACTTCTTGAGATCCCTGTTTTACAGAGATAGAAACTGAGACTTTTAAAGGATCTAACTTTTCCAAGTTTTTACTAGTAGGAATTTGTAAACCAGCCATGTAGACTCTGGTTTCTCTGACTCCAAAGTTCACATTCTTTTTATTATGTCTATTGTTTCAATGAATAGGACAACTAGACAAAAGCAACTGTTTGGGGAAAAAAAAATTTTTTTGGTACTGGGGATTGACTTCAGCAGGACTCTACCACTAGGCAACATCCCCAGCCCTTTTTATTTTATTTATTTTGAGACAAGGTCTAACTAAGTTGACAGTAATGGCCTTCAACTTGTGATTCTCCTTCCTTAACCTTCTGAAATATTGGGATTATAGGTGTGTGCTATCATGACTAGCTCATAGTATGTCATTTTTTTTTTAAATCTTTTTTTGGGCAGTGCTGTGGATTGAATCCAAGGTATTACATATGCTAAAATCACTCCAACACCCATTTTTATCTTCTTTTTTTTTTTAACCAGACATTATTTCTTTTATTTTCTATAAAGATCTTTTTCATTTTTATCTTTTATGTCATATTTTTACTATGCCTTTTTAATGTTTAGTACAGAAATATTATCATTGTGTTACAGTTGCCTTCAATATTTTTTGTAGTACTAGGGATTGAACTACATCTCCCATCCTTGTTATTTTTCTTTTTGAGACAAGAGTCTTGCTAAGTTGCCCATGCAGGACTAGAACTTGAGATTCCTTCTGCTCAGCCTCCTGAGTCACTGAGATTATGGGTGTGTACCACTGCACCTATCTTTGCCTACAGTATTCAATACAGTAAAATGCTATAAACGTTTGTAGCCTAGAAGTAATAGGTTATATATTCCCTTATCCAAGGTGAATAGTAGGCTATACCATCTAGGTTTGTGTAAGTAAACTATGATGTTTGCACAGTGTTGAAATTGCCTAACCATGTATTTCTCAGATTTCCATCCTTAAGTGACACATGACTTTATTTAGTAATAAATTTAGGAAATCTAAACTGGGTACTGTATCACATGCCTGTAATCTCAGCCACACAGGAAACTGAGATAGGAGGATTGCAAGTTCAAGGTCAGCCTTAGCAATCTAGCAGGACCCTGTCCCAAAAAAACAGTAAAAGACACTAGGGATGTAGGTTAATACCTGAGGCCTTGGGTTCGATCTACAGTACTGCAATTAAAAAATAAAAAGTAGTTGGGCGCGGTGGCGCATGCCTGTAATCCTAGTGGCTTGGGAGGCTGAGGCAAGAAGATCACAAGTTCAAAACCAGCCTCAGCAAAAGTGAGGCGTTAAGAACTCAGGGAGACCCTGTCTCTAAATAAAATACAAAATAGGGCTGGGGATGTGGCTCAGTGGTCAAGTGCCCCTGAGTTCAATCCCTGGTACCCCAAAATTAAATAAAAATTAAAACAAATAAAGAATAAAAAATATAAAACTTGCTGGGCACAGTGGTGTATGCCTGTAATCCCAGTGGCTCAGGAGGCTGAGGCAGGAGGATTGTGAGTTCAGAGCTAACCTCAGCAATAGCGAGGCATCATCTCTAAATAAAATATAGAAAAGGGCTGGGGATTTGGCTCTGTGGTTGAGTGCCCCCTGAATTCAATTTCCAGTAACCCACCTCTACCAAAAAAAAAAAAAAAAGTTATATTCTGAAAGCTATATGGAGCTTTCTTTTTTTTCTTTTTTTCTTTCTTTTTTTATTCCTTTTTTTTTTTTTTCATACCAGGGATTGAATTCAGGGGCATTCCACCACTGAGCCACATCCCTATCCCTATTTTGTATATTATTTAGAGACAGGGTCTCACTGAGTTGCTTAGTGCCTTGGTAAGTTGCTGAGGCTGGCTTTGAACTCACGATCCTCCTGTCTTAGTGTTCCAGGCTGCTGGGATTACAGGTGTGAGCAACTGTGCCTGGCTTCTTCTTCTTCTTTGTCTTTTCTTTTTTTAAATATTTCTAGTAATAGATGACCTTTATTTTATTTATTTATTTTTATGTGGTGCTGAGGATTGAATCCACTACCTCACACATGCCAGGCAAGCACTCTACCACTGAGCCACAACCCCAGCCCTGGAGCTTTCTTTAAAGGAAGCTAAAAATAACTGAAAAAGAACAAAAAATTAAGATAATTTATGTTTGCCAATTTCAAAACTTAACTACAGAGCACCAGTAATCAAGACAGTGTAGTATCTGCCTAAAATTCAGTCGAATAGAATCGATAGTGAAGAACTAAACCCATGTATATTTGGTCAATTCATTTTCAACAAGTGTACCAGTAATATTTAATGGAGAAAGAAGAGTCTTTTGCACACATTTTGTGAGGTCAGCTAGCTATTCATATGCAAATGAATGAAGTTGGTAACTATTCTACCACCATATACAAAAATTAACTCAATATGAATCAAAGACCTAAATAAAACAAAATTATAAACCATTTGGGAACAAAAATTTTCAGGACCTTGGATTTGGAATGGATTGTTAGATATGACAAAAACACAAGTAAGAATAGGAAACAAAATAAATTGAATTTTAGTGTTTAAACTTGCGCTGAAGGGCACAATTAAGAAAGTGAAAGGACAGTCCACCAAATGTTAAAAATATTTGTAACTCATTTATATTTATATCTAAAACAAGGCACTAAACTCTTGCAACTCAATAATAAAAATATAAATAACCCAATTAAAATGTGGACAGAATATCTAAATAGGTATTTCTCCAAGGAAGATGTAAAAATGATCTATAAGCCTGTAAAGATGCTCAAAACTGGGGGCTGGAGTTGTGGCTCAGAGGTAGAGTGCTTGCTTAACATGTACAAGGCGCTGGGTTTGATCCTCAGCACCACGTAAATGTAAAATAAACATATTGTGTCCACTTAAAACTTAAAAAAAAAAAAAAAAGATGCTCAAAACTGGGGCTGGGGTTGTAGCTCAGTGGTAGAGTGCTTGCCTGGCATGTGTGGGGTTCTGGGTTCCATCTTCAGCACCACATAAAAATAAATAAATAAAATAAAGGTATTGTGTCCAACTACAACTAAAAAATATTAAGAAAAAATTTAAAAAAGGTGCTCAAAACTGTCAGTCATTAGGTACCTACCAATAAACTATAACATGTTTACACGAAACTTGATGTGTGAATAGCATTATTCATAATAATCAAAAGTTAAACAACTGGGGCTGGAATCATGGCACAGTGGTAGAGGGCTTGCCTAACATGTGTGAGGCACTGGGTTCGATTCTGAGCACCACATATAAATAAATGAATGAAAAAAGGTCCATTAACAACTAAAAAATTTAAAAAAATGATCATCAAGTGATAAACTGATAAAAATAAAATACAGTGGAATATTATTTGGCCATTTAAAATATCCAAAACATGGTACAACTTGATTATATGATTCTGTTTACACTGAATTTCAACAATAGGTAAATAAAATATGTTAGTGGTTGCTTTGGGCTCTAATGGATAGAAAGATAGGAGGTTGATAGCAGAATGGTTCACATTGATGTCTTTTTTTAAAAAATAATTTTATTTGTTTATCTTTTTAGTTGTAGATGGACACGATACTTTTATTTATTTTTATGTGGTGCTGAGGATCGAACCCAGTGCTCCACACATGTGGCTCTACCACTGAGTCACGACCTAGAGTGTCTTTTTATTAAGGGATTGTCTCTTTGAAATGTTGGAAATGTTTGAAAAGTGACTATGGTGATGGTCATGTACATTTGTGAATATACTAAAAACCCATTGAATTACATATCTTTATTTTATGAATTGCATTGTATGTAATTTATATGTTGATAAAGTTATTAAAAAGTTTACCATGGTAGATCAGATGTAGTGGCAAATGCCTGTAATTCCAACTACTTAGGAGGCTGAGGATGGCAGGTTTGAGACCAGCCTGGACAACTTAGCCACACCTTGTGTCAAAAATAAGAGGTGAGGGGATGGGGATATGACTCAGTAGTAGAGCACTTGCCTACCATGCACAAAGCCAGTGTATGTCCAATTCCCAGTATCACAAGGGGAAAAAAGTACAAAGCTGGAGGCATCACATTCCCCTGATTTCAATCTATTTAATAAAGCAATTATAATCAACATGGCAGGGTTGGGGCCATAGCCCAGTGGCAGTGTGCTTGTCTAGCATATGCAAGGTCCTGAGTTTGCTCTCCAGTACCAGAAAACAAAACAAAAACAACCCCAACATGGAACTGGCATTAAAATGAATACATTAACCAATGGAATAGAATAGAAAGCCTAAAAATAAACCCTCACATTTATGATCAATTGATTTCCAACACATTGTATGCCACACAGTGGGGAAAGGACAGTGTGTGTATTCATTAATGATTGCTGGGGATATTGGTTAGACTGCCACAAATATCAACTCAAATGGATTAAAGACTTAAAACATAAGATCTGAGACTTTAAGACTATTGGAAGAAAACAGAGGGAAGAGCTCCTTGATATTAGTCTGGACAATTATTATTTTGATATCTGAAGGCACAAGTAATAAAAACAAAAATGCACAAATGTGGTTATATCAAACTAAAAAAGCTTCTGCACAACAAACGAAATAGACAACATGTATAGAGAAACATATTTGCAAACCATACAACTGATAAAAGATTTAATCTCCAAAATATGTGAGGAACTCAACTCAATAATAAAAAACAAATATAACCCAGTTAAGATAGGGGCAAAGGACCTGAACAGAACTTCTCAAAAGGAGACCTACTAGTGGCCAACATGTTCATGAAAAAAATGTTCCTCACCATTAATTATCAGGGAAATGCAAATTAAAACCATAATGAGATATTACTTCACATCTGTTAGAATGGCTTTCATCAAAGAAGATAAAAAATAATGTTTGTAAAGATGGAGAGAAACGAGAACCCTTGTACACTGTTGGAGGGAACATACAGTCTTTGAGTATTGCACATAATTCAGTTTTGTCCAGGAAATCATTCTTTTCTTGTGTAGTATCTCATAACGGAAATTGGGAGTGTCTTCTGCTTTCTTTGTGAAGATTTTTCTGAGAGAACAAAGATCTATCTTTCTTCATAAGACTTCCTTTTAGCTTAATTGTCTCCATTTCTCCTCTTCTCCCAGTCTCTCTTTTCTGTTCCTTTAATAATATAGCAAAAGTACCTTAAACTCCTGAGACTGCAGCTTGGTAGAATCATACCACCTCCCCTGATTCTTGTGGTAACTGAACGGAGGGCCACTCTACCATTGAGCTGCACCCCTAGTCTATTTTTCCCCCACATTTTTTATTGGTGGATTGTAATTGTACATAATGATGGGATTTATTGTTATATATTCTTATATGCATACACTTTAACAATATAATTTGGTTGATATCAGTCCCCACCATTTCCCCATCACCCCTCCCCCTCACCATTTTTCATTTTTCTTTTTTGAGGTACTGGGGATTAAACCCAGGGGTGCTTTACCACTGAGTTATATCCCTAGTCCTTTTTATTTTGTTTTGAGACAGGATCTGACTAAGTGGCCCATGCTGGCATTGAACTTGTGATCCTCCTGCTTTAGCCTATTGCTGGGATCACAGGCACGTGCACCACTGTGGTTGGCTAATAAACCATTTTTAAAATTCTACCCAATTTATTATGTGTGGTTTGTTAGGTTATCCATTAGAATAATTTGCATACAGAGTATACTGAATTGTTATTTGTGCTTAAAAATGTCGAAACTAAATAAATCAGTTATTTTTGTCATGATACCATTCTCTTCTTTATATACTTAACCATTGATTTTTTTTTCTGTAGAAAAGTTTTAACTGTGTATTTTATTTCTTTTTGACAAAATTTGGCTTTACTACTGGAAATGGTTTGCTTACTCACCCCATTAATATGAAAAATTATAGCACCTCAGTAGCTCAGTAAAGTGTAAATATGGAAATGGCATCTGCAGACACTTGGAAGTTCTTAATGATGGTAGCTGTGATGTAAAAAAGTGACCTGTAGAGGAAGGATACAATAAGATTGTAATTGTTGCCATGAGGGTATGATTTAGACTCTCTTTTGGGATAAGATTTAGTGTTTGGTAATAGGTTGATTATGCGTCATTGTTGCCTGGTTACCTTAGTAGCGCTAGAAGGTTTTAATTTATTTGAAAATCAAATATAGAATTTGTAACAGTGGTAGCAACTTTCAGGAGCAGATGATTCAGTCAGCCTTTTAGTTTTGAGAAATGATACTTCTATACTAAATGTAAACAAGCAATTAAAAAAAAAAAAGACAGCTGTTGCTAGAAAGTTCATGTGTGTGTGTGTGTCCCAGGGGCTGGGGGTTGTAGCTCAGCAGTAGGGCGCTTGCCTCATATTTGCAAGGCACTGAGTTTGATCCTCAGCACCACATAAAAATAAAGATTTTTTAAAAAAGGAAAGAAAGCATGTAAATCTTAAAAAAAAAACCCTAATTTATTAACAGTGACAAAGACATTCATTGTCCACGTGATATCTGGAAGTTTTCATTCATTTTTCAGTTTTAGTATCTTATTTTGATGGATTATTTGAGCCCTTACTGTATGTAAGTCTTTTTGGGGACATAATGGTATATGTTTCACATTTTTGTAGTTTGAATAATTCTGAGGCAAAGAATTAGCTGAGCTAAAGTGCTTGATTGTGCCATTTTTATAATAAATTACCACTCTGAGAACCCCTTCTTTTACATAGGAGCTTTCTCATAAGATTTTCCTTGTTCCCTTCCCCTGTGTGCCCACCCCACCTTCACATAGGATATGGCTTCTACTGAAAGTGTAGGTGTCCCCACTTAATTTCATGAATCTTCCACTGAAGCATCTCTGATATGAATATTAATAAGTGCTTACTGCCTCTAATGATTGTCCTGCTGTTAGACAGCTGTTGCTGAAAGTTCGTGTGTGTGTGTGTGTGTGTGTGTCCTAGATCTGCAGATTTATTCATGTAGTTGGTCCCCTTTTTTTGCTTTCATTTTCATTTTCTTTTCTTTGCTATTATCTGCTTATCTTTCTTATAATTGTTTTCCTGCCCTTCTTAAGTAGGTTTAAAAAAATTTTTTTTAAGTGCATTCGAAGATTCCAAGTGCCAGGTTCAATTTAGATGCTTGCACTTACTGAATGTCTACTATGTCCCAGATGCTATTAGCTAATTTTACATAAAACAATTATTAAGTGAATTAATTTAGTCCATTTGCTATAAAATTTTGTAGTATGGAATATTATTCCTATTTTTACAAATTAAGCTGAAGGGCAACATAGGTCCTAAGTAGCAGGGCCAGTAATCAAACCTAGATCTGTCTGATTCCAGTGTGTGCTCATTCTACTGTGTCACTTTGCCTCTTAGCAAAGATGTGGAATAATTAGATGTGGAATAATTTATGAAATCACTTTCTCTGCAAAGCTTCCTATATTCTTCCTGAAGGTATTTACTGTACATGTGTGGGTGAAGTTCTACCATGGCTGCCCCTTTCCTTTTATTGTCTTAAATTACACTTTTTCTTATGGGCACTGCAATGCTTTTGTAATGTTTATGCAACTATGCTTTTTAAATTCTTTATTGCTTGTTTATAAAATTTAATCTTTATTTTTTTAAAAAAATCTCAAATTTGTATCAAAATTACTATTTCTGTGAATTTTTTGTTTGAAAGTAAGTTGTCAACTCGGGGCCCCATTATTCTTGAATGCTTTAGTACATGTTTCCTATAAACAAAGACAGATTTTTACCTAACCTCAATACAACCAAAAATCAGGACATTAATAATGACACATTACCGCTGTCTAATCCTCAGACCCTATTCAGATGTCACCATTTGTTCCTTCATAATGTTCTATAGAAAATGATCCAATTAATAATTACATGTTGTATTTTAGTTGTCATATCTCATTAGTTTCCTTTGCTTTGGAATAATGCCTGAGTCTTTCCTTGGTTTTGTGACCTTGACACTTTGAAAATTATGGGACAGTTATTTTGTGGAGCCACCTTGAATTTGTTTGTCTAATGTTTTCTCATGATTAGATTTAAATTTTCCATATTAGGCAAAATATCACAGGTATGAGGTAGTTATCATTTTATTCTATTAGGTGGTATATCAATGGACCTTTTTTTTTTTTTTTTTGTATGTGGTGCTGAGAATTGAACCCAGTGCCCCACAAATGCTAGGCAAACACTCTACCACTGAGCTACCACCCCAGCCCATGATAATGTTTTTATTTGATTGTTGGTTAATGTGGTATTTGTCAGGCTTCTTCACTGTAAATTACTTTTTCCCTTTGAAATTAATAAATATTTTGTGGGGAGGTACTTTTAAACTGTATAAATATTTTATCATTGAACTTTCAATTTATGTTAGTTATGGACTAATGGTTTTCTTATTCAGTGGTTTGTCACCTATTACTGTCTTTGATCTTGGTTTTTAAATTTCTTAATTTGGCTAGTTGGGTGCCTCTTCAAGCTATGTATGTGTCCTTTTGACTCTTCTCTCTTTTTTGAATATTTTTTTTCTTTCTGTTACAATAAGATTTCTAGACTCATCTCTTCTGTTTTTAAATTTATTCTTTTTAGTTATATATGATAGTAGACTTAAACATGAAGTATGACTTATTCTAATTAGGATTGTCTTTTGTATTTCTCCCTGTGGTGCTGGGAATATACTGGGTAATATTTTACCACTAAATTACATCCCCAGCCCTTCTAGGGTAATTTTTTTTTTCTCTGCTCTGCCTCACTTTTCATCTAGAAGACTTGATTCCTTTTAGTGGAGAATCATACTTAGAAACCAAGAGCTGGATGCTTGGTGTGCTCATTGCTATTGGGGTATTGCTTTTGTGTACTTTCAGTGTACAGAGTTAGAGGATACATATTTATGTTACATATACATAATTATATCTACTTATTTCTGTGTTTCTATATAATAACAATTGTCAGTTATCATTTCTACTTGTAACTGAAACCTAACTCCACAGTTTGTGATGTTTTTTTTTTCTTTCTCTAAATTTGTATCTTCCTTCCCAGATAGTATTATTCTTTTTTTTTTTTAATTTTTTTTTTAAAGAGAGAGTGAGAGAGGAGAGAGAGAGAGAGAGAGAATTTTTTTTTTAATATTTATTTTTTAGTTCTCGGCGGACACAACATCTTTGTTGGTATGTGGTGCTGAGGATCGAACTTGGGTCGCACGCATGCCAGGCGAGCGCGCTACTGCTTGAGCCACATCCCCAGCCCTTATTCTTTTTTTAAAATATATATTTTTCAGTTGTAGTCGGACACAACACATTTATTTATTTATTTATTTATTTATTTATTTATTTATTTATTTATTTATTTATTTATTTATTGTTTATTTATTTTTGTGTGATGCTGAGGATCAAACCCAGGGCCTCACACTTGCTAGGCGGGTGCTCTACCTCTGAGCTACAAACCCAACCGCTAGATAGTATTATTCTTGTATGTTTACCTGTTTGATACGTCTTCCTGTTTATTCAGAATTGTGTATTTGTTTATGGGGGTGTATTACTTGCAAAAGGTGTTGGCAGCCCAGAAAGGTAATCATAAGAATTACTTATTGAGTAATATCACTGAATTTATCTGGTACTATTAGAAACCTGAGGAACTTTTCATGGGTAGAGAATATTGATATTGTGAGTAAAAGTATAATAGATATAAAGAAAACAGGTATTGCAGAACTTTTTAAGTACTTGGGTTTCAAATGCTCACCTTTGAACATAGTGAGCAAAGTTTCCAAAATCATGAAATTGTTTATTTATTAGCTGGTTGCAGTGGCATGTGTCTGTAATCCCAGTGACTCGGGCTAAGGCAGGAGAATCTCAAGTATGAGGTCAGCCTCAGCAACTTGGTGAGACCCTGTCTCTAAATAAAATACAAAATAGGGCTAGGGATGTGGCTCAGTGATCGAATGCCCCTGAGTTCAATCCCCAGTACCACACTACCCCCAGAAGAAAAAGTACTGAGATAAAGCTCAGTGGTAAAACACCCCTGGATCAGTCCCCAATAACTGGAAAAAAGGAAGGAAGGGAGGAAGGAAGGAAGGGAGGAAGGAAGGGAAGGAGGGAAGAGAGGGAGGAAGGAAGGAAGGAAGGAAGGAAGGAAGGAAGGAAGGAAGGAAGGAAGGAAGGAAGGAAGGAAGGAAGGAAATAATGCAGCTGTATGAGAAGTGAGAATTGGATTGAGTAAGTATAAGGAAATTTTGATTCCTGAATTAGCTCTTCCAGTAAGTAGCCCATGTATTCATGCATTATTAGGCATTATCACTTAACCCTATCATTCTTTTTTTCTTTTTCTGCAGTTCTGGGGATCAAATCCATGGTCTTGTGCATGCTAGGCGAGGACTCTACCACTGAGCTAGTCCCCTAACCCTACCCCTAACTCCATCATTCTTTTTTTTTTTTTAATCTTTGTTTATTTATTTTTATGTGGTGCTGAGGATCGAACCCAGTGCCTCACATGTGTGAGGCAAGTGCTCTGCCACTGAGCCACAACCCCAGCCCCCTAACTCTGTCATTCTTTACCTGAGAAATTGTGGTTATGGAATTAAGGAGAGGGATAGGTGATTACTCAGAGTACTTCTAGAGACTGTATGTTCCATTACTAGGAAGGGAGGGTGACGGATGGTAGGGCAAGAAGAAAGATAGAGAAATTAATTATATTTATATTTATTAATTATATTTCAAATTAGTGATTTTATTTGTGGATAGGTCTTTGTGAAAGGAACTATCTAAAAATACTTGTTTTTGCAGCTGTACATGTAGTTATCACCTTGCAAAACTATATATGCTTTATATATGACTTTCTACTTTCCTTATTTTAGGTTATAGTAACAATAGCTAATAGTCATATCATGGCTTATAATAAAGTTTTTCACATTTATGTTCCTTATTTGAGCCTCTTAATAAACCTGTATATTAAGTAAGGCAAATGAGAGAACAGTAAGATTCTGAGAGGTTCAGTGACTTGACTAAATATTATATAGTTAGTGAGTCATAGCTGCAACTTGAATCCAGGTCTTTTTTTTTTTTTAACAACAATAACAACAAAAAAAAAACCCTTAATATTATGGAAAATTTCAATTTATTATTCTCTCCAGTTTTGAATATAAATTCCACAATTTGCAATATTTTTCATCTCTTCTCCCCTTTCACTTTTTGTTGTTGTCTGTTAGAGTGATTTAAAGTAAATCCCTAACATCATCATGTTATTTAAATGGCAAATACTTAATTGTGTGTCTCTAATGGTAGTATATTTTTTAATTATTATAATTATTAACAGTATATTTTTTAATTATTATAATTATTAACAGTAACTCCTTAATATCATCTCATACCAATTTATATTAAAATTTTAAAATTTCATTAAACATGCCCTTGTTATGGTTGGTTTGATTTAGATTAGGATCCAAAAAGATCCACATATTGGTTTTAGACAGTCTCTTAAATTTCTTTTAATTTATAAATTACTTCCTTTTTTGTTTTTGGTACCAGGGATTGAACTCAGTCTCTTAAATTTCTTTTAATTTATAATAGTACTTCCTTTTTGGTACCAGGGATCGAACTTTGGTGCACTTGGCCACTGAGCCAAATTCAAAGCCCTTTTTTGTTGTTGTTACCAGGGATTGAGCCCAGGGGAGCTTAACCACTGAGTCACATCCCCAGCCCTTTTTTCTATTTTATTTACAGCCATGGTCTCACTGAGTTGCTTAGCACCTCGTGGTTGCTGAGGTTGGCTTTGAAATCATGATCCTCCTGCCTCAGCCTCCTGAGCCGCTGGGATTCTAGGCATGCGCCACCATGCCTGGCTTCTTTTGTATTTTCTTTAAATGCTATGGGTACATTGAAGAAACTGGGTCATTTGTCTTGTGGAATAGTTTACATTCTGAATTCCTTTTGATGTCATGAAAGTGTTGACAGCAGAAACCCCTTAGATTGGTTTCTCAGTCCTTTTGGTCAGAACTCCATTAGTCTTTGACATCTTCCTTGCTTTCTGGCATAAGGTGTCCTGTGTTCTTCTTACTTATTTTTTGCCCTAGTCTCAAAACTAGCTATTTCTCTAAGGAACTTTGTAAACCTAGGGTGTTTTCTTTTTTTGGTATCAGGGATTAAACTCAGGGGCACTGAACCACTGAGCCACATCCTCAGCCCTATTTTGTATTTTATTTAGAGACAGGGTCTCACTGAGTCTCTTATCGTCTCACTTTTGTGGAGGCTGGCTTTGAACTTGTTATCCTCCTGTCTCAGCCTCCTCAGCCACTGGGATTACAGGTGTGCACCACTGCGCCCAGCTTAAACCCAGGTTTTAAAATTTCAAGTTCCATTCTCTTCTCCATATAAATGCCTTTCAGTTTGAGGATGATACTTTAGTAGGTAATGCAGTCAATTTTATGGGACAGTTGGTATATTTTGAAAAACAAAATAGAATACAAATATCAGGGTTTATCACAAGATGTAGGGGTGAATATTGTTTTGTTTAGCTTCTTGTATGTATATTTTTATGTATTATGTTTTAATATAATGTGTATTTCTAGCTTTGGGTCCCAGTCAGAAAAAATTTGAAAATCTGGTATACAACTTCATTTCTTCAAATAATTTTGTTCCTGTTACTGCCTTATAGCTTATTTTACTAGCACTGAACTAGGTATGAGAGAAGTAACTGATAATTTAAATGTTGGTGAGGAGGAGCTAGAATGAAAAATATTGACAGTACCAAGTGTTGACAAGGATATGGCACATATGGAGGACTTATGCACCACTGGTGGAAGTGTAAATTAAAATTAGTTAACCACACTGGAAAACTGTTTGGCAGTATCTTCTTAAGCTGACTTTGTGCATTTCCTTTGGCTCAGCAATTCCACTTTTAAGTGTATAACTAACAAAAATGTGGCCATGTGTACTAAACGCCACATATAAGAATAATTACAGTAGCATTAGTTTAATACCAAAAACTCTAAATAGCTCAAATACCCATCAACAGAAAGGAATAATAGATTTTGGTGTATTTGTAAATAAAATAGTACATAGTAATGAGAATGAGTGAATCATTTTAGGTGCTGTACCATGGATATATCTCACAAACATAAGTTAAGCAAAAGAAGCCAGATACTATTGATTTGATCTTTGTTTTTTCAATATTTATTTTTCAGTTTTAGGTGGACACAGTATCTTTATTTTACATTTATGCGGTGCTGAGGAGCAAACCCAGCGCCTCACATTCCATACCCATCCCCACATCCTAGGCCTTTGGTACTAGAGATTGAACACAGAGGTGCTCTATGACCAAGCTACATTTCCAACCCTTTTTAAATTTTATTTTGAGATAGGACCTCACTGAATTGCCAAGGTTGGCCTTGAACTTTGGGGTCTTCTTGTCTCAGCTTGCAGAATAGCTAAGATTCCAGGCATGTGCCACCATGCCTTGCTGTGTTCCATTCCTTTCTTTTTTCTTTTTCTTTTTTAGAGAGAGAGAGAGAGAGAGAATTTTTTAATACTTATTTTTCAGTTTTTGGTGGACACAACATCTTTGTTTGTATGTGGTGCTGAGGATCGAACCCGGGCCGCATGCATGCCAGGCGAGTGCGCTACCGCTTGAGCCACATCTCCAGCCCCCATTCCTTTTTATTTATTTATTTATTTATATTTTTATTTCTAATCTTTTAGTTGTAGTTGGGCACAATACCTTTATTTTATATATTTATTTTTATGTGGTACTGAGGATTGAACCCAGGGCCTCACACATGCTAGGCAGGTGTTCTACCGCTGAGCCACAACCCCAGCCCCAATGTGTATTCTTGTTATGTGTATATTCTCTTTGTGAAAACCCATTGAACTCTTCACTTAAAGAGTTTTGTATATTGCTTTATGGATATTAAGAGTTTAAAAAATTTAGACATTTTTTGTCTTATTAAAATTTGATAGCAAATAAAATATAACTTAGATAGAACTTTTATTTTATTTCTTATTAGTTTGTTTATTTGGGTACTGGGAATTGAACCCAGAGTGTTTTACCACTGAGCTACATTCCAGCCCCTTTGCAATTTTAAATTTTGAGACAGGATCTTGATAAGTTGCTTAGGTCCTCACTAAGTTGCTCAGACTGGCTTTGAATTTTTTATTCTTCTGCTCAGCCTCCCAAGTCACTGAGATTAAAGTATGTACTCTGTATGTACAAGTCAAAATGCTGGCAATTGGGGATATAAAAGTTAAAAAATAAAAAATGGGATTCTTGTTTTCTAAAGTTTCATGTGTTAGAGGAATTTTCAAGTAACATGATGCTAGACAGATTGGTGCAAATATATTGATCGAAATCATTCCTGAAATTGATGCAATGCTTTTTTTTCTTTCTCTTTTCTTTCTTTTTTTTTTTTTTTAAATTTGTGGTGTGTGTGTGTGGAGGGGGGATTAGACCCAGGGTCTCATGCATGCTAGGCAAGCACCCTACCATTGAGCTACAAACCCAGCCCTTATGTGTTTATTTTTAAAGATATTAATCATGTCCTTTTGTTCTCTCTTTTTATAGCACCTAACAGATACCTCTCATGGTGTAAGAAATAAGTGTTTGCAATTACTTGGCAATCTTGGCTCTTTGGAAAAAAGTATCACAAAAGATGCAGAAGGCCTAACTGCCAGAGATGTCCAAAAGATTATAGGGGATTATTTCAATGACCAAGATCCACGTGTCAGAACAGCAGCAATAAAAGCCATGGTAAACTTATTATTGAAACTAATCGGGGGATGGTTTTCATTATGTTTGGTTTTAGTTTTTGCCCATGGCTTTGTGAATGTTAGGCAAGCACTCTACCTCTGAGCTACACCTCTTACCTCTTCCTTAGCTTTTTGTCATTATTTCAGTTTCCTAGTACTTCCTTGGAATTCTCCATGGGTTAATTTTTTTAAATGCTCGAGTGCTTATGCTAAAAAATCTTGGGACTATTTATTTAAATAAAATCTTGGACTATCTTATTTATATAAGACTGATTTTGCCTGAAAGGAACTATATTACTCTTATATAATGTGGGAAAATATATGAGATTGTGTGGAGACATTGGAAATATTGATCTTTCCACAAATACTTAAAAAATACTTAAATACAAATACTTAAACTGTCTTTTTTTATCCAGTTGCAGCTTCATGAAAGAGGATTGAAATTACACCAAACAATTTATAATCAGGTATTTTACCTTAAATGATTTCTGTCTGAAAGGGTGAGAGGGTCATGAAGCTGGGAGGGTAGCACTCTGGTTCTCAGAGTTTGAAAACATAAAAACTTCAGCTGGCTAATTGTGGCCATGCTAATTGGGATAAATGTGCAGTCATATCCAAAACATACTTTTCAAGAAGAGTTTAAAAAATTTAGACATTTTTTGTCTTATTAAAATTTGATAGCAAATAAAATATAACTCAGATGCAACTTTTTAAAATTTTTTATTTTTTTAATATTTATTTTTTAGTTTTTTCGGTGGCCACAACATCTTTGTTTGTATGTGGTGCTGAGGATCGAACACGGGCCGAACGCATGCCAGGCGAGCGCGCTACCACTTGAGCCACATCCCCAGCCCCTGCAACTTTTATTTTATTTTTTATTAGTTTGTTTATTTTGGTACTGGGAATTGAACCCAGGGTGCTTTATCACTGAGCTACATTCCAGCCCCTTTTGATTTTTAAATTGGAATATATATTGAATAGCACTAATACATGAAAAGGACTTTTAGGAGGATCTAGGAAGTTCAATATGAATACCAGAGTTCATGAAGTAAAGTATAATGTTTAGAATAAGGAAAGTGGTAGTCTTGCTGATCTCTCTTTGAGTGGGCTGTATATGAAATCAATTCTGGACACCGCACTTGATGAACTAGAATATTTCTGGAAGAGGGTGACCAAAACCATGAGATCCCATAAAAAGACCTTTCCTGAATGTAGTATTGGTAAAGAATGGTATGATGAAGTTGTGGAAAAGCTAACTGACAGCCTATATAAAGGACCTTTGCAGGTGGTATTTCTCTTGCAGAATAAGGGAATAAATCTAGTGATATACAATCTAAATCCACAGTCAGTGGTCAGATTTTTTTTGCTTACCAAGAATGCTTTTATCTCTTGGAGAAAATTATAATTACCAAGCCAAGCCTCTGAGACTAATGTGTATACCATATTTGTTCTTTTACAAGACAAAGAAGAGTAAGTGGAGTGGGTCCAGAATGCTTATGTAACCATCTCTTTTCCCCCTATAGGAAAATTGTGGGAAGTCAAATAACTAAAGAAAACTTGGAGAGTAAGGACACAGAAAAAAGATAGTCAACTGATTGAGATGTTAATGGCATAGGACTGTGTCAGTAATGTAGGCCATCAATGATGAGGACCTCAAGGGAATGAAGATGGAGTGCTGGTGGAGGATTTGAAATATAAAGTAGAGTTTGGTTCCAGAATGAGTTCGGTTTTGGTTGTGTTAAGATTGAAAGTGGGATATCCATGAAGAAAGTTCCAGGTCATAGACAGTTAAGAACATTTGGGTCAGGAGAAATTTGAGCTCGTGGTAGATACTTGGAGCCATCACCATATCTTGGGTACATGGGGATATACAGGAAATGTTAGTAGGTTGAAACAGAGGCCAGTGATGTTGTACCAAAATAAACAGAAATGTGTGCTTTGATTTTACAGATGGTGTGTGGGGGGAATCCATCTTTGGTGTGTGAGCCTGTGAAAGAAGTATAGTGGGCTTCCAGCAGATTCTGCTAGGTTTGATACAATTCTAGGTATCTGTCAGTCTGTTGTTCTGCTTTCAGATATAAAGTGGCAGTCCAAATATAGCTAGAGCAGCTGACAGAGGCTCAGAATTCTTGGGTGGGTAAATGTTCAAGAAGTTAAAACCATCCATTTTTGATTGACATCCTTACCCAGTCACCATATCTTCATTTTAAAATAGTTTGAACATCACCTAGGAGGACATAGAACTGATAGACTTTTGGAATCTTTCTTTTCAGGCCTGTAAATTGCTCTCTGATGACTATGAACAAGTACGCAGTGCTGCAGTCCAGCTTATCTGGGTTATCAGTCAGCTCTATCCTGAAAGGTCAGTGTGGGTGTAAGCTGACTTCTGTTTATTTATTGCTAAGCCATTTTCTCTCCTTTTACCAAGCATAAAGCTACCTCCAGGAAAGAATGTTGGTTAGAATTCTGGAAGGCAGTGTGGAGGGATCAAGCACAGGCCCTGCAAATCAGGATGCTTGGTCCTGTGTTTCAATCTCTGCCGTGAACTTTCTGTGTTTCTTGGGAAAGATACTTCACCTTTTTGGGTCCCAATCAATCTTCTTAACTGTAATTGAAGAGACTGAACTCTCAAGTGTCTTAGCTTTTTGGGGGGCAGCAGTGTGTGTGGGGGTTTTAATCACTAATATTGTTTGAGATCCATTTAATTTAGTTTTTGTTTGGGCCAAATGCCAACTAAGGTACCAGGTGTGTGTTGAGAATAATGATCCCTACTTTGGTGTTTTCTTGGTTAAAAGTATTTTCACAGAGCTTAAATTGTTGATTTACTCTGAGGTGTATTGTATTGTAGTAGTACCATTATAGGAGATAATAAATGGCTACAAAATACTCTGTAGTTTTTTTCATTTCTTCTTTCTTTTTTCTCTGTGTGTCTTGGGGATAGGGGTGATGGTTCTGGGGATTGAACACAAAACCTTACCATGCTAGGCATGTGTTCTACAACTGAGCTATACTACCAACCCCAAGTTCTTGGTTTCTTCATGAATCTTTGAACCTTTGGTAGGTTACACATTTTTATTTCTGACACTGAAAATTTGCAGTGCAGTAGGAGGGTTGGTTTATACTTCCAATTAGACTTGTTTAAGTTGAAATGTGTTTCATCATTCTAGGATTTGAACTGTATTGCTCAATTATCATTCCTTGTGTATCAGTTTTCATTGGTCATTCTTAGTTTATTGAACTTGCAGTCTTGGGCTCATGTTCATGTGTTTTTTCTACTTTTCTTTTAATCTAGCATTGTCCCAATCCCTTCTTCTAACGAAGAAATTCGTTTAGTTGATGATGCATTTGGAAAAATTTGTCACATGGTCAGTGATGGCTCCTGGGTGGTTCGTGTTCAAGCTGCAAAGCTATTGGTAAGCTTCACTTTTTTCCCCCCTGTTTGGGACTGAATCCATGGATACTTTATCAGCTGAGATATATCCTCAGTGCTTTTATTATTTTCTTTAGGGAGAGGGTTTCCCAAAGTTGCCCAGATTGGCCTTGAAATTGAGATCCTCCGCCTTAGTCTCCAGAGTAGTTGAAATTATAGGCATGTACTACTTAACTCTGCTTGATTAAAATACACTTTCTTTAGCAAACACATTGCCTATTAAGTCTTTTTTTTTTTTAAGAGAGAGAGAGAGAATTTTTAATATTTATTTTTTTTGGCGGACACAACATCTTTGTTGTTTTTTTTTTGTATGTGGTCCTGAGGATCGAACCCGGGCCGCATGCATGCCAGGCGAGTGCGCTACCGCTTGAGCCACTTCCCCAGCCCCTTAAGTCTTTTTTAATATGTATGTATGTATGGTACTGGAGATTGAACACCGGGGTGCTCTACCACTGAGTTACATTCCTGGCCATTTTTATTTTTTATTTTGAGACAGGGTGTTTTGCTAAATTGTTTAAGCTGGCCTACAACTTGCGATCCCTTTGCCTAAGCCTCCCAAGTAGCTGAGATTTATAGGCGTGTCCCACCATGCCCAGCTCCTACTAAGTTTTCATAAACATTTTCAGAAACTATAGATAGGGACAGGTGTGGGTCATTTTTAGAAACCTCAGAATTTCTTATTATAGAAATACATAGCTTCTTTCTTATAGATAAGTAGTCTTCTTTAGAATTAGAAAGATCTCACAGATAATACTATTTAACCTTGTTAGCATACAAGATAGCCAAGGCCTAGAGACAGAGGAAATTAATAAAAATAGTTGCCTCTGTTTATTAAGCACCTGTTATGGCCTAAATATTTTCTTTTCTTTTTTTTTTTTTTTTTTTTTCAAAGAGAGAGTGAAAGAGGAGAGAGAGAGAGAGAGAGAGAGAGAGAGAGAGAGAGAGAGAGAGAGAGAATTTTTTTTTTTAATATTTATTTTTTAGTTCTCGGCGGACACAACATCTTTGTTGGTATGTGGTGCTGAGGATCGAACCCGGGCCGCACGCATGCGAGGCGAGCGCGCTACCGCTTGAGCCACATCCCCAGCCCATGGCCTAAATATTTTCAAGGCTGCCCTTTACATTTCTTTTCTCATTTACTCTTCATAGCAACCCTGCAAGATAGATATTATTATTCCTTTTTCTCAGATGGGAAAACTGACACACTGAGAAGTTAAGTAAATCATCCAGTTTATACAAATAGAAAATTATATAGTGGGATTCAGATCCTAATGTTCTTTTAGCTTGGCTCTTTCCTATTCATAGCACGTTTTTATTTGTTTGTTTGTTTTTATTTTTGTGGTTCTGGGGATTTAACTCAGGGATGTTTTACCACTGAACTCTGAGACCCCCTGTTTATTTTTATTTTGAGACAGAATCTCACTAAGTTGCCAAGGCTGGTGTCTAATTTGAGATACTCTTGCTTCAGTCTCCTGAGTCACTGGGTCACTGGGATAATAGGCATGTGCCACTGTGCCTGGCCATAGCACATTTGTTTAAAAACAATAACAACAACAAAACTTTTTAGGGTAGAGATATCCTTTTTTTTTTTTTTTTTTTTTTTGGTACTAGGATAGAACTATCTTTAGAGTATTAGCCTGATAATTAGCTTATCTTTGTTACTTTGGATATGTCCCTTGATTTTAGTCTCAGTATTTTCACTGTTAAATGGGGCTTTAATATCTCTTTTTTGCCTCACAGGTTGTCACGATGCTCAAATGGGATACTTTCTTTTTTGGGGGGGTATCAGGGATTGAACCCAGGGGCACTCAACCACTGAGCCACATCCTCAGCCCTATTTTGTATTTTATTTAGAGACAGGGTCTCACTGAGTTGCTTAGCACCTCATTTTTGCTGAGGCTGGCTTTGAATTCATGATCATCCTGCCTCAGCCTCCTGAGCCACTGGGATTATAGGCATGCACCACGGTGCCTGGCTCAAATGGGATACTTTCTAAGAAAAGGTTTGTAAATTGTAAAGTACTATGTGAACTGAGTAGGGATTGTAGTATATACATATATTTGAGTATATATAAGAATTTGTATGTCATAGCAAGAAAATCTGAGGTTCTTTTTATACAGTTCTCCTTTGAGGGCTACTAGCATTGCCACTATTGATGAGATTGTTGGCTGAATTATTTGGATCTGACTGCCCTAGGCACAGATCCAGTGATTGCTATAGTATTGTGGTCAGTATTTATTGGAGTAAGTACTAAAACTTATGTGAAGCATTTTCATGGAATAATAAAGAATAAATATGGGTAATTTCAGAATTTCCTGCCAATAGATTATATTACTTGTTTATAATTAAATGGAGTTAAGCTAAAGTGATTCTGTTTTAGATTCAAATTTGGTTTTGGTTTATGAGTGTTTTTATTTTATTTTATATTTTGGAACTAGGGATTGAACCCAGAGTCTTGTGCATATCAGACTTGTAATCTACTACTTAACTATATCCCTGGCATGATTTTTTTTTTTTATTGTTGGTCGTTCAAAACATTACATAGTTCTTAATATATCATATTTCACAGTTTGATTCAAGTGGGTTATGAACTCCCATTTTTACCCCGTACCTGGCATGATTTTTTAAAAAATATTTATTTTTTAGTTGTAGTTGGACACATACCTTTATTTTATTTATTTATATGTGGTGCTGAGGATTCAACCTAAGGCCCTGCACGTGCTAGGCAGGTACTCTACTGCTGAGCCACAACCCCAGTCCATGTTTTAAAATTATGAAATAGTCCAATCATTCATCAAGTCCTTTTATTCAACAATTACTGATCATCATCATCTACAATGAACTTGTCTATGAGCGGAGGGAATATTTATTTATTTATTTATTTAGGTACTGGAGATTGAACCCAGGCACACTTTACCAATGAACTACTAAGTCCCAGTCCTTTTTTTTTTTTTTTTAATATTTTTTGTAGTTGTAGATGGACAGAATGTCTTTATTTTATTTATTTTTATGTGGTGCTGAGGATGAAACCCAGTGCCTCACTCATGCTAGGCAACCACTCTGCTGCAGAGCTACAGCCCCAGCCCCAAGTCCTTTTTATTATTTGTTTTGAAGTAGGGTCTTGCTGATTTGCTGAGGGTCTCACTGAATTTCCGACACTGGCCTTGAATTTGTTATCCTTCTGCCTCAGCCTTCTGAGTCACTGGGATTACAGACATGCACCACCTTGCCCCCATGATGGGGGGGAATACGTTTTTTTTTTTTTTTTTTCTCTAGTTTAATGCTACTTTCTGAGTAGATTTCCCTTTTGTTGTTTGTTTGTTTGTTTGTTTGTTTGTTTTTATTGGTTGTTCAAAACATTACAAAGCTCTTGACATATCATATTTCATACATTAGATTCAAGTGGGTTATGAACTCCCATTTTTACCCCAAATACAGATTGCAGAATCACATCGGTTACACATTCGCATTTTTACATAATGCCATATTAGTAACTGTATTCTGCTACCTTTCCTATCCTCTACTATCCCCCCTCTCCTCCCCTCCCATCTTCTCTCTCTACCCCATCTACTGTAATTCATTTCTCTCCTTGTTTATTTTCCCATTCCCCTCACAACCTCTTATATGTAATTTTGTATAACAATGAGGGTCTCCCTCCATTTCCATGCAATTTCCCTTTTGTCTCCTTTTCCCTCCCACCTCATGTCTCTGTTTAATGTTAATCTTTTTCTCCTGCTCTTCCTCCCTGCTCTATTCTTAGTTGCTCTCATTATATCAAAGAAGACATTTGGCATTTGTTTTTTTAGGGATTGGCTAGCTTCACTTATCATAATCTGCTCTAGTGCCATCCATTTCCCTGCAAATTCCACGATTTTATCATTTTTTAGTGCTGCGTAATACTCCATGGTGTATAAATGCCACATTTTTTCAATCCATTCATCTATTGAAGGGCATCTGGGTTGGTTCCACAGTCTAGCAATTGTGAATTGTGCTGCTATGAACATCGATGTGGTAGTATCCCTGTAGTGTGCTCTTTTAAGGTCTTCAGGGAATAGTCCGAGAAGGGCAATAGCTGGGTCAAATGGTGGTTCCATTCCCAGCTTTCCCAGGAATCTCCATACTGCTTTCCAAATTGTCCACACCAATTTGGAGTCCCACCAGCAATGTACAAGAGTACCCTTTTCCCCACATCTTCGCCAGCACTTGTTGTTTTTTGATTTCAGAATGGCTGCCAATCTTACTGGAGTGAGATGGTATCTTAGGGTGGTTTTGATTTCCATTTCTCTGAGTGCTAGCGATGGTGAGCATTTTTTCATATACTTGTTGATTGATTGTATGTCCTCCTCTGAGAAGTGTCTGTTCAGATCCTTGGCCCATTTGTTGATTGGGTTATTTGTTATCTTATTGTCTAATTTTTTGAGTTCTTTGTATACTCTGGATATTAGGGCTCTATCTGAAGTGTGAGGAGTAAAAATTTGTTCCCAGGATGTAGGCTCCCTATTTACCTCTCTTATTGTTTCTCTTGCTGAGAAAAAACTTTTTAGTTTAAGTAAGTCCCATTTGTTGATTCTTGTTATTAACTCTTGTGCTATGGGTGTCCTATTAAGGAATTTGGAGCCCGACCCCACAATCTGTAGATCGGAGCCAACTTTTTCTTCTACCAGACGCAGAGTCTCTGATTTGATATGAAGCTCCTTGATCCATTTTGAGTTAACTTTTGTGCATAGCGAGAGAAAGGGATTCAGTTTCATTTTGTTGCATATGGATTTCCAGTTATCCCAACACCATTTGTTGAAGATGCTATCCTTCCTCCATTGCATGCTTTTAGCTCCTTTATCAAATATAAGATAGCTGTAACTTTGTGGATTAGTCTCTGTGTCCTCTATTCTGTACCATTGGTCCACCCGCCTGTTTTGGTACCAGTACCATGCTGTTTTTGTTACTATTGCTCTGTAATATAGTTTGAAATCTGGTATCGCTATACCGCCTGATTCACACTTCCTGCTTAGAATTGCTTTTGCTATTCTGGGTCTTTTATTTTTCCATATGAATTTCATGATTGCTTTATCTATTTCTACAAGAAATGCCATTGGGATTTTGATTGGCATTGCATTAAACCTATAGAGAAATTTTGGTAATATCGCCATTTTGATGATGTTAGTTCTGCCTATCCATGAACAGGGTATATTTTTCCATCTTCTAAGATCTTCTACTTCTCTTTTTCGGGTTCTGTAGTTTTCATTGTATAAATCTTTCACCTCTTTTGTTAGGTTGATTCCCAAGTATTTTATTTTTTTTGAGGATATTGTGAATGGAGTGTTTTTCCTCATTTCCGTTTCAGAAGTTTTGTCACTGATATACAGAAATGCCTTTGATTTATGCGTGTTGATTTTATATCCTGCCACTTTGCTGAATTCATTTATTAGTTTTAGTAGTTTTTTTGTAGACCCTTTTGGGTCTTCTAGGTATAGAATCATGTCACCCGCAAATAGTGATAATTTAAGTTCTTCTTTTCCTATTTTTATGCCTTTAATTTCTTTCGTCTGTCTAATTGCTCTGGCCAGTGTTTCGAGAACTATGTTGAACAGAAGTGGTGAGAGAGGGCATCCCTGTCTTGTTCCAGATTTTAGAGGGAATGCCTTCAATTTTTCTCCATTCAGAATGATGCTAGCCTGAGGCTTAGCATAGATAGCTTTTACAATGTCAAGGTAAGTTCCTGTTATCCCTAGTTTTTCTAATGTTTTGAACATAAAGGGATGCTGTACTTTGTCAAATGCTTTTTCTGCGTCTATCGAGATGATCATATGGTTCTTATCTTTAAGTCTATTGATGGGGTGAATAACATTTATTGATTTCCATATATTGAACCATCCTTGCATCCCAGGGATGAATCCTACTTGATCATGGTGCACACTTTTTTTGATGTGTTTTTGTATTCGATTCGCCAGAATTTTATTGAGGATTTTTGCATCTAGGTTCATTAGAGGTATTGGTCTGTAGTTTTCTTTCTTTGAGGTGTCTTTGTCTGGTTTTGGAATCAGGGTGATGTTGGCCTCATAGAATGAATTTGGCAGAGCTCCCTCTTTTTCTATTTCCTGAAATAACTTGGAAAGTATTGGTATTAATTCTTCTTTAAAGGTTTTGTAAAACTCCGCTGTATATCCATCCGGTCCTGGGCTTTTCTTGGTTGGTAGTCTTTTGATTGCTTCTTCTATTTCATCCATTGATATTGGTCTGTTCAAATTGTGTGTATCCTTCTGACTCAGTCTGGGCAAGTCATATGACTTAAGAAATTTATCGATGTCTTCACTATCTTCTATTTTATTGGAATATAGGTTTTCAAAATAATTTCTAATTGTCTTCTGTATTTCTGTAGCATCTGTTGTGATATTACCTTTTTCATCCCGTATGTTAATAATTTGAGTTCTCTCTCTTCTTCTCTTCGTTAGCATGGCTAAGGGTCTGTCGATCTTATTTATTTTTTCGAAGAACCAACTTTTAGTTTTGTTAATTTTTTCAATAGTTTCTTTTGTTTCAATTTTGTTGATTTCCGCTCTGATTTTAATTATTTCTTGCCTTCTGCTAGGTTTGCTGTTGTTTTGCTCTTCCTTTTCTAGGGCTTTGAGATGAAGTGTGAACTCATTTATTTGTTGGTTTTTCCTTTTTTTGAGGAATGACCTCCAGGCGATGAACTTCTCTCTTAAAACTGCTTTCATTGTGTCCCATAGATTCCGATATGTTGTGTCTGTATTTTCATTTATCTCTAAGAATTTTTTGATTTCCTCCTTTATGTCTTCTGTAACCCATTGATCATTCAGTAACATATTGTTCATTTTCCATGTGATGTAGGATTTTTCCTTCCTTCTTTTATCATTGATTTCCAGTTTCATTCCATTATGATCAGATAAAATGCATGGTATTATCTCCACCCCTTTATATTTACTGAGGGTTGCCCTATGGCATAATATATGGTCTATTTTTGAGAGGGATCCATGTGCTGCTGAGAAAAAAGTATATCCACTTGATGATGGTTGATATATTCTATATATGTCAGTTAACTCTAGGTTATCGATTGTGATATTGAGTTCTATAGTTTCTTTATTCAACTTTTGTTTGGAGGATCTGTCCAATGGTGAGAGAGGTGTGTTGAAGTCACCCATAATTATTGTGTTGTGGTCTATTTGATTCTTGAACTTGAGGAGAATTTGTTTTATGAATGTCGCAGCATCATTATTTGGTGCATAAATATTGATAATTGTTATGTCTTGTTGGTGAATGGTTCCTTTTAACAGTATATAATGTCCTTCCTTATCCCTTTTGATTAGCTTAGTCTTGAAGTCGATTTTATTCGATACGAGGATGGCCACCCCTGCTTGCTTACGAGTACTGTGTGCGTGGTATATTTTTTCCCAACCTTTCACCTTCAGCCTGTGTATGTCTTTTCCAATCAGATGTGTCTCCTGGAGGCAGCATACTGTTGGATTTGTTTTTTTAATCCATGTTACCAGTCTCTGTTGCTTTATTGGAGAGTTTAAGCCATTAACGTTTAGAGTTACTATTGATACATGGTTTGTACTTCCAGCCATGTTTGATTATTTATCTTTTTTTTTTTAATTTAGTTTGTTTCTCCAGGATCAGTTTTTCCCCCCTGCCCTCTGTCTTTACTGAGGCACTTCCCACTGATGGTTTTGGTTATTGTTTTTCATTTCTTCCTCATGTAGTGTTTTGCTCAAGACTCTTTGCAATGCTGGTTTTCTGGCTGCAAATTCTTTTAGCTTTTGTTTATCATGAAAGATTTTTATTTTGTTGTCGTACCTGAAGCTTTATTTTGCTGGATACAGAATTCTTGGTTGGCATCCATTGTCTTTCAGTGTTTGAAATATGTTTTTCCAGGAACTTCTCGCTTTCAGCGTCTGTGATGAAAAATCCGTTGTTAACTTTATTGGTTTACCCCTGAATGTAATCTGCCTCCTTTCTCTTGTAGCTTTTAATATTTTATCTTTGTTCTGTATATTGGATATCTTCATAACAATGTGTCTTGGCATTGGTCTACTGTGATTTTGTGTGCTCGGTGTCCTGTATGCATCTACAATTTGTATATCCGTTTCCTTTTTCATTTCTGGAAAGTTTTCTGTAATTATTTCATTCAGCAGGTTACTCATTCCCTTAGTTTGAATCTCTATACCTTCCTCTATCCCGATGACTCTTAAGTTTGGTTTTTTTATGTTATCGCATATCTCTTGGATGTTTTTCTCGTGATTTTTTACCAGCCTTTCTGAGTTGGCTAGACTCTTTTCAAGATGATATATTTTGTCTTCATTATCTGACGTTCTGGCTTCTACTTGCTCCACTCTGTTAGTGATACTCTCATTTGAGTTTTTAATTTGGTTTATCGTTTTCTTCATTTCTAGAATTATTGTTTGATTTTTTTATAATCTCTATCTCCTATTAAAGATGCTTAACTTCTTTTATCTGTTTATGTAATTCATTTTCAATGTGTTCTTTCACTGTTTGAATTTGCTGTCTCATATCCTCTTTAAGGTTCCATTCCATCTGTCTAAAGTATTCCTTGAGTTCTTTATATGACCATTTTTCTGATGACTCTAGGTCCTCCTGAATATTTAGGCTGTCCTGCATTATTTGTACTCCTTTTCTTCCTTGCTTTTTCAGGCTGCTCATGTTACTTCTTCTTCTGTTTGAATGCTGAGTTACTGTTTACTCCTATAAATTTATTTGATGCTTGGGAGGAAAGGTATTAAAAGGGAAGGGAAGAAGTCAGTAAAGAGAATGAGAGTAAGCAGGTAGAATTTAAGGAAGGGCGAATAAGAAAAATGAAAAGACAAAAGAAAAAATAGAAAATAAAAATATAAAAAATAAATAAATAAATAATAATAAAAAAATAGAAAAAATTTTTAAAAAAATTTAAAAAACAACAGAAAAAAATGAAAATGAAAAAAAAGAACCCAAATTAAAAAAAAAATTAATAAATGCAGTCTTAGAGTTTGATTAACTTCTCTTCCAGTAGGTGGAGCTGTGCCCACCAGGCCAAGCTTCTCCTCTCAATCCTCCGGAACCAATCACTGTGCAGCAGCTCTTCCTCCCAGACTGGGCGGGTCTCCAATCCTGAGTGCCTAGGGCCTTCTCTTGTGTCTAGTCGCTTCCCCACTTTTCCTCTAGCCAGGCCCCTCTCACGGGTGCCGCTCACCACAATACTGGCTACACGCCAGGTCTGCTGCTCCCGGGAGCCCTGTTTTCATGAACACCTGGGCACACTCTCCCTGTTTGCCATCCCCTCAGACCCTAAGTTTGTAGAGGTTGGGGCTGAGAATCCTCAGCGAATTTTGCTTACCCTCCGGTAGCCACGTCCCCGGTAGCTGGTGCAAGAGACCTCAGTTGTCAGCACTGGTGGGAGCGATAGCCGGGAGTTCCTCGCCGCGGGTCCCGCGCCACTCCTGATTCCCTCCATCTGGCTATCGCGCTCATGGGAGAGCTGGGAGGGGCCCTTAAGGTTTCCCTGCTGTGTGGAGAGGGAAGGCTAGGGGATTACACACCTGTAGCCGCTAGTTTCAATGAAGTTATCTCCTCCGCCGCATTCTGGTGACGTCAGACCTCTGCCATGTGGAATCCCATGCAAATGGCAACAGTTCGTTTCCCTTTGCCGGGTGACCAATGCAACCGGTGAGTCCTGACCGTCTCTCCCATGCCCCGTTTCAATCCTGTGGCCACTGCCTATGAAGGCTCGGTTGGCATTAACCTCCGTAGGATCAGAACGGCCGACCAGTTGTTTCAGCGGGATCGTTTAGTGCTGAGTCACAGCAGTTTGTCTGCGAGAAGCAGGCGAACGGGAGCTTGAATTCAGTCGATCCGGGCTCAGTGTGTGTTCTGAGAGGCCCAGACTGTTCGCCCCAGATCCACGTCAGCTCAGCATTGCCTAGTGATCCTGATCAAACAGCATTTAGACGGTTTAGGACTCCCTATGCCCGCGCAGCTGAAGAGATCAGAGACTTGATCTCTTCGCGCCCTCCGCCATGTTGGATCTGGGAATATGTTTTAGAGGAATAATTTAATGATATATCTTGAGTAGGTAGTTTTGAAAAACATTTATTAAAGCAGGATCATTGACAATGTTGTTCTGTACCTGCAAAGGATTTAAAATCTATTTCTATAAAGATGTATGAATAATGAATGGTATATTGAAAGGATTTCTATTTGGATGATTCTTAAACTTGAGTCAGGTGCTTTATGTTTAATGATTTTAAATATGAAAAGTTTCATATTACATAAGTATGTTTGTATTCAGAAGTAATTAATAGGGCTGGGGAATAGCTCAGTGGTAGAGTGCTTCCTCTGAGTTTGAATTCCTAGTATCATTAATCAATAACTTAATTTTTCTAATAATATTATAGAGTTTCTAGCCTATTAAACTAGACTCTTTGAGTCATACGTATACACATACACACACACACTTATATGGAAGCACACATACCTATATGCATGTATACATAACCTCATATACATACTATTTGTAAATAATTTTTTAATCCTTTTAAATTCTTTGTCGTTGATATTATGTTATTCATTTTATAGATAATAAGACTAAGATTTATCCAGGTGTGATGACATATGCCTATAATTACAACGATTTGGGAGACTAACACAGGAGGATCCAAGTCTGAAGCCAGTCTCAGCAACTTAGTGAAACCCTCAACAATTTAGAGAGATGCTATCTCAAAATAAAAAAATTTAAAAAAAAGAAAGAAAAGAAAAGAAAAAAAATTAGGGATGTAGCTCAGTGCTAGAGCACTCCTGGGTTTAATCCCCAGTACCAAAAAAAGGAAGGGAAATTCAAAACCATGTGAACTATGTGAGAGAGAATGGCTTTTAGTTTTTTTTTTTTTTTTTTTTAATAACTGCCTGAAGGGGGGGAAAAAAACTTAATTTCTAAATAAGCAGATCTATGGAACTATTTAGAGTATAGTCACTACTTTGAAATTAAGCCTAGTATTGACATTCTATCTAGGATGTGGTCTTCAGTTTAATGATTTCTTATGATGTTGAATTTCTCTTAGTCAAAAGGATTAATTGGTATTTGTAAACTCCCAAAAGTCTCTGAACTTTTGGATCTTAAAATGTTATAACATTTTAAGATGTTATAACGTTTTAAGATTGTGATTTGTTGGATTTTATGCCTGAGAGTTTGCCAAGGATTGGCCTTTCCTGAGGCAAATGCAGATATTCTGCTTAGTGGCAGCTTAGTGACTGATGCACTAATCTGTCTCAGTTGTTTTTCGGTTTCTTTTTTATTTAACTAATTAGATAGAAGCTAGAAGCTTTATGTGGTAGTCAGCTTTTTGTAGTAGTGACTAAAATACCTGATGTGAAATGTAGAGGAGGAAAGATTTTTTGGCTCATGGTTTCAGAGATTTTAATCCATGGTTGACTGGCTCCATTCCTCTGGATGAGGTGAAGCAGAACATTATGGCAGAAGGACATTGTAGATGAAAGCTGTCTCACTCATGACAGCTGGGAAGCAGGGAGGAGATGAAGGGTGGGGTGGAGTGGGGGATGAAGGTGTACACGTACTTCTAGGGCACAGCCCTAGTGACATACTTTCTACAACTAGGACCCACCTCCTACAGTTTCCATCACATCCCAACAATCCATTCAAATTATTAATCCATCAAATGAATTGATCCACCAATGAGATAAGAGTCCTCGTGATCTAATGATTTCTTTTTTTTTTTTTTTAAGTTGTAGATGGACACAATACCTTTATTTTATTTGTTTTTATTTTTTTATGTGGTGCCGGGGATTGAATCTAGTGCTTCATGCATGCTGGGCAAGTGCTCTATCACTGAGTGACAAGCCTGGCCTCCTAATAATTTCTTAAAAGCCCCATCTCCGAACATTGCTTCATTGATGGCCATGTCATCAATACATGACACATTAGAGGACATACCAGATCCAAACTATAACATTTTAAAACTAGAATAAAGAAAGGGTGCATACATGGATTTATGTTTTTTAAACTAATAAAGTATAAGTTTTACTCTGAAAACCTGTTTGATACTGGTTTATTAAATATCTCGTTTCAGAGACAGTTTATTAAGTTGTTCAGTGAATTATTTTCTTAGCATTTTAAATTATTTAATTAAATTATCTAAGGCAAGCTAGGTAGAATGCTTGCCTAGCATGTGTGGGGCACTGGGTTTGCTTTTCAGCACTGCATATAAAAAAGTGAAATAAAGTCCATGTAAAACTAAAAAATAATATTAAAAAAACTATCTAATTAACGAATTAGTACTGGAGATTGAACCCAGGGAAGCTTTACCCCTGAGTTACATTCCCGGTTCATTTTCTTAGATGGGGTCTCTCTAGGTTGCTATAGCTAGCCTTGACCTTGAGATCCTCCTGCCTCAGCCTCCCGATTTGCTGAGATTATATAGATTATACTTGGATAGTGTTGCAATTTTAATTTGTTAAGCATATTAGTTATGCATCTTACCTGATTCTTTTTGTTTTGGATAAAATAGAGAAGAATATGGATGCTTTTCTAATTGGTACATGTTTTGATGAATTTATTATCTTTTTGACCCAAACCTGCACCTCTTGTATTTTCTTGAAGGATGGTATCTTCTACTAAGATCTGGAATAGAGAAATTTGTGAGTTCTTTTTCTTTGTTGTTTATCCATTGAGTCATCAGCTCGTATCAGTTCTGCCTCCTGGACATCACCTGAATCCGTCCATTCTCCATTTCTGCTTGGCCCATGCTAATTTAGGTGTCACTATTTTTTAAATGGATTCCTATGTATATGGCTCTTGGCATTTGTGGATTCAGATGGAAAGCTTTGTGACACTGAAAATTAACTTCAAGTGATATATAATTTTTTGATATCTTCTGTATTGTTGGGAGAGAGCTCAGCTGAGGCAGTCAAAGAGTCATTGGAAACTATGGATGGACTAACTTACTGCATCATCATTCAGTCCTTTGTTCTTTGTGAGGAAGAAATGCTTCTTGAAAAGCCAACTACTGATAACGATAGGATAATAAAGAGAAAGTTAGGGGAGCTGGGGTTGTGGCTCAGTGGTAGAGTGCTAGCCTAGCATGGGTGAGGCACTGGGTTCAATCCTCAGCACTACATAAAAAACAACTAAGTAAAAACAAGTTTAAAAAAAGAGAGAGAAAGTTAGGAGACCATAAAAATTAATGTTTCTTACTTATAAGATTGATGTTTAGGTCTGACATTAGAACAGATCTATGTAGCAAACAATTAGGTTGTGATAAAAAGTCATTTTGAGGGCTGGGCTTGTGGCTCAGTGTAGAGTGCTTGCCTAGCATGGGTGAGGCACTGGGTTCGATCCTTAGCACCACATAAAAAACAAATAAATAAAAAATAAAGGTTAAATTAAAAAAAAAGTTAATCTGAACCTTCTTTAGTCAAAAATAGTAAAATTGTTCTTATAGAGTCAGAGGAAAGGGTCTGTTTGATATTCATAAAGAACGTGGTTGGTTGGAGAAAAGATCTATGCCTGTGTAAGCATTTTCATGTTTTTATACATGGAAATTGGAAAATGTCTCAGATATATGCCTTAGGAGATGTCTGTGACCTGCTTTATATAGCCTTTGGGGTGGGGGGCAGTACTGAGAATTGAACTCAGGACTCCTTATATTACTAGGCAAGTAAGTGCTCTAACACTGAGCTATACCCCTAACCCTTTTTCAAAAATTTTAAGGTGGGGTCTCATTGAATTGCCCAGGCTGGCCTCAAACTTGTGCTTGTCCTGCCTCAGATTCCTGAGCCTCTGGGATTGCAGGCATGTGCCACTGTGCCTGGTTTATAGCTTCTTGAACTGATCTCTCTGCTTCCATTTTGATTCCTTCTGATCCATTAGCCACATTGCTGCAAGATGCACTTTATGAAGTATAAATCCATGCTCTCCCTTACTCCAAAGAAGCAATTTATCTTATTTCTCAGTCTCAATTCCTCACCTTTAAATGGGGATAATATCTGGGAGTGGTGGCACACACCTGAAATCCCAGCAGCTCAGGAGGCTGAGGCAAGAGGATCTTGAGTTCAAAGCCAGCCTCAGGAAGTTAGTGAGACTATAAGCAACTCAGCAAGACCCTGTCTCTAAAATATAAAAAAGGGCTGGGGATGTGACTCAGTGGTTGAGCATCCCTGGGTTTAATCCCTGGTACCAAAAAAAAAAAAAAAAAAAGTAGGTTAATAAAGGTACAATTTAATGGGCTTATTAGGAGGGATAAATTTTAAAAATATAAGTAAAATATTTTGCATATGGTTGACTTCATTAAGTGTTTAATGGAGAGTATAATTATTTTTCATGTAAGGTAACTCCTTCCTCCTAGCAAACAAGACTATATAATCTGATCTCTACCTATCTGTCCTGTCCCATTCATAAAACCATTGAATGTTTCCCACATGGCATTCTCTTGTACATACATCATGCATTTGTACTGTGATATCTGATTTCCCAAACATCTCTCTTCCTGCCTCCACTCCCTACTGCTTGTTGTCTCAATTCCCATAGCATCCTTTATAAATGTATATTGTAGAATTTCATACTATAAGGCAGTTATCTTTTTGCTTGTCAGTTTCCTTCATTGTTTGCCAGCTCACTGTTTATAGTGTTAGTGTCTTTTATTTTTGTATTCCTGGTCCTGGTAGCTATAGGTATATAATTGAATCATTGCTAAATAAATGTTTGTTTTATTGATTGAGTAAATGAATGAATGAACAAATGAATGGAAAGAATGGAATAAAAGGAATGAAGAAACAGGAAACAGTAGTAGTTAAGGCAAAGAGTTGTACAGTCTGGGTTCATATATGAGTTCAGGTATTTACTCTCTTTGTGACATAGAATGTATTACTTAATGTTTTCGGTGCTTTTTTCCCCCTCCATATATAAAAGAGGACTAATAATAGTATTTACTTCACAGGATTGTAATAGGATTAAATGAGTTAAGATATGAATAAAGCTTTGAGACATATAGTAAGCTCTGTGCATATGTGAGCTGCAGCAGTTGATACTATCACTATTACTTTTATTGTCTTCCAGATGATTTAGAACCCATAGGCATCTTTACTATCTTTATACATTTAAGTTGATTGCAAATTTTGAATATTAAGCTAATGTTCAAATAATAAAAGTTGTTTAATATGCTCTGGATTCTTTCCTTTTACAGGGCTCTATGGAGCAAGTCAGTTCTCATTTCTTGGAGCAGACCCTTGACAAGAAACTGATGTCAGATCTCAGGGTAACTTGAATTGTTTGTTGTTTCTGAATATCTGTGAATGATATCAATGTAGCAATATGCAGAGTTGTGTTGCTTTAATTTAGCAACCCATGCAGTTGTTAACATGTAGTAGGATTGGGCTGGGACTGGCTTAGTGGTGGCGTGCTTGCCTGGCATGTGTGAGGCACTGGGTTTGATTCTCAGCACCACGTATAAATAAATAAAATAAAGATCTATCAACAACTAAGAAAAAAAAATTTTTTTTAATGTAGTAGGGTTACTAGATTACATTTTAATTTAAAATCTGAGCAATTTGAACCAAATTACAAGCTACTTCATTAATTTTTTATCATAATTAGGAAATATTATATGCTGATTGTGTTTTTTTTAAATAACTTTTTTTAAAAAATATTTTTTTAGTTATACATTGACACAATATATTTTGTTTATTTATTTTTATGTGGTGCTGAGGATCGAACCCAGGGTCTTTCACATGCAAGGTGAGCGCTCTACCACTGAGCCACAATCCCAGCCCTCTGTAAGATAAATTCTTTAAAGAGCTGGCAGTGTAGCTTAGTTGGTAGAGTGCCTCACATGCACCCTGGGTTCAATCCTCAGCACCACCACCAAAAAAAAAAAAGATAAATTAGATAAATTTAAAAAGATAAATTAAAATGATTATATAGTTGATATTTGTGCTTTGTTGGTAGAGTTGGTAGAGTACTTATCTTGCATGCACAAGACAAGTTCTTTTTTTTCTATTTTTTTCCCCAATATGGTTTTGTTTGTTTTGATTCTTTTGGGTACTGGGATTGAACTTGGGGGCATTCAACCACTGAGCCACATCCCCAGTCCTGTTTTGTATTTTATTTGGAGACAGGGTCTCATTCTTTGCTTAGCACCTTGCTTTTACTGAGGCTGGCTTTGAACTCTCTATCATCCTGCCTTAGCCTTCTGAATCACTGGTATTACAGTCACGCATCATGATGCCCTGCTTCCATATGGTTTTCTTGAAGGGCGTGATTCTTTTCTTGGGGCGGGGGGAGGGGCAGCAGTACTGGAGGTTGAACCCAGGTGTGTTCTTCTACTGAGCTACTTTTGTAGTCCTTTTTATTTTTTATTTTAAGACAGGGTCTTCCTAAATTCCCCATACTGGCCTCAAACTTGTGATTCTCCTGCCTCAGCCTCCTGAGTTGCTGGGTTTATAGGCATATGCCACTATGCCTGACCCATTGCCTTGATTTGAGAGTTTACTTAAGTGGTTTTTGTTTGATTTTGGTATGGTATGTTGGCAGTGTAAGGAAGGAAATTCTTACAGCAAATGGGGAGGAATGGGTAACACATAGGTTTCTAAGATACACCATGAGGTATAAGCTTTCTATTGTTGAATGTGACCCACATCCTTTTAGGTTCAAGAACCTATCTCCTTAGTGCCTCTGAGGTGATCAACCATGAGTTATGGATCCACACTGAGAAGATTCATAGAGGTGGATATGTGAAACAGAGTACCAGTTCATTTATTTATGATGAGAACCATAATTGCCAGGTGTACTGTATGTTTACTTTTGCTAACCAGGGTATTCCCCCTTAGGTAACCTGTGTGGAAAGTGAACTTACAAGAAAGTCATTTGGTGAAGCCCAATGTTGCTCAGATTGAGCACAGTATTAACATATAGAGACTTATTCCACTTTTATTTCCTATTTTTCTTTCTTCCTTTGTCTTCATTGTTGTCTTCTTCCTCCCCCTCCCCCTCTCCTCCCCCTCCCCCTCCCCCTTCTCTCCTCCTTCTCCTCCTCCTTCTCTTTTTTGTTTTGGGTGGCACTGTGTATTGAATCCAGGGCCTTGCATCTGCTAGGCAAGCTTTGAGCTATATCTGTAGACCTTTTTATTTTGAGACAGTTTTATTAAATTGCCCAGGCTGCCCTCAAACTTGTGATTCCCCTGCCTCAGCCTCCCCAGTAACTAGTATTTCAGGCATGTTTCACCACATCCTACTTGAGACTCTTTCTTTCTTCTTCTTCTTCTTCTTCTTTTTTTTTTTTTTTTTTTTTTGGTATCAGCAGTTTAGCCCAGGAACACTTAACTACCAAGCCACATCCCCTGCCCTTTAAATTTTTTGAGATAGGGTCTTCTTGCTAAGTTGCTTGGGGCCTCTCTAAGTTGCTGAGGCTGGCTTTAAACTCATGATCCTCCTGCCTCGTCTCCTGAGTTGCTGATTTTACAGGTGTGTGCCACTATGCCCAGTTGGAGACTTATTTCTTTTTCTTTCCTTTCCTTTCCTTTTATATATATATATATATTTAGTTGTAGATGAACACAATATTTTATTTATTTATTTTTATGTGGTGCTAATATTTGGACCCAGTGCCTCACACATGCTCGACAGACACTCTACCACTGAGCCACAATCCCAGTCCTAGTGACTCATTTCTAATGAAATTGAAAAACTTGTTTTCTAAAATCTGTATATTGTGTACCCATGGAAGCTTTTGCATGGTCACTTGAATTGTTTGCCTTTCCGACTTTCCCTTTCCTATATTATTGTTATGATAAACAAACTTCTGTCTGCTCAGCACATTCTTTACCTATCTTCACCCTCTTTAATAAGGTAACTGAAAAAGTTTTTACAAACTTGTGATCCTTTTGTCTCATCATGTTTTTTTTTTTTTTTTTTTGTGTGTGTGTGTGTGTGTGTGTGTGTGTGTGATGTTGGGGATTGAACCCAGGGCCTTGTGCATGCAAGACAAGTAACAGAGCTATATCTTCAGCCTACTTTTATCTCATTTTAAGTTGAGTTTACATTTCCCTGCTCTGAATTATTGAGTAGTTTTTTAAAGTGTAACTTTTAGAGAGCATTTTAATTTCCTACCTTCTCATGTTCCCAAGGTGCTCCTTAATGTTCCCTCCAGAGTCTCCTGCAAGTGGTAATTGTTGTTATCTTCTGCAGAGGAAGCGTACTGCACATGAGCGTGCCAAGGAACTTTATAGTTCAGGGGAGTTTTCCAGTGGCAGAAAGTGGGGAGATGATGCTCCTAAGGAAGAAATAGATACAGGGGCTGTGAACTTGATCGAATCAGGAGCTTGTGGAGCCTTTGTTCATGGGTTGGAAGATGAGATGTATGGTACGTATGATTGCACAGTAATAATAGTACCCATTCATTGAGTGACTGCTGTTTGTCAGGCATTGAATAGAGTGATAAACATGCATTCTTTTATTTATTTTTTATTGTTAGTCTGTGAAATACCTGTTATGAAACAGATTAGGCTGGTGCTCGATGTGTAGTATGATATAGTGATTAAGAACATGGCTTTAGGTTTAGTCAGTGCATATTCAAATTTCAGCATTTCTATAAAATGGAAGTCCTTCTGAGTTGTGAGAATTAAGTAAGGTTCAATATATGTAAAGTGTTTGGCATAATAAATGATTTATTTATAGTAAGCACTTGATAATAAAAAATTGATGGTCAGCCAGCTAGAAAGTCATAGAAATAATTTAAATCCAGGTGTCCGACCAGAAAACCTTTAATTAGACTGTTAAAGCCTTTTTTTTTTTCTTCTTTTTGAGGTACTGGCGATTGAAATTGAAAGCAGGATATGTGAAACAGAGTACCAGATCTTATCCAATTTTTTTAAAAAGTTTTTTGTAGTTGTCAATGATAGAATGCCTTTATTTTATTTGTTATGTGCTGTTAAGGATTGAACCCAGTGCCTCACTTGGGCTTGGCAACTGCTCTGCTACTAAGCCATAACCCCAGCCCCTCAAATTTTTATTTTTGGACATGGTCTCATTAAGTTGCCTAAGCTGGCTTTAAACTTTTGCAGTCCTCCTGCTTCAGCCTCCCTAGTAGCTGAGATTACAAATACATGCACAAGGTAAAGACTTTTCACCTTTGATTTTGAAAGATGTTTTTTGTGTGTGGTGCTGGGGATTGAACTCGGGGCCTTGTACATGGGAGGCAAGCACTCTACCAGCTGAGCTATATCCGCAGCCTGAAAGATTTTTTCTTGGGAATAAAATGCTAGATTAACAGAACCTTTCCACCCCCATCTTCTAAAGATGTTGCTTCATGTTGAAAAGTGTGCTGTCCTTTTTGTCTTTGTTCCTCTCTGTATGTAACAAGTCTGTTTTTCCTCAACTTGCTATTAAGATTTCTCTTTATCGTTGGTTTTAAGCAATTTGATTATGAATGCCTTGATGTAGTTTTCTTATTGTTTTTTATGCTTTTGTTGAACTTCTTGAATCAAATGTAGTTTTCATTTTATTTAGAAAAATTTTAGCTAGTAGTTTTTAAAATAGTTATTTTTTAGTTGTAGTTGGACACAATATCTTTATTTTATTTATTTATTTTTCTTAAAAAGCTTTTAAGAATATTCTGGTCCCAAAGCTTTTTAGGGACTCTAATTACATAAGTATTAGGTTCCTGAAGTTTTCCTGTAGCTCACTGATTTTTTTTTTTTTTGGTTATTGTTTTTGTTTTTCTTTTTACCCTGTGTCTTTTTTTGAGTATTATCTATTGATTTCATCTTTCAGTTCATTAATTTTTCTTACGAAATATGTAATCTGATACTAATCTCCTACAGTATATTTTTCATCTTTGATATAGATGTCCTCTTTCGATTTTTTTTTCCCCTGTACTATGGATTGAACCCAGGGGCACATTACTGCTGAGCTATATCTCTAGCTCTTTTTTTGGGGGGGGGGTACCAGAGATTCAACTCAGGGGCACTCAACCACTGAGCCACATCCCCAGCCCTATTTTGAATTTTATTTAGAGACAGGATCTCCCTGAGTTCCTTAGGGCCTTGCTAAATTGCTGAGGCTTGCCTTGACTTTGTAATTGTACTACCTCAGTCTTCTGAGTTGCTATGATCATAGGTATGTGCTGCTATACCCAGCTTTTTAGACTTTTAATTAGAATTTTTGGAAAACATTTTTATATAATTGTCCAAGATCCTTTTGTTTGTGTGCTTTCTGATTGGTTTTGATTTTTTCCCTTATTAGAGATTATATCATTCTGATTATTTTCATGTTTGGTAATTTTTAATTGGATGCTAGGCATTTTGAATTTTATTTACTTTTTATTAGATACTGAACATTGTTTTATTCCTATACATCTTTTTTTTTTTTTTTAAATACCTTTATTTTATTTATATGTGGTGCTGAGGATCGAACCTAGTGCCTCCCGTGGGCTAGGGTGAGAGCTCTACTGCTGAGCCACAACCTCAGCCCCCTACACATCTTCTTGAGTTTTGTTTTCGGGTACGTTTTGCTTGTCCTGATTTTAAGCTTTGTTAGGCAAGACCAGAGCAGTTGAGTCTGGGGTTTATTTTGTGCACTATTGAAGCAAAACTCTTCTGAACCAACATTAGTCATATGTTAGTTCTGACTCATTTTTTCTCTTTTCTAGGTCTTAGTTTCCCCATAAATCAGAACTTAGCTGAAAGACTTGAGTGGGTCCTTTGCAAATCTCCCAAATTCTCCATTTCTTTGTGGAGTTTTCTCCTTTTGGTACTTTAATGTGTGACTTCTAGTGTGATTGGCTTCCCTAGACTCCTAGCTTGGTCTTCTCAGGGAGATAATGCAGTCTGGAACTCTCTACACACTTAACTGCTATAACCACAGAGCTTACCTCATTTACTTCCTATCCCTCAAGAATCACTGTCCTTCATTGCCTGATGTCCAGTGTCTGGAATACAGTTGCTTCATATAGTCAGGTGCCATACAACAATGTTTTGGTCAACAGTAGACTTCATTGTTATTAAGATTATAAAGGAGTTGAAAAATTTCTATCTCCCAGTAAGTTCAGGATGTCCTGATCATAACACAAAGCATCACTCACATATTTATGGTAAATAAACCTATTGAGCTGCCAGTCATATAAAAGTAGGGTGCATATACTTGATAATACTTGATAATGCATATGTATTTACCATAATGTTTGTTTGTTTTTGGTACTGGTGGTTGACCCCCAGGGATACTTTACCCCAGTCCTTTTTATTTTTTATTTTGAGACAGGGTCTTGCTAAATTGCTTAGGGCCTTGCTAAGTTGCTGAGGCTGGCCTTGGCTTGAGATCCTCCTGCTTCATCTTCCCAAGTTGCTGGGATTATAAGCATGCACCACCAAGCAAGGCACAATACTTCATTATTCTTAAAATGGTTTTTCCATTGGGCTCTATAATTCCTATTTTTCTTTTTATATCTTGGGACATCTGCTGTGATTTGAATACAGCATGAATAGCTCCCCCAAGAATTCATATGTTGGAATCTTGGTTTCCAGATTGGCCACTATACTCTTCTTTTTTATCATTATTTTAGAGTATACTCCTTATTTTAAAAAAGCTTAAAACAGGCCAGTAACACCCTTGTATACCTCATGTTAACTGTGCCTGTTGATTGCATCAAAAGGCCCCGTTGAATGAGTGAGCAATACCATCTGGATTTGTGTAACATCGGCGATATTCTCAGAATGATGAGATGTTATTATGATGCATTTCTCAGAACATATCCTTGTTATTAAGTGACACATAACTATATTTTATTTTTATATTTTCCTGGGAGGATAAAGCTAGTCTTCATTACTCAATTTGGGTGCTAATAGAAATTCAATAAAGTTCTTGAGACTTCCATAATATGATGCCATACAACATGTCTAGCTCACATAGATCATAGAATATCAGTACTTTGTGATGATTGACTACAGCCTCCTAGTTTTCACTGAAGATAGCAGGCTTGAGGAAGTAATGTTGATTGTCCATATTTGAGAATAAATTTGTGTTGAAGACAGGGCTAGAACCCATGTCTTAACAATGCCTATAAAAGAATTTACCTTAGGGGCTAGGGTTGTGGCTCAGTGGTAGTGCACTCAGTGGGCATGTGTGAGATACTGGGTTAGATGCTAAGCACCACATAAAAATAAATAAATATATAAAATGATGGTATTGTGTCCATCTACCAAAAAATAAAAAATAAAAAAAATAAAAAAAGCTATCCTCAGAATAGAACTTAAAAGGGCAAGAATATTGTTTTTTGAGTTTTTCTTACTAGTAAATGTAAAAAAAAAAATTGGTTGGCACTATCCAATTTGCTTTAAGATATTTCATGTATAGTCATCCCTCCATATTCAAAGATGATTGGTTCCAGAACCCCCAAGGATAACCAAATCTGCAAGTGCTTATCACTTATATGAAAAAGCATAATATTTACAAAAAAAGAGTAGACTATAGTCATCCTTCTGTTTACTTTAAATCATGTCTAGATTACTTATAATACCTAATACAATGTAAATGCTATGCAAATAATTGTTATCCTCTATTTTTTTGGGAATAGTGATAAGAAAAAAAGGACTATATGTGTTCAGTATTGATGAAAAATTCTTTTCAAATATTTTTGACCCAGTTCGGTTCAGTACACAGATGTGGCACCCATGGATGTGAAGGGCCAACTGCATATAAAAATTAAAGCCGATTTTTTATTTCCTATGAACTTGAAACATGATTTATAATTTAAATATTATTATTAAGTTCTGTCCTACTCTGACATATTATATTTTGTTTCTGTTAGCATTTTTTTTGCTTTGTTTAGTTTCTACAGTTGAATTTCTCCATTATTAATGTTTATGTGATTTAGTTTATAATATAGTTTCCAGTTTGTCACTAAGATTTTTTGTTGTTGTTGTTGTTTGTTTGTTTGTTTCTGCATTCTGGGGATTAAATCCAGGACATTAGCATGCCAAGCCCAGCCTCTACCACTGAGCTTTATTTACTCTCTACCCCTGTTACTAAGATTTAGTTAAAGTAACTTAAATTTCACAAGTAAGTAGATCACAACCTGGCATCAGACATGGCAGCTTTCTAATTTTATCATATTTGTAAAATTCTAGGTAACTTAGGGGTTTAGGGAACATTGCTGGGAATGAAATGGTGCCTCCTTTCATTGGCTTAGATTCTAGTATAATATCTCATATATTTTTAGTCTTTGGATTCTTCAGCACTTGCCTTCCCTTTTGGGATATTGTACATGCAGTACAAAGAGTACCTAGAAAAAAAAAAGCATTTTTGTTTCTTATGGACTAGCAACTCCTAAGGGATGGTTTTAAGGGTCATTTGTTCCAGAAAGCTGCCTCTGGATCCATTGACTGAGCTATGTACCCTTTTCTGCATTTTCTTTTGTCCTCCATGCTTTTCCATTGTAAATACTCATCACTCTATAATACCATGAGTTCTTCATTTGTAAATGTTGGGAAACAGACTTGTTATATTTTCAGGGTTAAACACATAGGTAGCATGTAGCGAAGCCAGGATAGTTTTAGATTTTTTTTTCTCTCTTAGGATAGCAGATTTCCTTTCTCTAAACTGGTCTTTTAAGGGGTATATGATATGTGTCCAACATTCCAGAAAGTTCATTAGAAAATATGATAAAAATATAACTTATTATATATAATTGCCAGTTTGCACAGGCAGAAACAGACACCATGTTTCTTTGCTTCTGTTTGAATTGCATCAGCTCAGGTCACAATAATTATCTCGTGTAGATCAGAAGTTCCTCTGTGAGTCCCTTGATGGATTTGTAAAGGTTACACATGAGTCAGTGTGGTGTAATGGATAAAACCCCAGGAAGAAGAGCCAGCAGTTAACATACTTAACGTTTATCTCTGACTTGCTTTTATAATTATTGGTAATTTTGTGTTTAAATAATATTATTGTGAAGAAAATTGTTTCCTTCTGAGGAAAAGGAGTAATTCATAATTACCTAGAAAAATCTGAATCATCTCCCCTTATTGTAACTCTACTTTTAACTTGTCTATAAAGCCTCTTTTACAAAGAACAAATGATATTTTTGAGTTTTAACCATAACTTCAGTTGGTTATCTTTTTAAACTATATATTTTGTTGCAGAACCATTTGAGAATCACTAGTATAAAACAACCATGTATAAAAATCTTGTGAGCATTTGCATATCTTACTCACCTCTGTCTCCTAACATTTAGTACAGGGCCTAAAGTAGTATGTTCTGGAAATGTTTATTAGTGAGTGAACAGTAGATCACAACCTGGCATCAGACATGGCAGCTTTCTAATTTTATCATATTTGTAAAATTCTAGATAACTTAGGGTTTTAGGGGAACATTGCTGGGAATGAAATGGTGCCTCCTTTCATTGGCTTAGATTCTAATATTCCTGGATTCACTGGCTTTACTGTCACATTTTCTGAGCCTGCAAAGAGGTAGAAGAAAATGAGTCTCTGTTTTCAAAATCCATACCTATGCTTTATATGCCAGCAGTGTGCTATATGCGTTACCTGCTTTATCTCATTTAGTCCTTACAACTGTATTAGGGAGTGGGTATTATCTACATTTAACAGGTTAGAAAGTGGAGGTGCCAGAAAGTTAAGTTCAAGATCATCTTCCTAATTGGTGGGGGGATCACTTTCCATAATTTGCTTTGGAATCTCTGTCATCTAGAGCATATACTTTTTGGGGGATGGGTACTGGGGGCTGAACTCAGGAGCACTTGACCACTGAGCCACATCCCTACATCCCAGCCCTATTTTTTATTTTATTTAGAGACAGGGTCTCACTGAGTTGCTTCGTGCCTCACTTTTGCTGAGGCAGGCTTTAAACTTGGGATTCTCCTGCCTCAGCCTCCCGAGCCACTGGGATTACAGGCGTGCACCACTGCGCCTAGCTAGGACCATGTACTCTTTTTTATTTTTTTTTAATATTTTTTAGTTGTTGATGGACTTTTATTTTTATTTATTTGTATGTGGTGCTGAGAATCGAACCCAGTGCCTCACGCATGTTAGGCAAGCGCGCTACCGCTGAGCCCCAGCCCCAGCCCATGACCATGCTTAACCATGCAAAATGCTAGTGTAAAATTAATAGACCCCTGGACTGGGGTTGTGGCTCAGCAGTGGAGCGCTCACCTAGCACGTTGGAGGCCCTGGGTTTGATCCTCAGAACCACATAAAAATAAATAAAATAAAATTATTGGGTCCAACTACAACTTAAAAAAAATTAAACATTAAAAAAAATTAACAGACCCAGTACTACTCTTATCTCTTTTTTCACTCACTTTGAGGCCAGTTAATTTATTCTGCTAAATCTTATCTATAAAAAGAGAATAATTGTATCTAGTCTATTTTACTTTTTTTATTAAATCCCCCCCAGTTCTGGGGATTGAACATAGGGGTGTTCTATTACTGAGTTACACCCCCTGCGCCCCCTCTTTTTAAAAGAATTTCTTTTTTAGTTGTAGATGGACGCGATACCTTTATTTTGTTTGTTTATTTATTTATTTATTTATTTAAAGAGAGAGAGAGAGAGAGAGAGAGAGAGAGAGAGAGAATTTTTTTTTAATATTTATTTTTTAGTTCTCGGCGGACACAACATCTTTGTTGGTATGTGGTGCTGAGGATCGAACCCAGGCCACACACATGCCAGGCGAGCGCGCTACCACTTGAGCCACATCCCCAGCCCTATTTATTTTTTTATGTGGTGCTGAGGATTGAACCCAGTGCTTTACACATGCTAGGCAAGCACTGAGTCACAACCCCAGCCCCACCCCAGCCTTTTTTAAAATTTTATTTTGAGTCAGAGTCTTGCTAAGTGCCAAGGTGGACCTTGAATTTTCAGACCTCTGCATCAATTTCCTGAGTAGTGAGGATTACAAATATGTGTCACTACATGTGGCTATCCTATTTTAATCTTAATAATGATGATCCGATTGCTTAATACCCGACTTTTCAAAACATACTTCCCTGTGGTTGGAATACTATGATAGGACAACTTAGTTTTAAAGAAATTCAGTTAATTTTGGCAAATGTGAACCATAGTTCTTGTGACTCCAAAGTCCATACCTTTAAACATGAGTAGCATTGAGGAGATTCCACAGGGAGCATTTGTAGAGAGAGTTTGTAGAGAGTGAAAGACAGCTTGAATGCAAAGGGATCCATCTTGGATTTTCTCCATGTTCTTAAGTTGATGTGTAGTTTCATTTGTCATCTTTTATTTTTTCTTTTTTCTATAGAGGTTCGCATTGCTGCTGTAGAGGCTCTCTGCATGCTGGCCCAGTCTTCACCCTCTTTTGCTGAGAAGTGCCTTGATTTCCTGGTGGACATGTTTAACGATGAAATTGAGGAGGTGCGTCTACAGTCCATACATACCATGAGAAAAATCTCTAATAACATTACCCTCCGAGAAGATCAACTTGACACTGTTCTGGCTGTGTTAGAGGTGAGCACTTCCAGTTTGTTAGTCATTTCTTCCATCAAATTTCTACTGACCCCCACTCTTCTCCTTTTAAAACCAGGTATTTTACTAGGTATTGGTAAGTATATCTATATATCTGGCAGCACAGTTCTGCCCTCTCAACATGTCCCACTCCCAAGATGGAGGAAACTGACAATTAAACAGGAATTTGACATAAACTTGATATTGCTATGATCAGGAAAGGACAGGGTACCCTGAGAATATAAATGTTATCTAAACTGAATCAGCTGACTTGAGGTTGGAGATAAAGAAAAGAAACAAAGTGCTGCAGTGGATACTTGAAGGAAGAAAGAATAGGAGGTATTTCTTACAAGGAAGGAGTGATATTGGTGTTGGAGTGGAAGGGAGCAATGCCTCTATATCCAGTTTTAAGGGAGTGTATGATGTATTCCAGGAATTAAAAGGAGTTCATTATAGTGGTTGCATATTTGAAGAAATAGAAGAGCTTTTTATTTTATTTTATTCTTCTAGTGAATCATAGGCTGTTGCAGCAGGAAGATGTCTTAGGGATTAGTTCAACCCTATAGTTTCATAGAGAATAAAGTAATCTGAGGTCTTATAGCCATTAAGAGGCTGTGCCAGGTTATGCACATAGGATTACTTTCCAGACTGTACAACTGTATGTAGTTCTTGGGTTATTTATTAAAGAGTGTAGATTTTATTTGCAAGTACTGATTTTAGTTTCTAAGTATTAATAAGTGAGATTTGACCTTAGGTCTTCCCACATACAAAAGCAATAGTAATTGAGTGCTTAGTTATTAGCAAACTTGTTTCAGATTTCTGCTGTGTACCTCAGAAAATAGATTGAATGCTTTGATTTTTGAGGTCCCTATAATTCTCCCAGTTGCTTAGGTCTTCTGTGAAATTTTTTTTTCCAAAATTATACATCCTTATTTGTACTTTTCATGTATTTTTCCCTAAGAGGGTGTTTATATTTCATGTATTGTTTCTCATGGGTGGTTTGTATAATGTAACTCCTCTTTTCCTTTTTAGCTTTCTTTCCCACCATTTCTCAACTTTAGTCTGTAGTTACTTCTCTACACATTCTTTCCCTCATCATTTTTGCCTTTAGTGTAATTCTCCTTTTCTGCTTGCAAAATTGCCCTTTCCACTAGCTGACTTTGCTTCTTCCCACAGTCTACATCAGGCAACAACAGATCCAGGAAGCCTTCCCTACCCATGAGTCTCATTCTTGGGAGGGCTAAATGCTACTCCTCTGTGATATCTCGTTTAGACCCCTCTAGCATTTGTTAGGAATTCTGTATTACACAAGATTGTGAGCTGCTGGAGGGGGCAGGGTCCTATCTTCTTTCTTTTTTTTTTTTTTTTATTCCCAGTGCCTTACAGCGTCTGAATAAATGAAGTGCTTAGTAAATAATTGCTAAGTAGCAATAATATGTATAGATATAAACTCTTTGAGTTGGAATTCTATTTAAGAATTTAAACATATAAACTTACTGTTTCTTTTGTGTGTATGTGTGCTTCTGGGATTGAACCCAGGGCCTCACACATGCTAAGTAAGCACTTTACCACTGAACTACATCCTTAGCCCTTTTAATTTTGAGAGAGGCTCCTGCTAAGTTGTCCAGGCTGGCCTAGAACTTGTGATCCTCCTGCTTCAGCCTCCAGAGTAACTGGTATTACAGGTGTGTACCACCACACCTGGCTTAAATTTGCTGTTTCTAAAATATTTTTCTACTCTGCTACTGACTGCTTGCTCCTCGACATTTACTGTGTTATTATACTTCGTTGTTTTTTTTTTTTTCCCCTTTCCTTTTTGTGGTGGTTAATAACAAACCTAAAGCCTTGCACCTTGTAGGCAAGCACTCTACCACTGAGCTATATCCCCAGCCCCAGTACATCATTGCTTTGAACCTTAGTTAGCTCACCCTTCCACCTGGAATTTGCTGGGGTCTTTTTGTTGGTGGTTTTTTGTTTTGTTTTGTTTTTTGCTTTTGGGGGGATGTTGTTTGATTTTTGTTTTTACTATGCTGAGATACTATCCTGACTTGAAGAATTATCCAACAAACACTGTGTACTGGAATTATAGTGGTGTCAAAAACAGACAGGGGTCCTGCTTTGGAACTTCTATGCCAAAGAAAGGTACAGTGAAAAAGCAAAATGGTTTTAAATAAGGATAAACCTTGTGCAGAATATTAACAATATGATAGAAGAGGGGGAAATTTCACTGTAAATAAAGTGGTTGGTAAAGATTTTCTGAGGATATGATGTTTGAATTGATTCTTGAATGACAAAGAGCAGCCAGTAACTTGAAGACTGAGGGAAGAAACTACAGGAAAAGGCAATAGCTAATGGAAAGATTCCTGAGGACACCTGAGGTCTGGTATGTTTCCATAATGGAGAGTAAGAAAGCCAGTATAGTTTGCATATACAGAAAAAGATGGAAATGTAGTATGAGATGAGGTCTGGGAGTAGATAAGGAGAAGACAAGTCTAAAGCTTTGTAGGCCATTATAAGATGTTTGGATTTTATTCTAAGTGTTATGGGGAACCCTTGGAGAAGTTTGTGAAGAGGATTGACTTGACATGTCAATTTGTCTTCCCCACCTTTTTGGGGGATACTGGGAATTGAACCCAGTTTTACCACTGAGCTACGTTCCCAGTCCCTTTGATTTTATTTTTTAATTTTGAGACAAGCTCTTACTAAATTGCCCAGGCTCTCCTTGAACTTGCCATCCTCTCACCTAAGCTTCCTAAGTAACTGGGATTACAGGCATGCGCCAACCACCATGCATGGCTCAACATTTCTCTTTCTTGAAATATTCTTGAAATTCATATAGGTTGACTCTTTACCTCATTCAGTCACTTAGTACATATTTATTGAGTACCAGGCCCATGTGTATTATTTTATTTCTCATATTTTGTCACGTATGGCAGGTTTTGTGTATTTGTTTTATCTCCCTGATGAAATTATTAGCTCTGTAAATAAAGGTCCAATAATGACAATATGGTACCTTTTACTCTATTTTTTTTACTCTATCCCATAAGTGGTTAGTTATGTGTAGTGAATGCTAGTAAATATTTTTTTTTTAGAAAGAGAGGAGAGAGAGAGAGAGAGAGAGAGAGAAAGAATTTTTTTAATATTTATTTTTTTTTAGTTATCGGCGGACACAACATCTTTGTTGGTATGTGGTGCTGAGGATCGAACCCAGGCCGCACGCATGCCAGGCGAGCGCGCTACCGCTTGAGCCACATCCCCAGCCCTAGTAAATATTTTTTAAATAAATCTACACAACTTGATTATATAATTGGGAATTAGACTGTTCTTAAGAACACAAGTCAGAATAGCTAAACTTTGGAGCCAACCTAGATGTCCTTCATTGGATGAATGGATAAAAAAAAATGTGGCATTTATATACAATGGAATATTACTCAGCACCAAAAAAGAACAAGATGGCATTTGCAGGTAAATGGATGGCATTAGAGAAGATTATGCTAAGTCAACTTAGCCAATCCCAAAAAAACAAATGCTGAATGTTTTCTCTGATTTAAGGGGGATGACTCCAAGTGGGGTAGGGAGGAAGAGCATGGGAGGAAGATTATTTCTAGATAGGGAAGAGCGGTGGGAGGGAAAGGGAGGGAGAAAGGGAATAGTAAGGATAATGGAAAGTGATGGTCATCATTATATAAAATACATGTATGAAGATTTGAATTTGGTGTCAACATACCTTATATACAAACAATGATAAATTATATATATGTGTATTAAGAATTGTAATGCAAAAAAAGAGTACATGTATAATGGCAGAATTTGGCGTGAACATACTTTATATACAGAGTTACAAAAAATGTACTATAAATGAGTAATAATGAGTGTAATGCATTCCACTATTGTCATGTATGTAAAAAGTAAAAAAATAAAGAAAGAAGAACACAAGTCAGGGGCTAGGGCTGGGGCTCAGTGGCAGAGCGCTTGCCTAGCTTGTGCAAGGCACTGGGTTCAACTCTCAGCACCACATATAAATAAATGAATAAAATAAAGGTTCATCAACATCTTTTAAAAAAAGAGTATAAAAAAAAAAGAACACAAGTCAGTTTTTTTTTTTAATCACTTTAAAACTGTTTTTCCAGTACATCAGTATAGCTAGCTGTCTACTCTTGGCAGTGGAGATTTGTTCATTTGGGAAGCATTGTATCCTGTGGTTATGTTTACAGCATTTAGAGCTGAGCAGATCTGAGTCAACTTATTAGTCCCTATCTTTGCTCCTTCCTTTTTCCTTTTGTTTCTTTGATATTTCTTGACCACTTGGTATGTTCCAGGCAGGACTCTAGGAGAGGATACAATTATGAGCACAAGTGATGGGCTCTATTCTCATGGACTTTATAATGTAGACACTAGGAAGATAGTGACACACACAAAAAAAAGCTTCAGTAATAAGCTAAGATTATGGTAGAAATTAGGTTCTATGGGAGTATATCAGAGGAACTTGGTCCTTTAAAGGAGTACAGCAATCAGGAAAGGATTCTAAAGATGAGCTCAAAAAAGAAGGACTTGGACACTAACTTGGCAGGAAGAGTTGAAAGTGTGAGGTGGAAGAATATTCTGGGAGGAGCAGTAGATGTAGAAGATCTGTGGTGGTAGGAAAATGGCCCAGTTGGAGACCAAAAGAGGGTTGTGCCCCTAGAATAAAGAACTAGTACAGATGTGGTGAGGATAGGCTTGGAGGGGGAAGTGAGGCCAACTTTATGAAGAGTCTTAAAAGTCACCTCCTACTGTTTACTCATTGTTTGCTTTGGCCATGGTGGCTTCCATGCTATTTTCACACATGCTTCCACTTAATGGCCTTCATGCTTGCTGTTCTTTTGATTATTCTGTATAGAACATCCCACACACCCTAGCTTTCTTTCCCTTCTTAGCTTGTTGTTTTTCATAGTTGCAATGAGGCTCTTATACTGTTGGCATCATGATTGAGTTCCAGACAGGAAGAAAAAGAAAGGACAAAGAGTAAAAGGGGGCAGGGCTACTGTAGCTGGCCCCACTCCTTTTATAAAATATTTTTTTAGTTGTTGATGGGCCTTTATTTTATTTATTTATATGCGGTGCTGAGAATTGAACTCATTGTCTCACACATAGTAGGCAAGCACTCTACCACTGAGCCACAACCCCAGCCTATAGCTGACCCTTTTTAAAATCAATAAAATGAGAGGGTTTTTTGTTTGTTTGTTTGTTTTTAAAGGAATTTCAGCCAGTAAATTTCTGAATACTTTGTCACATGGTCACCCTTGGAAGATAGCTTGGCAGTAGGGTATGGTAGATGGAGCCTGGGGTTTATTAAGTGACTACATTTAAAATTACTTTTTTTTTTCCTTTTTTTTTTTTTTTTTAAGGATTCATCCAGAGATATTAGAGAGGCTCTTCATGAACTTTTATGCTGTACTAATGTTTCAACCAAAGAAGGCATTCATCTTGCGCTGGTAGAGCTGCTGAAAAATTTAACCAAGTACCCTACGGATAGGGACTCCATATGGAAGTAAGGACTTTTCCCTCATTTACTTACTGAATTCCAAAATGTGATAAACGTACAGTGTTGACATTATTTGAAGGATCATTATTGATTGAGGATATAGCACTCAATTTTGCCTTTAATTTAGAAATTTCAGCAGAACACAGTGGTACATGCCTAAAATCCTAGCAACTTGGGGTTTGAGGCAGGAGGATAGTACATTTGAGACTAGTCTGGGCAACTTAGTGAGACCCTGTCCCAAATTAGGCCTGGGATGTAGCTTAATGTGTGTCCCTGGATTTAATCCCTAGATCCAGCAAAAAGCAAAAATAAAAAATAAGTTTAGAAACCTCATTCTACATAACCAAACTCTCAGGAGTCTGATTCCTAAAATGAATATCAATTTTAAGTTATTTATTATTTTGTTCTTTCATCTGCCTAGCAAATATTATGTGCTTGCTGCGTGCTGGCTATGCCAGGTTCCATGGTAGATTTTATAGTTACAGAGAAGAGTCTTATTAGATTTCCTTTTTCTCCTATATAGTTAATAAATGCTTTGTCTGTTTTGTATTTTGCACAGTATTATAACCATCATTATCAAGATTAGAGGCAGGCTGACACTTGATCTACAGACAGGGAATGACAATCATTTTCCTCCTAATAATATCTTGTTTTGCTGACTGTTATCAGATTGTTAGTACTAGTCATAAACTTCTATTTGAAGAACTGCTTACATACATGTAATATAAAATGTGTTTTATGGTGTTTCACATATTTAAATGAGCTTTTTGGATGAAATAACTCCAACAGCGTACAGTTTATTGATTTTCAAAAAAATTTGTTACTTAAAGTAGAAAAATTTTGGTTTAAACCAGGTATTTAGAAGATATATATCTATATGTATGTGTATATATATATGTATCTATCTTAAGAGATTGTGTGTGTGTGTGTGTGAGAGAGAGAGAGAGAGAGAGAGAGAGAGAGAGAGATATTGGGGACAAAACCTAGGGCCTTGTGCACATTTGACAATAACTCTACCACAGAGCTACATTCCCATTTCTCTAGAAGATATATTAAAAGAAAATATATTAAAAACTAAAAATATCATGGGAGTTTGAGTCTTGCTCTAGGCAGCATTTTTGATATCTGGTTTTCTTTTTTGCCATTTGTTCATGTTTGTACAGTCTCCTACAGCTCAATTAAGCATACATTTATTAATTGTCTTCAGGTAGCACTCAGTCATTTGAGGTGAGGCAGATGTAGTGGGGATACACATCTCTGTCAGTAATTGTAGTTCTGCAGAGGCACAGAAGGAATGATTAGTTCTGCTTGATGAAAGGCATTTTTCTAGTAATAAGATTTGTGGATATTTGGCCACCTATAATACATACATAAGATTGTCTTTATTGGGTGATTGTAGGTCAAATAGTTTAACGATGTAGTGTTCCAAAATATTTTAGTTACCTGTTCTAATTATAATTTAGTTTTTATCTCTTCCCATGAATGATGGCTTTGTTTAGAAATATTAAAAGAGAATATGATAAAGGAGTAAAAGAACAATCAAGAGTGGTGTGCTAAAGATAGATGCATAAAGAAAAGTTTTGAAGGAGGTAGTTTTGTTTGTCTCTCTAATCCACAAATGCTTACTGAAGACTTGTAACCCAATAACTATGGTAGGTACTATGGAGATTTTAAAAATGGAGACCCAGTCCTCAAATAGCAGAAAGAGAGAGAAATAAGAAATATATAGATCAGAAGGTGGATGAGACAGTAAAAATTAACTTATTAACAAGCCAGAATTAAATACGGGTAGCTACAGGGATCCAATAATAGCATTCGTGTTTCCCACTTGAGTTCTGAGTAGAACTGGGGAGAAAATAAAGGAATGACACCTGGAGCCAAATTGCAACCTTTACATTGTGTCCTAAAGCACAGTGAGTAAAAGGATTTAGAGTAGCCAGAATATTAAAGAGTTGATTTCTTTTTACATAGAAGTAAAACATCAGGTTAAGAAGAGTATTCTTCCTAGCAAGATTCAGTGCTTTGGTTGAAGATGCCTTTCATACCTCAGGTAGTCATAAATTTATTCATGGTATTCATTTTATCTCTTTTGCTGATCTACCTACTCTCCAGTCCCTGGTGAAGTATCATCTGCTATGTGATGTTTTCTCTGATTTTAATGATCCCTTCTACCTTTTCCAGGTAGAAAGTAGAATGTCTTTCATTTGATAGTTCATTACCTTTGTAGTGCTATTTCTGAATCTATGTTCAGAAGCACATCCCAGGAAAAATCAATGTCTGAGAGACCAGTGTTGAAAAGAAAGACTATTCAGCGGCCAAAGAATGAAGAAGAGGGAGCTTTCTTACAGGTCAGCTTCTCAGCTCCAGAGGGTTGAGGTGGGACAGATATAGGATAGGAATAATGAGGAAGGGGGGTAGGCTAATAAAGTGGAGAAATATTCCATTCTTTTCTGGGGAGATCTTCCAGGAGTTCATGTGTCACCTTTGTTCAGTCCTTTCACAGTTTAGTATGTCCAGACATGGTGGCCGGTAGGTTGTCTTAGCCTTGAAGGATAAGACTAAGCACGTCTGGGTCAAGTTAACCCTATATTATGGTTTTGGACAAAACATTTATCAAACGATCAATATGTTTACATGCAGAGCTGAGTAGAATCTCACCCAAAGGTAAGGCAACAAAAGAGACAGACACAATATGAAGACAGAGATGCTCAACTTTTCTTCTTGTTCCAGTTACTCATTGGACATCTTTGAGCCCAAGTGAAGTTAGTGTTTTTAGCAAAAGTGACCTTCAGGGCTGGGGTTGTAGCTCAGTGACAGAGCACTTGCCCAGCACGTGTGAAGCACCACTGGGCTCTACTGCACATAAATAAAATAAAGGTCTATCAACAACTAAAAAAATATTTTAGAAAAAGGTGACCTTTAGGCTCCTGAAGAATAACATAGGTAGCCATCATCATCATCACCCACATGTCAAAGGCATTATCTACAGCAAAGCTACTGGGAAACTAATAAGCATGCCTCCCTGCATGACCTCCATAATTGGTGATTTTTAAGTTAATTAAGAGCAAGTGAAGCTAGAGGGTTTATTTGGACTTTTCCCCCAGTTACAATAATGATCATCTTTACTGCAGATTATAAACTCAATGAGGACTTCTGTCTTCATTGTTGAGATTTGTAGTTCTTGTCAATTTAGTACAGCTTTTAAACCATAATTTAACAAATAAATATAATAAAATACACAGTTGCCTCACTTGTATAATTCTGTATAGCTTGTAAAGGGTTCTCATGTGGTAATGACTAACATTTAGTTCTTACCATATGACAAATACCTTGTTAAATACTTTACATATTTTTTCTCTTAATCTTCATAACAGCTCTATAAAGAATTTTTTTTAAAAAAATATTTTTTAGTTGTTGATGGACTTTATTATTTATTTATTTATATGTGGTGCTGAGAATCAAACCCAGTGCCTCACACATGCTAAGCAAGTACTCTACCACTGAGCTACAACCCCAGCCCCTATGAGGAATTTTTAAATCCCATCTTCTAGACAACAGAACTACCAGTCCAAGGCTACACAGTTTCAGACCAGGTCTTTAATTTTTCAGAACTCCACCCAAGATATCAGTTAGACTCATATCTTTTGATTGCAAGTGAAAAAAAATCTGATATGAGACATCTTAAACAATAAAGTCTCATTTTTTACATAACAAGAAGGTTGACTTTAGGAATGATCATTGGACAGCTTAACAGGATTAACACCTGGTTGATTTCTCTATAGTTCTTGCTTTTACCTCATAGTTGCAAGATGGCTGCTTCATAAGACAACTCTAAGTACAGAAAGGAAGGAACATTTCTTTTCATGCATTTCCCTTTTTATTTGGTTAGAAAAACATTCTTGAGATGTCCCCCAGCAGACTGCCCCTCTTGTTCCCTTGACTAGAAATGGGTTACTTGCCTCTCAGCAGACAATAACTAGAAAATGAGAAGGGGGATTGCCAGTGTGTTTTTAGACCAAACCCTTGGGTTGTGTTTACCTTCTCTGACCAATTTGCAGTCTTCCTGTTAACTGAAGAAAATCAGGGATCTCTTGGCAAGGAAAGTGAGGGAAATGGCTGTTGGTTAAATGGTTTAAATAACTAGTAATATCTGCTATATTAGCTCTTTTGTCTTCATAATAACCTTTTTTTTTTTTTTTTAATAAATGAATTAACGGAGTTCCAGAATAATTGGATGACTTGAGAATTTCTAATTCCAAATCACATTTTCTGATTCTAATTCCTGGTACTTTCTTTTTTTTTTTAATATTTATTTTTTAGTTCTCGGCAGACACAACATCTTTGTACGTGGTGCTGAGGATCAAACCCGGGCCGCACGCATGCCAGGCGAGCGCGCTACTACTTGAGCTACATCCCCAGCCCATCCTGGTACTTTCTAAAGCCACTTATTAATTTATTGAAGTGGGTTTTTGTTTGTTTGTTTCAGGTGCTTGAAGTTCCTGGGAAGTCGGCATCCAACCCTGGTGCTTCCTTTGGTGCCAGAGCTATTGAGCACCCACCCATTTTTTGACACAGCTGAACCGGATATGGATGATCCAGCCTGTATCCTCTGTGCTTATGATGGGTCCCACTGACTTGACTGGCCACTTTGGAATCTGTTTACAGTGTAGCTGTAGTGATCTTGGTGTTTTGTGTGTGTGTGTGTGTGGGGGGGATCGAACCCAGGGCCTTGTGCATTTGAGGCACGCACTCTACCAACTGAGCTATATCCCCAGCCCTAGTGGTCTGGGTTTTGATTTTTCTATTTCCTTTAGATAAAAAGAGTTATGTCTGAGAAAGTCTGGTGGTTATTAGTCTCAGCTTTCATTTTTAATTTCACAGTAATTTTTTTTGCCATTAATTTAGCATCTACTACAGTCTACATACTCATTAAATGTTTTATACACTTCATCACTGGTCTTCTAAACAACGTTGCAAGGAGGAAAATAGTTTATAGATGAGGAAACAGGTGTATAGGGTTTAAATGACTCTTAAGAAGCAGATCTGAGATTTAAAGCCAGAAATCTAATATTAAAGCCTGTGCACTTTCCCCTGTTTCTTACACTGTGTTTAATTTGATCTGCAATAAGAGAGATAATGCCCTAAGCTAGTCTGCATGATTACTCTGTTTCTAATACATAATTAAACCCAGTGCCTCACACATGCTAAGCAAGTGCTCTACCACTGAGCCACAACCCCAGCCCGTATGAGGAATTTTTTAAATCCCATCTTCTAGACAACAGAACTACCAGTCCAAGGCTACAACAGTTTCAGACCAGGTCTTTAATTTTCAGAACTCCACCCAAGATATCAGTTAGACTCAACTGGTTTGTGATAGCCTCCTGCAAAATACCATGGGACTGGATTGTTTCTGGTAATGGGAATACATTCACATTAGCATATCCATTTTCTCCTAGGGTTCCTTTTGCTCTATGAGCAGATCCATGAGGTTTAGGGATATTTGTTGAAACACATGGATCAGCCAGATTCCTGGCTGTTAAATGAAGGTATCTGTTGTTTTCCCCTTAATTCCTTTTGTTTCCTTTCACAGTGAGTTTGAGAATATTTTTTAAAGCTTTATATAATTGATATATTAAATAATGCCTAACTATGTGTGTTTCATCTAAGAAAGAACTTATGAAGGTATATTAATTTGAAAATTCTTCAGAGAGGACTTGTAGGCTAAGTCTTATCACTAATCTCAGAAGACATTTCGAAGTGCTCTGAAAGCTAAGGCCCTTTCATATTAAAAAAAATACACACACACACACACACACACACACACACACACACTCCTACACACTCCTTGGGGAATTCCACCTTTATGTATATGTAAAAAGCACCAATCAAGAATAAATAAACGGGGGCTGGGGATGTGGCTCAAGCGGTAGCGTGCTCGCCTGGCATGCGTGCGGCCCGGGTTCGATCCTCAGCACCACATACCAACAAAGATGTTGTGTCCGCCGATAACTAAAAAAATAAATGAATAAATAAAAAATATTTAAATAAATAAATAAATAAACGGGGCTGGGGTTGTGGCTCAGTGGTAGAGCGCTCGCCTAGCACGTGTGAGGCCCTGGGTTCGATCCTCAGCACCACATAAAAACAAAATAATGTATCCACATAAAACTAAAGATACATAAATAAATAAATATTTTTAAAAACCAAATAAACAAAATAAAGGTATTTTAAAAATAAATAAGTAAACGGGGGCTGGCTGTAGTTCAGTGGCAGAGCATTTGACTAGCATGTGTATGGCACTGAGTTCAATGCTTAGCACTGCATAAAAATAAAACAAATAAAATAAGGGCATTCTGTCCAAATAAACTACAATTTTTTTTTAAAATAAACAGTAGAGGAAGAATAGGGGAGAGAGGAGGGAAGGGAAAAGGTGGGGAATGGAGACTGAAATGGAGTAAATCAACTTCCACGCATGTATGACATTGTCAGAATGAACCCTACTGTGATGTATAACTATAATGCCCTAATTTAAAAAAAATTTTTTTGAAGCCTATTTTGGGAAGATTCTTTGTGGTTGGAAGATAATATTGCTTATGAATTAAATTTGACTGTAAGTAACAAGAGATTGCCCCCAAATGTAGCTTAAACAAATTAATATGTTCATTTTTCTCCAATGCAAGAAAAATCTGAAGGTAAAACTAAAACTGTTCAGTCCTGTTCCATATTATAGCAGCTTCCATATTATTCTTGGTGATCCAGACACCTTCTGTTCTGCCACTTTTAGTTGTCCAAGATTGTGCTTACAACACTCATTTATCAGGTCCAGATTCTAGGCAAGAAGTTAGAGGCTAACTGGAATAAAATTCTATTAGTTAGGAAAAAGGAAGGGTAAATATTAGGTAAGCACATTTTAGTCTCTGCTATAGGGAAACATGGAGGCTTTAAGGCATATTTATCTTTTGATTTCTAATTTTTCTCCCATTATAAAATTTGTAGAAAGAAAAGCCAAAGTTATGAAAAGTAGGAACTTCATATTTAAACACCTAAAGTTCTACTAACCAAAGTGATCCTTTTTTCTTTCTTTCTTTCTTTCTTTCTTTTTTTTTTTTTTTTTTTGAGATGGTGCCTTGCCATGTTGTCTAGGCTGGTCTTAAACTCTTGGTTCAAGTGATCCTCCCACTTCACCTCCTGAGTTGCTGGGTCTGCATGCACATGCTACAGCACCCAGGGCAAAATAATATATTATTATTTTGATGAATTTCTTTCTTTTTTTTTTTCTTTTTGTAAAGTTTGGGGTTGTAAATTTGCTCTTGTTATTTTATCCTGGTTTATTTCATCAACAAATATTTGAAAATAGTTAGCCACTGCCATGTCCTCTTTTTTTAAAAACAGCCTGCTTTTTTAAAAACGTATAATGAAAAATATACAATATTGTAAATTCTTTATAAACACTGTGTGTGTGTGTGTGTGTATTTGTGTGTGTGTGTTTATTTTTTGAGAATAGGGTCTTGTTGCTTAGTTAGGGTCTCACTAAGTTGCTGAGGCTGGCTTTGAACTTGTGATCTGCCTGCCTCAGCCTCCTGAGCTGCTGGGATTATAGGCCTGAACCAACGTATCTGGCAGCATTCATAATACTTGCAATGCCTAGTACCAAACTATTATCCAAAGGGGTTGTGCCAGGATATATTTTAATAGGCAGTATACCTAGACTTTATATCTTTTTATACACTCAGTAGCATTGGGCATTTAAAAAAAAAAAAAACTTTGGGAATTGGGGTATGGGTGGAGTCTGGGAATGTATCTCTTTGTTTGAATTTGCTTTTCTTTAATTATCAGAAAATCATAGTCTCTTAGTGGGAATTTGGGTACTGGGAAGTGGGGGTGCCAGATTTTAGCCAAGCTCAACTTTTTATACTTGCAAGCTTCCTTAACCCACTTAACCATCAGACATTGCAGTTTTGGTGCTTATTTTCAATGCTGCTAAAACCTGTCCAACAATGCCAGCATTATTCTCAGATCACACCTTCAGACACTATGCCTACCTCCGAGATAGTCTTTCTCATCTTGTTCCTGCCTTGAGGGTATGTTGAAAACATCTCCTTGCTTTTGATTTTTTGGTGCTTTGTGGTTATTAAACAGCAGAGAATCAACTTCATATTCTCTGGAAACTCATTCATTTATTCTCTTTTTTGCTTCTATATCTTTTTTTTAGGTAAGCACATTTTAGTCTCTGCCATAGGGAAACATGGAGGCTTTAAGGCATATTTATCTTTTAATTTCTGATTTTTTTTTTTTTTTTTGCTTCTATATCCTTTTTTTGTTTTTTCCCTGTTGTTGTTTGTTTGTTTTTTAGGCAGTGCTGGGGATCAAACCAGGGTATGCTAGCTTTACCCCCAGTCCCTATTCTTGGGTTTCCAGTTATATAATGTTAGGCAAGAAAAAAAGAATCGGGGACAAGAGGTTAATATTTTAGACTAAAGATAAACTTGTTATATTTGAACAAGTGTTTTCTTTTTAATAATAAAACATTTTTTTAATCTAGAGATGAAATGTTTTGAAATGGATTATAATGATAATAATAGCACATATTTAGTAAATGCTGTGTGCTGAACAGCTTAAAAGCTGTCTGTTTGTATTAACTCATTGCAGTTTGGGTAACGCCAAATGATTTTATTTAGAACAATATATGTCTGTGGTTAGAAAATTTAAATTATAGAAGATACAAAATCAAAAGTGAAATCCTCTTTGATTTCCCCTCCCCATCCCTTTCTTTTTTTAAAAAAATTATTATTTATTTTTTGGTTGTAATTGGACACAATATCTTTGTTTATTTTTATGTGGTGCTGAGGATTGAACCCAGGGCCTCCCACGTGCTAGGGGAGCGTTCTACCACTGAGCCATAATCCCAGCCCCCCTTTCTTTCTTTCTTTTTTTTAGTTGTTGATGGACCTTTAATTTCTACATTTATTTATATGTGGTGCTGAGAATTGAACCCAGTGCGTCACACTTGCTAGGCAAGTGGTCTACCATGGAGCCACAACTTCAGGCCTCCCAGCCCTTTCTTGAAAGGCAATCTCTTAACAGTATGAACAAAAGTTATCATTATACTCATGTAAAATATTTTTATAGCATATGATATAAACATTTGGGAATAAGTCATCACTCTTGCATGAAATGAAGAATGAAGTTTAAAGACAAATGTAACAATGATTAATTTTTAGTCCCATTCACAGCAAAAAATAGTATTATACCATAGCTGCCTTTTCTTCTGGCAGCTATGACTGTATTGGATAGACCATATTTGCATTCTCATATTCTCTCTGCCTTTCTCTTTTATCCCTGAAACCTGCTCCTCACTATAGATGTAGAAGGGGAAAACGTTATTTACAGAACCTCCTGAACTTTTTTCTTGCTTTGTTTGGCTCACATTTTGTTGTTGTTTCTTTTGTTACCACAAACTGAGTCAAAGAACTTGTTGGAGTTGTTGTCCCACTATGTTTGCTTAGTTGCCAGGTAGAAAACTAGTGTCACCAGCGGTCTCTCCCAACATTACACCCCATGAGGATCCTTCCCAGCAGTTCCTGCAGCAAAGCCTTGAAAGAGTGTATAGTCTCCAGCATCTGGACCCTCAGGGAGCCCAGGAGCTGCTAGAGTTCACCATCAGGTAAGTTAGTTTCTGCTTCCTTGGACTACATCAACATTGTTGTTCTCAGCTTGACTGATCTGAACTCTGTTGTTGGTTATTAGGCTTCATTTTCTGATTCTGTTGGCCCATACTCTCACTTGGTTTCGTTGATTTGTGTCAGACTGTGGTTTGAGCTTGTTTTTTAAAAATGCTGTTTGTGGAACTGGAGATGCAGTCCAGTGGTGTGTGCAAGGGACTGGGTTTAATCCCCAGACTGCGTGGTGGAGGGGATATATTATGGCTTGGAGAACAGGAGGTACCAAAGCTTTTCTGTTAATACAGGAATTTTCAGAGGTGAAGTAATTAGAGCACAGCCTAATCAGTTCATCCTAGTTTAAATGGACTAACTAGTTGGTAAGTAGAGGCAGGTGAGGCATAGCTAGAGGAGGTAGGTCACTTGGGGCCTGCCATACCTAGAAGGGTTCACCTTCCTTGAGGTTCCTTCCCCTCTCTCTACTTCTTGGCTACCATGAGCAGAGCAACGTCCCTCCACCACACTCTTCCTTCATGAAATTCTGTGTCACCTTTGGCCCAGAGCAATGGAGTCAGCTGAGCATAAACTAAGTCTCTGAAACCATGAGCCAAAATAAACTTTCCCTTCTCCAAATTGTTCTTGTCAGGTATTTTGGTCACAGTGACATAATTAACATAATGCTGTTTGTATTAATGACTCAATTGATGATTAGAATAAAATAGAAATAGTTACAAAGAATCTATTTTTAATTTTTATTTCTTATATATTAGTTGGGGAGGACGACAAATGCCAGATAATAGTGGTTTAATAGGATGACAGTTTAATTCTGTCTTGTAGGCTGAACAGGCTAAGATAAGCATCATGGGTCCAGGCCCATTGTGTTCCCATCTTCTGCATCAAGTAGTCTCTGCCTAACAATTCAAAATCTAACTATCCCCTCTATATTCTAGCTCATAGGGAAATGGAAAGGGCAAGAGAACAACATCATTTCCACCCCACCCTTTTTTTATTTTTTATTTTTTGGGGGCACTAGGAACTGAACCTGTGGGTGCTTAAGCACTGAGACACATCCCTAGCCCCTTTTATTTATTTATTGAAGCAGGATCTTGCTAAATTGCTTAGGGCTTGTTAAGTTGCTAAGACTGCCTCCAACTTGTGATCCTTCTGCCTCAACCTCCAGAGTCTCTGGGATTACAAGTGTGTGACTCCTCCACCTGCTTTTAAAGGCATGTCCCAAAACTTTGCACATTCTAGTCTTGCGCTTCCTGTTGACTAGAGCATAAGTCTCATGGCCATATCTAGGATCAAGAAGATAATCTTTATTCTGGATGACTGGTGTCTGGTTAGCATTTGATGATTCTATTACTGAGGAAGGAGGGAAGGGAACATATTTGAGAACAATCAACAGGCTCTGACAGATCATATTAAAATGGCCTGAATAATTTGAAAATAATTGAAGCCATTTGCTTTTAATAAAGTAGTATTGTGGGCTGGGGATGTGGCTCAAGCAGTAGCACGCTCGCCTGGAATGCATGTGGCCCGGGTTCGATCCTCAGCACCACATACCAACAAAGATGTTGTGTCCGCCGAGAACTTAAAAATAAATAAATAAATAAATATTAAAAAATCTCTCACTCTCTCTTTAAAAAAAAATAAAAAATAAAGTAGTATTGTTTTCTCTTTAAAAGATAGAAAACAAACTGGTACAGTGGTGTACACCTGTAATCTCAGCTACTCACAATCTTGAGGCAGGAGGATTGTAAATTCAAGTCTAGCCTCTGTAGCTTAGTAAGGCTCTTTCTCAAAATAAGAAATTAAAAAGGAGGGCCTGGGGTTATGGCTCAGTGGTAAAGTGCTTGCTTCACATGTATAAGGCCCTGGGTTCAATCCTCAGTACCACATAAAATAAATAAATAGATAGATAGATAGATAGATAAAAGTTATTAAAAAAAGAAATTAAAAAGGAATGGTGAGGGCTAGGGCTGTAGCTCAGTGGTAGAGAGCTTGCCTAGCATGCATGAGGCATTGGGTTCTATCCTCAGGACCACATAAAAATAAACAAATAAAATAAAGGCATTCTGTGCATCTACAACTAAAAAAAAAAAAAAAAAAGGAAGCTCAGTGTTCAAGCATCCCTGGGTTCAATCTCAATCTCCAATACCAAAAAGAAAGAAGGAAAAATGTGATATCATTTGTAGCTTGGTGGAGATCTCTTTTGATCTTCCCTGTAGAATATTCAGTTATAATTATTAATACATAGAGAAGCAAGCTCTATGCTAGATGCTGATCAGCTAGGTAGGATCTTGTCCTATGGGAGGGAGCTCATGTAAGCAAGGTGGACATAGACAAAGAATTATGATGGTAGAAAGCAGTGATTTATGTTTTACTAATGCTCTCCTGTACATCATTGCACCTTCACATGTTTTGAAGCAGTCCAACTGAACCATTCTTCAAGTTATTGACCCTTTTGTTTCAGGTCATGTTGTATTATTCACTCTTGTATTCACTTAGCAGCATTAACTATGGCTTTCTTCTAGAGGCTGAGGATAGAGAGAAATATGAAATGGCCTTTGTTCTCAAGGTACTTACTATTTATTACAGGACCCAGATGAGAAATAATTGACTAGTGAATACTACAGTGGAGAAAAGCATAGGTGCTGTAGAATAGTGGATGAAACTCCCTGGTTTATTAGTGTGGTATTGATCAGGAATGTTTTTAAAAGATCATTTAGCCAGACACCATGGTGCATTCCTGTATTCTCAGCAGCTGGGGAGTATGAGGCAGGAGGATCACAAGTTCAAAGCCAGCCTCAGCAAAAGCAAGGTGCCAAGCAACTCAGTGAGACCATGTCTCTAAATAAAATACAAAATAGGGCTGGGGATGTGGCTTAGTGGTTGAGTACCCCTGAGTTCAATCCCTGGTGCCAAAAAAATGAAAAGAAGACCCTTTAGCTAGTGTGGAATGATGACTGAGCATTTCAGTTTGATAGTCCAGCATAGAAGAAAATTCAGCTATAGCAAACATCTGAAGAGCCAGGAGACATAAAGGAAAATGGCATCCTCCCAGAACTTCAGTGGTATAGAATAGTGACTGAGCAAATGAGGCTTCCATGGTAGATTGATTTGGGTTTAAGTCTGAGCTCCATCACCTGATACTTGTTTGATCTAAGAAAGTTTGTTGTTTAGAGTTTGTTTATAAAAAACAAAATAGGCTATTAACTAATTTAAAAAGAAAGAAACTTATTATTACAGGATATTACATGATTCACAGAATTGTTGGGAAGACTAAAGAAACACACTGGATTGAATTTCCAGGAATTATTTCCAGAGCTACAATGATTTCCAGAGGCCACCAAGGGAGCTGCCTGTTCTTTCCAGGATCAGAAAGCTGCCTGTTCAGTCAAGAATGTCACTGATAAAGCTACTGGCTCCAGAACCATGCACTCTGCCCTTTTCCTCACTCAGCTTTGTTCCCTATGTAATATTCATGAGAGTATATTTGATTGACCAATAAGAATCATATCTGGAACCTTGCTCAAGAGACTCTGGGAAATGCAGTTTTAACTTTGTAGCCTGTGTAGTCTAGGAAAAGTGCATTAGATGATTGGAATCTGTGTGAGTGAGTCAAAGTCACAGTCTGTTCCCCAGCTACCAAACTGCTAGTAACCCTGTAAAAACCTGGCATCCCTCATCTTCTGGGAGTGCAGTGGTATAGGCGGGTTTGGGGGCAGAATCCTTCTGCTGTGGGTGTGGGTGAGAGTGTGGGCATGAACAAGGGCATGAGAAAGCATGTAGCATGCTGGGGGCACATAGTATACCATGCTCTGGGGAAGCCTTGTAGAGGCTCAAAGGTTTTTTAATATCTACGGTCTCCCTAGCTACTACATCCGGCAGCTCTGGGCCCCAAACAAGGCAACTTAACACAGCCTCACAGGTTAACAAGAAAACCTGCTGTGAACCTGGTATTGCAAATTGATAGTGGTGGTCCCACCAGAAATGATAAGATTTAGTTAAGGGCTGGGAACATAATTCAGTTACAGAGTGCTTGCCTAGCATGTGCAAGGCCTGGGTTCACTCCTTGGCACCAAAACATAGCCACACTCATTTGTTTAGTTCTTGTTTCTGACTGCTTTCATGCTACAATAGCAGAGCTGAATAGTTGCCACAGAGACCATAGAGCCTGTGAATCCTAAAATATTTGCTACCTGACCTTTTGCAGATTATGTTTATTGACTCTACTATAAGATGTGGGGGCGGGGTCAGGGTTGTGGTTCAGTGGTAGAACACTTGCCTAGCACGTGTGAGGCACTGGGTTTGTTCCCTGGCACCACATAAAAATAAACAAATAAAATGGAGGTATTGTGTCCATCTACAACTAAAAAAAAAAAAAAAAAAAAAAAAAAAAAAAAGATATGGGCAGTCCATGGCTCTGGAAATCATGATACAGATTTTCTCTATGTCTTTTGTGAAGTAATGCCTCAATCATAGTTTTTTTTTTTTTCCCCTCCCTTCCCCTTCACCATAGTGCTTAATTTTGGAGGCTAGTAAATGGAGGTTGTTGGCCCTGAGCCCAGGAAAATAGGCTGTATTTACTGCTTTTCCCTTACCTAATTAATCATTGAGGTTTGTCTTTGACAGTTTTATTCTATTAGCACTAAAGCATGTGCAAAATGCACAAAAACTGCATCATTGGTTGTTAGTAGGTGCTCAGTAAGCACCTCTTGATTGGAGTTACTTTCATTATCTAAGTTTTACAAAGTGATAGGTATACTGGGATTTGGGGCTGGCAAGACTGATGTTTTGGTGTTGTAGCATTATAATTTGAGTGTATTCTCAGGAGGCTACTCTGAATTGTAATAGAACTAGAATGGAAAACCAGTGGAGCAGTAGCACTGGGGAACTACTATGCTTTATAGATGTTATTACAAACACAAAGTAATTTGTTAGAAAGTGGCACAACCAGGATTTGAGTCTAGCTTTTGGTGATATGCAGCAAAGAAGAGGATTCCTCCATGAGGATGAGATTAGATCAGATATCTGGAGTACTTCACAAATTATTATTTCTTCATTTTCCTCCTTTTTTTTTTGGCAGGGGAGGGGGGCGGGTAACTGGTGATTGAACCAGGAGATGCTTTACCACTAAGCTACATTCCCAGTCCTTTTTTGTTTAGTTTGGTTTTAGTTTTATTTTGTTTTTGTGACAAAACCATTATTAATTTATTAATAATTATTAATGTTTATTATTAACAAATTAATTTATTGTTGTTAATAAATTATTATTATTTTATTTTTCTTGCAAAATTGCCTAGGGCCTTGCTAAATTGCTGAGGCTGGCCTCAAACAAAGCATCCTCCTGCGTCAGTCTCCCAAGTTACTGGGATTACTGGTGTATGCCACCATGCCTGGCCACAAATTACTATTTCTATAGTTGTTGAAAAGTAAACTGTTAGTTTCATACAGAATGTTCTCTGATGAGGAATGGGGCCATATAGATGTTGATTTTAGTGTGAAGCAAACTTCACCATCATACTTATGACTCTGTTATCCAAGCAACCATCTGTTTAACCAAACTGATATATCCTGTAGAAAGTCTGCTGTTGTTCAGTGACAGCTCTGAGAAACAATTTTTTTTTGTTTTTTGTTTGTTCTGGGACTTGACATAACTACTTTTCCTTCACAAATACTGCCTGCAGGTGTTGGGTTACTCTTCTGTCCCTGGATTATAGCAATGGTTCTCCATCACATAGAACAAGATGCAACCTAACCCAGTTAGCCCTGGGAAATCTGAACTACTGTACAAAAAGCTGGTCAGAATTCTCTTTAATTGTAACAGAAAGCAGACTCTTCTTTTGATAGGGGATCGGTAAATATTTGTTGAAAACTATAGTTATGATGGCTTAGCCAGGAATGAACTCCTAAGAATTTTATAGATGGCATTTTCTTCTGGCTGTACTTCATCTCCAGATATAAATTTGCTGTCTTTCAAGTGTCCACTATATATCCTCTTTTTTAAGTGCTTTTAAGTTAACATTTCATTGTATTTGAAATTAATTTCATGAGAATTACCCTGTTTTTACAATGAGTGAGGTAACACTTCTGGTGAAGGAGCTGGGGTTTATTTATCCTCTCTGTGTTTTTTGAGCATCTACTATATGCCAGGTACTGTGCTAGGCAGAAAGATTGTAATAGTAAATAAGACAGTCCCTGCTGTGAGGGTCCTTTAGCCTGATGAGGGAGATAGTTAGGTAAATAGGAAATGCAGAATTGCACTTTACATGCTATGGTAGAGGAAACCTAGTGTTCTCTAGAAGAATGGGAGGGGACCCCTAATTCTCCTTGGATGGTCTAAGGTAATGACCTGAAGAGTGAATAGAACTTAGCCAAGTGAAGAAGGGAGCAGAATGTACCAAGGACTAGGTAAGCAAAGGCCTGGACTAGACCATAGGTCTTTCTAGCGTTCCATCTAGTTAACAGTTTGTATGAAGTAAAGCGTGTAGTGTGGAATTTGAAATTCAAAATGTTTTGGGACATCATCTCCCTCATCTGTAAATTTAAGGGTACTACATAGCTACTATGTTTTGAAGTTTGTTGTCATGATATGTGTGAAAGTGTTTTGAGAAGAGTAGTCGTATAGATGCTCTTGGACAGTCTGACATTTTGCTTGAAAATTTAAATTAACAGTGGCTCATTTGACACACTGGACATGCTCTTGCTATTTTGCAAGTAAACCCAATCCAAATTTTATAACTATAATCATATTTTAAGTTCTCTGAGAGTAAGGGTGAATTGTCTTTTAAGGAATTCTGCAGTTATTTATCTGTTGTTTCTCAGGATGTGTAATGATCTCTGATTTCTCAGTTTGGATTTTTGTGTAAGTCCACAAAATAGCTGTTACTGGAAAAAAAGTTATTGTTTCAGGAATCATATCATTTTAGTGTTCCATAATAGAGTTGGATTTTTGGAATAAAACATTTCATTTTAATTTGAAACAGATGGATCTTCATATATCTGTAATCAATAGAAATATACTTATTTTATTATGGGAATTCTTTTACAAACAACCGTAAAGAATATGAAGTTCATGGTTTCATCCTTTAAAATCTTCCTATTATTGTGCAACTGTTAATGTGAAAGGAATAGCACCTGTTTTGTGGTCTGGGACCTAGTCCTCTAATTAAAGAGGTGGGAAATAAATGTTTGTAATATGTAACCATCTAGGTGGAAGGATGAAGGAAGGACTTACTTTGTATTTTCTAACATTCTTTGCTGTTATACCAAGCAACAAAGGACAACGTTGTAAATTTAATGCTTAGAGATCAACAGAGTTTGAAGGAAATGTATAACCATAGACAACATTTGATTTGCACATCTAGGGTCTTTTTGACTATGAGTGGTTTTAAAAATCGACTAGTTCAACCTATTGTGTAAACTTTTAAAAATCACAGTTCATGTAACTTTTTTTATTTTAATATTTTAAAAATTCTGTTTATTGGCATTATGGACTAAGAATTGCTAAAGTGAATATTCCTGGGAGTGGCTCTTTTGTTCTACCAGATAATATCTGTAGAAAAATGATTCAGTGTATCTGGTTTTAAGTCTGTTTTGTCTCCTCTGTATTTGATATAGTTCATTAAAAAAATCAAAAGTTTAATAGCTTTTGATTCTTACACCCATAAATACATGAGGTGTAATGTGATATAGTTAACAACAACAAAGCTTTTGGACTTTATAGAGAACCTGGGTTTGTGTCCTGCTTTTGCCCCTTATTAATTCTGGGACCTCATGCAAACTGCTTAAATGCTTGTCTTTAGTTTCATGCTTATTGAAAATGGGATTAATTACAGTTCATGTTGTGAGGATTAAATGAGCCCAAGTAAGGAAACACCTAGCACAGGACAGTGCACACAAAAGGTGCTCTTTGTTCCTTTCTCATAAAAGAGTTCGTAGTCTTCTAATGGGTATCTAGACTGTGGCTTTCTGAGGATGGACATGAAGAGGTGCAGAGAGGAAACACTGGGACAGAGGATTTCACCCAGGGCTAACAAGTTTTCATTTTGTACAGTAGTTCAGATTTCCCAGGGTTAATTGGGTTAGGTTGCATCTTGTTCTATGTGATGGAGAACCATTGCTATAATCCAGGGACAGAAGAGTAACCCAACACCTGGAGGCAGTCAATTAACACATTATCAGCTGGTCAGAGTTCTCTTTAATTGTAACAGAAAGCAGACTCTTCTTGGGGAGGTAATTCTTCAGAAGTGGAATTGTTCCAGGCTTTCTCTTATAAGAGAGACATCATAAAAAAGTGAAAGGGAGAAAAGAGCTGGCCACCAGAATTGCAGTTCACAGGTGTTAGCTCATCCAGCATCTTGCCTTTCATTGGGCTGGGTTCCCATCTGTGAGCAGGTTCTTCAGGACCAATTCAAACCACTTAAACTCACAAAAGGTTATATATACCATAGACACCAATTTCTCCCGTCACTGTAGAGATAGTTCATTCTATGCCTCTTGTAGTGCATCTCCTTCCTGTTATCAAAGTCTGTGGGAGGCAACATTAATTATCATTAATGTTGCCCAGTGAGCATGAAATTAGATAAAGGTACTTAGTTCACTATAGACAGTTTTGTTCAGGCTGCTAAGAAATCTGATATCTTATGCCTAAATTATAGTGACTCGAATCTTCAGATTTCCCACAGTTACTGTTTTTATGCAGAATTTTGATGATGCCATTAAAAAATAATGAGGCAACTTGGGAGGCTGAGGCAGGAGGATTGCAAGCTCAAGGCCAGCCTTAGCAACTTAGTGAGACCTTCAGCAACTTAGTGAGACCCCGTCTCAAAAACTAAAAAGGCCAGGGATGTATCTCAGTAGTAAAGTGCACCTGGGTTTAATCCTCATACCAAAACCAAACAAGAAATAATAAGACAGATTTCTATGAATGCTGAGATGGATTGTTAGTTAACACATGTACATATACATGTACCCACATGTTTATTCCCCTCCCACCAAAAAAGAAGAACAGAAACATACTTTTTGTAGATGTACAGTGTATCTAGAATAATTAAAAAGAAACTGGTTATGGTGTTTGTCACTAAGAATGTGTATAGTATAGTAGGGCAACATGACACAGGTATAGGAAGGGGGACTAAATTAATTGTATATCCTGTAGGATCTTTTGTATTTTGTACCTTACAGGTATAATTTTATAACTTACTTATTACCTATTCAAAAAACCCAATGTTTTAAATCCTCAATAATTCCAGCTCCCAGCATAAACATTTTATGTGTGAACTGTGTTTATTTTATTTTACTTTATTTTTAGAGAGAGAGAGAGAGAGAGAGAGAGAGAGAGAATTTTAATATTTATTTATTTATAGTTTTCGGTGGACACAGTATCTTTGTATGTGGTGCTAAGGATCGAACCCGGGCCGCACGCATGCCAGGCGAGCGTGCTACCGCTTGAGCCACATCTCCAGCCCATCTTGTTTATTTTTGAGATGGGGGGGGGGTCTCAAAAACAACCCAGGTTGTTCCAAACTCCTAGCCTCAAGTGATCCTCCTGACTTAGCCTTCTGAGTATCTGGAACTGTAGGTGCATGCCATCACACCTGGCACAGATATGTTTTTAAATGGTTTCTGTCTATATGTCTATACTTACATACCAGTTAGGATGTTCTAAATTCCAAATATCAGAAAAAACTTCATCTCAGATGAGCTTGCAATGCTTATTTATGCTTTGCTATGATCTGAATATTTATGTCCCTCTAAAATTCACATGTTAAAATCCTGCCTCCTAAGGTGATGATGATTTGAGGAGGCAAGGTCTTGGGGAGGTAATTAGATCATGAGATTAGAGCTCTTATAAAAGAGGCCAAAGGAAGCTTGTTGATGTTTTCTATGAGGAAGGATGCCTTCACCAGACAGAAAGTCTGCAGGCACCTTGATCTTAGACTCCTTATCCTCTAGAACTGTAAGAAATATTTGTTGTTGTTGTTGTTGTTTATAAGCCAGCTTATGGTGTTTTGATTTAGCAGCCCCAATGGACTAAGACTTTGCCTCATATAACCAGAAATTGGAGGTATGGTATGTTCAAGTAGCTTATTGATACCATTAAGGACCCATTCTGTTTCTGTCTCTGTGTTTTTCTTGTCCCCAGCTTTATCCTAAGGCTTCCCCTGCCCCCCTCCCCTGTGGAGTTTTTGTATGAGTGCCAATGGCAATCAGATCTACAAGCATTCTTGCTTAGTCCACTGAGAGACACCTTGCTCCAAGCATGAATTTGGACCTTTCATTTGGACCAATGAGGGCAACTTAGGTCACATAATCAGAGGGGTGACTTGTACTCACTAGTTTAGTTGAATTAGACTCTACCTGGAATTAGGATTGGGGACATGTTCCTGTGAATAAAATCGGGGTTCATTTAGTAATGAAGAAATGAAGAATGACTAGCTGGGTAACAACCAACAGTTAGTCATTTCACCACAATACCTTTTAAAATACCTTTTTAAAAATATTTTTTTTCGGGCTGGGGATGTGGCTCAAGCAGTAGCGCGCTCGCCTGGCATGCATGCGGCCCGGGTTCGATCCTCAGCACCACATACAAAGATGTTGTGTCCGCCGAGAACTAAAAAATAAATATTAAAAATTCTCTCTCTCTCTCTCTCTCTCTCTCTCTCTCTCTCTCTCTCTCTCCTCTCTCTTTAAAAAAAATATTTTTTTTCTGATAGGGAAAAATGTTTGTTCTTGGTATAAAACCTTGGAAATAGAGTATAGTTGGGAGAAGGCACTAAAAAGCACCCTAATACCACTATCCAGGAAACTGCTTTACTGTGTTTTTCTTCTATGTATGTTTTTACATAGTTGAGATCATACACCTTATTATCATTTTGTATTTTAATGCCTGTAGAATATTTCATTGACTAGATGTACCTTAATTTATTTAACAGTTCTGCCACTATTGTATCATTAAGTAGTTAACTGAGTTTTTACTGTTAATACTCCATACAAAATAAATATTATGGGGCATAAAGCAGAATATTTCTGTTGATATTACCCTTATGATCTTTTCTCAACACAAAGCTTCTAATAAAAATATTTTACCATATATGTGGCTTTACAAACAATTTTGGTTTCCAGTAGACATGTTATTAGCTTAAACTGCTATAGAAGTGTGAGTGAACTGATTTCATTATAACCATTCCTGCATTTGGTGTTGTCATTTAAAAACTTATGATCAGGGCTGGGATTGTGGCTCAGCAGTAGAGCGCTCACCTCCTACGTGCAAGACTCTGGGTTCAATCCTCAGTACCACATAAAAATAAATAAGTGAAATAAAGGTATTGTGCCCAACTACAATTAAAAAATAAATATTAGGGCTGGGGATGTGGCTCAAGCGGTAGTGCGCTTGCCTGGCATGTGCGCAGCGCTGGGTTCCATCCACAGCACCACATACAAATAAAGATGTTGTATCTGCCGAAAACTAAAAAATAAATATTAAAAAATCCCCCCTCTCTTTTAAAATTATAAATAAATAAATAAATATTAAAACAAAAAAAAAATTATGATCAGTCAGTTGCATGTGGACGGCCCAGGCCTATAATCTCTGTTTCTTATTTAGCTGATAATAGGAGGAGCTTAAGTTAGAAGCCAGCCTAGGCAACTTAATGATACTCAAACAAAACAAAAAAAGGTGGGGAGGGGATCGGGGGAGTAGCTTAGTGGTAGAGTGTTGGCCTAGCATTATGCAAGGTCCTGGGTTCAATCTCTAGAACCAGGAAAAATGACAATAAACTAATAACTAGATGTAAAATGATAAAATGTTTTTGACTTGGTCTTTATGTATGGCATTATTCTTACCTTTTGTTTGGCTTGGATTTTTATGTACTATAGGGATCTGCAAAGACTTGGAGAACTTCAGTCTGAGTTGGCAGGAGTAGCTGACTTCTCTGCTGCCTATCTTCGGTGTCAACTACTTCTCATCAAGGTTGGTTTGGATTCACTATTTATTTATTTTTATTGTGATGCTAAGAATGCACTTTAAGTGATCTTGCAGAGTTTGAGGCAATAGGTGAAAAACTTACAGTCCTATGCAACCATTTAGCATTGGAGAAATTATGTATTCTGCAGTGTAATTCTATTTGTCTCTTATTAAAGAAATGTTAACTCATAGAGGTATTTGAATTTTTAAATTTTAGGAAAATTCTTTCATTTTATAATTAGATTGCACAATCATTTTAATTAGAATCCAAATAATTTTAAATATTTTATATAGTGTGATCAGTACAGAATTTACATAAAATTTAATACTGTTTTCTTGACTGTTGATCCACTTTGTCAGAACTAAAAGGTTAATTTCATTTCCTTTAAAGATCCAACTTACTGGATTTCATGTTAAGTAGTCAGAAAACATAACATTACACAAAATTGATACCCAAGAAGCTGTTTAGGTTTGCTGAATTAAAAAGCAGTTAAACTAGTTCAGTAGCTTTTAGCTTTTATAGCAGAATTTTTCTATAAATTTAGGCTTATGATTCATGGGAGTCCTTCTCACTTAATAAAATTTTGTTTTGGTTTTAGTTGTAAATGTTCTTAGTCTTCAAAATAATTAATTATATTGGACCAAAGTCAGAATAAATGGGGGAATCAGAAAATATTTTCTACTGTAACATGTGTAAGTTTGTGCTGTTGTACTTAGAGTTTTAAAGGTGAGTCTAATCATGTGAAGTTGGGCACATATGCTGAGGAAGATTGGGATTTAAACAGCCCTTATTAAGCTAGACATATTCTTCCAAGTATATGTACTTATGTAAACACTACCATAGGCAAGAACTTTTTCCATCATCTGAAAAAGTTCCTTCATCCTCTTATGCATAGTCATTTGACTTTTCAAAAACACTGTCAGCCTGGTGGGGCAATACACACCTGTAATCCCTGCAACTCAGGGGATTGAAACAGGAAGATCACAAGTTTTAAGATCAGTCCCTGCAATTTAGCAAGATTCTGTTGCAAAAATAAGGAGGGCTAGGGAAGTAGCTCGGTGGTAAAGTGCTTCAGTTTAATCCCCTGTACTGCAAAAGAAAAAAAGACACCCTAAAATAGGACCAGTAACAGATCTATCCTAAGGATATTGTTAAGGAGCAGTGTGTATGAAAGCCCTTGGTATTATCTGGTGTTTAGTCAGGGTCTTGGAAATGTGGTGGTTTTCCTTAAATTTGTTCTCTTCCCCACAGAAACCACAAGGAGAAAAAGATCTCTATAGTAGCAAAAGGTAGGGAGGAAAAGAGAAGATATTGTCCCTAAAAGGACCACAAACCTATGTTGATTACTTGGTATATAGGGATGGCAGGATAGAGAAGGGGCCTAGACCTAGAACCTGAGACCAGAATGTGTTTAATAATAGGGAAAGGGCTGGGGATGTGGTTCAAGTGGTAGTGTGCTGGCCTAACATGTGCAAGGCACTGGGTTCGATCCTCAGCACCACATAAAAATAAATAAAGATATTGTGTCCACCTAAAACAAAAAAATAAATATTTTTAAAAAAATTATTTCTGGCTGGGGATGTGGCTCAAGCGGTAGCGCGCTTGCCTGGCGTGTGTGCGGCCCGGGGTTCGATCCTCAGCACCACATACAAAGATGTTGTGTCCACCGAAAACTGAAAAATAAATATTAAAAATTTTTAAAAAATGACTTCTATAGCCATTGAGGATCTTTATGAAGAATTATACTATAACTTTACATAATACTTATTATATAATAATATATACTTATAAAAGTATACAAAATTATACTCTGGCTATGACTGTATCAAAATATGCATATGATAAATTATTACAGTAAATATTTAAGAAATTTCTTTAGTCTGTAGTCTAGATCTATCTACCACTGTCCAATATGATTCTACCAGATATATGTGAGTATTGAACACTTGAAATGTTAGTTCAAACTGAGATGTGATATAAGTGCAAAATACTTGTTGCATTTCTTAGACTTACTGTGAAAAAACAAATCCTATAAACTCTCTTACAAATCTCACAAATTAGTTTTTTGGTACCAGGGATTGAACCCAGGGGTGCTTAACCACTGGGCTGCATTTCCAGCTCTTTTTATATTTTATTTTGAGACAGGGTCTTGCTAAGTTGCTGAGGCTGGTCTTAAACTTGTGATCCTCCTGCCTCAGCCTCCCAAGCTGTTGTGTGCACCACCAGGCCTGGCTCACAAATCATTTTTTTATACCTTTATTTTATTTATTTGTTACATGGTGCTGAGGATCAAATCCAGAGCTTCACATGTGCTAGGCGAGTGCTGTACTACTGAGCCACAACCCATCCCATCACAATTCATTTTTAAAAGAATTACATGGTGAAATAATAATATCTTTGATATGCTGAGTTAAATAAACTCTTTTTAAAATTAATTTCACCTATTCCACTTTTTAAAATATGGCTACTAAAAATTTAAAATTCATATATGGCTCACGTTGTATTTCTGTTGGACAAGCTTAGTCTGAGTTTTCTGTAGTGTCATTCAATTGCACATCTGTAATTAAGATGATCCTTAGCAATAAGAATCTACAGTAAAGGTCAAATGAGAGTTGGTGTCATGTGGAGATTATAGGTGAGTAGAAAGATGGAAGGTAAAATTTGTTGATCTTAGTGATGTTGAATGTAGAAAGATTGAGAAAATGAAGAATTCAGGAAAGTGGCTTGATTTTAGTTTGGGTATATTGATAAGGTCATAGGCTTTTCAAAGGCTAATAAGGAAGGAACAAAGAAAAAAGAACCACAGTCATGGGAGAATGGTCTAGGTGGCTCAGTTTAATCCAGTGACTAACTTGGTGGGAACAGGAGGGCCCAAAGCTGAGGAAGCTGGCTTGTTTGTACATTCTGGTGAGGCTTTCATGGCTCCTATACTCTGATTCCAAGCATGGATCTGAAACACAGGGCCTTTGGGCCAGGAATTGGATCGAATAAGCAGTTCCTCTAGCACAAACTGTTGGTCTCCTTTTTCTCCATTTTAAATAGAACTTATTGACTTTAAATAATAAAATTAATGGAAAGTCCTTTCTGATGGTGTATTTTCAAAGCAAAAGTACAAATCAAATGATTTGTCATTTTTTTGTTTTTGTTTTTGGTACCGGGGATTGAACTCGGGGGTACTCAACCACTGAGCCACATCCCCAGCCCTATTTTGTATTTTATTTAGAGACAGAGTCTCACTGAGTTGCTTAGTTCCTCACAGTTGTGAGGCTGGCTTTGAACTTATGATCCTCTTGCCTCAGCCTCCCAAGTCATTGGGATTACAGGAATGTACCACCACCTGGCTTGTCATTCTTTCTGATCTCTGTGTTCTGTTCTTATTTATCTGGACAGGCCTTGCAGGAAAAGCTGTGGAATGTGGCTGCCCCTTTGTATCTAAAGCAGAGTGATTTGGCCTCAGCAGCAGCAAAACAGGTAAGTTTATTGAGACCTTCTTCTCTCATAAGAATTATCTAGTCCAAGGAAGAGCCAGAAGCTTTCCTATGGTTCCATGCCTCTACTGTAGCCTCCCTAATTTCAGGCTATGATAGATAGAAGGTAGCGATAAGAAAAGCCACACAGTCGGGCATGGTGGCACACACCTGTAATCCCAGTAGCTCGGGAGGCTAAGGCAGAAGTATTTCAAGTTCAAAGCCATCCTTAGCAACTTATCGAGGCCCTAAGCAACTTAGTGAAATCCTGTCTCTAAATAAAATATAAAAAGCGCTGGGGAGAGCTGGTGTTGTGGCTCAGAGGTAGATCTCACCTAGAATGCATGAGGCACTGGGTTCGATCCTCAGCACTACCTTAAAAAAAATAAATAAATAATAATAATAATAACGTTTAAAAAATGCACCAGAGATGTGGCTTAGTGGTTAAGATTCCCTGAGTTCAATCCCTGGTTAAATAAAAAGAAGAGGGGAGGGGAGTTGAGAGCATTAAGTGGCATTTAATTTTATTTACCTCAAGTTTATGTCTTTCAAGCTTTGAGCAGTTCCACTCATTCATAAGTTTTGGAACTTAGAGAACACCTATGGGTCTTTCTTTCCAGATTGTGAGTCTGTTTATGATCCAGTAACTATTGATCCATTAGAAAGCTAATGATGTGACTAATTATTACATTATAGTTCACTAAATGAGTTCAATCCTGTTCTCTTAATTAACCCTTATAGTAATGCCATTAGATAGGAATAAGAATCTAGTCCATTTTACAGATGAGGCAGTTAGGGCTTAGCAAGGTAGAACTCTTAGATAGTAGAGTTAGGACTTGATATTTATCCCAAATCTGCTGATACCCCAAATCTGTTTTCTTTCTCCCTTATTACCTGATCTTTCAAATCTCAAGTCTGATCCAGACTCCCTCTCAAATCTGATATTTGGTGTTTTGAAGGGAAATGGAATTTAATGACAAGAAGCAATACTGGGCCATGTTGGGAAGGTAGAGACCAGGGAGCAGTAGTTTGGAAGGAAGAGATCCATTGCTATATACCAGATCCTTTGCTAAGTACTTTCCAAGTCCCATTTGATACTGGAAGTTTTCCCATGTTGGTGTTATCTATTCCTTGTTTTTACATAGGGAAACTTAGGCAACATGTAATTAAGTAACTGGTTTTACTCTCAGTTGTAGGAGGGCCTAGAATCATTTCTTTGACCCCAAAGCCTTCTGAGGAAGGCAAGCACAGAGGGTACAGAGAAGCATCATTTGGAGAGAAATAACTGATTTGGATAGAATTGAGCAAGAACTTAAATACACTGGGCTTGATCTGTGCTCATAGTCACTTTTTGTTTTGTTTCTTTTGAGGGGGGATACTGGGGATTGAACTGAGGGGCAACTCGACCACTGAGCCACATCCCCAGCCCTATTTTGTATTTTATTTAGAGATAGGGTCTCACTGAATTGCTTAGTGCCTCACTTTTGCTGAGGCTGGCTTTGAATTTAGTATCTTCCTGCCTCAACCCTCCAAGCTCCTGGGATTACAGGCATGTGCCACTGCACCCGGCGATAGTCATTGTTTTCTACAGTTATTTCCTGTCCCATCTCCCTCAGAGAGACAATGCCGACAGCACAGGTTGTCTGGATGACTGACATGCTGTTAATGGTTCCTAATGTTTCATTCTTGGAAGGCTTATCTTGGGGAATGGGTTTCTGTACATAGTACATACAGTTAGTCCCTGATTTACAAATGTTGCACCTATAATTTTTTACTTTATGATACTGCAATAATATGTGTTCAGAAGAAACCTTACTTTGGATTTTGAATTTTTATATTTTCCTGGGCTAATAACATGCAGGATGATACTCTTTTATAATACTGGTAGTAGCAGTCTATAGTCAGACATGATCAGGAGGGTAAACAGACAATACCCTACCATACTGTGTAGGTGTTACTAAACTAGGATATTTGGTAGATTAGGTGTGTTAAATGCATTTTTGACTTATGATATTTTCTATTTTTGGTGGGAGGGTTGCCAGGAATTCAACAAAGGGGCGTTTAACCACTGAGCTACATTCCCAGCACTTTTTTATATTTTATTTAGAGATAGGGTCATTAAGTTGCTTAGGGCCTTACTAAATTGCTGAGGCTGGCTTTGAACTCATAGTCCTCCTGCCTCAGCCTCCCAGGCTATTCAGATTATAGGCATGTTCCACTGCACCTGGCCTTAACTTATGATATTTTCAATTTACCCTGGGCTAATTGGGACATAACCCCATCATCAGTCAAAGAACATCTGGTATTTATTTGTCCTCATAGCACAGAGAATTTGGTGTAGGGTAATGAAGTGGTTTGCAATTTCATCAATAGGTAAACTTTCATATCTTCATATCAATTAAGATGCTTTTACTACTAGATGAAAGTCTTTTTCTTCAATTGACAAAATAATTTATTTTCTTTTCACAAGATACACTATACTGATTTTACTTTGTACTTTAAAACCTTAGTTCAGAATTAAAGCATAGACATTTTTCAAAAATTTCACTTCAGAATTTCACCTAAGAAAATGGTTTGTCTGAAGAAGTCTGTACTATTCTCAGACTGATATTTTTACTGATTATTAATTACCTTTTCCTCATAGATCATGGAAGAAACCTACAAAATGGAGTTCATGTACAGTGGTGTAGAGAATAAGCAAATAGTGATTATACATCACATGAGACTTCAGGCCAAAGCTTTGCAGCTTATAGTAACTGCACGAACAACTCGAGGGTAAGACTGGGGTGATATTTTCCTTTCAGAGATACTTCCAAATGTACTCAGAGATCTCATCATGGTTAATAATCAGTAAACTGAGATTTAGGAAAGATTAGCTATGGGACATAAAATCTATTCATTTCTTTCCCGAGATATTTCAAGTGTTATTCATGAGTTAGAATAGATCCTTGGAAATCCAGTCATGTCTCTCTTGCTAAAAACCCTCCACTGACTGTCCATTACCTACAGCATAACACAGGACTTCATATGGCAACAAAGGACATTCTGTATGTTTCTGCACAATTAGATGTCTTTAAGAATTTAGTGCCAGAAACCACTTTTTCTCTTTGGAAGGGACTAGTAAGCTTTCTCTCCAGCAGTAAAGATGAGTAAGAAGGATGTAATGTGAGGGGCTAGGGATGTGGCTCAAGCGGTAGCACGCTCGCCTCGCATGTGTGCGGCCCGGGTTCGATCCTCAGCACCACATACCAACAAAGATGTTGTGTCTGCCGAGAACTAAAAAAAAATAAATATTAAAAATTCTCTCTCTCTCTCTCTCCTCTCTCACTCTCTCTCTCTTTTTTTTTTTTTTTAAAAAGGATGTAATGTGAAGTCAGATTACCTTTTTCAAATCCAGACTTCTTACTAGTTATTTGATTAAGGACAGATCTCTGTGCCTTATTTCCCTGACTGCAAAATGGCAGCATCTATTTCATGGGAATTCTGTGAAGCATAAATGGAAAAATACGTGTAAAAACATTTAGCATGATACATAATAAGAGCTCAGTATGATAGTAGCTATAAGACTTTCTGATAATGGGAATTGCCATAATTTATCCATTCTAAGATGCATACATTTTCTTATTATAATTTCTCTGAAATCTGGTAATTTGATTTAATCTTTAAGATATCCACATACTCATTTCTAAAAAGTTTAATCCCACTGTGTCCCACTTATAACTGAGAAAAGAGAGGTACATGTGATAGTATCTGTATTTTTTATTTGTCAGATAAAACAGATGTATGCAGTTAAATATAATTGTTGTAAAAAATTAAAACATTGCAGAATATGTGAAGTTTCCCTGGCTACACACCCCTATAAAACAGCTGTAATTTCATGTGTATATTTCCAGACTTTTCCCAAGCCATATTAACAGATGTAGATTATAAATGTGTGTGTATTAACGTTAATTGACTTATAGTATACTTTACTGTTCTACCTCCTGTTACTTTCACACTACAATATGTTGTACCTATCTTTCCATGTCACTAAAGATAATGTCTTTGATCTTTACTTATGCTATATTATTTTATAATTTCTATTTTTATACGTTCTTGCTTATTTTGTCACTTCTTGTCCCCCCCCCCCCAATGATTTATTCTTTTGTTTTTTTCACCCACCAGGGGTTTATCTATACCCTGATTCTCACCTAGTCAGGTGAGAGGCAGTAGTGCATTACTGTTAAAACTATGGTGCCATGTTGCTTGCCTTCAGATCTTACCTTTACACTTTGCAAACTTAGTGACCTTGGACAAGTTATTTAACACTTCATTCATTTGTTCCCATAAATTAAATAGGGATAACCAATTAATTACTAGTACCTACCTCTCATGGTTACTGTAAGAATTATTGAATGTTTTTTTTTGCTAGGGGTACTGGGGGTTGAACAGAGGGGTGCTTAAATCACTGAGCCACATCCACAGCCCTTTTTATTTTTTATTTTGAGACAGGGTCTTGCTGTGTTGCCTAGGGCCTTTCTAATTTCCTGAGGCTGGTTTTGAATTTGCAGTCCTCCTGCCTCAACCTCCCAAAACACTGGGATTACAGGTGTGTGCCACCATGCCTGGCAGGATTAGAGTCATTTTATGTAAAGCCCTTAAAATACTGCCCATCACATTCATTGTAAACACTTGGCTAATATTATTTTTATGTTACCTAATATTAGTTTTAGTGATACTATTATTACTCTTCCCACCCCAATCCCCCAGTACTGGATATTGAACCCTGAGTCATTTTACCACTGAGCTACTTCCCCAGACCTTTTTAGTATTTTTTTGAGACAGGGTCTCACTTAGTTGCTGAGGCTGGCCTTGAATTTATGTTCTTCCTGCCTAAACCTTCCAAGTCATTGGGATTAGAGTATTCTAACTTTTTTTTTTTTTTTTTTAAGAGAGACAATTTTAACACTTATTTTTTAGTTTTCGGTGGACACAACATCTTTGTATGTGGTGCTGAGGATCGAACCCGGGCCGCACGCATGCCAGGCGAGCACGCTACCGCTTGAGCCACATCCCCAGCCCCCGTATTCTAACATTTTTAATAAGTGCATTGTTCTGATCACCTCTCTATCTTTAAGGTGAAAGTTTTACTTATTTGTCTTATATTGTTTAAATAACTTGGAATTTCACTTTGGCTTCTTATGTTTTATAGTATATCTTATTTTAAGAATACTTTCTTAAAATATTCATTAATCATCATAAATTTATGACTATATGAGTTCTATATAACTTTATAAGCTTAGCTCCAATTTGCCCACCACTATTCTTTTCATATCATAATTGCCATTTAAAAATCTCTTATTCTAATTTTTCTTTATTTGACTAAAAATGTACTCTAGTAAGTATACTCAATTCAACCTTCCATTTCTGAAACTGCCTTTCTTTAGATCTCATACATAAGTGGAATTCTTTTGGAACACTGAAAATATTATTGAGTTGCCTTTTAGTGTTTAATAGTACAGTTAAGATGTCTGATGCCAATCTGCTTCTCTTTCCTTTTTAGATAGCTAACTTTTCTTGGCTCAAAGCTGTAAATTTTTCTTTTTCTCTTCAGAATTCAGAAATTTCACCAGGATATGTCTAGGTATGTTCTTTCAATATTGTTGCTGATTCTTGTGGGACTTTGAAGTTTCAACTTTATTTTTAGCTACCATTTTTTTTCCTACCATTATTTCATTATTATTATTACTACTTCTTTTGCTACTTCTTCTGTCCACTCTAGTTTCTTATAATGGATTTTGTGTCCTTTGAAGCCATTTGCTCTGTGTTTTTTCTTTTGTAATTTCAATTTCTTTGTTTTTTCTAATATTTTATCACTTTAGTTTTCATCATTGTTCATTTTCACTTTTCATTCAGTGTTCAGTTTGATTTTATTATTTTTTATTTCTAAGTGTGCTTTCTTCTCTCCACTGTTTTATAGCTATTTCCTCTTGCAATGCAATATTCTTTCAAATCTTTTAGCTCTCAACTGAGGTTACTTATTAGAATTATTTTTAAAAAAAGTTTTCTGTGCCAGCTTTGACTTTATCTTATTGAAATCTACTTGGATTTCTTTACAGCTCCTGATTTTTCTTTATAACTCAGTATTTTTTTCATATTATTTGCATACTTAGAAATGAAAGTCTAAACTAATTTAAATAAGTAATTGGCATAGCTCCCCAACAGCTGTAGGTCAGTGTTTAATTTCCCCTAGTGAGCTTTATTCACTGCTTTCCTTCCTCACCTCAAGGAAAAAGTGGGCATTCTTAATGGTAGAGACCTACTTCATATAGCATGTAGGTGAAGCTACCTGCTGTTTTGGGATTGGGGGAGAGTTCCCAAATATGTTTGTATTTTGCTGCTCGGAATCATTCTAAGCTAAGGCTTTATAAGCAGGTCAAAAAATGTTACTTCTTGGCCAAATTGCTTTCCTGTGTGCCCAAGCATGGCTGGAATTCTCCCCTTCAGCCTCCTCGCTCCTTGCCAACTTTGGTGGGTTAATCTTACTATTAAATTTCAGTTCCATTTCTTAAGCTGTATCACTTAAGAAAGTTTCAGGTAGTACACCTGGGAATATGGCTCAGAGGTAGAACACTTGTATATGGCATGTGTGTAAGTCCCTGGGTTCAATTCCCAGCACTGCCTCCCCCGCAAAAAAAAATTTAAGTACTACCTTTCTTGGGAAAGAATTTACATAAATGTTGCTTATAGAATAGGTTTCCATTTGCCATTTCCCATTTATTCATTCAGCAAATATTTAGTGACTACTGCTTTGCCAGGAAGTATATAATGAGGAACACAAAGTCCCTATTTTCACGGAGCTTACATTTTAGTAGAAAGTCTAAACCAGTTTAAGAACCTTGATACCATTCTCTAATATATTTTATTAAAGAAAGAGTTTTTGTTTTTTCTTGATTGGAACTTGCTTCTCCAGTGAATAATCAGTAAATGAATATAAATGGGAAGTTCATGTATTAATTACATACAAGAAAGATAAAGAAAATACACAAAGTTATGATGAATTTTATTGGTCTAGCATGTTGCCTGGATTACATTAGGTATACAATGGGTTTTTACTGAAATGAAATACTCTACGAGGCTAAAGAAGCCAAGATAGGGCTGGGATTGTGGCTCAGTGGTAGAGCCTTGGCCTAGCATGCATGGAGCCCTGGGTTTGATCCTCAGCACCACATAAAAATAAGTGAATGGGGGCTGGGGATGTGGCTCAGGCGGTAGCGCACTAGCCTAGCTTGTGTGCGGCCCGGGTTGGATCCTCAGCACCACATACAAAGATGTTGTATTCGCTGAAAACTAAAAAAAATATATATTAAAATTCTCTCTCTCTCTCTCTCTCTCTCTCTCTCTCTCTCTCTCTCTCTCTCTCTGTATCAAAGAAATCCAATAAAAACATTTAAAAAAAATGAATGAATGGAATAAACGTATTGTGTCCAACTACAACTAAAATAATAATAATAATAAAAAGAAGCCAAGATAGAGGAAGAAAGATAGTCTGTGTCTGGGGGTAAAGAAGTAAGAAAATTTGTTCCCCTTCTGCGTGAGAATTTACCTTTGATTTCATCTGTTCTCTGGAATTCTGATAGTGCCAATTATATTAGCAGGCCATACTGGTGTAAAAAAATTGATCTCTTAGTAAATTATCTGACTAGAAGTATAAATGAACTAAGTTTCGTCATATAGATATCATCACTCTGGGCTTCACAGAATGCAGTGATTCTTTTATCTGGACATAGCTGATACAAGGAAGCTACATTAGCACCTATGGACCATAAGACTTTTAAGCTAGGATGGTCTCCTTACCTGCCTTATGTAGATCTCTTCTCTTTGAACCCAAGCTGTCAGCTACAGAATCAAAACTCCAGGACTCTTGTGTGGACTCAAGCACTCCTGCACAAATGGGACTTGATGCTACAGTGTTAGGGGTTGTGCTCTTGTCAGTTAGCCTTAGAGTCCAGTGCCAGGTGTGGCCTATGATAGTCTTTGATTTTGAGTCTGTCTTTAACCTAATGAACATTGAAGTCATTTAATTGGGCCTCCAGAGTCCTGGCAGTTTCCCCGAGATCCATTAGGAGTCCTGTTACTCTGAGAGATCATTTTATAATGTAATATACTCTTTCTCCTTTCATGAATGCTTAGGTTTCTGGGACTTCTGGATCACACTCTTTAGTTTACAGATCTCACATGCAAGTTGCTTATTTACTTTGCATTTCTTTTCTGCAGAGTTGACCCTTTATATGGGATGTGTGAAAAATTTTTACAGGAAGTGGACTTTTTTCAGAGGTGAGTATTTCATAACTCCTCTGGCTTATTAAATTTTGGTTATGCAGAGAATAACTTAACAGGCACCAAGAGTGATCACAAACCAGGTTACTTGGTTTAGCCCATGCAGGCAAGCTATTATCTATGGTAGTGCGCCCTTATTTGATATTTTCTTTAATTGTGTATAAACTTCTTTGAAGATAAAGCTTCAAAATTAAATGTACAACCAGATAATTAAAACATTGGGAATTGTTTGGATTCAGCTCTCAGCTGGGCCATAAAAATACCAGTATTATAAAGAAAACTCATAAACTGGTTGAAAGATCACACTTTCATATTTATTTATAATCTACAAAGAATTGTTCTATAATTCTGTAGGTAAGTTTTATTCTGTAGGGTAGATATTTTTCTGTTCTGTTTGAAGTGAATTAACAGATTCAATAGATGAGTGGGAAGGCTTGGTGAAGAAAGTGAGAGTTTAGGAAACGACCAAACTTGTGGTGCTGGCAGTATATGCTTTTAAAGGAATTGATTAAGTCTAATAGTTATTACTTCTGTCTGCTGTTCCTGCCCTCTTGAACTGAGGTTTTTTATGACCCTACACTTCTCATTCTTTTTTCATTTGATGATAGCTTCCTGTAGGACTGGGTTGCATTACCACCATTCACCAGCAGGTGTTGCTCGTTAGTAAAAGGTACAGATTAGCTTGGCTCTGTGTTAGACCTCTGGATTCAAATATGAAATTTAAATTCATGTCTTACTTTTGGTTTTAGATACTTCAGAGTTTATTTTTGCATACTTGGGTTAAAGAGGTTTTGGGGAAGGTTACAGCTTTAAGTTGCCTAAGTTCTTCACCTGTTGTTAACTGGAGCTGCATATTTCTTAATTCAGCCTCAGAGGTCCTCTGCAGATATCATCCCTTGAGTGAATTTTTTTTAACTATCCCCTTCCAAGAGGCAGAGTACTATGGAATCAATATGAGCTGGGAATAAGTTACTTAATATTTCTGAGTCTCAATGTAACATCATCCTCTCTGAATCTCAGTGTTCCTATTGCTTGAATATAAGCTCCATTAAAACAGTTCATTTCTTCTCCTTCACTTGCTATTATATTTCCAGTATCTAGAATAGTACTTAGCACTTGATAGGTTCTAAAAACATATTTGTTAAATTAATTAAAGGATCTGTAAGAAAAAATAATTTTAACAGTGCACAGGTTTGCTGGAAGGTTTAAATACGGTCATATAAAACATTTAAGTGTATGTTTGACATACAGTGTTATTCAATAGCAGTTTCTTATGTTGAGCATAACATTAGGGCATAATTATCTGAATACCTGTCTATTATACTTGTGAACTTTGAGCTCCTCCCACTTTAACACTCGACCTACTTCAGGGGTTGGCAGGTGTCTGAGGCTCAGCCTGTGATGAATGAATGCATAGTCAGTTGCTTCTCTTTGTTCTTCCAGGTGTTTCATCGCCGATTTGCCCCATTTGCAGGATAGCTTTGTGGATAAACTTCTTGACCTTATGCCCCGACTCATGACATCCAAACCTGCTGAAGTGGTCAAAATTCTACAGACCATGCTGCGTCAGAGTACTTTCTTGCACCTCCCGCTTCCAGAGCAGGTCAGGGTCTACATCCTGCCCCTTCAGACCAAATCTGTCCAGATATGAAAACTATCTACTGTGGTGAGCTTCTTTTATCAGTGGAGCAGCTGCTAAGCCCCTTCCTGTGATTGGCTCCTGCATACCCACCTATTAGATACTAAGACTGTTTTGTTACCCGAGCTTGACCTGGCATTTGAGTCATCATATTTTCTTGTTGCTTATAGATCCATAAAGCCTCTGCTACCATCATTGAGCCAGCAGGAGAATCAGATAATCCTTTGCGGTTTACATCTGGGTTGGTGGTGGCCTTGGATGTTGATGCAACCTTGGAACACGTGCAGGATCCTCAGAATACTGTGAAGGTCCAGGTCTGTTAGGTTTTGGTTCATATGGAACTTTAGAGTGACCTTATATTGAAGCATTTAATTTTAGTATCCCTCTTTATCTAAGAGGTTGAAACCGGGAAAGGAGAAGAGATGGAAATGAACCCTTGTGGAAAAGAGCCTGGGCTTGAAACTGTGCTGCTGAGCAACTCTTACTTGGTAGAGCAAGTTAGATTAAACTCTAAGTCTTATGGGCTGGGGTTGTGGTTCACCAGTAGAGCACTTTCCCAGCATGTTCAAAGCCCTGGGTTTGATCCTTTGCACAACATAAAAATAAATAAATAATTAAAAATTACAAAAAACTCTTAAGCCTTATACAACTGACAAATAGAAATAGTTGACATTGAAATGGAATGACATATATTAGGTCCCCAGTACCCAGCAAACGTTTAATGAATGATCTGGCCCTTTCTATTCTATAATATGAGGTTAAGACGTGATCCTTTTTAATACCAACCCCACTCTTCCTATTCCCCCCAAAAAAGCCTGGGCACGGAGGTACTCACCTTTACTCAGGAGACTAGGAAGGGAGCATTGTTTGAGCACAGGAGTTCAAGGCCAGCCTTCGTAACATCTCAAAAAGGAAAAAGGAAAAAAAAAAGACTTGATATTTTATTACAGCAATTTGTAAATGATAAGTCTTTTTCAGGCTTTAGGTATATAGGTAGGTCAACTGGCAAACAGAATGTATGGGTGGGAAAAAGCAATCACTAGGAAATATTTTTTCCCAAGTTAGATATATTAGAAACACATGAATGATATAGTAGATCTGCTAATCAATTCATATTTTGCACCCATCCATCCTTCCATCCATTCGTGCATTAGTGCTTATTCTATCACACATGCTAAGTGCTGTGGTTGCCAAGTAAATATCTCATAGTTCTGCCTACAATCCCCTCAGGAGGCTGAGGAAGGAAGAAGTTCAAGGCCAGCCTCAGCAACTTATCGGGGCCATAAATAATTCAGTGAGACCCTGTCTCTAAATAAAATATTAAAAAGAACTGGGGATGTGGCTCAGTTCACTCCTTAGTACCAATAAATAAATAAATGGATGAATGAATGAACGAATGAGAATATAGCTTAGTAATAAAGTACCCCTGAGTTCATTCCTCAATACTATCCTCTGCCCCCCAAAGAAGTCACAGTTCTTGCTCTTAGGATGCTCACAGTTGCATTAGGAGACAGACAAATGCATGGGCAATTATGAAACAAAAGTTCAGTGATTAGATAAATTAACACCAGAGAAGTTAATATGATTACTGTGATGGAGGCTAATAAAAGGAACTGCTTTGTGGAGATGCTGACGTATGGTGGGATTTAAAAGGATGATAACAACAAAGAAGGGCGAAAGGAGGTGTTCGAGACAGAAGGTGTGAGTGCAAACAGGGGTGTGGGCACTGGCAGTAAGTACAGAGGGCAGAAAAATAGTCTGGAGCACGCAGGGAAGTCTTCTTGAAGGAGGTAAGGATGCATCAGGCCTTGAAGATGGTATTTTTTGGCTATGGTGACAATAGGAGAACATGACTCTGACTTCCCAGCAGGAATTTTACAAATCATGAGACCTACAGATAATTAATTCTGTGCTAGCTCTGAAGTTGTTCTGCAATGCCCCCCACCCCTGCCACCCCTTAGTGTTCATCCCAGCTGTTCTTTAGAATCTCAGCATTAGAGAATACTGATGAATAATCTGCAGCAATTAAATCAGAATCCTCTGAGCTCATAAGTGATATTTTTGAAGAGTTTATAGGTAATTATTTTGGGCAGTCAGCAATTCTAATGAGAAGCACTGTTTCACAATGTCCCTGAAAAAAAGTTTCCAGACCGACTAAGCATAAATGAGGTTGTAGATAGTCTAGCAGATGACCCTTAAATAATCTATCTCCTGAAAACTCCCCTTTGTAGCACCTCCCCTGCAGGCGTGGGCAAACTGATGCCTCTGCTGGTGGGAGCTGGGACTCTTACTGCCCTGTCATGCAACAGCTTCAGTGGTTTGAAAGTGCTGTAGAGTATAACTACCATACCCTGCCATCTCCTTTGTTCTATCTAGGTACTGTTTTAAGTATAAGACATATAGCAGTAAATATGCCTCAGAAAATATATGGAGATTACATTCTTTTTTTTTAATATTTACTTTTTAGGTTTTTTTTAGATAGACACAATATCTTTATTTTATTTTTATGTGGGGCTGAGGATCGAACCCAGTTCCCCACACAAGCCAGGCGAGCGCGCTACCACTTGAGCCACATCCCCAATCCCAGGAGATTACATTCTTTATTAAAAGTATGTTTGTTTTTTAAAGTAGGCTTTCTAGGAACTCCATTTAATAACATTTCTTAGCCTAGTGCAGGTTACTATATTTTACCTAATGCTGATAGGAGATGCAGTTTTTAGTTGTTCCAAAATTCAGAATATAAATCATACTGTCTGTTTTCTTCTCCTGACCTCCATGAGCCACAGCTTTCTCAGCTGCCCTCTTGGGCATAGTAGAGGAGTGAAGGAAAGCTTCCATCAGCTTTCTCACAGAGGAATTGAAGCCTTTGTTGAGAATGCTGGGAGGTTCTTCTACCTTTGTTATTTTCCTTCTCTTGCTCATCCCTGTGTCAGCCCTCCTCCACCCCTCTTTTTAAAAATTAAAGCCCACCTACTTATCTCTAAAGATAACAAGGATCAGGAAGCTGGGATATTGGACTTTTCTGCTGTCATAGGTTTGAGGCACAGAGCCTGGAAGTAGATTGAGGAGAAGCAGCTTAAAGAAAGAAGGGTAACTGGATGCAATGGTGCATGTCTGCAGTCCCAGATTCTCAGGAGGCTGAGACAGAATCATTTGAGCCCAGGAAATTGGGGCTGTATTGTGCTCTGCCTATCAGTTGTTTGTACTAAGAATCAGTAATGGGATTGTGCTTATGAACAGCCACTGCACTGCAGCCTGTGTGACATGGTGAGACCCGATCCCTTAAGTTAAAAAAAAGAAAGAAAGAAGGGTAGAATCAGGGAGGCCTGAGAGGAGATAAAAGGATTATGGTAAATGGTCAGAGATAGGCTTCCCAAAATCCAAAATTGAAAGAACTGTGCAGTTCTCCACTGTGCCCTTATCAGTATATTTATATGGAGCAGGTCCTATTTGGCACTAGGATCATTTTTATATGTTCCTATATTCATTTGTATGCCATGCCATGGAATAGGTCTTCTACATGGGTTTCTGGGAGGCCCCAGGATGTAGAGGAAAGAACTCTGTCCATGTGAGATGTGAAGATCTGGCCAGTGGTTGGTTCAGACCCTTCTTAAAGTCCTTTCTCTTTAGAAAGAGACAGATAAATGCCTTCTTTGCTGCTTGAAATCTAGTGCAGAAAATACAGTTGACAAAAATTTCTGCATACATGCTGATTGTGGTGGATGCTGGTCCCTCATGGGATTCACAGCCAAGGAGGGAAGATCATTCTGCCTTGTGGTACTTGGGAGGGTTTTCAGAAATTCAAAAGATATTTACTGGACATTGCTTTGTGCTGGGGCAGCAGCTATAGAGATGTCTATAGTGTTGCTCTTGCTTCAAGGAGCTTTGCTTTATAAAGGCTGGTGTCATTTTTCTTCTCATGTTTTGTGGTTCACTGCCACCATCAACTTTTCTTAATTGTTCTTTCTTCTGCCTTTTGTTTTTCTTTTCATTTTTGGTATCTCTTAGGTCTTATATCCAGATGGTCAAGCTCAGATGATCCACCCCAAACCAGCAGACTTCCGAAATCCTGGCCCAGGGCGTCACCGTCTCATCACTCAAGTGTACCTCTCCCATACCGCTTGGACAGGTAAGGAGTCAGGGACCTGGGGATTATGCTCCTAGAGATTACACTCAACCTTTAGCATTTGTTTTTTAGTTTGAGGGAAAAAATACATGTTTGAATCATGTACTGAGGATTGAATGTGATTCTTTGGGGAGTTCATAACATCAAACTGGGTACATTTGAACTAATTTGCTATACTGATTGCACAAGCAGTGAGATTCTTGTAGAAGAGGTTATAGTGGAATGGAGTTTCATGGAAAAAGCCTTGGGCTGGACACCAGGAGAATGCATGTTGTTCTGACTTTGCCACCAGTTTGCTGCATGACCTTGGGCAAGTCTGAGTCTGTTTCTTTCCTCAGCTTAAAAAAAAGGTGGTGATTCTCAACCAATAAATTAATTGTGAGGATTACTCCCTCTGGAAATTACAGTTTCATTTCCTTATGAAAAATTTAAAACCACTGTCTCTTTGTCTATGAACAGTTCAATTAATTCCCCTGAAACAAGTAAAATGACACATAACTTCCCATCCCTCCCACACATGGATGGTCTATAGAGTGATGCAGAGCAAGGGGATCTGTTAATACAGTAACTGAATGGAATATGCACAGTTGGTGAAAGGACAGAGATGTCATGCAAGTTTATTTTTTTATTCTTTTTTTCCCCTTTAATCTGGGAGAAATCAAATGCAAAAGACATTTTATTCAAACCTATAAGTTTGCTTTGGAAAACTTAGAAAGAGACTCAGACTGCAAAACCTAAAACATGGGGCTGAATTGATCTTGGTGATATTTCCTGAATCATTGAAGATGAGACAGGGTCTCACTGAGTTGCTTAATACCTTGCCATTGCTGAGGCTGGCTTTGAACCCTTGATCCTCCTGTCTCAGCCTCCCGAGCCACTGAGATTACAGGTGTGCACCACTGTGCCCAGCCACATCAGATGTTTTCTTATTTAAAATTACTTATTTGAGATTCTCTCCCATTAGAATGTAGCCTCCATTGCAGCAGGAAACTTGCTCATCTGTATTTCTGTATCCCTGGTGCCTATACGTCCTATGTCCTTAGTGCGTGACATGCAGTAGGCCCTCAACAAATAGTGAAAACAGAATGCATGATTTAAAAAAATTTTTTTTAATTTATTTTAATTAGTTATACATTACAGTAGACTATCTTTTCTATCCCCATATCCCCTCCCCTCCCCTCCCCTCCCCTCCCCTCCCCTCCCATCACTTCCCTCTACCTAATCTAAGGTAACGCTATTCTTCCCTAGTGCCCCACCTTATTGTGAATTAGCATCTGCATATTAGAGAAAACATTTGGTCTTTGGTTTTGTGGGATTGGCTTATTTCGCTTAGCATGATATTCTCCAACTCCAACCATTTACTGGCAAATGCCATAATTTTACTCTTCTTGAAAGCTGAGTAATATTTCATTGAGTATATATACCACATTTTCTTTATCCATTCATCTATTGAGGGACACCTAGGTTGGTTCCATAGACTAGCTATTGTGAATTGAGCTGCTATAAACATTCATGTGGCTGTATCACTATAGAATGCTGAATATAAGTCCTTTGGGTATAAACCAAGGAGTGGAATACTTGGGTCAAATAGTGGTTCCATTCCCAATTTTCAGAGGAATCTTCATACTGCTTTCTGTAGTGGTTGCACCAGTTTGCAGTCCCACCAGCAATGTATGAGTGTACCTTTTTCACCACATCCTTGCCAACGTTTATTGTTGCCTGTATTCTTTTTTTTTTTAATTATTTTTTAGTTGTAGTTGGACACAGTACCTTTATTTCACTTATTTATTTTTATATGGTGCTGAGGATTAAACCCAGGGTCTTGCACATGTGAGGCAAGTGCTTTACCACTGAGCCACACCCCAGACCTGTTGCCTGTATTCTTGATAATTGCCATTCTGACTGGAGTGAGATGCAATCTTAGAGTAGTTTTGATTTGCATTTCTCTAATTGCTAGAGGTGTTGAACACTTTTTCCTACATTCATTTATCAATTGTATTTCTTCTTCTGTAAGGTGTCTGTTGAGTTCCTTAGCATATTTATTGATTCGGTTATTTATTTTTTTGGTGTTAAATTTTTTGAGTTCTTTACATATCCTAGAGATTAATGCTTTATCAGAGGTGCATGTAGGAAAGATTTTTTCCCAATCTGTATGCTCTCTCTTCACTTTATTAATTGTTTCCTTTGCTGAGAAGAAACTTTTTCATTTGAATCAATCCCATTTAGTTATTCTTGATTTTACTTCTTGCTCTTTAGGAGTTTTGTTAAGGAAGTCAGATCCTAGGTCAACGTGGTGAAGATTTGGACTTATTTTTTTCTTCTATTAGGCACAGGGTCTCTGGTCTAGTGCCTAAATCTTTGATCCACTTTGAGTTGATTTTTGTACAGGGTGAGAGAGAGAGAGAGGTTTAATTTTGTTTTGCTACATATGGATTTCCAGTTTTGCCAGCACCATTTGTTGAATAGGCTATCTTTTGCTCCAGTGAATGTTTTTGGCACCTTTGTCTAGTATGACATAACCATATTTATATGGGCTTGTCTCTGTGTACTCTATTCTGTACCAGTGGTCTACAAGTCTGTTTTGGTGCCAATACCATGATGTTTTTATTATTATAGCTATGTAGTGTAGTTTAAGGTCTGATATTGTGATGCCTCCTGTTTCAGTTTTGTTGGTAAGGAGTGCTTTAGCTAGTCTGGGTCTCTTATTTTTCCAAATAAATTCCATGATTGCATTTTCTATTTCTGTGAAGAATGTCCTTGGGATTTTAATAGGAATTGCATTAAATCTGTATCACTCTTTTGGTAGTATGGCCATTTTGACAATATTAATTCTGCCCAACCAGGAACATGAGAGATCTTTCCATCTTCTGAGGTTTTCTTCAATTTCTTTCTTAAGTATTCTATAGTTTTCATTGTAGAGGTCTTTTGCCTCTTCTGTTATACTGATTCCCATTTTATTTATTTGTTTATTTATTTGTTTGTTTGTTTGTTTGTTTTTGAGTCTATTATGAATAGAGTAGTTTTCCTAATTTCTGTTTCAGTAGATTCATCGCTGATTTATAGGAATGCATTTGATTTATGGGTGTTGATTTTATATCCTGCTACTTTGCTGAATTCACTTATTAGTTTTCTGGTGGAATTTTTTTGGATCTTCTAGATATAGAATTATGTCATCAGCAAACAGTGATAGTTTGAATTCTTCTTTACCTATTTGTATCCCTTTAATTTCTTTCTTTTGTCTACTTGCTCTGGCTAGAGTTTCAAGGATGATGTTGAATAGAAGTGATGAAAGAGGTCATCATTGTCTTGTTCCAGTTTTTAGCAGGAATGCTCTCAATTTTTCTCCATTTAGAATGATGCTGGCCTTGGGTTTAGCATATATAGTATTTTACAATGTTGAGGCATGTTCCTACTATCCGTAGTTTTTCTAATGTTTTGAACATGAAGGCCTGCTATATTTTGTCAAATGCTTTTTCTGCATCTGTTGAGATAATCATATAATTCTTATTTTTAAGTCTATTAATATGATAAATTACTTTTATTGATTTGCATATGTTGAATCAACAGCCCTGCATCCCTGGGATGAATCCCACTTGATTGTGGTGCACTATCTTTTTAATATGTAGGCCAACATGGTAAAGATTAATATGTATGTGATTTGCCAGAGTTTTATTGAGAATTTTTGCATCTATGTTCATCAGGGATATTGGTCTGGAGTTTTCTTTCCTTCATGTGTCTTTGTTTGGTCATAGAATGAGTTTGTAAGGGTTCCCTCCTTTTCTATTCATGAAATACTTTGAGGAGTATTGGTGTTAATTTTTCTTTGAAAGTCTTGTAGAACTCAGCTGAGAATCCATCTGGGCTTTTCTTGGTTCATAGGCTTTTGATGGAGTTTTCTATTTCATCACTTGAAATTGATCTGTTTAAATCTTGTATGACCTTCTTATTCAGTTTTGGTAGGTCACATGTCTCTAGAAATTTGTCTAGAAAAATGTCTTTGATATTTTCTATTTTATTACAGTATTAATTTTCAAAATAGTTTCTTATTATCTTCTGTATTTTAGACATGTCTGTTGTGATATTTCCTTCTTCATCTTACATTTTAGTAATTTGAGTTTTCTCTCTTTTTCTCTGTGTTAGCTTGGCCAGGGGTTTATCTGTTTTATTTATTTTTTCAAAGAACCAACTTTTTGTGTTGTCCATTTTTTTAATTGTTTCTTTTGTTTCAATTTCATTAATTTCAGCTCTGATTTTAATTATTTCCTGTCTTCTGCTTTTGTTGTTTATTTGTTCTTCTTTTTGTAGGGCTTTGAGACCTAGTGTTAGGTCATTTATTTGTTGACTTTTTATTCTTTTAATGAATGCACTCAATGTAATAAACTTTCCTCTTAGTACTGCCTTTATAGTGTCCCAGTGATTTTGATATGTTGTATCAGTGTTCTCATTTACCTCTAAGAATTTTTTTTATTTCATCCTTGATTTCTTCTACAATCCATTCATCTTTAATTATGTATTATTTAGTCTCCATTTGTTATAGTAGCTTCTATCTTTTATTTTATTGTTGGTTTTTAATTTCATTCCATTGTGGTCTGATAGAATGCAGGGTATTATCTCTTTTTTTTTTTTTTTTTAACTAAGAGTTGCTTTGTGGCATACTATATGTCTATTTTAGAGAAGGAGCCATGTGCTGTTGAGAAGAAAGTATATTTGTTCGTCGATGGATGAAATATTTCCATATATGTCTGTTAACTCTAAATTATTGATTGTATTATTTAGTTCTATAGTTTCTTTTTTTAATATTTATTTTTTAGTTGTATACAATACTTCATTTTGTTTATTTATTTTTATGTGGTGCTGAGGATTGAACCCAGGGCCTTGCACATGCTAGGTGAGTGCTCTACCGCTGTGCCACAACCCCAGCCCCAATATAGTTTCTTTTTTTAAATAATTTTCAGTTGTAGTTGGACACAATACCTTTGTTTTATTTATTTATTTTTATGTGGTGCTGAGGATGGAACCTGGGGCCTCACATGTGCTAGGCGAACACTCTTATGTCTGAGCCACAACCCCTCTATAGTTTCCTTATTTAGTTTTTGTTTAGAAGATCTTTCCAGTAATGAGAGAGGTGTGTTAAAGTCACCCATGGAATGCATGATTTTAATTGGCAGTTAAAATTCATTCAATTCTTAGACCAACTCTGTGGTGGGAATTAGTGTTTTCTTCATTTCATGGGTATATAAACAGAGCCATATGGCTGCTTAGCAATGGTGCCAAAGCTGGCATGCAGATGTCCTAGCTCCCAATCCCTTGCTCCTTCACTCTACCATGCTCCCTTCTTCCCTGGGACTGGAAAGAGAAACGTGTTCTCATTCTAAATGTGCTTACATCTCCTTTGTCCTTACCCAGGAGAGATTTTTGCCTGGAATTTGTAGGGAACTCCTTTAGTCCCTCTGCAGCTCTCCACTGGGGCTGCTTCTCTGGGAGAAAGGATGCTGCCATGCAGGAAACTGAGTCCCATCAGCCAACTTTCAAAGTCTGCCTCCCTTGGGCTGGGGATGTGGCTCAAGCGGTAGCGCGCTCACCTGGCATGCGTGCGGCCCGGGTTCGATCCTCAGCACCACATACCAACAAAGATGTTGTGTCCGCCGAGAACTAAAAATAAAAAATATTTTAAAAAAAATTCTCTCTCTCTCTCTCTCTCTCTCTCTCCTCTCTCACTCTCTCTTTAAAAAAAAAAAAAAAAAACAAAGTCTGCCTCCCTTGCTATGTGAACCTGAAGAAAAATCTTTCATTTTTCTTATATTTAAAATGGAAATAAGAATGTATAAGATATATTCTTCCAGGCATGTTGAATTATATGATTTATCCCAGAGATCATTTGTCTCTCCCACTCTTTTATTGTCTCTTTTCTCTCCCTTTTTCCTGTGGCATTGAATTGCCATTCTTATGAAATTCTGATAAGTGAAGGCTAAAATGCCCCTGTGGGGTAAGTTCTATATACACTCCTCCTGACTTTACCATGATATGGCTCCTTGGAAATGCTGTGAGAGCCACATCTGTGGTTGTGGTTGGCTGTGTGGGATAGAGTAGGAGAGTGTGGTGGGACAGCTGATGCTGGTACCTGCCCTGGCTCCACCCTGTGTGGAAGATTCTGCTGGAGTCTGGAACTAGAGAGTAATGCTGGTGTCATTACGTACCCACTGGTCCATGGCATAAAGCCCCCATATGATGTGGGTATGTGTATACTGCAGGATTGGTAAATGGCGGTAGAGTCTGCTCTCAGGTCTGATGCTGAACTCTCAGGTTGACATGTTTGCTCTGCCTTGGCTGCCTGTAAATCTTTCCATTACTGAAGATAGCAATCTAGTCTCTGCTGTGACTTCTAGAGAGAAGTCTGGAAATGACAGAAATAGGCTGAGGAGACATTGAGAAGTCCTAAAGCCTCTCCCTTGTTCATTTAGATCAACCCAGGTCACTCCTGTTCTTTGAACTTCTTAGCTTGAGGCTTGTCTTTAACTCTTATACCTTTTTCACAATTTGTGCCAAATTAAGGAGGATATCCCAAGTTGAATCTGTTCCTGGCCTTTCTGGTTGCCTTTAGCTTTTTCTGAAATCTTTTTCTCCTTTTTCAGTAAGGAAGCCATGTGGTTAATAGAAAGATTAATTGCCTCACTTTGTATACTGGGCTCAAATTCTGTCACAGGTGTGGATTTGGGCAGCCACTTAGAACCTCTCTGAGCTGCAGAATTTTTTTTCAAGATTGTGACAATCTTTCTTTCATGATGTGGCAGGGTAAGAATTCCTGGGGTTTGTGCTTGGCACAGAGCAGGTGTTGTATTACAGAGCCTTCTTGCACTCCCTTCTCAGTACGCAAACCCTTGATGAGAGCAGACTGCACTCCATGGCAGCCATCTCTGTCTCCTCAACCAAACAGCTAGCAACTTGCAGGGACCTCTTATTTATTCTCTCTGGGGCCCGCCATGTACAGTCACTAGGTCAGCATTGTAATTATAATATGGAGAAAAAAAGATTTTCTGACACTATTTTAAGTCCCCACAAAACATGTTTTTTTCACTGGTGAAAAAAATTTTGGCAAAACTGCTTCCCATTTAAAGCCTTCTCCAATAAGAAAACAGAGTCCTTGGTGCATACAGCCCAAAATCTTAAAATTGAACTGTTTACCTAGGTATGAGAATAGGCCCCAACCACCATTTGACCCAGCTATTGCCCTTCTCGGACTATTCCCTGAAGACCTTAAAAGAGCGTACTACAGGGATACTGCCACATTGATGTTCATAGCAGCACAATTCACAATTGCTAGACTGTGGAACCAACCTAGATGCCCTTCAATAGATGAATGGACAAAAAAAATGTGGCATCTATACACAATGGAGTACTATGCAGCAATAAAAAATGACAAAATCATAGAATTTGCAGGGAAATGGATGGCACTAGAGCAGATTATGCTTAGTGAAGCTAGCCAATCCCTAAAAAACAAATACCAAATGTCTTCTTTGATATAATGAGAGCAACTAAAAACAGAGCAGGGAGGAAGAGCAGGAAGAAAAGATTAACATTAAACAGAGACATGAGATGGGAGGGAAAGGGAGAGAAAAGGGAAATTGCATGGAAATGAAGGGAGACCCTCATTGCTATACAAAATTACATATAAGAGGTTGTGAGAGGAATGGGAAAATAAACAAGGTGAGAAATGAATTACAGTAGATGGGGTAGAGAGAGAAGATGTGAGGGAAGGGGAGGGGGGATAGTAGAGGATAGGAAAGGTAGCAGAATACAACAGATACTAATAGGGCATTATGTAAAATTGTGGATGTGAAACCGACGTGATTCTGCAATCTGCATTTGGGGTAAAAATTGGGAGTTCATAACCCACTTCAATCTAATGTATGAAATATGATATGTCAAGAGCTTTGTAATGTTGTGAACAACCAATAAAAAAAAAAAGAAGATTCCAATTCAGAAAAAAAAAAAAGAGAGAGAGAGAATAGGCCCCAGATACTTTGTGGCTTCTGTTCTGATGCTGGCCTCTAATGCTCTTGGATTGCTCTCAGGTCATCTCCTTCGCTATGGCTGTGAGCTGCAGGGAGCCCACAAGACCCAAGGAGAACATGGCAGTGGAGCATCACATCTGTAGACTTGGGGATTAGCTGCACAGGATTCAGACTGGGAACTTTTTTTTTCCCCCAGCTTAATTTTTTACTCCCTCTGGTATTAGGGATTGAACCCACAGGTGGTCTACCACTGAGCCACTTTTTATTTTTTTGAGACAGGATCTCACGAAATTGCTGGGATGACCTCAGACTTGTGATCCTCCTGCCTCATCCTCCCAGGTAGCTGGGATTACAGACATGTGCCACCATGCCCAGCTCAGAAAGTGGTCTCCCCGCCCAGGGGGCAGTTGAAGGTTGCAGACTGATGAAGAAATGTTTTTGAAACCCTGTTGTTTCAATTTTTGATGTTGCTTTTTCATGCTATTTCATTCCAGTCCCTAGCAGTTGCCCAGTCATAGAGGATTTCTTTTTTCTTTTTTCCAGAACCATGCCAGGTGGAAGTAAGACTGCTACTGGCCTACAACTCCAGTGCTCGAATTCCAAAATCCCCCTGGATGGAGGGTAGTGAGGTATCACCACAGGTGGAGACAAGCATCGAGGGCACCATCCCTTTCAGCAAACCTGTGAAAGTCTACATCATGCCCAAACCTGCACGGCGCTGAATCACAAGAGGTCTTCACAGCCATGGTCCAGAAGGTCCTTCTTAAATGGCAGTGAGCCAGAAGCCTGGAGAACTCCACCTGGAATTGGCTTGTGGGCATGTGACCGTTACAGACTTACTTGGTATCATACAGAATAAATTATTATTTTTTCATTAAAATAACTGAAAACCTTCCAGTTTACCTTTCTTTTCCACTTTAATAAATTGAGAAAACACCAAACTTTCTAGTTTGGTCGTAGCTTCATCATTTATACCACATGCTGATGTGCTTGATTCTGAGGTGTGAAACACAGACAACCAATTTTCCAGCCACTTCCAAAGAACTATTTATTTAAGCCATAATCTTATTTCTTAAAATGATAGTCTGTTTGCCAGGACCAATTCCAAAGCTGCTTTAACAGCTGTACTTTTTTACCACTGAAAGTTCCTGAAGAACCTTAGACATCCATTATCTTACTGAGAGGCCTCCTCCCTAACTCAGTAGCTGGGCCAACAACCGAATAGCTGGAGAATGAATCATTTCATCCTAAGGGAAATTCTTGATCTTGCTTGACATTATCCTTAGAACCTCTTCCTTTAATAAAATAATATAAAAGAACCATATTTTAGAAAAGAAATCAGTATTGTGGGAAAGAGGGACCCAGCATAAGAAATAAAGTCATTTCCTGCCACAACTGTGATAAGTTGAAGCTGTCTGTGATTAATAGGTGCAGTTAAGATGGAATTACACAGTCAGTGCTACAGAGCTTAACTGTGTGGTGGGGACTGGGCTGTATGCTCTACCTATCATTTAATCTTTACAACCAATGAGGCTTAGAGATTTAAGTCACTGGTGGGAAAACTGCAGTAAGTAGTCAATCTTATATTTATTTAAATCCAAGAAGATTCCAGAGACCTAAGCTATCCTACCTCAGAAAATGCATGAGTGCTGTCATTTGAATGTGTCCCCCAAGGTTCATGTATTGGAAACTTAAGCAGTGTTGGGAGGGGCAATGAGGTCCTGAGGGCCTTGCCTCATAGGTGGATTAATGTCATCCTGGGAATGGCTTAGTTATCACAAGAACAGGTTTGATGTAAAATCAAGTTTGGCTTCTTGCTCTCTTTCTTGCCCTTTTGCTGTGGAATGACATAGCACAAAGACCCTCACCAGATGCTACTGCCATGCTTTTGGAATTTGCAGCCTCCAGAATTGTGAGCCAAATAAATTTCTACTCATTATAAAGTACCCACTCTTGGATATCAGTTACAGCAGTAGAAAATGGAGTAAGACAGTGGCAAAAAAGCCTTAAAGTCTTCAGTTTTCTCATCTGTAAAACAGAAGTAATTATATATCAAGGAAGTCTTGATCATATTTGGTGCTTAGAAAGCTCAGAAAAATAATAGCAAAATTATACAGTTACTTGGAGGTGAAGCTGGAATTTAAATTCAAATTTGTTATAAGTTTTTTGATACACTACTGTGTGCCCAACCTTTTACAAAAATTAACTTAATTAACCCTCACAAACCCCTTATGAAGTAAGTCTGCTGTCTTCACTCAAAAATAAGGCAATTGAAGTTCAAAAAAATTAACTAACTTTCCTAGTCATGCAATTAATCAGTGACAGATTTGGGACTTGAACCCAGGCAGGCAGTCTGGCTCCAGGAGGTCATAACTGCTCTAGAGGGAGAAAGGGAAATCTCCAGGGGGTGGACTTTTATACTGTGCTCACCTGTTTAATACATCTCAAGGATGTCACAACAGATTCTCAGGTCAACACAGCAGGATGCGCCCAGAAAGAGGTATCTGCCATGGAGATAAAATGAAGCTCAAAGCCGGCTGAGTTGTACTGAGGCCCTGACCTGATGGCAGTTGTTAGTTAGAGCACAGACAAAAACATTAAGACTCAATGCTGCTGACTGAGCCCATCATGCTGTAACTGTTGTAAGCCTTCTAAAAGAAGAATATGCTAACTGTTTTTCAGATACAATACCTCCCTTATAAAAATCTTTTCAAAGACAGGCATGGTCATGCATACCTGTAGTCCCAGCAACTCAGGAGGCTGAGGCAGGAAGATTGTAAGTTTTAGGTTAGCCTGGGCAACTTAGTGAGACCCTCTCTCAAAATGAAAAATAAAATCCAAAATTTAGTGATTTTTCTGCCAAAAGTGGATATATGTTAAGGAGCAGGTTCTGGTTTAGTTTATTAGAAGAAAATTTTTGAGCTGTGAGAATTGAACAGGGTGTACTAGGAGCTATGGAATTCACCATGCTGGCTGGGTTTGGACAGACTTGAGCAAGCTCCTGACAAGTCTGTTGCTGAGGAATTCAGTTTTTGAGGGGGTGGGCTTACCCTTTTAAACTTCTTATACCTAAGAATCTCAGGTGCAGTGAAAATGAGAATTTTTATTTTACTGCATCTCATTCCACATTTTTTAACTGAATATCTTCTAAAGGCCTAGAAAGGAGCATAAACAGCCCTCCAGTGTGAAATCTTAATTTATAAGTGAACATGAGAAACTGAGCTAGAGTGGTAAAGCCAAGGCCGGAACTTAGGCCTCCTGATTCTAATGTGTTAAAAAAAATTATAGTATTAGATGGACAGTATGCCTTTATTTTATTTTATTTATTTATTTTATGTGGCGCTAAAGATGGAACCCAGTGTGTCACACATGCTAGGCAAGTGCTCTGCCACTGAGCCCCAGCCCCAGCCTCTCTAATGTGGATTTTTGTAACAGAAGTCTACTGTTTCTAGTAAGTAGTCTAGCTCATCCAGCAGTCAGAGCACTGGATTCCACTGGACTCCATCCTCATCCCTTACACGAGCGGACATCATATCTTTTAGATTCTGCTTGCTTAAATGTTTCTGGACTCAAACCTCTTCTCTCTCTTTTTTCTCCAGTACTGGGGATTAAACACAGGGCCACTCTATCACTGAGCTACAACCTCAGGCCTTGTTATTTTTTATTTTGAGATAGGGTCTCATTAAATTGCTTAGGCTGGCCTTGAACTTGTGATCCTCCTGCCTCAGCCTCCCAAGTTGATGGGATTATAGGTGTGTGCCACTGTGCCTGGCTCAGTCTTCATCTCATTATAAAATCACTGTTGCTATCCTGATGCAGCCACCATCATTTCTCAACTATAACATTGGCCTTCCAATGGTCTTCTTGCTTCAGTCTTGCTCACTTCAGTCTATCTTTCACATAGCTATCAGAGTTAAAAAAAAAAAAAAAAAAAAAAAAAAAGTTTTCTTTTTTTGTGGTGCTGGGGATTGAACCCAGGGCCTTGTGCGTGCGAGGCAAGCACTTTACCAACTGAGCTATATTCCCATCCCCAGAGTAAAATTTTTTAAAGCCCTGATCTGATCACACCATTATCCTGCTTAAGTCCCTTTAAATATGTCTCTACTGGTCCCAGGATAAAATCTAAGGCTGTCCATGCCTCTCTGCTTGTCTCCAAACTCATACACCCTGTCCCAGACTTTCTCTGTACCCCTCTAGGTGAACAGGTACCTACAGCTGTTCCCAAAGCTCCCCATGGTCTCACTCCCTTTTAGACCTTTAGATCTACTGAAACTTGGAATGTGCTCTTCAATTGGTCACCTCTAGTTCCTTTCCTCCAGTTCCTCAGGACTGGGCCTCATTGTAGAACATATCTAACTTCTGTTGTCTCTGTTCTCACAGCCTCCTGTACATTGTTCAAGCCAGGTATTTGTCATTATGTTGCAGGTTCACAAATGCAAACTCCTAAAGAAGGTGGACAGGAAAAGTAAAGGAATCCAGCGATCTAGAGGAAGATCTTGGCAACTGAAAATCAGAGAAGACATTCTCTGTCAGAAGCAGGCAGCTGTTGTTCCATCATACTCAATATTTATTTATTGGTATTGGGGATTGAGCTCAGGGGCACTTTATCATTGAGCTACATCCCCAACCTTTTTTATTTTGAGACAGGGTCTCACTAAAGTTGTTGATGGTCTCACTAAATTGCTGAGGCTGGCTTTGAACATGCAATCCTCCTGCCTCAGCCTCCTGAGTCACTGGGATTACAGGTATGCACCACCATGCCTACCTCCACTCAATGTTAATCTGTAAATGTGGGCCTAGTGGTACCACATCTTTCAGTTTTTCCAGAAAAGCCACCCTGCATTTTAAAAAAATATCTTAGTTATTGACACAAGATCTTTATTTTTTTAATATTTATTTTTTAGTTTTAAGTGGGCACAATATCTTTATTTTACATTTATATGATGCTAAGCATCGAACTTAGTGCCTCAAGCATGCCAGGGGAGCACTCCACCACAACCCCAGCCCCAAGATCTTTGTTTATTTTATGTGGTGCTGGGGTTCCAACCCTGGGTCTCACACGTGAGAGGCAAGCGCTCTACCACCAAAGGACAACCTCAGCCCACCACCCTGCATTTTTGTGTAAAAATAATTTAAAAATCTTATAACTAAATGTTAAAATTATTGAGACACAGCATGTCTCCAGGCAAATTTATGCCAGTTTGCACCTTCTATGTCATCACTGTATATGAATCTGTGAATACCTGGATAATAAGAATGTTTGAGGGGCTGGGGTTGTGGCTCAGCGGTAGAGCACTCACCTAGCATATGCAAGGCCCTGCTCGATCCTCAGCACCACGTACAAATAAATAAATAAAAGCAAAGGTATTAAAAAATAATAATTTCCATTAAAAAAAAAAGTTTGAAAAAAAATGTTTGAGTTGTTGGATCCCTAGCACAACTCCTGGCACACACCAGGCAAGGAAAGAATGAATAAGCATGTGAATCCAGAGCAAACTTAGTACCATGGCATGCCTATAGAAACAAGCCCTGAAATTCAGATTTCTGAAAGATCTTTATATTTGGCTTTCACATGATTGAATTGAACAAAGATACATACACTGCACTTGGTAGATTTCTTGTCTTAGAAACTACTCAGGCTGGAAGAAATTATGTGGGCAGACTGAGGGCTGTGCTGCCTACAAATCGAACCAAAGGATTTAATGATTAGTACATGGGACTAAATACGGTGTCATGGGAAAAAGAGTTTCTCTCCAGGCTCTATATTTCCAGCACTGATCATATGGACCAGATTTGAAGGTATAGACTATTTTTTAGCAGGTTTTATACACAGTTTAATAACCTCACTGCCAGAAACTTGTAAGAAGTCTGTACTAATTTCTCTTTAGTGTGGAAACAACTCAGAATGATTACACCCACACCTAGCAAACCTTCCTCCTAGCTGGCTCTATGAGCCAAGGGAACGGATCTAGAAAGATCCTGTCAACTGACAAATGCAGAAAGAGCTGCAGAAATGTCACTAAGCAGAACCTCTACTAGATTCTATGCTAGGCTTAAGAGGTGCTCTTGGGGACCTCTTGGGATCTCACAATGTATGCTAGAAAGAGATAACCATGGCCCTGCCAGTTACGTGCTGGTTGAAGTTGGAAAAATACCTTCATTTTCCATTCTGATTGCCTTAGCACCTTTTCTTGCCAAGCTGCATGTTAAGCTGCTCTCCAGTCTATGTTGGCTCTCAGTCCAATGCCTAACTGGGCCAACCAGGCAGCAGGATCAGTCTTCTTGAGTTGTTGCTTCAACAAACAACTAAGGTTGAGTGATTTTATTTAGTTATGGCTGTGATAAATACCATAATTAGTAAATATCTGGTTATAACAGCCACTGTTGATTTTCAGTGACTTAAACATGTCATTAACACTCAGCTTGTCATCTACTTGGAGATATCTTCCTTAATTTTTTTACATTCTAATAGGATAAGTCTTTCCATTGTGCCATCAGTAGACCTTGTAACTACTATTAATATTAACACACTGTATTACTATTGTCACTTTGTTTCTGCCATAAAAATCCTGAGGTCAAGTACTAAAAGTTATATACTCTTGTACCTCCAGGGTCCAGCAACAACTGGTTCTAAGAAAATTTGTAACAGACTCGTTAAATGGGCACAAAAGAATTACTGAATAAATATGAGAAGTTCTTTTGAGCTCCAACATTCTATGAATCTATAAAATAATGTTATATTAAAAACCATAAAATGAGCCAGGCACAGTGGTGAATGCCTGTAATCCCAGTAGCTCCGGAGGCTGAGACAGGAGGATCACAAGTTCAAAATCAGCCTTAGCAAAAGCAAGATGCTAAGAAACTCAGTGTGACCCCGTCTCTAAATAAAATATAAAAAGGGCTGAGGATGTGGCTCAATGGTAAAGCACCTCTGGGTTCAATTCTCAGTACAAAAGAATTTGTTTTTAAAGGGCTGGGAATGTAGCTCAGTAGTAAAGTACCTCTGGACTCAGTCCCTAGTACTAAAAATATTAGTCGTGTTGATGGATAAACATTCCAAAGTGTCAACTGCAAAGTGATTTTAATGCATTTTCTTCAGCCTTCAAGGATAGCCTTTATTTTTGTCTGAAGTTTCTCATACTTCCAGCCCAATACTCCATTATTAGACTTCAGTAAATATCTGTCTCTTCTTATTTTTAGCAACTCCAAGGACAGGGACCTTGCCTTAATCATTCAGGTATCTACCCTAAGAGTCTGGCACAGGACTTGGTGTGAACAAATGTTCAAAAATGTATGGGGAAGGCTTGTGTGGAGAATGATCAGTGTGACAGTCACAAGCAAGATAATTTAGTAATTTATTCTCCTCTTAAGGCTACATTAGCAGGTGGAATGGAAGACACCTCCCACTCTGATGCCTTGAGCAACCAAAGCATTATACTCCTTCACTGCCTGCTCTGTCTGGAGGACCCGCACATCGATGCCTTGTTTCTTGAGGTACTCCACAGTGGATGGAGGCACCTAGGAAGAGGAAAAGAGATGAGTAAGTAGGGGGAAAGGCCCTCCAGAGCTTCCTTTCCTGACATAAGGCAAGTGTACTTTACAGAGTTAGACAGTAACATCTGTCACTCCTCAGTCACCCAGTATGTCACCAGTCCAACATTTGGCAGTAAGCCCCAATGAGTCAAAAGGCCTCAGAAGGGATGAAACTCAGGTGGATGTGTGTTAACATGCATGAAGCTCTTGGCTCAATTCTTAGCACCCTGCCCCCAAAAGGCCTCTGAGAAGTTGACAAAAGCATCCTAATAGCCATGCATAAAGCTCAAGTGAAATGGATATGGGAAGAGCCTGGATTCTGGAGTCATCCTTGGATCTAAATCCTTATAAACAGATTCACCTTGGGTAAGTGAATTAAATTCTTTGAGCCTTTGTTTCCATGTCTGTAACTTCAGGATAATACCTAACTAGCTCAGAGGGTTATTAACTGAGCTACTGTATGAAAAATGTCTAGCATGGTACAGAACCTACATTATGTAAATTTTAGAAGTTTGAGTTGGTTCAACCTAAGTCTAAATTCTGTCACATACTAACTAAAAGACCTTCAACCAGCTATTTAAAGTGTCTCAGTCCCAATTTCCTGCCCTGTAAAATATGAATAACAATGCTTACACCACAGCAAGTATGTAAAGACAGTATTAACTAATGCATGTGCTATGCTGTTCAATGTCTTCTCAGAGGAAAGGCCTTTCTCAACACCCATATGCAGCCCCTCCCCCCATATTAAGTCACCATTTTGTACATGGCACTTAACATCTGAAATTATCTAGTTTTTTATTATCCACAGGGGGATGAAACTTGTTTGTTTCATTTATCTTATTGTCCTCAGTGACTATAGGTGTCTGACCTATAGAAAATACTTAATACATATTTGTAAGTGAATTTATATGGAAGATATTCTCAGTAGTGGTAGCCTTTATTGTATTGTATTATCTTAACTCTGGCTTGTCTTGAATTTTTTTATTTTTTAGTTATAGATAGACATAATACTTGTAATATATAATTATATTACATATTTTATATATTTTATAATTATTAATACTCTATACTTATGTGGAAGGTTATCTATAAGGTAATAATGGGGGAAAGTCACAGAACAACACATACGGTGTGATTCTGATTTCTGTAATATGGTTGTAAGTGTACATACATATATATCTATATATATAAGAGTGTATGTATTTTCATATTCATATAGAGAACATCAGTGTAGTATCACCAAATTTAGAGATGGGGGAGGGAAGACCTTTTACCTTTTACTTCTATATTTCTGCATTGAACCTTGAATATTTTGCAATATTCTTTAGTTCTTTATTCAATATTCATTCTTTCTTTCTTTTTTTTTTTTTTTTTTTTTTTTTTTGGTACTAGGTTAGAACCAGGGGTGCTTAACTACTCAGCCACATCCCCAGCTCTTTTTATATTTGAGACAGGTTCTCACTAAGTTGCTTAGGACCTCACTAAGTTGCTGAGGCTGGCTTTGAACTTGTGATCCTCCTGCCTCATCCTCCCGAGTTGCTAGTATTGCTGGTGTGTTCCACCATGCCTAGCTAGAATTTCTATTTCTGTAAGCAAAATAAAAAATGAATATTTTTTTTCTGAAATCATAAATGTGAATGTGTCCAGGAAAAGAGAAAGCACCATAAAGTATACTCTAAAAATGTAAAATAGTATTAAAATCTAAAGGATAAAATACAGTTATGTGCTTCATAAATGACTTTTCATTAAATAATGGATGGCATATATGATGGTGGTCCCATAAAATTATAGCATCCAGTGATGCTGTAGCCCTTTTTGCATAAATACATGGTATGATGCTTAGAGAAAAACAAAATCACCTAAGAATGCACTGCCAAGAATATACCCCTGTCATTAAGCAACAAATAACTGTACTGATAATTGTAGAACTTTAGGAATTCTGGGGTAGAGATAGATGAAACTACAGAATCTCAGGGTTAGATAGATTTATAGAGTCCAATCCTGATGAAATAGAATTGTGTATACAGTCTTTACTCATCCACTGGCCAACAAAATGACAGTGTATGAAATATAGAGATGAACTCTAAAGAAGAACATATCTGTAAGGTAAAGACCCAAGAAATCACCAGCTGTCTTCAGGAATGCTGTGCACACCAATACCTACCTTCAAGGCCTCACTCATTCCTCGGCCAATCACAAGGGCCTGTACACCTTTCTCGGCAACTTCCTTTACATCTGCAGGCTGCACACCAGGAGAATGCTGGATATGGAAAGAAAATGCAGAAAGGTACCAATCTTTCTTCACAGTAGGTATTTGTAAGGGATTTGTTCATTCAAGAAATGTTTACTAGCCAGGCATAGTGGCACATGCTTGAAATCTCACAACTCAGAAGTCTAAGGTAGGAGGCTTGCAAGTTTGAGAATAACCTGGGCACTTAGTAAGACCCTTTCTCAACATAAAATTTAAAAAAGGGCTGGGGATTTAGCTTAGCTAGCTGTAGAGCACTAGCCTCATATGTGCAAGGCCCTAGGTTCAATCCCCAGTACTATAAAAAACAAACAAAAAGAACCATTTACTGAGGTTTATTCTCTGCTAAGCATAGTTTAGGTTCCTGGGAGTAACAGAGAAGATACAGTGCCACTCGTAAGGAGCTCCAGGTTTAATGAAAAATGAAGAAGAGTAAAAAGAAATTTCAATAGTTTTACAAGCACTATAAGGAAGTGAATTTAGGGTATTGAGAGAGACATAGAACATCTAATTCAGACCTGGGAGACTGGCATTAAAGAATAGGTGATCAGGGAAAATATTCCAGAGGAGGTGACATTTAAGATAAGACCTAGAGGGGTTGAGGCTATAGCTCAGTGACAGAGCACTTGCCTAGCACGTGTGAGGCGCTGGGTTCAATCCTCAGCACCACATAAAAATAAATAAATAAAATACGGTCTTGTGTCCATCTACAACTAAAAAATATATATTAAAATAAAACTTAGAAAAAAAGATAAGACCTAGAATACAAGCAAATTATTCAAGTTAGGGGCTGAGCTGTGACTCAGTGGCAGAGCACTTGCCTAGCACATGTGAGGCACTGGGTTCAATCCTCAGCATCACATACAAAAATAAGTAAATAAAATAAAGGCATGCTGTCCCTCTACAACTACAAATTTAAAAAAAAAATTATTCAAGTTAAAGGAAATCAGGAAAACAAGGCATCCAAAATACAGATAATCATACGTACAAAGGCTCAGAGCAAGGAAAAAGACTAAGGAACCTCAGGTAATTCCATGACTCAAATGTAGCATTTTAGGTATGGTAGAAGAAAGCATCATAAACCATGTTAGAATTTGGGCTTTAGAAAAAATTTATAACAACCTCCACATTTTGCTTTTTCCGAGCGCCTTCCCCACTGAAGACCTGGAAATTTCTGTTTATCCTTTAAAACCTATTACTCTAGAAGTTTTCCCAGTTTTTAACAAAGATGAATCTGGCATGAAAGAATAATAGTTTCTTTTGAGAGAGAGAGAGAGAGAGAGAATAAATAAAAATAAAGGTATCGTAGGTATAATGTCCAACTACAATATATATATATATATATATATATATATATATATATATATATATATATAAAAGGGCAGCTGGGCATGGTGATGCACACCTGTAATCCCAATGGTTTGGGAGGCTGAGGCAGGAGGATCACAAGTTGTAAGCAAGCCTCAGCAACTTAGCAAGGCCCTGAACAATTTAGCAAGATCCTGTCTCAAAAAAATAAAAATAAAAAAAAGATAATATACAGACCAAGAGAAAATATTTGCACATCATATTTCCAGCAAAGTATTCAGAAATATATTAGGAACTCTAAAAATACAACAATACAACAATAAGAAAAAATAATCCACCATACCAATCCATAGACAGGTATAATCCCAGTGACCCAGGAGGCTGAGGTAGGAGGATCACAAATTCAAGGCTAATCTCAGCAACTTAATGAGACTCTGTCTTTAAAAAAAAACAGGGTTGGGATGTTGTTGAGTGGTTAAGTGCCTAGGTACCAACCCCTACACTAAGCCGAAAAAAAAAATGAAACCAGTTTTTTTAATATTATTTTTTAGTTGTAGTTGGACATAATACCTTTATTTTATTTATTTATTTTTATTTGATACTGAGGATCAAACCCAGGGCCTTACATGTGCTAGTCAAGTGCTCTACTGCTGAGCCACAATGACAGCACCTGAAGAAACCAGTTTTTTAAAATTCTTATTTGTTATATATGACAATAGAATCTATTACAATTCATATTACACATATAGAGCACAATTTTTCATACCTCTGGTTGCATCCAAAGTATATTCACACCATTTGTGTCTTCATACATGTACTTAGGATAATGATGTCCATCTCATTCCACCATATTTTTCACCCCATGCTCCTTCCCTTTCCCTCCCATCCTTTTGCCCTATCTAGAGTTCATCTAATCTTCCCATTCCACCCTCCAAATACCACTATGAATCAGCCTCCTTGTATCAGAGAAATCATTGGGCATTTGGTTTTTGGGGATTGGCTAATTTCAAATAGCATTATAAGGAAACCATTTTTTAAATGGGCAAAGTATTTGAATACTTTACCAAAGAAGAAACATGGGTGGCTAGCACATACATGAATCACATAATGTTATTAATGACTGTGGAAATGCATATTAAAAACACAGACGCTGGAAAGAATATAGAAAATGGATTTCTCATTTGTTGCTGGGGTATTACAGAATATAGAGCTACTCTGGAAAAGAGTTTGGTAGTTTCTTGTAAATTTAAATATATATTTATCGGGGCTGGGGATGTGGCTCGCCTGGCATGCGTGCGGCCCGGGTTCGATCCTCAGCACCACATACAAAGATGTTGTGTCCGCTGATAACTAAATAAATATTAAAAAAAATAAAATAAATATATATTTATCATGCAACTCAGCAATCACACCTCCTGGTATTTATCCTAGAGAAAAGAAAACTCATATTCACACAGAAACTTGAACATAAATGTTCATAACAGCTTTTATTCATAGTAGCTTAAAATTGGAAATAACCCAAATGTTCATCAACCGGTACGTGCGTAAACAGATTGTGTATTCAAATAATAGAATATTGATCCTTTGTGTGATTGGGATTGAAAAGCAGCTTTTCGAGAGGGTTGGAACATGGCCGCCGAGGAGGAAGCAGCGATTCTAATGTCTCCACATTAATGGGATCAAAAAGACCCTTTGGAACAGCGGCAGTCTACATACCGAGGAACTTCTAGCAAAATTCCGTGAAGAGGGGTCCCGCCGGGAATTGGTAGGTCTGTTAGAAGTGTCAGTTTGTAGCCGCTGGGACTCGGGGCCCGGGGACTGCGGTACTTGCTGGAGAGGGGCTGTCGCCTCCCCGGCCCCGGGCGCCGCTGGAGCCGCGAGCCAGAAAGACAGGGACCGGGCCGCGGTGCGGCTAGAAGCCGGGAACGCCGGGGGCAGAGAGAGCGACCGGGGCAGCGCTGGCTGTGGAGGCCACGCGGAGAGAGGCGTGGGAGCCCGAGGCTGAGACACACCGGAGAGAGCGAGCTAGCGCCCCGCCATCATCCCAAAATAGCGAGAAGAGGAAGATGGCGACGGGAAGTGAGTAAGCCTCTCCGAGCTCCGCGCCCTGTGCCGCCGCGTCTGAAAAGCTGAGACAGACAGCTGCGACTCGGCATTAATCCATCCGGCTGAGGCGGCTGGTCAGCCCTTCACATCCTACGGAGGTGGATGCCTGCCAGGCCTTCGTGGGTAGTGGCCGCAGGGTCCAGGCGGGGCTTGGGAGAGACACTGGGGACCCGCCCGTTGCGTTGGTCGCCCGGCAGGAGGAGGCGAACTGTCGCCATTTGCGGGGGACACCACTGTGGCGGAGGGCTGGCATCGCGGGACTGCGGCGGTGGAGATAACTTCATTGAAGCCTGCTGCTACAGGTGTGTGGACCCCTGGCTTTCCCTCTCCACGCATCGGGGAAACCTTAAGGGCCCCTCCCAGCTCTCCCGTGAGTGCTACAGCCAGCCCGAGGGAGTCAGTGGTGTGGAACTGCCGCTCCCGCCAGGGCTGACTGCTGAGGCCTCTTGCACCAGCTATGGGGGAGTGGCTACTGGAGGGCAAGTAAAATTCGCTGAGGATTCTCAGCCCCAAGCTCTACAAACTTAGGGTCTGAGGGAATGGCAATCTGGAGGAGTGTGCCCAGTCGTTCATGAAAACAGGGCTCCCGGGAGCAGCAGACCTGGCCTGTAGCCAGTATTGCGGTGAGCGGCACCCGTGAGAGGGGCCTGGCTAGAGGAAAAGTAGAAGTGATTGGACACAAGAGGAGGCCCTAGGCACTCAGGATTGGAGACTCGCCCAGTCTGGGAGGAGCTGCTGCACACTGATTGGTTCCCGCGTACTGACAGGAGAGACTTGGCCTGGTGGGCACAGCGCCACCTAGTGGAAGAGAAGTTAATCAAACTCTAAGACGGCATTTATTATTTTTTTTTTGTTTTTTTTTTTTTGATTTGGGTTTTTCTTTCATCTTCATTTTTATATCTTGTTTTTTTCTTTCTTTTTTTTCTTCTTCTTTCTCTTCTAATTTTAATTTTAATTTTTTTAAATTATTATTATTTTTTTTAATTTTTTTTTATTTTTTTTTATTTTTTAGTTCCTATTTCTTTCTTCTTTTGTCTTTTCATTTTTCTTATCCCCCCTTCCTTGAATTCTACCTGCCTACTCTCATTCTCCTTAGTGACTTCTTCCCTTCCCTTCTAATACCTTTCCTCCCAAGCATCAAATAAATTTATAGGAATAAGCAGTAACTCAGCAGTCAAACAGAACAAGAAGCAACATGAGCAGCTTCAAGAAACAAGGAAGAAAAGGAGTACAAACAATGCAGGACAGCCTAAATATTCAGGAGGACCTAGAGTCATCAGAAAAATGGTCATATAAAGACCTCAAGGAACACCTTAGACAGATGGAATGGAACCTTAAAGAGGATACAAGACAGCAAATTCAAGCAGCGAAAGAACACATTGAGAAGGAATTACATAAACAGCTAAAAGAAGAAGTTAAGCATCTTTATCAGGAGATAGAGATTATAAAAAATAATCAAACAATAATTCTAGAAATGAAGGAAACGATAAACCAAATTAAAAACTCAATTGAGAGTATCACTAATAGAGTGGAGCAAGTAGAAACCAGAACGTCAGATAATGAAGACAAAATATACCATCTTGAAAAGAGTCTAGCCAACTCAGAAAGGCTGGTAAAAAATCACGAGAAAAACATCCAAGAGTTATGGGATAACATGAAGAAACCAAACTTACGAGTCATCGGGATAGAAGAAGGTACAGAGATTCAAACCAAGGGAATGAGAAACCTGCTGAATGAAATAATTACAGAAAACTTTCCAGAAATAAAAAAGGAAACAGATATACAAATTGAAGATGCATAAAGGACACCAAGCACACAAAATCACAGTAGACCAATGCCAAGACACATTGTTATGAAGATATCCAATATACAGAACAAAGAGAAAATATTAAAAGCTACAAGAGAAAGGAGACAGATTACATTTAGGGGTAAACCAATACGGTTAACAACGGATTTTTCATCACAGACACTGAAAGCAAGAAGGTCATGGAACAATGTATTTCAAACACTGAAAGACAATGGATGCCAACCAAGAATTCTGTATCCAGCAAAATTAAGCTTCAGGTATGACAACGAAATAAAGATCTTTCATGATAGACAAAAGTTAAAAGAATTTGCAGCCAGAAAACCTGCATTGCAAAGCATTTTGAGCAAAACACTACATGAGGAAGAAATGAAAAACAATAACCAAAACCATCAGTGGGAAGTGCCTCAATAAAGACAGTGGGCGAGGGGAAAGATAATCATAGAGAAACAAACTAAATTTTTTTTTTTTAAAAAAAGGATAAACAATCAAACACGGATGGAAGTTCAAACCATATATCAATAGTAACTCTGAATGTTAATGGCCTAAACTCTCCAATAAAGCGACATAGGCTGGTATCATGGATTAAAAAAACAAATCCAACAATATGCTGCCTCCAGGAGACACATCTGATTGGAAAAGACATACACAGGCTGAAGGTGAAAGGATGGGAAAAAATATACCACACACACAGTTCTCGTAAGCAAGCAGGAGTGGCCATCCTCATGTCGAATAAAATCGACTTCAAGACTAAGTTAATCAAAAGGGATAAAGAAGGTCATTATATACTGTTAAAAGGATCCATTCACCAACAAGACATAACAATTATCAATATTTATGCACCAAACAATGGTGCTGCGACATTCATAAAACAAATTCTCCTCAAGTTCAAGAATCAAATAGACCACAACACAATAATTATGGGTGACTTCAACACACCTCTCTCACCATTGGACAGATCCTCCAAACAAAAATTGAATAAAGAAACTATAGAACTCAATATCACAATCAATAACCTAGACTTAACTGACATATATAGAGTATATCAACCATCATCAAATGGATATACTTTTTTCTCAGCAGCACATGGATCCTTCTCAAAAATAGACCATATATTATGCCATAGGGCAACCCCCAGTAAATATAAAGGGGTGGAGATAATACCATGCATTTTATCTGATCATAATGGAATGAAACTGGAAATCAATGATAAAAGAAGGAAGGAAAAATCCTACATCACATGGAAAATGAACAATATGTTACTGAATGATCAATGGGTTACAGAAGACATAAAGGAGGAAATCAAAAAATTCTTAGAGATAAATGAAAATACAGACACAACATATCGGAATCCATGGGACACAATGAAAGCCGTTTTAAGAGGAAAATTCATCGCCTGGGGGTCATTCCTCAAAAAAAGAAAAAACCAACAAATAAATGAGCTCACACTTCATCTCAAAGCCCTGGAAAAGGAAGAGCAAAACAACAGCAAATGTAGCAGAAGCCTAGAAATAATTAAAATCAGAGTGGAAATCAATGAAATTGAAACAAAAGAAACTATTGAAAAAATTAACAAAACTAAAAGTTGGTTCTTCGAAAAAATAAATAAGATCGACAGACCTTTAGCCATGCTAACGAAGAGAAGAAGAGAGAGAACTCAAATTATTAACATACGGGATGAAAAAGGCAATATCACAACAGATGCTACAGGAATACAGAAGACAATTAGAAATTATTTTGAAAACCTATATTCCAACAAAATAGAAGATAGTGAAGACATCGATAAATTTCTTAAGTCATATGATTTACCCAGACTGAGTCAGGAGGATACACACAATTTGAACAGACCAATATCAATGGATGAAATTGAAGAAGCCATCAAAAGACTACCAACCAAGAAAAGCCCAGGACCGGATGGGTATACAGCAGAGTTTTACAAAACCTTTAAAGAAGAATTAATACCAATACTTTCCAAGTTATTTCAGGAAATAGAAAAAGAGGGAGCTCTTCCAAATTCATTCTATGAGGCCAACATCACCCTGATTCCGAAACCAGACAAAGACACCTCAAAGAAAGAAAACTACAGACCAATATCTCTAATGAACCTAGATGCAAAAATCCTCAATAAAATTCTGGCGAATCGAATACAAAAACACATCAAAAAAATTGTGCACCATGATCAAGGAGGATTCATCCCTGGGATGCAAGGATGGTTCAACATACGGAAATCAATAAATGTTATTCACCACATCAATAGACTTAAAGATAAGAACCATATGATCATCTCGATAGATGCAGAGAAAGCATTTGACAAAGTACAGCATCCCTTTATGTTCAAAACATTAGAAAAATTAGGGATAACAGGAACTTACCTTGACATTGTAAAAGCTATCTATGCTAAGCCTCAGGCTAGCATCATTTTGAATGGACAAAAGTTGACGGCATTCCCTCTAAAATCCGGAACAAGACAGGGATGCCCTCTATCTCCACTTCTATTCAATATAGTTCTCGAAACACTGGCCAGAGCAATTAGACAGACGAAAGAAATTAAAGGCATAAAAATTGGAAAAGAAGAACTTAAATTATCACTATTTGCAGATGACATGATTCTATACCTAGAAGACCCAAAAGGGTCTACAAAGAAACTACTAGAACTAATAAATGAATTCAGCAAAGTGGCAGGATATAAAATCAACACGCATAAATCAAAGGCATTTCTGTATATCAGCGACAAAACTTCTGAAACGGAAATGAGGAAAAACACTCCATTCACAATATCCTCAAAAAAAAAAAATACTTGGGAATTAACCTAACAAAAGAGGTGAAAGATTTATATAATGAAAACTACAGAACCCTAAAGAGAGAAGTTGATGAAGATCTTAGAAGATGGAAAAACATACCCTGTTCATGGATAGGCAGAACTAACATCATCAAAATGGCGATATTACCAAAAGTTCTCTATAGGTTTAATGCAATGCCAATCTAAATCCCAACGACATATCTTGTAGAAATTGACAAAGCAATCATGAAATTCATATGGAAAAATAAAAGACCCAGAATAGCAAAAGCAATTCTAAACAGGAAGTGTGAATCAGGCGGTATAGCGATACCAGATTTCAAACTATATTACAGAGCAATAGTGACAAAAACAGCATGGTACTGGTACCAAAACAGGCGGGTGGACCAATGGTATAGAATAGAGGACACAGAGACTAATCCACAAAGTTACAACTATCTTATATTTGATAAAGGGGCTAAAAGCATGCAATGGAGGAAGGATAGCATCTTCAATAAATGGTGTTGGGAAAACTGGAAATCCATATGCAACAAAATGAAACTGAATCCCTTTCTCTCGCCATGCACAAAAGTTAACTCAAAATGGATCAAGGAGCTTGATATCAAACCAGAGACTCTGCGTCTGATAGAAGAAAAAGTTGGCTCCGATCTACAGATTGTGGGGTCGGGCTCCAAATTCCTTAATAGGACACCCATAGCACAAGAGTTAACAACAAGAATCAACAAATGGGACTTAATTAAACTTAAAAGTTTTTTCTCAGCAAGAGAAACAATAAGAGAGGTAAATAGGGAGCCTACATCCTGGGAACAAATTTTTACTCCTCACACTTCAGATAGAGCCCTAATATCCAGAGTATACAAAGAACTCAAAAAAATAGACAATAAGATAACAAATAACCCAATCAACAAATGGGCCAAGGACCTGAACAGACACTTCTCAGAGGAGGATATACAATCAATCAACAAGTACATGAAAAAATGCTCACCATCTCTAGCAGTCAGAGAAATGCAAATCAAAACCACGCTAAGATACCATTTCACTCCAGTAAGATTGGCAGCCACTGTGAAGTCAAACAACAACAAGTGCTGGCGAGGATGTGGAGAAAAGGGTACACTTGTACATTGCTGGTGGGACTGCAAATTGGTGCGGCCAATTTGGAAAGCAGTTTGGAGATTCCTGGGAAAGATGGGAATGGAACCACCATTTGACCCAGCTATTGCCCTTCTCGGACTATTCCCTGAAGACCTTAAAAGAGCATGCTACAGGGATACTGCCACATCGATGTTCATAGCAGCACAATTCACAATTGCTAGACTGTGGAACCAACCCAGATGCCCCTCAGTAGATGAATGGATTAAAAAAATGTGGCATCTATACACAATGGAGTACTATGCAGCAATAAAAAATGACAAAATCATAGAATTTGCAGGGAAATGGACGGCACTAGAGCAGATTATGCTCAGTGAAGCTAGCCAATCCCTAAAAAACAAATGCCAAATGTCTTCTTTGATATAATGAGAGCAAATATGAACAGAGCAGGGAGGAAGAGTAGGAAGAAAAGAGTAACATTAATCAGTGACATGAGATGGGAGGGAAAGGGAGAGATGAGGAAAATTGCATGGAAATGAAGGGAGACCCTCATTGCTATACAAAATTACATATAAGAGGTTGGGAAGGGAATGGGAAAATAAACAAGGAGAGAAATGAATTACAGTAGATGGGGTACAGAGAGAAGAAGGGAGGGGAGGGGAGGGGGCATAGTAGGGGTTAGGAAAGGTAGCAGAATACAACAATTACTAAAAGGGCAGTATGTAAAATAATGGATGTGTAACCGACGTGATTCTGCAATCTGCATTTGGGGTAAAATTGGGGGTTCATAACCCACTTCAATCCAATGTATGAAGTATGATATGTCAAGAGCTTTGTAAAGTTGTGAACAACCAATAAAAAAAAAACAAATAATAGAATATTACTCATCAATAAACGTAATAATCTAGTGCTATTCATGGCAACATGGATGAATGTACAAACTTTGCCAAGCAAAACAAGCAAGTCTTGAAAAGTTGCAATACGGTACATACTTACTACATTAGTATGACAACACATTTATTTTCATACCAGAGATGTAAAAAAGAACCCAGGGGGTCCTCTGCTCAACCACTGAGCCACATTCCCAGCCCTTTTAATCTTATATTTTGAGACAGGGTCTCACTTAGTTGCTTAGGACCTTGATAAGTTGCTGAAGCTGGCTTGGAACTTGCGATCCTCCTGCCTCAGCCTCCCAAGCAGCTGGGATTACAGGTGTGCTGCACCATACCTGGCTACAAGCAAATTTTAAGGTCTATATTAGATATTGCTATTTCATTTTCCAATTTTTATTATTGCATTATGATTATGCAAGAGAATTTCTTTTTTTTTTATTTTAGGAAATACACATAGCATTTAAGAGAAAGGGGGAATAACATCTTCAAAATACTCAAATAGTTCAGACAAAAATTATTTATAATTTTTTATAAGTACTGGGATTATAGCTCAGTGATAGAGTGCTTGCTTGCCTAGCTTGTGTGAGGCACTGGGTTTGATCCTTAGCACCACATAAAAATAAATAAATAAAATAAAGGTATTGTGTCCATTTACAACTAAAAAAATATCAAAGAAAGAAAACATGATAAAGTTTAATTATTGGATCTGGATAAAAAAATATATGAGAATTCTTTTTTTTTAATATTTATTTTTTAGTTCTCGGCGGACACAACATCTTTGTTGGTATGTGGTGCTGAGGATCGAACCCGGGCCACACGCATGCCAGGCGAGCGCGCTACCACTTGAGCCACATCCCCAGCCCTATGAGAATTCTTTATACTAGTCTTGTAAATTTTGTAAGTCTGAAATTATTTAAATATTTATAAAGTATATTTTAAAGTGTAGTAGTGCTAGGCATGGTGCCAGCCTGTAATCCCAGCACCTCAGGAGGCTGAGCAGAAGGATCAAGGCCAGCCTAAGCAACTTAGCAAGACCCTGTCTCAAAATTAAAAAATAATAAAAAGGGCTGGGGGGCTGGATGTGGCTCAAGCAGTAACGTGCTCGCCTGGCATGCACGGGGTGCTGGGTTCAATCCTCAGCACCACATAAAAATAAAATAAAAATGTTGTGTCCACCGAAAACTAAAAAATAAATATTAAAAAAATTCTCTCTCTCTCTTTAAAAAAAGGGGGGGGCTGGGAATGGAGCTCAGTGGTTAAGTGCTCCTAGGTTCAATTCCCAGTACAAATCAATCAATCAATCAAAATAAAGTGTAGTAGTATAGGCAAGTTATAGATCAGCAAGAAGAGACCGCATGTATAGGCAAACATACACACCCACCTGCTCTCTGATTTATCTAGCCAAGGAAGCACCGCTTAACAGAAGCCAGGTGGCTACAAAAAGCAGCATATTTCTGTGGGCTTTCCCCCTGTCTTTTGACCACTTGTGGAGTGTGCAGGAGCTGGTATCACTCTTAACTCAGTGTTCCAGAGCTGGTAAGGAAGCCAAATTCTCTGTCATTGTTGCCTTATTGTATTCAGGCTTATCTCATCAGTACTATACTGAAGAATTTATACTTACACAGTATGTGCTCAGGTTTGAGGGACTGTCAAAAAGTGTTCCAAGTTAAAACACCTGTGTGTCAAATAGCAACCCAAATCATCAGCAGCAAGGTACATCGTCTATTGCTAGAAATCAAGTGAAAGGTCATAAGAAAGTATAAAACAATGTAGATGTATAGGATGTAGACCTAGTTCCCAAGTCTCTGAAGAGTATCTATTGCCTCTAGCTTTTCTTGGTTTCCACAAAGATAAGGAAAGATTTGAGGGAAATTAGAATTTAGCTTGTAATTCTTTAAAAGGAAAAAATAGCCTGGTGTGATAGAGCATGCCTGTAATCCCAGCAACTCAGGAGGCTGAGGGAAAAGGAGCTCAACTTCGAGACCAGTCTCAGCAATTTAGCAAGACCCTGTCTCAAAATAAAAACATTAAAGGGGCTGAGGATGTTGCTCAGTGGTAAAAGTGCACTTGTGGGGTTGGGGATATAGTTCAGTTGGTAGAGTGCTTGCCTTACATGTACAAGGCCCTGGGTTTGATCCCCAGCTCCACAAAAAAAAAAAAAAAAGGAAAAAAAAAAGTACCCCTGAGTTCAATCCCTAGTACTGAACAAAACAAAAAACCCCAGTAACCCTTAAAAGGCAAAACAAAACAAGGGATATATTTTCACATGTTTACAACTGGTTTTGAAGACCATAATAGAATTGAATTAGATGCCCTTTTTAGTTTTAGAGCTTCATGATCAATCCTAGAACCACACGGAACAGACTAAATGTGATTTGAAGAACTGAACATTTTTTTTTTCCTGGGGATATGACCACAGTGAACATTTAATAAATTGCAGATCACAGTTGGAGATTTTCACTTTCTAAAAATAATTATATTTACATGGAATATTGAATAGTTTCTTCATTTAAGAAAAATAGCACCTACTTTGAGTGGCACCAGAATCCCCAGACTCACATTCTAATATCACGAAGCAAGGCCACTGACTGCTAGAAATCAAGTGAAAGGCCATAAGAAAGTGTAAAACGATAAGCCTCAGGAGATCCAGAGACTGGAGACAGCCCCAGCTCATCAGAGTTGCTGGATCAATGGAACTCAAGTGATGAATTTGGCTGCTGCTTCTATACTGCAGGCTGGGATGTCATGTAAAGAGCAATGAAAGATAACTCTGCAGTGGCCAGTGTATCCAGGAATTGGCAGGGATTACTCTGTTTTGTGCAGCGGCCTGGGATTGGAGCATCAGACTGCTATTGAGAGTCTTCAACCTGCTTCCAGCTCCTTTTGTGCTTCTTACAATTCCTCAGGGTAAACCCTCAAGACTCTCACCCCTATTGAGTGTCTGATTCTAAGAGGTTTTCTGTCATATGATCTGAGATTATAAAAGTTTATTGTCTATTTTTGGGGGATATTCATTGTAGAAAAATGTCTAGTTACTACTCATTATGCCTGCTAAACAAGAGGATGGTATTCTTTATGGCTTGGGTACTCTATATAAATTTGAAAAGAAAACATTCCAGTATTACACTTTCTTTTTTTTTTTTTTTTAAATTTATTTATTTCTTAGTTTTCGGCAGACACAACATCTTTGTTTGTATGTGGTGCTGAGGATCGAACCCGGGCCGCACACATGCCAGGCGAGCGCGCTACCGCTTGAGCCACATCCCCAGCCCCCAGTGTTACACTTTCAAAGAAGCATTTCCTTCTGCCAAAATTAAGGGAGCACAAATGGGTAGTTGCTATAGCATTATCTGGCTGTATTGCTGATAAAAGCAGATTCTGTGAGTGAAGGTTAAAGGATCTCTGGAATCTGTCCCCTGTGGACACTGCCTGAGTCACATTCTCATTACCGCTTGTCTGAATTAACAGCCTCTTCAATGATCTCTCTGCCTCTACAAACGCAGTGACTTGCATTTGTACAACAGGCCCTTCTGGCAGTCTGGTGAAGCCTATGGCTTCTTTCTCAAAGTAATGTTTTAAAATGCAGAAAATAAAATACATAGGAGTACAAAGGAAATAAATTTTATACAAATGAAATGATGGAAATATTTTTCAAGGCTTAGGGATGTAGCTCAACGGTAGAATTACACCTGGAGCTCTTGTCTAGCATTTACAAGGCCCTGGGTTTGATTCCCAGTACTAAAAAATAAATTACATGTGTGGTGTACATATATACTTTAATAAGAGACTAGAAATCTTTTCCAAAAGTTCACTAGCAGATATACCTTCAAACTGCACATAGGTTGAACGTTTTTAATCACACAGTGCAAAATCTAAAATGCTCTGAAATTTCAGCATGTGCTCAAACAGTTTCAGATTTTGGAGCATTTGGATTTTTGGATTTTACTGGGACAACTGTTATAATTTGAGCATGGAGCTCATATTATTTAATATTGTATCAATCTTGAGTTTTCTGAGTGTGATGTTATAATCATGTAGGGAAGAATGCCTTTGTTCTTTTTTTTTTTTTAGTTGTAGTTGGACACAATACCTTTATTTATTTTATTTTTTTTTATGTGGTGCTGAGGATCAAACCCAGCACCTTGCATGTGCTAGACAAGCGCTCTACTGCTGAGCCACAACCCCAGCCCCATGACTTTGTTCTTAATGGATACATGTTAAAGTATTTAATAGGGTTCAAGTGACACAGTATATTCAACTTTCAGATAATACAGCAAAAATAATTATGTGGGGGCAGAAGAATACAGATAAAGTTAATGTGGCAGAATGATAACTTGTAAATCTAGGTTAATGGCATATAACTATTCATTCTGTTTTTTTCCCCCAATTTGGTATATAGGTTTGAAAATTTTCCTATATTAAAAAAGAAAAGTAGAGCAGTTCAAAATAGGCTTTCCACATAAACTGGGTTTGGAGATGAGTAGGAAAATGAAAGTAAAACCAAATAAAAATACAAAAGCAGAATGGGGTAGGAAGAGCACATCAATCTTTCTTTAAGCAGAATGGTTCTAAGCAGAAGAACTTCTAGCCTTATCAATTGTGCAAAAAAAAAAAAAAAAGAGAATTATGTTGCACTTTAGGCTTGTTTTAGGAAAGAATTAGTGAAATACATGCTATCTGCCTTTTACTTTCAAATGACTGGAAGGGTAGATGTGGTGTATGTGCTTAGAGAGAGAAAACACATAGCAAAATGTTAACAACTTGAGGATTTAAGTAGAGCATGACAATTTATTGTACTACTCATACTATCACTCTTCTATAGGTTTGACATTTTCCAAAATAAAAAGTTAAGGGGCTGGGGATGTGGCTCAAGCGGTAGGGCGCTCGCCTGGCATGCGTGCAGCCCGGGTTCGATCCTCAGCACCACGTACAAACAAAGATGTTGTGTCCGCCAAGAACTAAAAAATAAATATTAAAAATTCTCTCTCTCTCTCTCTCTCTCTCCTCTCACTCTCTCTTTAAAAAAAAAAAAAGTTAAGGTAAAGTTTCCATGTTTTCTTTGAGTGGCTGCTAATTGGTTTTGTCTGCTTTTAATGTCATACTTGTATTCTACTTTCCTTCTTGAACTCTTTCAGCCTAACAAAAAGGATGCATAAATGAATGGCCTCTCCATTTTTACATACAAAAAATTCTTCTCCAGGATGATAGTTATTGCCATGGGACAGAAACAAAAAAAGAACAGTATGTAACAGAATAAAAGTATGGGCTTTAGAAAAGAAATATTTAGGTTTAAATCTTCATTCCAAATAGCATTAATTGTGTGACCTGGAAAAACTATATTTGACCAGGCACTTTTGTCAAATAATTCACTTAATAGCTGGTAGAAATTTTAGAGGAGTTTTTTTTTTTAATATTTATTTTTTAGTTCTCGGCGGACACAACATCTTTGTTGGTATGTGGTGCTGAGGATCGAACCCGGGCCGCATGCATGCCAGGCGAGCACGCTACCGCTTGAGCCACATCCCCAGCCCCTTTTAGAGGAGTTTTTACTAGTTATTTCAGGACAATAGTTTAACACAATAAATTTCCTTGACATTTCCTTTCTGTAATCATGACACAATCTTCCCACCGCTCTTTTTAAACTACCATAAAAGGAATCATAACATTAATCTTCCTCAGGTGTCATGAAGGATTAAAAATTTGTTAAATTATATAATGAAAAATTCAATTCAGAACAACACTGAGTTTCTATTTTACATTAGAAACTTCAGGAAGCACATGCTTCCTGAAGAAGAAAAGGCAAAAGTTTAGGAAATGATGGATAAGAATAAGATTTCATGGGCTGGGGATGTGGCTCAAGCGGTAGCACGCTCGCCTGGCATGCGTGCGGCCCGGGTTCGATCCTCAGCACCACATACAAAGATGTTGTGTCCGCCGAGAACTAAAAAATAAATATTAAAAAAAAAAATTCTCTCTCTCCTCTCTCACTCTCTCTTAAAAAAAAAAAAAGAATAAGATTTCATGAGGTACAGGCAGAAACAGTTCATCTCAAGTACAGAAAATGATTTTAATGAAGGTATTGAGGAATGAGGGATCACAGTAGGTTTAGAAATGAATGAGTATTTGGTATGGGATATTTTGGTCCTCAGAAGTGTTATGAAATATAAGAGATGAAATTGTAGGGATAGGTTGGAACTGTATCATTAAAAAATGGTCTTGCCAGGTATGACGACACATGCCTACAATCCCAACAACTCAGGATTTCAAATTTGAGGCCAGCTGTAGCAAATTAGCAAGGCTCTAAGCAACTTAGTGAGACCCTGTCCCAAAATAAAAAGGTCTGGGGATATGACTCAGTGGTAAAGTGCATCTAGGTTCAGTCCCCAGTAACTACTTTCCCCTAAACAAAAACAAAAACAAAACAAACAAACAAACAAACAAAAAAAGATTTGGAGCTATTTGCTTCTTGGTTGCCCTGTCCTGAGCTGCCTTCCTCTTCCATGCCCTTCTGCCTCATCATGGGCCCAGGATTATGGAGTAGGCCAATCACAGACTGAACCTCTGAGACTGTGAACCAAAATAAACTTTTATTCCTCTTTTGGTCACAGCAACACAAAAGCTAACAAAAAACACAACTTGGTACTGAGATGCTGTGAATAGTGGTTCAGAAACCTTTGGAACTAGTTTGTGGGGAAGGTGACTTTGAAAAATTTAGAGACACAAGCTGGAAAACTTTAGCTTATTATAAGTGGACTTTAATAGGTGATTCTGATAGGTGCTCCGAAGACCAGAATGCTAACCCAACAATGGACAATAAAGATTAGGCTCATGGGGTTTCAGAGGAGAATGAGGACTTTTCTTTTAATATCTATTTTAGTTTTTAGTTGTAGTTGGACATAGTATCTCTTATTTATTTATTTTTATTTGCAGATGGACACAATACCTTCATTTTATTTTTATGTGGTGCTGAGGATCAAACACAGTGCCTTCCATATGTGAGGTGAGTACTCTACCACTGAGCTTCAACCCCAGCCCTATTTTACTTATTTTTATGTGGTACTGAGGATTGAACCCAGAGCCTTGCACTTGCTAGGCGAGCACTCTACCGCTGAGCCACAATCCCAGCCCATGAAGAATCTTTTGAAAATTGGAGTAGAGGCCATTCATGTCACTTTCTGGCAAAGAAGTTGTCTACGTTTTGCCAATGTTCTGAGACTTCTGCAAATTTAAAGATGATATACCAATTAATCTGGTGGAAGAAATTTCTAGGGAGCATAGCATTCAGGTGGTGGCATAGACATTACTGGTGGCTGTTAGACAAGTTTACTGTGATACTCAGGAGCAGAAAACAGAAGAAAGATTTGAAAATTTTGCAGTTTGGCCAGAAAAGTGCAAGTAAAACTAGGGCTATGAAGGTGTAGCTTTTAAAGACATTACAGCCACTAAAGAAATGTTAAGTACTTTACACAGTGTTATGGTTTAGATATGAGGTGTCCCCCAGAAGCTCAAGCGTGAGACAATGCAAGAAGGTTCTGAGGAGAAATGATTGGGTTTTGACCCTGACAGGGATTAACCAAGTGCTAACTGAAGACAGGTAGGGTGTGACTAGAAGAGGTGGTCTTTGAGGGTATGGCTTTGGGAGTTTGATATATATATATATATATATATATATATATATATATATATATATATATACACACACATACATACACACTCCACACACTCACACACACACACAAATATGTCAGGGAATCTAGATAGAAAGATTTAGTAGATTTATGGGCTGAGGCTCTAGCTCAGTGGTAGAGCACCTGCCTTGCATGTGTGAGGCACTGGGTTCTGCTAAAACTTTTTTTTTTACACAATATCTTTATTTATTTATTTTTATGTGTTGCTGAGGATCAAACCCAGTGCCTCACACATGCACAGCAGGTGCTCTAGCACTGAGCTACAGCCTCAGCCCATAAACCTACTAAATCTTTCCACCTAGATGCCCTGATGTTTCAAACTTAATATTCTCCAAAAGATTCATTCTTTTCTCTACTTAACTCCTGCCCCAAATACAAACACACCTGTCTTTCCTGTAATTTGCCTTATCTCATTGATGGTACCACCATTTACACTTTTATATATGTTAGAATTCTCTCTTCCGAATCTAACAAAACAACTTAACCAGTTATTTTCAACTTCTTAACAGCTTTGACATTATTTATCTCAGGTACACTTACACTACTAGTAATTTAATAACAGCTGCATTTATTGAGTACCTGCAACGTGCCTATTACCTTAGATCAACTAATCCTTAGATTAATTAATCCTTAGATCAACTTTAAGGTAGGTAGCATTATCTTCATTTTACAGATAAAAGCTCTTTAGCCTTAGATACCTTTGATCCTGTTGTACTTCTGCTCTTCAATACCTCAGTTTTTCCTTCCTCATCTTTCTCAGCAACTCTGTCTTCAATTATATAGAGAATTCCTTATTTTGGGTATCCTGCTGATGAGTAAAATTTAACAAGGAAGAAACTGAACCTATAGTAAACCTTCCTACTATTATCAATGGAACATTCACAGTTTTGTGGTTTTCAATATTTTTCTTTCTTCTTCTTCTCCTTCCCTGTGGCCACTTCCGCCTTCTCTCTCTCTCTCTCCTTCATGACTCCACCATGAGTTTTCCAGCTTTCCTCTGCTTGGCCCTTACCCCCATGATGTGCTATGTCACCTTGGGCCCAAAACAATGGAATTGACCATCTATGGAAACCTCCAAAACTGTGAGCCCCAAATAAACTTTCCCTCTTCTAAATTCTTCTTGTTGGGTATTTTGGTTACAAAAGCCAAATAAAACACATTTGCATAAACAAAGAATGAGTTTATGAGAAAATTAGCTCCTATTATCTTATATGGGGAAAAATAAACTATACAGCATTATATCTATTTTCCAGGGGAAACAAATCCCTCCAATGTGGCATACTCATAAATTGTTATACCATAGTCTAGATTACCTTTTTGGAACATATCACTTTCCCATTTAAGTATCTATGATGTTAAATTTTTTGTCCAAATTGACTAGGCCACAATGTACCCAGGTTAAATAGATCTGGGGGTGTCTGTGATGTTGTTTCTGGATAAGATTAACCTCGAACTGGTGAATTTGGTAAAGCAGACTGCCTTCCCCAATGTGGGTATGTATCATCCAGTCTATTGAGGACATAAGTAAAACCAGAAGCAGAGAAGAGAGACATTGCCTCCTTTTAATTTTTTTTCTTTTAATCTGAGAATTGAACCCAGGGCCTTGGGCATACCAAGCAAGTATTCCACCACTGAGCTATAACCCCAGCCTTTTGCCTCCCCTCTGTAGCTGGGATAGCTCATCTCTCCTTCTCCTGCCCTTGGACTGGGATTTAAACCATCAGTTCCCCTGGTTCTCAGGCCTTCCATTTGGACTAAATTATACCACTGGCTTTCCTGGGTCTCCAACTTACAGTCAGTTGATTGTGGGTGAGTCAATTCCTCATGGTAAATATGCTGTTTTTCTGGAGAACCCTGACCAATACAGAATCTAAGGTGGCTATGACTTGTTTACTATATAAAATATAAATTCAGCTCTCCATGTCTAGGACCTCTGTCAACCATATACTACCTACTCTTGTACCTCTCTAGTTTCACTTTTCAAATACTCCAATGGAGCCATCTGGTTCAAGTAGGTCACAAGTCTGATTATTCCTCATTCTTCCGTCATTCCAATTCTTTTTTGGGATGGGTAGGGGGGTTCTAGGAAATGAACCCAGCGCCTTGAGCATGCTAGGCAAGAACTGTACTGCTGAGCTACCACACCCAGACCCCAGTCTTCTCTCATTTCATCCTTGCTATATCTAATATGCCTTTTCAGTGGTTTTTTTTTCTACCAATTTAGAGTATTCCTTCCTTTATGATCCATGGTGCAACTAACCAGCAACTAGTTGTCAATATCCAATCAATATGTGCTTGTAGTTCACAATCACAAAATAAAGAGAGCGTATATGCTGGGGATTTTTTTTAACTGATTAGGGATAACTGTTATTCTTCAAAACAATATGATAAGATTATACAACCTAAGAAAGTCCTTTAAACAAAATGCCTTCAAATGCTGGATAAAAATAAACATGCTGGGCTGGGGATGTGGCTCAAGCAGTAGCGTGCTTGCCTAGCATGCATGTGACCCTGGGTTCGATCCTTAGCACCACATACAAACAAAGATGTGTGTCTGCTGAAAACTAAAAAATAAATATTAAAAATTCTCTCTCTCTCTTACTCTCACTCTCTCTTTAAAAAAATAAAATAAAAATAAACATGCATAGCTGAATTTATAAAAAATAAAGGGAAATTCCTAAAGGCTGAATAAAAATGGTGAACTGATATTGAGGTTACCTTGGGGCATTTCCCATTCTGAGCCTTACATTTGGGGTGTGGGGGACTGGGGATCTAACTTAGGGGCAATTTATCACTGAGCTACATCCCCAGCCACTTTTTAATTTATTTATTTATGTATATGTGTGTGTGTGTATGTGTGTGTGTGTATGTATACATATACATACATATATATATATATATATATATATATATATATATATTTTTTTTTTTTTTTTTTTGGAGGGGGCAGTGCTGGGCATTGAACCCAGGGCCTTGTACATGTGAGACAAGCACTCAATCAACTGAGCTATATCCCAGCCCCCACTTTATTTCATATTTTGAGATAGGGTCTCACTAATTTGTTTAGGACCTTGATAAATCATTGAAGCTGGCCTTGAACTTGTGATCCTCCTGTCACAGCCTTCTAAAGTGCTGGGATTACAGGTGTGTATCACCACACCTGGCTTCAGAGTCTTGTGTTTTAACTCCCATTTGAGATTAGGAAAAAAGTCTTGAGGAAGATGGGAGGTTAGAATTGAAATATCCCTTCCAATCTTGCAAAATAGCCTTCTTTTTTAAAAAATGTTTTTTTAGTTATAGATGGACACAATATCTTTATTTTGTTTATTTATTTTCATGGGGTTCTGAGGATGAAATCTAGTGCCTCACATGTGTGAGGCAAGCGCTCTGTCACTGCGCCACAACCCCAGCCCCAAAATAGCCTTTTTTAAAAAGTTTTATTGATTTTTTAAAATATAGAGTACAATTTTTCATATCTTTATATATAGAGTATGTTCACACCAATTCATGCCTTTATACATGTACTTTGCTTTTTTTGCATTAGAATTCTTATTACACAAATATACCACAATTTTTCATATCTGTTTATATATAAAGTATGTTGACACCCAATTCGAGTCTTCATACGTGTACTTCGGATAATGATGTCCATCACATTCCACCATCCTTGCTAATCCCCTGCCCCCTCCCTTTCCTTCCTACCCTTCTTCCCTATCTAGAATTCATCTCATCCTCCCCTGCTCCCGCTCCCTACCCCACTATGAGTCAGCCTCCTTACATCAGAGAAAACATCTGGCATTTGTTTTTTTGGGATTGGCTAACTTCGCTTAGCATTATATCCTCCAGCTCCATCCATTTATCTGCAAATGCCATGATTTTATTCTCTTTTAATGCTGAGTAATATTCCATTATGTATATATGCCACATTTTTTTTTATCCATTCATCCACTGAAGGACATCTAGGTTGGCTCCACAGTTTAGCTATTGTGAATTGTGCTGCTATAAACATTGATGTGGCAGTGTCCCTGTAGTATGCTGTTTTTGAGTCCTTTGGGTATAGTCTGAGTAGAGGTATTTGCAAATCAAAACTACTCTAAGATATCATCTCACTCCAGTCAGCATGGCAGCTATTATGAAGACAAACAACAATAAGTATTTGAGAGGATGTGGGGGAAAAAGTACACTCATACACTGCTGGTGGGACTGCAAGTTGGTATAGCCAAAATGGAAAGCAGTATGGAGATTCCTTGGAAATCTGGGAATGGAACCACCATTAGACCCAGCTATCCCGCTCAAAATAGCCTGCATAAGTCTGTCTCCAGTGAAAGGATTGATCCTCCAAATCTACCCATTAGCAAAGAAAAAAGACAAAAAAGCTGTCTGGTTCTGCCTGGGATCTAGGGGAAGATGGGAGTAGGGAGGTGTGGGGTGGAGGTGGGAGATGTCAGAGTCTTACCTGAAAACTTATAACCACAAACCTGTCTACACAGCAGTTAAGGGCTCACATTTACATTATCAGGGCTGGGGTTGTGGCTCAGAGATAGAGCACTTGCTTATCATGTGTGAGGCCCTGGGTTTGATCTTCAGCACCACATAAAAATAAAATAAAGATATTGTGCCCGCCTATAACTAAAAAATAGGCATTTTTAAAAAATTTACATTATCAACCAGATCTAGGACACCCTCAGCCAAGAAATTAAAGTGATACCAGCCTGAAGCAGTGGCGTATACCTATAAGCTCAGTGACTGAGGAGGCTAAAGCAGGAGGATCACAAGTTCAAAGCTAGCCCCAGCAATTTAGCAAGGCCCTAAGCAACTTAGCAAGTCCCTATTTCTAAATAAAATATTAAAAAGAGCCAGAAATGTGGCTCAGAGGTTAAGTGCTACAAGAGGGTACCTACTCCCCTCACCGCCCAAAAAAAGAGTAATAGAGGATGCTTAGAAGACGCAACTCCAAATCGCTGTTGGCAAGATCTCAAAGAAAGGTATAGTTAGACCATTCAGGATTCCCACAATCTGCTGAAAAAAATCTTGCCAACTTGGAATACCAATGAAAATTAGAATTAAAATATTAGACCTTTTAGGCAAAAATTGAGAGAGATCACTGAGAGATCTCATTAAGGGAATTTCTGAAGAATATTGATTCAAAAAGAAAGAAAGTCATCTCAAAGATTTGAATTACAAGAAGAAATAATGAGAAAAGAAAGTGGTAAGCTCCAGGTGTGTGAGGAAACCACTGTTATAACGTTACCTCTTCATTAAGGTGACTGAACTAACTTCAGCAGCTACACATGACAAAGAATACAGCCTTTACGGAATGAGATCAGAACAAATAACAACAAACAGCAACAAAACCCAGGAAGGAGATAGGGAGTTGATTTCCAGAGTTGCCACATTATGCTATATAAAATGGCCAGTTCTCACAAAGAAATAACTACAAGAAATATGAAGGAAGGAAGGGAGAGAGGGAGTAAGGGAGTGAGAAAGAGAAAGGAAGAAAAAGTAATGGCAGGTCCACTGAAGGGGAAAAAGCAGTTAATAGAAAATATGCCCAAGGAAGCCCAGGTGTTGTATTTACCTAGATAAAAACTATAAATCAAATATTTTATTTTGTCATATTTTATTTATTTTTATTTTTATTTATTGCAGTGCTGAAGATCAAACACTAGCCCTCATACACAAGAGGTCAGCTCTCTCTTTACTACTGAGCTATATCCCTAGCCCAATTCCCCTATTTTATGTTTTATAATGTCATTGTATTTTTTATACCTTTATTTTATTTATTTATTTTTATGTGGTGCTGATGATCGAACCCAATGCCTCACACATGTTAGGCAAGTGCTCTACCACTAAGCCTCAACCCAGCCTCCCAAATCCCCCATTTTAAATATGTAAAAAGAACTAAAGGAAGCCACATCCAAAGTATATAAAGTAGAACATCCATGAAGAAAAATAAATTGTTAAAAATAACCAAACTCACTGAGCATGGTGGCATATGCCTGTAATCCCAGTGATTTAGGAGGCTGAGGCAGGAGGATTAAAAGTTTAGTGCCAGCCTCAGCAACTTAGACCCTGTCTCAAAATAAAGAATAAAAAGGACTGTGAATGTAATATAGTGGTAAAGCACCCCTGGGATCCATCTACAGTATATTATGTATGTATTTATGATCAAATGAATACATAAATGAAATAAAAATAACCAACTTTACATTTGAAAAGTACAATAACTAAAATAAATCTCACACAGGTGGCTCAATAACAGATAAGATCATGAAAACTAAAAGTAAGTCAAGGGGCTGGGGATGTGGCTCAAGCGGTAGTGCGCTCGCCTGGCATGCGTGCGGCCCGGGTTCAATCCTCAGCACCACATACCAATAAAGATGTTGTGTCCGCCGAGAACTAAAAAATAAATATTAAAAATTCTCTCTCTCTCTCTCTCTCTCCTCACTCACTCTCTCTTAAAAAAAAAGTAAGTCAAGATGATTAAGTATGAAGTAAAAGAAAGAAAAAAGAATGAAGGTAATGAACAGAGCCTCATAGTGCTATAGGACACTATAAAGCACACTAATATAATGGGAGTCACAGGATAGAGAAAAGGGGCAAAAGATTATGTGATGAAATAATAGCTGAAAACTTCCTAAATTTCATGAAAATAATAATCTACCTATCCATGAACTTAATAAATTTCAAGTATGATAAACCCAAAGAGATCCAGACTTCGACATATCATAGATTACTGAAGGCTAAAAACAGACTTTTTTTTTTTGTACTAGGGATTGAACTCAGGGGCACTCGGCTACTAGCCACATCCCCATCCCTATTTTGTATTTTATTTAGAGACAAGGTCTCACTGAGTTGCTTAGCATCTCGCTTTTGCTGAGGCTGACTTGGAACTTGTAATCCTCCTGCCTCAGCTTCCTAAACTGAAGGGATTATAGGCGTGTGCCACCATGCCTGGCTAAAAAACAAGAGTTTTGAGAGCAAGAAGAACAAAGTGACCCATTAAGTCCAAGGGATTTTCGATTATATCAGCAGTTGATTTCTTATTAGAAACCAATGAGCCTAAAAATCAGTGGGATGACGTATCAAAGTGCTGAATGAAAATGAATGTCAATCAAGATTTCCATATAATAAAAAATTATCTGGCATGGGGTGTAGTTTAATGGAATAGCATGAGCTATGCATACATGAGGCCCTGAGTTCAATTCCCAGTCTATGTGCGCGCGCGCACACACACGTTCCTTCAAAAAATGAAAAGATCCATCATTACATCATGAGGAGCTCCCCTGAGCCACTCCTAAGTGAAAATTATTAAAGTCAACAAAATAAAGACCAAAAGCCTCACAATAACAATGACAACAAGGAGAACACAATAATTCAAAGCCTCTAGAAATGACTCTAAGAGCAGTTGGGCATGAAGGTGCACACTTGTAATCCTAGTAACTTTGGAGACTGAGATAGGAGGATCACAAGTTTGAGGGTAGCCTTAGCAACTTTGTGAGGCCCTAAGCAACTTAGTGAGACCATGTCTCAAAATAAAAAATTTTTTTAAAAGTACTGGGGATGTAGCTCAGTGATAGAGCTGGTACCTGGATTTAATCCCTGGTACCAAAAATGAAAGGAAAGCAAGGAATGGGGAGATAGGCGAGTGAGAAATGAGACGGAGACCAGGCAGAGATAAACACAAGACTGTATTTGTCAGAGCTGACAAATAAAGGCACAATTCTCCATAGATGGAGAGAGGCCCCGAGATGTTCCAGTGTTCAGCTTTTGTGTGATAGGGATTTGGAGCTGTAGTTGTGGTGCCATGAGATAGGCTGGGGATGCTTGTGTCAGAGCTAAGTGGGTGGGGAATGCATGGGATTGGCTTAGATGGCACCATGGGGGATTTCCAGAGTCAAGGGGTCATGTCCTTCTGGGATTGGCTTAGGGTTATGGTACCATGGGGTAGGTCACTAACTGGGGTGGGTTAATTTGGGTAAGAGAAAGTACAAGTACAGGAAACCAAAACTTATCTTGTAAGATGGCTGTTAGCATTTAAAAAGAGAAAAGAAGAGAAAAGAAAAGAAAGAAAGGACCCTAAGGACAAACACCAAATGAAGAAACACCTATCCAAGAAAATCTATACAAATTTTCTGGAAGAACTGAATATGTATCTCTTACAAAATCATAGAGATGGGGCCAATAGGAGGTAATTAAATCATGACAGTGGCTCCCTCATGAATGTGATTCATGCCTTATAAGAAAAATAAACCAGCCAGGTTCAGTGGCACATGCCTGTAATCCCAGCAGCTCAGGAGGCTGAGGCAGGAAGATTGAGAGTTCAAAACCAACTTCAGCAACAGTGAGGCATGAAAAAACTCAGTAAGAGCCTGTCTCTAAATAAAATACAAAAATAGGTTGGTGATGTGACTCAGTGGTCAAGTACTCCTGAGGAGTTCAATCCTTGGTACTGCTCCCACCCCTCAAAAAAAAAAAAAAAAAAAAAAAAAAAAAGAGAAAAAAAAAGAAAGAAAAAGAAGCCAGACTTTGAGTGGTGGTACATGCCTATAACCCCAGCAACTTGGGAGGATGATGCTGGAAGATTGCAAGTTCAAGGCCAGCCTGGATAATTTAGGGATAGTCTGTCTCAAAATAAAAAATAAGGGCTGGGGTTGTCACTCAGTGGTAGAGTGCTTGTCTAGCATGTGTGAGGCACTGGGTTCGATTCTCAGCACCACATAAAAATAAATAAAGGTCCACCAACAACTAATAAAATATTTTTAAAATAATTTAAAAAAATAAAAAGGGTTATGGATATAGCTCAGTGGCACAACACCCCTGGATTCAATCCCCAGTACTGCAAAAAACAAAACACAGGCACACAAAAGGGAAAGAAAAAAGAAAGAAAAAGCCGGGAACTAGTTAACTCTGTTTCTATCATGTGAGGATCCAAAGAGAAGTCAGCTATTTGAAACCTGAATGAGAGCCCTCACCAGACCCCTGCTGTGCTGGCTTCCTGATCTCACACTCTGAGGCTCCAGAACTATGAGAAATGTTTATTGTTTAGGGCTTCAGTCTGTGCCAACATGTTATAGTAGCCTGAACTGACAGAGACATTTGGAATAAAGTGAGAATATGTGGTACTTAAATCAAAATTGCTGCCTCCACTCCTGCCCACCACCTTCTCCCTGTTCATCAAGATACTCTATTATAGACTGCTGCAGCCAAGTACACAGGGTTCTTTCCCCCTCAGCATCCAGCTGGAAGGCTTTCTTCCTGGGGCCAGCAAGATCTGAGTGTTTCTCACCCTGCCTCCAGCTTTTTGTTGGTGAGGCTGTCACAGGTGAGTAGGGGCTCCATTCTTACACCCAACTTCTGCTCATGGAAAGGAGGGTCTACTTTTGGCAGGGCACATTGAAAATATTAAAGGAAATGCAATAGTAGGGAAATACAAATCAAAACCACAGGGGTAACATTGTTCACCCAATAAGGTGGCTATTAAAAAAAATAAAAAAAAAAACCTGTGGTGAAGAGGGTGTGAAAAAACTGGAGGCCTCATATACTATTGGTAGAAATGTAAAATGGTACAGCTATCTTTGGAAGGTGTTCTGGCAGTTCCTCAAAAGGTTAAATGAAGAGTTACCACATGATCTATAAATTCTACCCTTACGTATATACCTAAGAGAATTGAATGATACCATTTATATGAAATGTTCAGAATAGTACACTTATAACAATAAAATGTAGGTAAGTCATTGCCAGGAATTGGAGGGAGGAATTAATGGGCACTGATTGCTAATGGTTATGGTGATATATATAAAAAGTCTTTTGAATTGTACACTTCAACTTTAATTTATAACTGATTTAGTCCCCAGGTTCAATTCCCAGTGCCCCCCACCAAAAAAAGGTAAACATAATGGTATGAACTGTATTATAAGAGAAAGAAAAAGAAAGAGTTGATTTTCATTTGGTTGATATGGATAAGAAGGTTGGAAATCACTTGTTTGGTCTCATGTAGTGTCAATCAAACACTAATATCTTACCTCAGTTCCTGTTTCTCTCCAATCCCAAGCCCGACTGCCTCCTGGCCATACTTTGCAATCCTTATAGGTTATGGCAGAACCTTGCACTTTCATTTGCCCCCATGAAAGGGAAGAAATTTCAGGTGAAGACATAGGGAACTGAGCTAAATCTGAAATTATAAGAAAAATATACTAAGTCAGTTATAAAGTTCAAACAGCTCCAAAATACAAACATAGTAAATCCGACTTCTCTATGATTTAAGAAGTATTTCTTATGTGGTTGTCACTTCTTCTCAATAAGGCTGAAGAGTTGGGATCCTGAATCAAATCATCCAAGCATAGAAACCAGATACTGTAATTACTTCTTAGATTACCAAGGGAATCCTCATGATTGATATATATATATATATATAATATTTTTTAAGTTGTAGTTGGACACAATACCCTTATTTATTTATTTTTTTTATGTGGTGCTGAAGATAGAACACAGGGCCTCCCATGTGCTAGGTGAGTGCTCTACCACTGGATAACAACCCCAGCCCACCTCATATTTTTTTTTTTTTTAAGAGAGAGAGAGAGAGAGAGAGAGAGAGAAGAGAAAAGGAATTTTAATATTTATTTTTTAGTTTTCGGCAGACACAACATCCTTGTTTGTATGTGGTGCTGAGGATCAAACCCAGGCCGCACGCATGCCAGGTGAGCGCACTACCGCTTGAGCCACATCCCCAGCCCCTATAAAGAATTTTTTATACATTATGTCAATGACTAAATGAATATGTTTTTTTTTATTGTTGGTCGTTCAAAACATTACATAGTTCTTAATATATCATATTTCACAGTTTGATTCAAGTGGGTTATGAACTCCCATTTTTACCCCATATACAGATTGCTGTATCACATCAGTTACACTTCCATTGATTTACATATTGCCATTCTAGTGTCTGATGTATTCTGCTGTCTATCCTGTTCTCTACTATCCCCCCGAATATAGGTTTTGTTTTGTTTTTGTTCTTGTCTGGTACTATGGCCATTCCCTCATTCTAGTACTGTTGCCATTGACGTTTAAGTAGATTGAAATGTTTGAAAACAAACAGCCTTGCTTGACTGTCAAAGGAAGCTTCATGATTTGGATCATTACCAGTTGAAAATGGACTGGAAGCCTGGGCAGGGATTTAAGAATTTCTCAAAGGTGACATAGTCACAGAGGACTTTATAAACTCTTCACATATTCCAAGTGGACCAGAAGCTATGAGCTTACACATCAAAGGGTAGGCCCAATTCACTCCAACATTCCAGGTTGATGGAGCCTGATCAAATGCACAGGGAAGAAGCAAGAAGACTCAAAAGGGCCGGTGAAAACAGGTGGAATTTTTAATTAACTCACCAGTACACACAATGATCCAAAACAGAGCATGAAAGTCTTACTGGCTTAAGATGTTGAACTAATTAATTAATTAATCAATCAATCATTTAATGGGAAGGAACCTAGGGTTACTTTACTACTGAGCTACAATCCCTGCCTTTTTGAATTTTAATTTTGAGGCAGGGTCTTACTAAGTTACCCAGACTGGGCTCAAACTTGTGATCCTCTAACAGCCTCCCAAGTCACTGGGATTACAGGAATGTGCCATGGTGCTGGGCTGCTTTTTTTTTTTTTTTTTTTTTTTGGTGTTTTAGTAAAATCTTGAATTAATCTGATCGGCTGAACACTAAGTTATATAGACATGACAAAGACTCCTGGAAAACCAGGCTTAAAAATACAAACAACAAAAGAAATCTGAATGGATATTTCAGTGGTAATATACAGTATGGGAGATAAAATTCACAGATTTTGTGCTATGGTTTGAATGTCATTCTCTCAAAACCATCATAGAAATTTAATTGCCATTGTAGCAGTATTAAGAGGTGGGACTTTTAAATAAGCTATTTGGCTATGATTAGGACCTTTAAGAAGTGATTAGCTTTTGTCCTCATAGATTGCCATTATTGGAGAAGTGGTTTATTATCACAGAGGTAGGTTCTATATAAAGAGATGAGTTTGGCTCAATTTTATTTCTCTCCCTCTTGCCCTCTCTTTGCCCTTCTACCACGTGGTGCTTTCTCCCATAAGATGATGAAGTATGAAAATCCTTGTAGACGCTGGTCCCTTGATTTTGGATTTTACAACCTCCAGAACTGTGTGAAATAAATTTGTGTTTGTTATAAATATCCAGACTCAGTTATTTTGTTGTAGCAGTACAAAACAGACTAAGATATTTAGTATCTTAGGCACATGACTGAACACACAAATAACAACAACTTTCAAGACTTCCTACAATACTTCTAAAATGTTCAATTTCTGGGCTGGGGTTGTAGCTCAGGGGTAGAGTGCTTGCCTCACAGTTATGAGGTACTGGGTTCGATCCTCAGCACCACATAAAAATAAATAAAAGTATTGTGCTCATCTACAACAAAAATATAAAAAAATAAAATGTCCAATTTCTAACAAAAAATTATAATATATGCAAAGAAACCAAGAAGTGTTACCCATACTCAGTCAACTGAAATTGTATCTAAGTGTTATCAGATATGTGGTTTAGTAAAGATTTCAAAGAAACTATTATAAAGGAAATAATATATATATATATATATAAAGAAGTTTTTTTTTAAAGAGAGAGTGAGAGAGGAGAGAGAGAGAGAGAGAGAGAGAGAGAGAGAGAGAGAATTTTTAATATTTATTTTTTAGTTCTCGGCGGACACAACATCTTTGTTGGTACGTGGTGCTGAGGCTCGAACCCGGGCCACACACATCCCAGGCGAGTGCGCTACCGCTTGAGCCACATCCCCAGCCCCATAAAGAAGTTTTTATACATTATGTCAATGACTAAATGAATATAGAATCTTAATAAAGAGACATTTCAACTAAGAATTAAATGTAAATTCTATCATTGTACTTATAGTTTGAATGTGGTTTGTCCCTGCTAAAATTCATGTTGAAATCTGGTTGTCAACACAGAGGTATTGGGAGGGAGGGCCTTTAAGATGGATGGAGTCTTTGTTGTGAGATGGTTAAATTCTTCTAAGTGTGGGTTGCTACAAAATAAAGTCAGCTCCTTTGTTCCCGCCCTTTCTTTTAGCAAATGCTGGATTCCTCTTCCTTTTTTGGGGGGAGAGTACCAGGGATTGAACTCAGGGGCACTTGACCACAAGCCACATCCCCAGCCCTATTTTGTATTTTATTTAGAGACAGGGTCTCACTTAGTTGCTTAGTACCTTGCTGTTGCTGAGGTTGGCTTTGAACTTGAGATCCTTCTGCCTCAGCCTTCTGGAGACACTGAGATTATAGATGTACACCACAGTGTCCGGCACTGGATTCCTTTTCTACTTTTTCACCATGCATGGAGCATCATGTAGCTTGCACCAGATTCTAAGCAGTTGCCACTACCAAACTTTTGGACTTCCAGAACCATGAGTCCAAATAAACTCTTTCGTGTTATTAATTAGTCAGTCACAGATGTTTTGTTATAGCAACATAAAAAGGACCAAGACAGCTAGTAAGTTAAACAACTAAAAGGTGCTTATATTAGGGTTCTTCAGAGAAACAGAAACAGTTTATATATATATATATATATACATATATATATATATATATATATATATATATATATATATATATATTAAAGATGCATATTTTAAGAAAGTGGTTCAAACAATTGTGGAATTTGGCAAGTACTTAGTAAAAAGTATTGGTAGTCTGCTAACTCTGGAGCAAAAATTGTTACAGTATGTCTCTATCTTCAAGGAATGTCTTTTTAAAAACTATGTATATATTTTTAGTTGTAGTTGGACACAATACCTTTATTTATTTATTTTTAGGTGGTGCTAAGGATTGAACCCAGTGCCTCATTTGTGCTAAGCAAGCCCTCTACTCCTGAGCTATAACCCTAGCATACTCTTTAACTTTTTTTTTTTTTTGGGGGGGGGTACCAGGGATTGAACTCAGGGGCTCTTGACCACTGAGCCACATCCTCAGACCTATTTTGTATTTTATTAGAGACAGGGTCTTACTGAGTTGCTTAGTGCTTCACTAAATTGCTGAGGCTGGCTTTGAACTCCAGATCCTCCTGCCTCTATCTCCCAAGCCACTGGGATTATAGGCGTGTGCCACCTCACAGGGCTACACTTAACTTTTTTTTGTTTTTGAAAGTAAGTTTTAAACTAATTAGTTCACTATGAATTAGGAATTCCCCAAACTGGCTCCACAACTGAAATTAATCACCTCAATATACAATTTACCAAGCTTACAGTATCTGTAAGTAAAAATTATGTAACAAATGCAAAGATAACATACATATAAATTGGGGTTTGGTGTATAGCTCAATGGTACAGTGTGTGTTTAATATAAATAAGACTCCAAATTCATTCCTCAGAACCAAATAAAAAAAATGTATAAATTGTTCTGATGAAAGGTTGATGGCTACCAATGCTATTTGGAAATACATAGGGGTAAACCAATTTTAATATTGGTAAACCAATTTTAATATTGAGGCATAACAACATTTACTTTGATGTATAGATATTGTTTCTGGTTCAATGAATTTTGACAAACTTGCCAATTGAAATAAAAAGGTATCTACAAAGTCTTCCTTGTGCCCTTTCTAGACATTCCCTTCCAAACTCAAGGGAAACCACTATTTTAATTTCTATTTCCATAGATTAATTTGACTTCCACATTGATGGAATTGTATGGTACCTCTTTTCTGTCTTCTTTCACTCAACAAATTGTGGAGATGTACCTTTGTTATAGTATTTGTCAACAGTGTGTATCAGCATGTGTAGTAGTCTATTACAGGAATATCATAATTTATAACCTTGGGCTGGGGATGTGGCTCAAGCGGTAGCGCGCTTGCCTGGCATGCGTGTGGCCCGGGTTCGATCCTCAGCACCACATACAAACAAAGATGAGGTATCTGCCGAGAACTAAAAAATAAATATTAAAAAAAAATTAAAAAAATAATTTATAAACTTTTCTGTGGATAAATGTTTGTGTTGTTTTTGACTTTGGTCTTTTGAATAACCATTAATTTTAAGTGGAATTTTTTTCCTTAAAAGAGTGTGAAATTTGAACTATCTTAACAAATTTCTTATTCAAAAATAAAGTTGAGTAATCTGATGCTTATTTAAAGGCTTTTTCATAGAAATAGCAACATATTGTATTTAAAAAGCAGCTACTTTTTGTAGATTTACATTCAAGTTTGATAAATATAAATCAGTTATTTAATTACATAAATTGGAATTAGACTTCTGTAACCCGCTATTTCTTTTAGCCTAGAAAGGTAAGAGATGGTAGGTAACATTATGGATGAATATTCTTTATTTCCTTTTCAAGAACAGACTTTGTGAAGGCATGACCTAAACCTTGTTTTATAGTAAAACATCTCTTATCTTTGGGGTGTATATACTTTCTGACACCCAAGGACTTTGTTCCCAAGCCACTTTGGACTAGAAAAGGTTGAAACTCTAGACTTATTAGTTTCCCTTTGAATAACAGTGTGAGCAGAGAGAAAAGAAAACTATAGTAATAAATATTTTCTTTTTTAGAAACTTAGGGGAGGAGGTGTTGACAGTAAAGGCAGAAATTTGGTTAAGGTTAATATAATGATATGCAATTAAAATATTCTCTTTGGTTGGAAAGTTCTTTCCACAGAAATTCCTTCACAAAAATGATTTAATTTTACAATATTATGTATCTGGCTTTTATTTAAGGTACATTAGGTAATGATTATGAGGAGTTTTTTGTTTGTTCTTGTTTTTCTGGAGGTATCGTTCCACAAAACACCTGTTTCTGAGTCAGATTTTTCTTAAACTGGGGCCTTCAGATCCTCAGGTCTAATATACTTTTCAATTTGAGAGTTTATCAAAATGTTTTAATTTTGTGTTTCAGTTCAGTAATTGCTTTAAAACAATATTTTAGCACTTATAATTCACTTTCTTTCTGAAAGTAAGGCTTTTCCTTGTTTTTTAAACTTTTTTTATTGTGGTAAAATATACATATAACATAAAACTTATCATTTAAGTAAGTTTATATACTTACTTGTAAGTATATAAATATATATACTTCAGTAGCATTAAGTATATGCACATGGTTGTTTAGACTTTAATTTCTTACATCAGCATTTTTTAAATTGGAAATTTCAGAAATATGTGCCCAGTTTCAAAAGAATTTTTTTCATTTGAAGAGGTTTTATGTACTAATATATATATATATATATGTTTTATATATTTTATATATTAAGAATCATTATTTTAGGTAATAATTTTCTCTTATGGATTTTCTTCTCTTTGTCTCTATTTTTTTGGGGGGGGGTACCAGGCATTGAACTCAGGGCCACTTGGCCACTGAGCCACATCCCCAGCCTTATTTTGTATTTTATTTAGAGAGAGGGTCTCACCTAGTTGCTTAGTGCCTCGCTTTTGCTGAGGCTGGCTTTGAACTCTCAATCCTCCTGCCTCAGTCTCCTGAGCCACTGGGATTACAAGAGTACTGTCTGACTAAATATTTCTTTCTTTAGATAATGAAAATGATGTAATTATGGTTATTCCTTCCCCTTCCTTTTTTTTTTGACCTGGAAATGCAGAACAAAATTAACTGTGCAACCATTTCCCAAAGTTTTGAAATAATAATTTGCCAATGTATTTCTTTATATTCCTTTAAGTCACAGATTCTACTATTTTATGTGGTTTGAGTTGTATCTTGCTTTAAATTTTAGGTTTAGGAAGTAGATGCTATGTAAGTTTTAAATGCGCTCTGAAAATTTTGCCTTAAGGTAATATGTTGTAGACAAAATAAATAGAGCTGAATTTAATCAAGTTATACACCTTCCTTTGGTAACAACAACGACTCCCCCCCTCCTCTCTCTATATATATATACATACAAACTATGTATATATATAAACACACTATATATATGTATGTATGTGTGTATATATATGTATATATATATATATATATATATATATATATATATATGTAGTTTTAGGAGGAGATATATATAGTTTTAGGAGGGAGGAAAAAAATGAGGATTGAATTGAATCCAGGGATGATTAGCCACTGAGCTACATGCCCAGTCCTTTTTAATTTTTGTTGCTGAGGGCCTGGCTAAGTCTGGCCTCGAACTTGAGATCCTCTTGTTTCAGTCTTCCCAGTTTCTGGGATTAAAGCCATGCACTGGGCTAGCAGAGGATATTTTTAAGTACTTAAACTATGCCAGGGCATCGTGCTAATCACTTTACTGTCAATTACCTGGTAAACTTGTAAATGTAGGTGCTTTTATCACCCATTTTGCATAAGTTCTAAGAAATGAAGAAATTTCAGGATGTCAGAAAGTGGTCCTGGTAAGTTTCAAGTTTGGCTGAATCCAAACCTCCGGCTCCTAATCATGATGTATTATATATAGCTCCTGCACTTGCACATTCCATTTTACATTCTTGGTGTTTTTTCTCTGGGATTCTTCGTGGACTAACGTCACTGGTATCCTGTCTTCTAACAAACTTTTTGCTGTTCTACCATCATCTATCACGTTCTCTCTCTTGTGGAATGCTAGCCTATCCTCCGACCCTAGGTCCCACAGGGCCTCTTCCCCTCAGACCCTGGTCCCTCAACCCCTGATAACCTCATCAGAGCCCCGTGCCTTCGCACTTTGACTCCCCTGTAGAGGCTGGGGGGCCTTCGACTCATCGCTTAGCAGGGCCCAACTCCTTACTCTGGTCCCCACAGAGTCCCGTCCCCTTAGGCACTGGTCCCTCAGCAGAGCTCTCAGAATGGCTTTTCTAGCTAAGGTGATTCTTATACCCTGGTAGAGAGCAATATCTCTCAGCAAACTTTCACAGACTTCTTACAACGGTTCCATCCCAACCCATAATTATGACACCTTGCTACCTTTGCTCTCCCGGACCTCCTCCCACAATACTGCCCCTCCCAACCACATTCTTCTCTTTTTACGCTTATTCTCTCTCCTCAACTTCTCCCACTATTTCGTGGCCGGATTCCCTCCAAAACTCACGCAATGACTCTCTTTTCAGAGTTGCTTGCCGAGATGGCTCCGTGCTTTCTTTACCTTTCACTTCGGGGAGCTCCGTAGTTCTGGATCAGGGGTTCCCCAGCTCTCAAGCCTTCAGCCTGTCTGCACCAGAAGCCCCGCCCCTTCAATTCTATTGGCCACTGTTCCTGAGAGTCCCGCCCCTCCAACTTGCGCCCGCCTCCCCGCCCCATTTCCCTTGTTTTCATTCCCCCTGTCACACGAGGCTGTGGCAAACCCCAAGTGGGAGGGGAGAAGTAGAGGGAGGGAACCCGGCGGAAAGAGGGCGGAAAGTGAAAGGCACGGAGCGCCTCTCTGTCCCCTGTCTGACTTGGTTCTCGACTGCTCTGGGCCGCCGTTGTATTGTGGGATCGCGGCGCCGTCCCTGAGACGCTCAGATCCGCAGGGGAGTCCACTCGGGTGCGCCTCCTGTCGTCCGTAAGGCTGCCCTGCCATTCCTCGGCACCCCAACTCCCCCGCCCCCCCATCGCCGCCTCCTCCTCCATCCTCCAGTTCAAAATGGCGACGGCGGCGGCAGCGGCGGCGGCGATGGCTCCTCCGGGTTGCCCGGGTTCGTGCCCCAACTTCGCCGTAGTCTGCTCCTTCTTGGAGCGCTATGGGCCGCTGCTAGACCTGCCGGAGTTGCCGTTCCCCGAGCTGGAGCGGGTGTTGCAGGCGCCGCCGCCGGACGTCGGCAACGGAGAAGGTAAGCCTGGGGCCCGAACGCCCGGCGGGAAGCGGCCCTGGCGCGCTCCTTCTCTCCGCTCTTCGTAGACATTCTGGGCCTCGGAGCCCCAGTCTTCTTCTTGGGGCGCAGCTCCGCTCAGTCCGTCTTCTCCGCGTAGCCCCGGGGGTCCTGGGCAGTGGGGAGGCGGGGCGGAGGCCTCCCGGGGCCACTGCGCCCGGCGGGGAGCAGAGGTGGGGGCGTCGCGGGCTAGGTGTGGGCTGGGGGCGGGGAGGGGTCATTGTGCTGGTCTGCCGCCCCTGGGACTGCTCCCCTGCGGCGGGGCCGGTTCCCCACCCCTTCTCCCTCTAGGTGGCGGGGGAAGGGGAGCGCTGGTTCCGGCCAGCTTTGCGCTTTTCTCCTCCTCCCCTCCTCCCACCAATTCTCCTGACCGTCTCTGGGGAGGCTGGGCCCGTCTTCTCGGGGCGCCCCCTTATCTCCCTCCACCTGAGTTGGTGGGGGCTGGCGAACACTCGACTCTCCCTCCCTCTGGTGGGAACTCCCCTGAGAGAGTCGGCTTATCCCTCTTCTCTTCCCCTGGAGGTCTAGTTTAACCCCCCAACTCCTTCCTCCGTGTAGGGAGGTCTGCTCCTCCCGCAGTGGAGGATGTTCTCTTCCATTCTCCTGTAGGAGGGAATGAAGTCGTTTCAGCTTCTCCAGTTTGGAGCGGAGAGGGTTAATTTCTCCTCCATAGTTTTCCTCCTTCCTCTACCCACCTCCCCCCAAATAATAGAAAAGCATCTCCTCACTTTTCCAGTCCCTTCCCCCTTAATCTCGGCAGCAGGGCTTTAGGGAAAGAAGAAGTAGCCCTCCCATTTGCAGGGTGGGGTGGGGTGGTTAGTCTGTAGGCTGGAGGAGGGGCTCTGACGGCGGGGGAAACAGTTGAAGAAGGTGCTTGTTGCTCATGTTTCTCTCTCTGGTGCCGCTGGTCTATTATTGGTGTTCGCAAGTGCTGCTCCTTCCACATAAGGCCACCGCGCGGGTGCAGAGCGCATGCTCTGCCCGGCCCCATTGAAACTTCCTGCTGCTGCTGCTGCTGGTTCTTTTGCTGGAGCATCTCAGCGCTGTGCCTGCTGCCTACAGCCCTCACACTTTACTCCTATTTGTTCCTGATCCGTGTTTTTCCTTTTCTGCACATTTTCCCTCCTCAGAAAAGCCTTGTTTGTTTCTTTATCTGGAAACAGCCCTTGACTGGAGGAGAAACGCTTTCCAAATTTTTTTTTTCTTCTTTTTGGTTTGTATTAGGTGGCCAAAGTGGACTGGGTACTGGGTATTGTATAAAGCAAATAACTGATTCCTTTCCAAGAAAGCAGATTCGCTCCTTAATTATCTATGGAAATGAATTAGGTTTTGTTAATATATTTACATTGCTAGGAAGAGCCCAAGTGGGAAGTTCTTCAAAATATTACCTGTATGATGTTATGGTCATCAGTGACTCACATTAATACAGACAGTTATAGTATGGGTCAATATCTCTTCTTAGTTGTGTACATCTCTACTCTTAATAAACTGGCTTATAAAAGGCTAATTAAAAAAATAGTGAAAATAGGAGTGATTAATTACTGTATGCAAAGACTTTCTGCAGAATTTCTTTGGAAATTGAGCTCCCAATGTAGTGATTTCATTATAAAATTGTATTTACACTTTTTTTTTTTTAAAGAAAATAGTTATTGTGAAGTAAGATGCCTTAGTAAGTTGCTTTTAGGATATTATGAGAAATGATTGTAATGTGTGTAAGAGAGAAAAATTTGGAAATTTAGGGAAAGAATTGCTGGTAAATTGTTTTGAGTATTTACTTGACCAAATTAAGAGGCAGGCATAGGCTTTTGGGGATGGCATTTTATGTATAGGAATATTGTTCAGTTTATTTTAGTAGTGAATATTGAGCCACCAGATAAGTAAAAATGGGAAATAATCTGGACCAGGAGGAGTTGTTTAGCTCAGCCACTGCATTACCATTGGTATAGTAGCTTAGGGGACTCATAATAATAGATCCTGTCATAAGATGATCTAAGAGTAATTATTAATTAATGTTATATAGTTCAAGACACTTGGCAATGAAAAGTCTGCAGGTGAAATGCCATTACTGTGCAGAGAAAAGATTTTCAGAACTTTGATGATAATCAGGTAACATGAAATAGTTGATTATACTGATTCAGCAAACAAGACTTGAATCAACTAAGTCTTTTTGGGAAGGAGTTTTTAGTATACTAGAAAAACACATAAATTTTTAGTGTTGAGCATTGTGACATAGGTTGTAGGATAAATAATTTATATGGACTTCAGTATCTTAAGTAAGTGGAGATAGTAGCTGAGGAGCCAATGAAATAATGTTTCAAAAATCCTTTAATAAATCAGGCACTTAATAATATTCTTATTATAAATTTTAATAAAGATGATATTATTTTTTTTCAGTACCGTGGTTTGAACCCAGAGGTGCTTATGGTTTTTTTTTTTGTTGTTGTTGTTGTTTTTTTTGGTTGAACTCAGGGGCACTTGACCACTAAGTCACATCCCAGCCCTTTTTTGTATTTTATTTAAAGATAGAGTCTCAGTGAGTTGCTTTGTGCCTTGCTGTTACTGAGGTTGGCTTTGAACTCGAAATCCTCCTGCCTCAGTCTCCCTAGCCGCTAGTTGTGCACCACCATGCCAGCAAGCCCTTTTTATTTTGAGACAGGCTCTGGTTAAGTTGCTTAGGGCCTTGCTAAGTTTCTAAGGCTGACCTCGAACTTGGGATCCTCCTGGCTTAGCCTCTTGAATCTCTGTGATTACAGGCATGTACCACCCTACCTGGCAGTATAGATGATTTTTTAGCTAGTTATGGTGTGGTGCATTTCTGTAATCCCAGTGATTTAGGGGGCTGAGGCAAGAAGATCTCTGGTTTGACTCTAGCCTGGGCAACTTAGTGAGATCTCATCTCAAAAAAAAAAAAAAAAAAAATATATATATATATATATATATATATATATATATATATATATATATAGTGGTTGTAGATAGACAGCATGTCTTTATTTTATTTATTTATTTTTATGTGGTACTAAGGATTGAACCAAGTGCCTCACACATGCTAGGCAAGCACTCTGCCACTGAGCCACAGTCCCAGCCCCTTGTTCCAAAATTTTATAAAAGGACTTGGGATATACTTCAGAGGCAGAATGCTCTTGAGTTCACAACCCAGTACCACCCTTTGCAAGATGTTTTACAAATATAAGACATAGGAGTGCATTTGAAATTAAAGTGTTATATTTTTATTTTTATTTATTTTTTTGGCAGGAGGGATTGAACCCAGGGGCTCTTACCCACTGAGCCACATCCCCAACCTTTTTTGTGTTTTATTTGAGACAAGATTTTGCTAAGTTGCTTAGGGCCTTACTAAGTTGCTGAGGCTGGCTTTGAACTTGAGATCCTTCTGCCTCAGCTTCCAGAGCTGCTGGGATTACAGGCAGTATTATCATGCCCAGCAAAATGTTAAATTTTTAGTATGTTGTGAGCATAAGTATAGTATTGAGTTATTATGCTCATGGTGAAAAGTCTTTGTTAAATGAGTTTAGCTCTCTATATAGTTATTTTAAAAAGGCAGTTCTAAGGCTGGGGATATAGCTTAGATGGTAGAGTGCTTGCCTTGCATGTACAAGGCCGTAGGTTCAATCACCACACACAAAAAAGGCAGTTCTAGTGCCGTGAAGTTTGCACCAGGCTCCATGATTTTGTGCTAACAGTGCCATTTTAAGTTTATAAAAATTTTTGGTATATTATGACATCCTGTGGAGGAAACTGTAGTTCTCTGATATGTCCTTGCTTAAGCATGTTGTGATCTTTCTCCTAAAAGTTTGTTCATACTTTTTTTAAAAATATTTTTTGTTATTGATGGATCTTATTTGCTGAGAATCGAACTCAGTGCCTTACTCGTTAGGCAAGTGTTGCACCACTGAGCTACAACCCCAGCTCTTTTAAGTTTTAATATGATGTGTTTCTGGCTTACAATGCCCTTTTCCCAGGGCTGGCTTTGTAGCTCAGTGGTAGAGCGCTTGCCTCACATGCATGAAGCACTGGTTTGATCCTCAGCACCATGTAAAAATAAATAAATGAAGATATTATGTCTGTCTACAACTAAAATATTAAAAAAAAAAGCCCTTTTCCCAAATCACTAAAATCAACATGGAACTGAAAACAGGACTGTCGTGTCTACTTTGATTCCAAGGTTTGAGAAAGTATGGGATGTATAATATTAATAAATGTTCCATAAGTAATTGTGGTTATTTTGTAATGAAGTAAAAACATGAATTTTTTCACTTGAGGTAGATTACTTTTTAAAATGGCTACCAGCTACTTAATAAGTGGAATTGTTATTATTTTCTTGGACTATTATAGTTGCTGGGAGAAATTACTGAGATCTTGAGGGTGCCATGAACTTAGAAAGTTTGGAAATCTGTGCCTTAGGGACTGTCATTGAATTTTGAAACTAGAAAGAATGGACTGTTGTATTATGTTTTTTTTTTTTTTTTTTTTGCTTTTATTTTGCATTGAAGAAAACCTAGATGCAGAGATAGTTTTCAAGGGTATACAGCTAGTTGTTGGTTAATTTGAACTATTATTTGAAAACTATACTTATGTGCTAAATTGTCAGCAAAAAAATTTAGATTTGTAGTTGGTGTAGTTGGCATTAGAATGGGAAAAGGGCATTACAAATGAATGTGATCTAAGGAGGTGATTTATCCTCTTTTCCCTGCATTCTATTTTATAAGTCATCCTAATTCTATACTTGGTAGGAAGTTTCCTGCTTCTTCCTAACTGGAGACAGATGATTGTGGGATATGGATAAAAATAAAAATGGACATTGACTTTGATATTGCTGGCACCCAAGGCTCCTAAGTATCTTTTCTTTCCTGGAGAGGATATTATTTTTTAAGAGAAAAATATGTTTTTTCTTTAAAGATAGTCCTAGGGATATCAACTGAAAAGTGATATATATCTAGTAAGTCTGTCAACGTATATATGGATAACATATTAAGTATTTATGGATAACATGTATAATAGTTAATAGTTTATACCATGTTTGGCTAAATTATTTATATATTGTTAAATAAGCTGATTCATTAGTTTTAAAATTTTCATTTGTGTTAGCATTTATACATTAAAAATTTAATATAAAATTTTTAAATTAAAAAATAACATTTATCATGGTATTTAAATTAAAAAAATTTTTTTTGTAGTTGTAGATGGACAGAATGCGTTTATTTTATTTGTGTGTGGTGCTATAGGATCCAACCCAGTGCCTCACACTTGCTAGACAAGCGCTCTTGCCACTGAGCTACAGTCCCAGCCCTGTGCTATTTAAATTAAAAAAAAAAAATTCACAAAATAAAAATTTCAAACATGTTTATTTATTTTTTTTTAGAATTTTTTTTTTTTGAGAGAGAGTGAGAGAGGAGAGAGAGAGAGAGAGAGAGAATTTTTTTTTTTCAATATTTTCTAGTTCTCGGTGGACAAGCGCTCTTGCCACTGAGCTACAGTCCCAGCCCTGTGCTATTTAAATTAAAAAAAAAAAAATTCACAAAATAAAAATTTCAAACATGTTTATTTATTTTTTTTTTAGAATTTTTTGTTTTTGAGAGAGAGTGAGAGAGGAGAGAGAGAGAGAGAGAGAGAATTTTTTTTTTCAATATTTTCTAGTTCTCGGTGGACACAACATCTTTGTTGGTATGTGGTGCTGAGGATCGAACCCGGGCCGCACGCATGCCAGGTGAGGGTGCTACCGCTTGAGCCACATCCCCAGCCCACATGTTTATTTTTAATACAAAATTTTAAAATTTTAAAACAAAATAAAAAAAATTGAGGCAGGGTCTTCCTAAATTACCCACGCTGGCCTCAAAACGTGTGATCCTTCTGTCTTGCCTCCCAAGTAGCTGGCATTGTAGGTGTGCATTAGTGTACCTGACAAAAAGAAGTTTTGTTTTTTTTTTTCCCCCTCTCTTTCTTTCAGTCTTTGGTACTGGAAGTTGAATCCAGGACCTTGGACATGCTAGGCAAGTGCTCTTCCACTGCATTACATCCCCAACCCATTTTATTTTTATTTTGAGACAGGGTCTTGCTAAGTTGCCCAGGTCGGCCTGAAACTTGTGTTCCTGCTGACTCAGTCTCCTGAGTAGTTGGGATTACAAACATGTGCCACCATGCCCCACTAAGAAATTTATTTATTTGAACAAATAGTAATTGAGATCCTACTATGTACCAAGTATGTTTTCACTCTTGGAATCCATTAATAAGCAACATAGGTAAGATTCTTGCCCTAATGGAGCTTGCAGTTTAACAGTGAAGGCAGTAAAGCAATAAGATTTAAAAAAGTGTGCAGACCAAGTATAACGTGCACTTTATAATCTGTACTTTAGCAGGCTTTAATTTGTAATTTGTTTGGCTTAGTATTTATTATATCTAAGTTAGGTTTATGTTAGATAAATTTTAAACATTTTCCTCATTCTTGTACTTTGAGAATGGCCTTTAGTCAAATTGAATAAACTAGAATAAACAGCAGGCACTCTATCCTTTCTCTTCTTTTTTCTCCCTCTACTTCCATTTCCTGATCTCTACCTCCAAAGTTGCACCCTCTTTAGCCATTTGGAAAGGTTGCTTTTTACCCATTTTAAGTTCCTTCCCTTGTGCATGCCATAATTGAAGTGCCTGCTAGCTACCTGATGTTCATACCAATGTGGAAGAGAGGAGGTAGGCACTGAAATTCCATCCTATAAAAATCAGAAGGAAGTTGCACGCATCCAGTAAACTATGGCACAGAGTAAACATTCCCAATCCAGAGGGAAAGAATTAGGGAATGGATATATGGGAGTTATGGACCAAAACAGTACTGAAACCCAACAGGGCAACCAAGTCTTGTAGCTCTGTATCTGATGTTCAGCATTTGGAGGACATGGTGGCAAGATATGGGCTTCTTTTTACACATTCTTTTTCTGGACAAACTTCAAGTTTTAAAAAACTTTCTCTCTGGCTTTTTCTCCTGATTTTCATAGTAAATCTGGCTAAAAGTTACCAGCAGTAGTGTTGCCACTGCCCTGCCTTCAAATTTCCTCCTCAGATTAATTAGTCCATCACTTTTTTGGAGGGTGGATGGGTACTGGAGATTGAAATCAGGGGCACTTGACCACTAAACCACATCCCCAGCCTGTTTTTTTTTTTTTTTTTTTTTATTTGTATTGTATTTAGAGACAGGGACTCATTTTTGCTGAGGCTGGCTTTGAATTCATGATCCTCCTGCCTTAGCCTCCCGAGCCGCTGGGATTACAGGTGTGTGCCACTGTGCCTGGTCCATGACTTTTATTTTATTTTTTAAACTTTTTTTTATTTGTAGATGGGCACAATTCAATTATTTGATTTATTTATTTTTATGTGGTGCTGAGGATTAAACCGAGTGCCTCACATGTGTTAGGCAAGTGCTCCACCACTGAGCCACAACCCCAGCTCTAGTCCATCACTTTTAAATTTAGCCCCATGGAATTTCAGAACATGGGCAAAATGTAGACAGGTTCTTTTAATATCCCCTGGTCCAATTCCTTTAGAGTCCTAATTTCCCTCTGAAATCTTGAGATATAGTCCATATTCCTATCAGCATTTTTGTCTTCTGAGTTCCCACGAGAATTGCCCATTAGCTCTGCTCACAAAAATTTTAAGGCTTCTCCAGCTTCTCTCAAACTTTTTTCAAAACATTTCCATGTAGACTTCTGAGCTACATGATAGGTTAGTCACAACAGTGATCTCACTTCTTTCTTGGCACCAATTTCTGTGTTGGTCACTCTTTCATCTTTGTGACCAAAATGTCTGACAAGAACAATTTAGAGGATGAAAAGTTTATTTTGGCGATGGTTTCAGGGGTTTAGTCCATGGTGAGCTGAGTCCACTGCTCTGGGCCCAAGGTGAGGCAGAACATCATGGCAGACGGCATGGTGGAGAAGCACTGCTTTGTTCATGGTTGTTCAGGAGGCAGAGAAAGAGAGAGGGGAAAGGGCTGCAGTGAAGAATAAACCTCCTAGGACATGCCCCCGTGGACCAACCTTTTCCAGCCATTCCCCAGCTGCCTTCAGTTATCACCCTCTCGAGTCCTTTCAAACTAGGATTCATGGATTAAGTTACAGCTCTTACAGTCCAAACATTTCACCTCCTATATTAACACAGGAGCTTTAGGGGGACACTTCTTACCCAAACCATAACATGTTGGTTTTCAGTATTGTGAGGTGTTTGCTGAATCTCTGTGTTCCTCTAACATGTGGATATAAGAATAATATCCAATTTGTGATGCTGTTCATGCTTTCAAACCCATGAAAATAGGCTTTCTCCCCAGGCTAAGATTGGAACACATCTCTCTGGAGATAAAACAGAGAAATGCAGGAAACTTTAAGCACCTTGGTCTGCCCCAGGCTGGGAACCCAGATGCTGCCCCTTGAAATCTCTTCTTCTTAAGGTCCTTCTGTCCTAGTTCCCACTCTGATTTTTTTTCTTTCACCCTCACTGTTCTGTCCTATTCTGCTCAAAGGGACCTTGGACCCAATGTTTTGGATTTATTCATTTTTTTGTCCCTCTACCACCATTTTCTAAGTGTGGCCAGGACACCCATGATACAGCTATCATGGAGGATCACAGCCCCATAAATGCCTCTCCAGCCCATGCCTCTGCTCAAACATCCTGACTGACATCTGCACACAGCACCCTGGCTATCCTATTAACACCCACATATCCCTTAAACTACAGTCTTTTTATAACTTAGTTTTCCTGTAATGCCTAATTTATGAGGTCATTTAAACAATTATGTTAAATATTACATGAGAAAGTTCTTTGTAACTCTTATTGAGCACATAGATGGTAATTATTTTTAGCTCTTATCTAGTCTCACAGAGTAGGCACAAGGAAGTCCCTGAGATATCTCAGACTTTATCCATTCTTCTTCTATTGACTTTCTGGTTTTCTGAACTCCCACTAGAATTGCCCATTAAATTCTACTTACAACATTCTAAGTCTTCTCTTGCATTTCCCAACTTTTCCACATGGTTAGATATAGTCACAGCAATGACCCCACCCCTGGTACCTATTTTCAATGTTAATCAGCTTTGTATTGCTACAATTAACAAACAAACAATTTAGAGGAGGAAAGACTTATTTTCTCATGGTTTCAGAGGATCAGGTACTTGGTTAGCCATCTCTTAGTTTGAAACATCATGGTGAAAGGGTAGGCAGAGGAAGGCTGTTCAGCTCATGGCAGCTGGGGAGCAGAGACAGAGAGAGGAAGAGAGAAGGTTGGAGGAAAAAGAGGAAAGGGCCCAACTAGGTCCTTCCTCCCAGTAGTTCATTCTATCATCTGAGGAGGTCAGAGCACTTTAGCAATTCAACCATTGCCTAAAAGCCACACTTCTGGATACATCAGACTTTGAGGGACATTCCAGATCAAAACTATAATAAGACACTAACCTCAGACATACTTTTATGTTGTTATCAAGTCTTATCGAGTCTGTTTTTTAATCCCTTTTTATATTCAATCTCACTTTTCTATTATTGTTACTATTTCCGTTTTTTTTTTGCCAATTCCTATTCTAATATTTGAAGAAGAAATATATTAGATGATTATTTCTGTGTTGGAGAACACATTTAGAGTTAGTATAATACCAACTAAATGCTTAAAGTGTCGTATAAATGAAGCTATCAGTAGAGCATTTTCCTTAATATTTGTATAATTTTACACATAACTCTTTTATTATTACTTTATTTTGGTTAGGTGAATCTAAAAGCTTTTCTCTTCAGGGTGATATTAAATTGGACTAATTTCTTTCCTTCAAGGGTAACCATGGGTTTCTCTGAATAATTGTCATAAGGTAATACTGGAATAGGGGCCAAGAGACATAATAATTAGCAGTAAAAGAAGAGTTGTTCTAGCATTGCTGTTATGCTGGCCTCAAAGTCTCATCCAAGTAGGCTGATTTAAGATCTGATTTGGACACATGGTTCCCAGGTCTTGGTGAGGATCAGGTTGGATGTGTGGTTAAGCTGTTCATTTGCACAGGAGAGGATGTATTTCTTGAAGGTGGAACTTGAAAGACTTCCTCGAGTCACTTAGAGGACAGAGGGTTGGAAGAGAACATACTAGACAATAACCTACTAGTATACAGGATCAAGTGCCTTGATCATCATAGTGTTTTACAAGGAAAATAGAGTATTGGTTATGAGGCTTTGGCATTGGTATGTTAGATATGTGAGGGAATTTATTTGGATACTTTCTCTATTCCTTTTGTCCTTAGCAACCTCACATTTGGTTCTGCAAATAAATATAATTGCTGCTTTCATGTGGTAGCACACTTGCCTGGCGTGTGTGAGGCACTGGGTTTGGTTCTCAGCACCACATATGAATAAATAAAATAAAATAAATACAGGTCTACCAACAACTAAAAACATTAAACAAAAAAAACCCCTAGGGAAAAAAAATTAGAATGGGTTGTTCCAATATAATTTACTTTTAGTATTTGGAGTTGGGGTGTAGCAAGATTGTAACACATTGAATAACTGATTTATCAAAAACACAATGGAGCTTAATTCATAGTCCTTAATTTATATTCCCATTATTGTTTTGCCAAGCTCTTCTTTATTAGAAACAAAAAAAGAACTGTCTTATAGTGGCACTAATTTGGCCTGTCATTTGAATTCAGACAATCTATAACGTTCCTAATTTTAAGAGTCTTTTGTCTAATAAATGTTGACTATGATCATGTATTTGTCCTTGCCTTGCAGTATTTTTTTTTTTTTTTTTTTTTGGTCTTCATAGCCTTTTTAGGGTGGGGTGGGGTGGGGTCTGGGGTTTGAAAACCAGCACACTATGATTACTACACCCCTAGCCCTTTTTATTTTTCATTTTGAGATAGGGGTCTTGCTAAGTTGCTGAGGTTGGCCTCAAATTGTGATCTTACTGTCTTAACCTACCGAGTGGCTCCTGAGCCACCACTGCACCACTCTTCATAGCTTTGGTTTCATCGCATAGACTGTATTCTCTTCTGTTCTTACCTGGTTTGGTTCACCATGATAACTATATCTTTTTCTTTTCTTTTTTCTTTTTGGTGGTACTAGGAATTGAACTCAGGGCTTTATGCATTCTAGGCAAGCACTATACCACTGAGTTACATCCCCTGATAACTATACCTTAAAAAATTATTTTTTTTGTAGTTGTAGATGGACAGAATGCCTTTATTTTGTTTATTTTTATGTGGTGCTGAGGATCGAAACTGGTGCCTCATGCATGCTAAGCAAGTACTCTACCACTGAGAGCAGCCCCAGCCTCTGATAACTATATCTTGGTAACTGTATCTCACATTTTTTTCTTTGCTTCTTTCCCATGGTTTGGATCTTCCCTTTCATCTTTAATTATCTTTTCTATTCCCATCTTCTATTTTTTTTTATTTTTTCTGTGATGCTAGGGATTAAACCAAGGATAAGTATGCTACCACTGAGCTACATCTCCTGCCCTAGGCTTCTGAGCCTTATTTTAGTGTGCTTTCCCATTCATTTACTTTTTTTTTTGTTAAAATTTCCAACTTTTTAGATTATCTACTGTTTTTAAAAAGGCATAATACTTGGGCTGGGGTTGTAGTTTAGTGGTAGAATTCTTGTCTCACATGTGTGAGGCACTGGGTTCGATCCTCAGCACCACATAAAAGTAAATAAATAAAATAAAAGATATTGTATCCATCTACAACTAAAAATATTTTTTAAAAGGCATAATATTTGAGTGAAATTGAAACTAAAGAAATACAAGTTCATAGGTTCAGTGAAATGCCTTGGACACGAATCTTTACCTGTTCTTTATCATTGCTTAGGATAACTGTAGTATTCAAATGTGGAAATAATTTTCTTCTTGAATTTTTTTGAAGTAAGGCTATTTCCTGTAGATATAAAATGTTTTTGTATGGTATCACCCCAAGTCTCTAGGTTGGTTCCCCTACTGTTATGACTTCTGTTATATCCTAACTGAAGAAATGATTTTTATTTTTCTTCTAGCTCAGTGGTTTTTTTTTTTTTTTTAAAGAGAGAGTGGGGGGGGGGGGAGAGAGAGAGAGAGAGAGAGAGAGAGAGAGAGAGAGAGAGAGAGAGAGAATTTTTTTAATATTTATTTTTTAGTTCTCGGCGGACACAACATCTTTGTTGGTATGTGGTGCTGAGGGTCGAACCCGGGCCGCACGCATGCCAGGCGAGCGCGCTACGGCTTGAGCCACATCCCCAGCCCCCAGCTAGCTCAGTGGTTTTTAACCCTTGTGAATAATCATTTAAAGAGCTGGCATCAGTGATTTTAGTGTGAAGCTAGGAATGTCTATTCTCACCTATTTTTTTGTCCAGATGTTTTTCTTGATATTTTGTCCTGGGCTCTATTTTTTTCTAGTATTAGTGTAGCTACTCCAGCTGTCTTTTGCTTACTTCTTTGAATGGTGTATTGTTTTCTATCCTTTTAATAGCCTCCCAAATAGCTGGGACTAAAGGTGCATGCCACCATCTTGGTTCTCCTTGTGTCCTTGACTCTAAAGTATTTCTGTCTGCCCAGCATTTATTTGTATCATGTGCACATGGTCTTGTTTGCATGATTCTAGTTAAACAATTAATACTACAGAATTAGAACTACTGGGTAGAGGAATATCAAGGAGTTATGTGAATATAAAGGAACAAGAACTCATCTTTGCCCAGGGAAAGTCATAACATCACTGTGGTGATTATGAAAATTTCAGTGGTTAGATATTGGAAAAGCATTCCTGGGCCTAAAGTGGTGGCCTGAGCTTATAATTCCTGCAGCTCCAGAGACAGGAGGATCGTGAGTTCAAAAGCTTTCCTCAGTAATTTAGGAAGGCCCTAAGCAACTCAATGAGACCCTGTTTCTAAATAAAATATAAAAAAAGGGGCGGGATGTGGCTCAGTGGTTAAGCACCTCTGGGTTCAATCTCTGGTACCAAAATAAAAGCATTCTTGGCAGGAACAGCATGGGAAAATGCATAGAAGTTTGAGATTAATATGGTGTAGAGAGGAAATTGCAGCCTAACTGTAGGCATCAGGTTTTTGATAAGATTTGTGATTGAGGAACTTAAGACCATGTTAGAAAATTGTATTGGGAGTTATAAATGCGTTAGGTGTATTTTTCTTACCTTTAAAGTAAATAATAGTACATTAACTGAAGGCAACATGTGACTGACAGTATGTTTCATAAGGAGTTCATTTGTCTTATTTTCTCTTTATTTCTAACATAGGAGATGCTAGAGTGCTAGTTGATTGTTTAGCACATAGGAGCATATAGGAGCTATTTAGCATATAGGAGCATATGTTTAGCATGCAGAATATGCTTGAGTGCTAATTGAAATGTATTTCAAATTAGAAATAATGGGTTCTTTTGTTGTTGTTGTTGTTGGATATTGAGGATTAGACCCAAGGGCATTTACCACAGGCTACAACTCCAGCCCCCCTGCCTTTCAAAATTATTTTTATTATTTTTTGGGGGGACAAAGTCTTGCTAAATTGCTCAGGGTTTCTCTAAGTTGCTAAGACTGAACCTTGAACTTGTAGTCCTCCTGCCTCAACTTCCAAAGTCTCTGGGATCACGGGCATGTGCTGCTGTGCCCACTGTAATGGATATTTTGATGTATGTTTAGTTTCTCTTTTTGTCCCTGGCTTGCCTGGCATTTTTAGGATATAACCTTCCAATTACTTTTGGGTATTGTTTGTAAAGATCCATTACAGAAATCTTCTACTTCTTGTTTTCTCACCCATTTAATTTTTTGAAAAATGACTCAGGTGTGTCCTGGGTCCTCCCATTCTAAGTATTTTTTTTTAATTAATTTTTTTTTTTTGGTATTCAGGATTGAACTCAGGGGTGCTTAACCACTGAGCCACATCCCCAGCCCTTTTTAATATTTTATTTGGAGAAGGGTCTTGCTGAGTTGCTAAGTTGCCTCACTAAAGTTGTTGAGGCTGGCTTTGAACTTGTGATCCTCCTGCCTCAGCCTCCTGAGGTGCTGGGATTATAGGTATGTGCCATTGCGCCCTGCCCCATTATAAGTTTTATAATAAAGTGCCTTAGAAGTTTGAGATGGAAAATCTTTAGTGAATCTCTTTTTTTAAAAAATATTTTTTAACTTGTTGATGGACCTTTATTTATTCAGTTATTTATACGTGATGCTGAGAATCGAACCCAGCGCCTCACACATGCTAGACAAGCGCTCTACCGCTGAGCTACAACCCCAGCCCTTTAGTGAATCTCTTAACTCCTTTCTTGGGCACTATGTCTTAATTGTATGCTAAAGCATATGTTGTTAACTTATTTAAGCTTATTTGTATAGGAATCCTGAGTATAGTGTTAAAATCAGTTTTTCTCTTATCTTTCCCTAGATATCTTAGAAAAAAGTTATCATTACTTTTCTCTTTAAAAAATTTCCATCTTGAGCTATGTGCTGTAGGGTACGTACATTGGTAATCCCAGCTACTTGGGAGGCTGAGACAGGAGGATTGCATGCGTGTGTTTTCAGGGCCAGCCTGGGTAACATAGCAAGAGACACCATCTTAAAACCCCAAACCAAAATTTCCATTCTAGCTTTTTTGAATTGTTTTATCTGATTTCTACCAAGGGTGATCTGAAATTCTCATTTCTGAAACTAGCATTTTTTCATTGTTGCAAGAGTGTACAGCTGGAGGATAGGGAAACCAGCTAGAGATTGTTGTGTTATTTGGGAAATATCAATTGGGGCAGTTGGTGTTTTGGGGGGGATGAAAAGAAAGGCTAGATCTGAAAAAGACTGCAGGTAGAATTGATAAGTGAATGGATTAATGTGAAGGAAGAGTTTTGTATGATTTCCAGGTTTTTCACTATAGAATGAATAGTTAATAGTTCATTGACTGAGCAAGGAAACAACTGAAAAGACCCATGGTTTATTATTTTTTTCCAGAATTTAGTAACTTACATATGAGTACTATTGGAAGAATTTACAGTGTTAATTTTATAGCTTGTTAAAAGCTTACTTTGAATAAACAAATTATAGCAATATATATTACTTCACAACTCTCTTGGTTTGTGTGAATTATTTAAAATGTTATATATATATATATACACACACACGTTAAATATACACTTAGCATGTTTTGTTACACCGGCAAGAACAGTTTTTTAGAGTGCTTTAGTTATGTACTTAAGGTATTTAAAATTAGGTTTATGCTAGACTGACTCAGAGAATATGCCAAGAGTCCCAGTTACTTGATAGATTAAGGGCAAAAGAATCTTGAGTTCAAGGCCAGCTTGGGTAATATGGGCAATATGGCTAGATCCTGTCTCAAAAATTAACAACAACAACAAAAAATTAGCTTTAGTAAACTATCCTGGCCTTGTGCCCAGTCATATTTTCTCTCTCTCTTTTTGGTGCTGGGGAGCAAACCCAGGGCCTTGTGCATTCAAGGCAAGTACTCTACCAACTGAGCTATATCCCCAGCCTGAAATCCTATTCTATAGGTAAAACTTTCTTCAACAAAATTTATCAAAAAAAAAGTTGTAATTTTGGAGATTGCTGTATTCTGTGAGTATAGAGAATTGATAGTGGATATCACTTACAAAGAAGCAAATGGAGCTTCATATAAATAGAAATGCTACTCCAGATAGACACATATGGCACATATGGTAGTGTAGACTGAGTCCATTATGTAGATGAGAAGTACAGAGTCCGTAAGCATGTTGTTTGGATTGAAAATTTTTGAGTCTTGATTAACCTTTTTTGGGGGAGGGTACTGGGGATTGAACCCAGGGACACTTAACCACTGAGCCACATTTGTATCTTATTTAGAGACAGGGTCTCAATGAGTTGCTTAGAGCCTTGCTAAGTGGCAGAGGCTGGCTCTGAACTCATAATCCTCCTGCCTCAGCCTCCCAGGTCACTGGGATTACATGCGTGCACTACCACGCCAAGCGAGTCTTCATTAATCTTTTTTTTTTTTAAAGAGAGAGTGAGAGAGAGATAATTTTTTAATATTTATTTTTTAGTTATCAGCGGACACAACATCTTTGTTTGTATGTGGTGCTGAGGATCGAACCCGGGCCGCACGCATGCCAGGCGAGTGCACTACCGCTTGAGCCACATCCCCAACCCTAATCTTGAAAAATTCTCTAGTAGAGATATTTAAGTTGAATTCCATTTGGGGAGTGACCTTTTCTTCAACTATTATTTCTCAACAGTTATTTAACTATGTTTTGATAAGTTTATTTTTTCACTGCTGTTCTTTTTTAAAAATATGTTTTAGTTGTAGATAAACATTTTGTTTATTTAGTTATGTTTTTATTTAGTTCTTTTTTTATGTGGTGCTGGTGAGTACTAGGCAAGTGCTTTGCAACTGAGCCCCAGCCCCAGCCCTCACTGCTGTTCTTGATACCTACATTTTCCATATTAGGTTCATTCTTCTGCTATTGTAGATCTTTTCCAAACAGGATCTCAGGGTAGTAAGCTTTGCATTCTTGCATTTCTGAAAATATATCTTGTCCTCTATTCTGACTGGTTTAGATTGAATTTGTGTTCCAATGTTCAAATAGTTTTTCCCAGAACTTTGACAGTATTGCTTTTTTTTTTTTTTTTTTTTTTTAATCTTCTAGCATCTACTGTTGCTGATGAGAAATCTGTCAGTCTGATTCTTGTCCCTTTGTAGGTGAGCTGGTTTTCCTTCCTGAAAGATTTTTATTTTATTTTTATTTTTTAACCCCTGGAGTTTTGAAATTTTCTAGGCTGTGACTTTTTCTTTCAGTTTACTTGTTTTTGCCTTTATTCTTTAAAAGACATTAAAAGTATGAACTTAATTTGAAGCTGTCCATGTACTGCTCCTGTTCTCATTGTCTTCCCTTCATTCCCATAGGTTAATACTGTCCTGAATTTTGGAGTTTATTATTCCCATAAATACATTCATTCTAAAAGTATATGGTTATATCTCTAAAAATAATACACGGTATGGATTTACATGCTTTAAAATTTTAAATGTAAATGGTACCTCTGTAACATCCTTTGTTTTCCTTTCAATGCTGTTTTTGGAATATATCCATATTGGTACATGTAGTTTTAGTTATTTGCTTAAACTGCTGTATAGTATTCCGTGTGTGTGTGTGTGTATGTATGTGTGTATTTTAATTATAGATATTTAGGTTTGTTTTTGTTCTGTTGTGGGCCATGCGATAATAATGAACATTCTAGCAGGCAGCTTTGCCTAGGGATGGAATTGCTAGGCTAAAGAGTATATATACTTCTTTGTCTTATTCTTTGTGTAACCCAATTGCTCTCTAAAGAAGCTTTATCAGTTTATATACTGCCAGCAGTGTATGAGAGTTTCCATTTATCCATGTAATCAACACTTGATATTGTCAGACTGTAAAGTTTTTGTTAATATGGTTGGTTGGTTGTTTTTGGTGCTGTTGGAGCCTTGTGTGTGCTAGATAGGCACTCTTACCTTTATCTGCAGCCCCTTGTTAATGTGGTTGTGAATTAGCTTTTTTTTTTTTTTATTGTGTTGCTATGAGGTTGAGCATTTCTTCTTCTTTATTTTTTATTTTAAAATATCTAATTTTTAGTTTTAGGTGGACACAATATCTTCATTTTATTTTTATGCGGTGCTAAGGATTGAACCCAGTGCCTCATGCATGCTAGGTGAGCCACAACCCCAGCCCTTTCTTTTATTCTTTTTCTGTCATTCCTTTTCCCATCCGAACTGTCTTTTTATAGTATTTTTTCTTGATTCAAAATTAAGAAGATTTCATGCGGTTTGACAGTCTCTAACTTTGATTATGAGTTGGTTTTTGTATATGGTGAGAGATAGGGGTACTGTTCTTCTGCCTATGGATATCTAGTTTACTCAGCACTGTTTATTGAAGAGACTTTCCCTTTTCCAGTGTTCTCCCACTCCCCACCCCAATGTTGGAGACTGAACCCAGCCAGGGCTTTATGCATGCTAGGCAAGCACTGTACCTCCAGCAAGAGCCACACCCCCAGACTTTTAAAATTTTGAGAAAAATCCCACTGAATTGCCCAGGCTGGTCTGGAACTTGTGATCCTCTGCCTTAGCTTCCTGAGTATTTGGGATTACAGGCATGTGCCACCATGACTGGCTCTGCAGTATATATTCTTGATTCTTTTGTTAAAAATGAGTTTGTTGTAAATACATGAATTTATTTTTTGAGTTCCCTGACCATTGTATATGTGTCTGTTTTTATGCCAGTACCATGATTTTATGCCAGTTTCATGGTGGTGTTTAGAAGTTGGGTTATTATAATGCCTCTAGCTTTGTTCTTTTTTTGCTCAGGATTATTCTGGCTATTTGGATCTTTTTTTTTTTTTTTTTTGATTTTTTGTTCCATACAAATTTTAGTAATGTTTTTCCATTTATATGAAGACCACCATTGGTATTTTAATAGGAATTTCACTGAACCTGTACATCTGTAGATTATTTTTCATCTATATAGTTTTAAGGGGACTGGGCAATATAACTCAGTGATAGAGTGCTTGCTTAGTACACCCAAGGCGCCCTGGGTTCAATACTAACATTACCACCACCAAAACAAAACAAAACAAAACTTTTAAGGATCCAATATGAGTATTCTTTTTCCTTTATGGAAATGTTAATCCACTGCATTAGCCAATTTTTTGTTGCCAATAATACAGTACCACAGATTGGATGAGTTATAAAGAAAAGAGGTTTATTTTGGGTTCCAGTTTTGGAAGTCTAAGGTTGATGGGGTGTGTTTGCTGATGGCCTTCTTGTTGGCAGTCTTGAAGCAGTACACAACATCACATGGCAAGAGACAGGGAGTGTAGTGTGCATTTGTACATATGCTTTTCAACCTCTCTTTATAAATTACCAGGATTCAATCATGATAATTCAACTCTAATGTCTAATTCTGATCACCTCCCTAATGGACCCACTTTTAAATACCATGGTTGGATTTTATGCCCTTTTAATACTTTACTATGGGGATTAAGATCTAGCATAAACTTCAGGGGGACAAACTGTATTCAAAATATAGCATCACTGTATGATATACCTATTGATCTGTAGGAAATAGATCCACTTATTATTTGAATTTAAATTCACATCTTCTTGCTGGGCACAGTGGTGCATGCCTGTAATACAGCAGCTTAGGGGGCTAAGGTAGGAGGATTGCAAGTTCAAGGCCAGCCTCAGCACCTCATAAGACCCTCAGCAATTCAGTGAAACCCTGTCTCAAAGTAAAAGATTTTAAATAGGTCTGGGGTTGTAGCTCAGTGGTAAAGTGCTGTTGGGTTCAATCCCCAGTCACATCATCTGCTCAAATGTACATACTTTTTTTTTTTGTATTGGGGATTGAACCCAGGGGCATTTTACCACTGAGCTACCTCCCCAGTCTTTTTCACTTTTTATTTTGAGGCAGGGTCTTGCTAAGTTGCTGAGGGTTTTGTTGAGTTGCTGAGACTGGCCTTGAACTTGTGATCCTCCTTCCTTAGCCTCCTAAGTTGCTGGAATTACAGGTGTGCAACATCACACTCAGCTCAAATGCACATCTTTTAAATTTTTTTTATTTTTAAAATATTTTTAGTTGTAGATGGACATAACCTATCTATCTATCTATTTTTTGTATGGTGCTGAGGATTGAACCCAGGGCCTCACACATGTGAGGCAAGCGCTCTACCACTGAGCCACAACCCCAACCACATATGTTTATTTTTTTAGTTGTACATAATGGTGGTTACACAATATAATGATATAATTTGGTCAGTATCATTCCCCAGTATTTCCCTTTTTCCTCCCGTTTTCTTTACTCTGTTTTACTGATCTCCCTTTGATTTTCATGAAATGCCTCCTACCCCTATCTTCCTTTTTCTTCTCTTGCTTACACATATGAGAGAACAAATGACTCTTGACCTTCTGAGTTTGGCTTACTTTGCTTATTATAATGTTCTTAAGTTCCAACCATTTTCTTGCAAAAGACATAATTTCATTTTTTTATGGCTGAATAAAATTCCATTGTATATACATTACCACATTTTCTTTATCCATTCATCCATTGATGGACACTTAGGCTGGTTCCATAGTTTAAGCTATTGTGAATTGTGCTGCTATAAACATGGGTTTATCAAATGCATGTATCTTTTTTTTTTATTTTTATTTTTATTTTTTTTAATATTTATTTTTTAGTTCTCGGCAGACACAACATCTTTGTTGGTATGTGGTGCTGAGGATCGAACCTGAGCCGCACGCACGCCAGGCGAGCGCGCTACCGCTTGAGCCACATCCCCAGCCCAAATGCATGTATCTTTAATGTTCATTTAAAGATTTAGGAATTCCATCTATGGCTATGATGGAATAATGAGTTTTTACCCTCTTACCATTAATAGTTGGTAAACTGGACCAAAATATATGAACAATTTATTTTTAGATCGTTAAACCAAGGTGTGGATAAGATTTGTGATCCCTAAGAGAGGGGAAATAAAAGACTAGCCCTATGACTAGCATGGTCTCCTGCTTATAAGCAGCTTCAGGACTACAGAAGCAGGGAGAGTGAACCTAGTCAGAATCTGGCAGCCTCACTCAGATGAGGAGGCAACACTTGGATTTGGAGAGACTTAGACAGCTACAAAGTGCCAGGTCAAGTTCTGAAAAGAAGAGAGCTGTGCTGAAGAAACAAACTTTAGTAATCTGTGTAGGGACTATCTTGAGTCTTTACTGCATACTAGAGCATATATGCATGGAGTCAAACTCTACAGGGTTAAACACTGAATATTTGGGAAGAATTAAGAACATTTCTTAGAGCATGCACTGGAGATGTTTGAACTCTGATTAGAGTGAAATATTCTTTGGAGCATACAAGGGACTCTGGAAAATCTAGTGGGTTTTTGGAGTAAAGTTCACAGAAATTCCTGAGAATATCAGATGGATCTGCAAATAACTGCCTACCCAGATAAAGCCCAACTCTCTTTATAGAATGATTAAAAAATACAGACATTCAACCAAAGCAGTACAAAGTTGATATTTTCCAGCATTTGAGAAGAAATCACTAGACTTACTAAGAATTGGCCCAGTTTCTTAAACTGATTAATTCATAATCAGGAGAAATAGCAGTCCAAAGAAGCTGATTTAGAAATAGGAGATGCTTATCATGAAATTCTTTTGGAAAAGAGACCCAGAATAGCCAAAGCAGTCCTCAGCAAGAAGAGTGAAGCAGGAAGCATCACAATACCAGACCTTGAATTATACTACAGACCTATAGTAACAAAAAGAGCATGGTATTGGTACCAAAATATACATATAGACCAAAGGTACAAAATAAAAGACAGAGACAAACCCACATAAATATGGTTGTCTCATACTAGACAAAGGTGTCACACACATTGGAGAAAAGAGCCTATTCAACAGATGGTGCTGGGAAAACTGGAAATCTGTGTAACAAAAATGAAACTAAATCTCTGTCTCTCACCCTGCACAAAATTCAACCCAAGGTGCATCAAAGTATTAAACAAACACTAGAATAGACTGTGCTCCTAATATAAGAAAAAGTAGGCCCAAATCTTCCATCATGTTGGCTTAGGACCTGACTTCCTTAACAAGACTCCTAAAGTGCAAGAAGTAAAATCAAGAGTCAATAAATAGGATGGATTCAAACTAAAAAGCTTCTTCTCAGCAAAAGAAACAATCAATAATGTGATGAGTGATCCTACAGACTAGGAAATAATCTTTACTACACACACCTAGATACAGCATTAATTTCTGGGATATATAAAGGACTCAAAAAGCTTAACACCAAAAAAAGAAATAACTCAATCAATAAATGGGCTTAGGAACTCAACAGACACTTCACAGAAGAAGAAATACAGTCAATCAACATACATGAAAAAATGTTCATTGTCTCTAACAATTAGAGAAATACAAATCAAAATTACTCAAAGATTTTATCTCACTCCAGTCAAAATGGCAATTATCAAGAACACAAGCAATAATATCAGAAAAATATCAGCAATAATATAAAAAATGGAGTCTTCAGAGAAAGGATTAGTAGTAGAAATGGGGATATTTTACAGTGCTAAAGAGTAATTTATCAGGAAGATATGATAAATCTGTTTTTACTAATAGCAATACTATTAGTACTATTAGCAATACTAGTTTTAAATGATAAGAATCAAAAATTGACAACTGAAGAAATATGTACAATTCCGTTATAATTGTAAATTTCAACATACTCTTTAAGTAAATGATAGTGCAGCTAGACAGAAAACAAATAGAAGACATGAATAATGTTACCTACAAGTGATATTATTGAGATTTCTAAAATACTCTTTAAAGTTAAAAAGCATTTAAATTTTTTTTTTTTATTACAGTACTTCAGTTTGAACCCAGGGGCTCGCACATATTAGGCAGAGGTGCCTACATTCCTAGCCATTTTTGTTTTTATTTCTGTTTCTATTTCTATTTCTATTTTGAGACAGGGTCTTGATAGTTGCCTCCTCTCAAACTTTCAGTCCTCCTGCCTCAGCCTCCTGAGTAGATGGACTTATAGGCAGGTACCACTGCCTAATTGAGAACATACTCTTTTAAAGTACCTGAGGATATTTGTTTTGGAGAGCAGGTGAAACAATTGGAACACAGTGATGGTGGGTAAATGTTGCAACTATTTTGGCAAAATGTTTGGGAGTTTCTTACTAATTTACGTTAATAAACCTATGTCTACCATATAATTCATTATCTTTACTATGTATCCCCCTCCCCCAAATAAAGAGTGTACATAGAAAGACTTGTACACAAATGTTCATAGCTTTATTTATAGTAACTCCAAACTGAAAACAACCCAAACATTCATCCACAGATTCCCGGATGAACACATCATAATATGTTTATACTAGAGGATGCTAACATTAAAAAGGATGAATCTCAAAAACAATATGCTAAGTGAGCAAAGGGTAGAGTAAAAAGTATATACTTTTATGATTCCAATTATATAAACCTATAGAAAAGACAGTGTACATTGACAGAAAGCAGATCAATGATTTCTAAGGCCAGAAGTGAATAGAGGGACTGGGGAGCCATTGTTTATTTGTAATTTCTTCTGTTTTAATATTTGCTTCAATAGCTTCTCTTTTTGTCCTGTTTAGAAGAAGCTCACTAACTTTACTAAAAGTATAGTTTTCATGGAAACCAATTTAAGGTTGGGCCCTTTTAGGTTGGTGGTATGGGTATAATTGATTTGGTATCATAAATATAATTGAAGTAGATATATTTTCTCTTACATATTTTTTTGTATGCCGTCAGAAATTTGATGTCTTTTTTTACCTCCATCTGCTTATTTAAGTATGAGTAAGACACATGTATTATTATTTACTCATTGGCTAATGAATAAGTTACTTCAGTTGGGAGAGATTCATGTTTATAAAAAAATGTTTTTTGTTTTGTTTTTAGAGACCAAATCCATTTCTTGAGTAGGTCTTTATTGAATGCACCATGTGTGCTAGGCACTGTCCTAGGTGCTGAAGACACAGACCTATTTAATGTGAGCTATATCTAACCATACAGGAATTTATGATACAGTGTAATACATAAGGACAAAATATGATCATTTTGGAACCCCATTAGGGGCACTTTATCCTGATAAGGTGAGATAAAATAATGACTTCTCAAAGGAACAACCAACTTGAGTCTTGAGGGTGAGAAGAGGTGTGGTGAGGATAGAGGGAACTATATAGGTTAAGAGATAGGGTCTAGAAATAGCATAGTATTATATTTGGGAACTCCAGGAAGTTCAATATGATGGGTTTGTTGAGCCATTAAACCAACAGTAGCAACTTATAGTAATGAGTACCTTTTTTTTTTTTTTTTTTTTGTACAGGGGATAGAACCCAGAGGCGCTTAATCATTGAGCTACATCTCCAGCCCTTTTTACTTTTTATTTTTTTGAGACAGAGTCTCACTAAGTTGCTTAGGGCTTTGCTAAATTGATGAAGCTGGCTTTGAACTCACTTTCCTCCTCCCTTAGCCTCCCAAGTCGCTGGGATTACAGGTGTACACTAGCAGTACTTGTTATGTGAGAAAACCTAATGCTTTGTTTGTGAAGCTGCTGCTCTGGTAAGGTTTTCTATTACCTGAACATATCCTTAACCAGCATTATATAATTTAAAGAGACAATAGTATAATGTAAATGGAAGCAAAGGGCTGGATAACTTATGGACAAAATAAATGAAAGAACTAGCTTTTAAGCACAGGACAAAAAGCAGGTTTGCAAAGTGTTCTAAAAAAAAAAAGGGACAAAGAGATAAAAGGAGAAATCAGAAAAGCAGTGTCACAGAATACCCAGTTTCAAGAAGGATATGATCAATAATAGCACCAGATGCTACTGAATTTAAGACAAAAACTTAAAAGCCCAATGACTAATGGAAGTCAGATTGTGGTGTGTTAGGAGCAAATGGAATAGGTGAGAAAATGGAAGTTGTGAGTGCAGAGAACTCTTTTTAAGAAGGGGAAAGGAGGAATGTGAACTTTTTCTTATTATTAGAATAATAACTCCAAGTAGGAATTTAAAAAAAAAAAATTTTGCCAAGCATGGTACTTTTACCTGTATTGTTATTTGAACACCAACAGCAGTTTTAAAAAATCCATCCAGTCTTGTATAAAAGAAAATACTTGTAAATTCATGTTTTGTGGTCTTCAAGGACTTAGTCTTATCTTAGCAAATTACCCCAGGAACATTTGTTTTTCTCTGAAGTGTGGAATCTTAAGGAAAAAACTGTATTATTTTCAATTATATTACATTTTATGTACATGAAATATAAGTATTTAGATAATGATGCTTCTTCAACAATATGAGGATGGGAATGTTAATTTTTCAATATGACTTTCATTTTGATGAAGCACTTACAGAAATGCAAATCAAAACTACTCTAAGAGTTTATCTTATTCCAGTCAGAATGGCAATTATCAAGAATATGAACAACAGGGTTGGGGATGTGTCTCAAGTGGAAACTCACTCGCCTGGCATGCGCGGGGCACTGGTTTTGATCCTCAGCACCACATAAAAATAAAATAAGGATGTTGTGTCCACCAAAAACTGAAAAATAAATATTAAAAAATTCTCTCTCTCTCTTAAAAAAAAAGAATACAAACAACAATAAAAGTTGGTGAGGATGTGGGGAAAAAGGTACACACATACATTCCTGGTGGGAATGCAAATTGGTACAACCATTGTGGAAAGCAATATGGAGATTTCTTAGAAAACTTGGAATGGAACCACCATTTGACTCAGCTATCCCACTTCTTGGTTTATACCCGAAAGACTTAAAAATCAGCTTATTACAGTGATGCAGCCACATCAGTGTTTATAGCAACTCAATTCACAATAGCTAAACTGTGGAGCCAACCTAGGTGCCCTTCAACAGATGAATGGAAAAATGAAATTATGGAATATACTGTAAATGGATAGAGCTGGAGAATATCATGCTAAGTGAAATAAGCCAATCTCCAAAACTGAGGCTGAATATTTTCTCTGGTATGCGGATGATAAATCACAATGGAGGGCTGCTAGGGAAGAATAGAGTTACTTTAGATTACGTAGAGGGGAGTGAAGGGACAGGAGGGGGGTATGAAGGTAGGAAGGACAGTAGAATGAATCAGACATTATTACCCTATGTACATATATAACCAAACGACTGGTGTGATTCTACATCATCCAGTTACCTCAAAATAGAATAATTAGGATTGTCTTGTAACTAAAAGAATGAAAATTATATTCTATTATATATGATGTGTTTGGAGAGTCTCTCTTAAGTTGCTTAGAGCCTAAGTTGCTGAGGCCTGCTTTGAACTTGTGATCCTCCTGCCTTATCCTCCCAAGTTGCTGGGATTACAGGTGTGTGTCACTGTACCTGACCAGGCACACCTGTTTTTATTGCTTGTTTTATTGATGTTTCATTTGATCATACTTTAAAATCAGCGATATTTTATTCCATTAAAATGGTTCTCAAATAAGTTATCCAAATTTGCCTTTAAATAAAACATCATCACCATCTGGCGGTGAATAACAATAACTTTGGATATTGATTTGTGGTCTATAAAGTGCTTTTATATACATTTTCTCATTTATTAATGAAATATGTAGAACTTAACCAGCCCATTTTGTTCTGTTTTCTAGGAAACTCTAGGGTGGCAATAGTATATTATTCTTATAAGTACCTTTACTTGTCAGATGACTGTTGATTAAAAGTAAAGTGTTGAAATAATAAATAAGGGTCTGGGGTTGTGGCTCAGTGGTAGAGCGCTCGCCTAGCACTTGCGAGGCACTGGGTTTGATCCTCAGCACCACATAAAATAAATAAATAAAATAAAGGTATAAAAAATAAAATAAACTATTAACAAATAAATAAGTACAAAGTAAAGTGTAAAGTGATCACTTGTTAGCAAGGAATAAATAAAATATAATTTCACAAAGAAATGGAGTTATTTCTGTATAAATTCATAGTTCTGCAGAATTACCTTTAAAGGAAATATCAAGCTGATTTTATAACACCTAAGATAATGGTTGTGAGTCATAAAAGTATCTTTTTGTGTGCCCCTAAATTTTTAAATACTGTGGAACATAGGTGATGAGGATACAAGATTGGCATTTTTAGAGCTCCAGTGCCAGGAAATCACCCTCGAGGTATTTCTTTAATTAAACATGGACTTCATTATTTATTTCCCCATACAAATGTCTTGGGTGCATTCTTCCCTCATTTTACTTTAAAAGGTAGGGAGGGGGCAGTATCACCTGATGGTCCTCAGAATGTTCTTAATAATCTACAGCCATCTTTGTATCTTTTATTTCATCTTCCTCATCACTTTCCTGAATATTGTTATTAGTTCAAATAAGTTCTCTTTCATACCTTTAGGACTTCTCTTTTCTAGGTGTCTGCGAAGTTGTTTTACTTTTCTCACTCCCTGTACCTGTTGCTTTTCTTCTTTATCTTCTTATCCCTATTATAGATCTTTCTGATAGTGGAATGCCTGCCCTGATCTAGGAACTGATTTTGGTCCTGGGAATATAGTCATGAAAAGGGCAGTTGAATAGGGGCCCTTATCCTCATGGAGTTTGTATCTAAGGGTAGGATGGAAAAAGAAGAAGAGATAGATGATAGATCATTATGAACTATGAAGATGATTAGGAGCTGGGCTTGGTGGCAAATGCTTGTAATTCCAACTACTCAGGAGGCTGAGACAGGAGGGTGGCAAGTTTAAGGCCAGCCTAGGCAACTTAGATCTTGTCTCAAAAATAAAAAGGATTGGGATATAGCTGGGGGCAGGGAGTGGGGTGGGGGAGGGGGGCAGAGTACTTGCCTAGCATGTATGAGGGCTCTGATTTCAATCTCCAATTACCTCAAAATAGAATAATTAGGATGTCTGATGTTAGAGAGTGTACCCTTAATTTTCTTTCTTTTTTTCCTTTCATGTTTTTTACTTAAGTTCTTGTTTTTTCCTTTCTTTCTGTGTAGATATTAAACTGATTTTTTTTTAAAGAGAGAGAGAGAGAGAGAGAGAGAGAATTTTTAATATTTATTTTTTAGTTTTTGGCGGACACAACATCTTTGTTTGTATGTGGTGCTGAGGATCGAACCCGGGCCGCACGCATGTCAGGCGAGTGCGCTACCGCTTGAGCCACATCCCCAGCCCTATTAAACTGATTTGAACAAGCATTATACTTACTTTTAGGCAAAAGGCAAATTAAGTGATTTAATTAGGATGAATTTAGAACAGTTCTTTGAGGGAACTGGTCAGTATGCAATTTTGTTTGGGTTTCAGTGGGATATAGCCATATTTGCAGCTTAGGCTAGGCATTGTCTATATTAGCATCAACTCAATAGTGCTTATTTTTGTATTCTATAGCACAGTGTTCCTTATTCCTTTTTTCATTATCATACCCCTAAAGAGAAAATTTTAAATTCATTAAAAAAATTTTTTTCTAGCAATCAGTTAAATGCTAATAATTGATTTTATCAGAAAAAGCTAAACTTTAGGAGACCAAAAACCATTACCTGAGATCTTTTGATACTTCTTTACAGCAAGAACCAATGTTTACCCCCTTGGTGACAATATTGTTTCCTTTAGAATATGTTTTGCAAGTTCAAGACCAGCCTCAGCAATTTAGTGAGACCTTGTCTCAAAATTTAAGAAAATAAGATAAAAAGGGCTGTGGGTATAGCTTAGTGGTAAAACATCCCTGGGTTCAATCCTCAGTACCCACCTCATACCCCCCCCCAAAAAAAAAAAAAAGGTTAAAATGGCAAATTTTGTGTTATGTATCTTTTACAGTTAAAAAATTAATAATGTAATGTACCAAAACTTATTGGATGTTTCACTTCAGGTGAATGAATATTGTTTTCATTACATTATCAAGAATGCTATTTTTTAAAAACAAAAGAATGAATTTGGAGTAATAGTAATAGTGTGTCTGTATCTGAAGCAACTATTTGCTAAATTACATTTCTGAAATGGATAATGCCTCAAGGTGCTTTGGCAGGAGTAACCTGAAATCAAAAACTAGATATGAGGCTATGGAGAAAGGGGCATTTGATTAATAAGTTGTATTTTCTGAATTATACCTCTAATCATTTTATACTTTAAAAAAATTGTAAAGAGCCCTGAATTGGAAGGCCAAAGGTCTGTGGTCTTACTTGGGTTATTTTTAATCTTGCATAGTTCACATCACATCTTAAGTGTTAAGTTTTCTAGTCTATCAAAGGGTGTGAATGAGATCATTGCTTCTGCTTCAGAAAATTCTAAGAACCCATGATCGACAAGTTGCTATGTTTATAAGGCAACTACCTGCCTCAATACCTGAATATTAGAGCTAGAAGACTTTAGATTAACCGATGTTATTCCTTCATTTATGCCTGAGAAATTGGGGTTTCTTCCTTCTCTTTCTGACTCTGTCTAGGTGATTTTCATGATACATATTTTTAATACAAAATGTAGGCTTTTAAATGAATTACAAACTTTGAACTCAAGAGTATCAGAAATAAAAAAAATAATTACAATAAAAAAAGAATATCAGAGATAAGATGTGGAACAAATAAATTCGGTTTTATTATTAAATGTATATGCATGTATGTTGTCTTTCTAAATTATGAATGTAATTGAACTTAAAGTCATGGTTTCTGCTTTTAAAAATGAATAAACTATCCAGGTATGGTGACACAAACCTATAATTCCAGAGACTTGGGAGTCTGAGGCATGAGTATCACAAGTTTGAAGCTAGTTTTATCAACTTAGCGAGGCCCTAAGCAAATTAGTGAGACCCTGTTTCAAAATAAAAAATAAAAAGGGCTGGAAATGTGGCTTAGTGGTAAATCATCTCTGCGTTCAATCTCCAGTACAAAAAAAAAAAAAAAGAATAAACTAATAGATTTTAAGATAGATATTACAAGACACATAAAGTAGTCAGTTCTTTGGATTGACAGATGATTGTTAGAATTTTTTTTAAAATTTAGGAAATATCTAGATTCTACAGTTTTCTTTGAGTATGCTTTTATGCATTTCTACAGCCACAACTTTAGTCCATTATTGTCTCTTACCTGACGGTTAGCAGTAGTGTTTGCCCACACTCCTTCCCCCATTCCCTGTAATTTATTACTCAAAAGACAGCCAGAGTGATCTTGCTATCTCATATACCTTTTCATATGGAAAATGTGAAACATAGAAATTTGGAAATTTGTATAATGAACTTTTTTGTACCCATCACCCATATTTGGTATAATTTTATTTCATCTGTAACTTCATTCATTCCTACCTCTCTCTGCTTCCTGGATTATTTTGAAGCAGGTCCTAGATACAGAATGAGCTTTTAAAAATTTGAATCATGAAACTTTCCTACAGTCCTCCTGAGGGTTCTCTTTACATTTAAAGTACATTCTAAACTATATGGCTCAAAGGCTTTGTGAGATTTTATCTTTTCTTCTCCAGCAGCACTTTGTGTGTGTGTGTGTGTGTGTATGTGTGTGTTTTGGTGCTGAGGATTAAACCCAAGGCTGCAATTGCTCAGGGTAAGCAAGTAAGCATAAAGCAGCATCTTTTACCTTTTCTTCTTTCCAGTTACTCCAGAAGATTTTGACTGCCTCAGGGCTTTTATGCATGTATTTTCTTTTGCTTGACATGTTTCATGTTTGTCCCTTCCTTGACTTGGTTGCCTACTTCTTATCTTTTTGGTGTCATTTTTATTAAAGAGCCATTCCATAACAGGTTTACCTCTATATATTTTGTCTTTCATTGGCAAAACTGTGAGCAATTGGTATATCCAGGTGAATGGCACGCTAGTCTCTCAACTTTTCACTAGGTTTGAAATTATTGGGGGGAATGAAAGTTGGGGGAAAGAAATCCTTCCTTCTCCTTAAATAGTATTTCTTCACTTTTCTTCTTTTGAAATTTGTTTCAAGTCTCTTTCTCTCATGATTATTAAATTGAGTGGAGAGAAGGGAAATAGGATCATTTGATTAAAGCTGGAGGTACTTAAAACCATTGCCTCAAGTACTTTAGATTCAGTTGGCATAGTGGCACATGCCTGTAATCCCAGTGGTTTGGGAGGTTGAGGCAAGAGGATCTAGAGTTCAAAGCCAGCCTCAGCAACAGTGAGGTGCTGAGCAATTCAGTGAGTACCCTGTCTCTAGAATAAGGCTGGGGATGTGGCTCAGTGTTGAGTGCCCCTGAGTTCAATCCCTGGTACCAAAAAAAAAAAAAAGTACCTCAAATTTCCTCTTTCAGAATGCTAATGCTATTTGTAAATATAAACTAGAAGTAACTTTTTAAAGACTGACTGATGGGAGTGGCTCACTTCATGTCCCTCAGAGGCCTTTCCTCTATAAAGTAACATCTTACCTTCTCCTCCAGGAAGGGTAAATTCACGCACAGAGCTGCAATTTTGCAGGGTTCTATTTCTCTTAATTTTGTTCTCCTCTCTGAATTGCTCGTATTTTCTTTACTTTGAGCCCTGCTGATATTTGTAGTACATTTTCCAGTTTTAGTTCCGAAAGAATCTGAGCCATATTTCATGTGTTTCTTTACTTATATGGAAAAAACAATACGATTCAAAATGGAGCCCAAAGACCTAAAATGGAGTAGCAGGTAACCCTTGGTTCATAGTTCTGCCTAATAGCTGTTCTTGAATCCTTCTTCTCCCATGAAAGTGATGAGCTAAGTGTAGTCATCCATGTACTTTTTCAGATGGCGGTCTAAGTTACAGTTCATAGTCTTGAGCCATCTCTGCTTTTCAAAAAACTAGATGATTGATTAAATGAACTCTTTGAAAATAAGGTATATGAATACATGATGTGATTTCAAGCATCAAGTGGCCTGTGGGACCAGTCTCCTTATTCTAAAACTGCTCCCCCAACAGAGTTTCTAAAAACTGGGCAGTAAGTAAAAGCTTATTGTAAGCGTGTCTTTCAGTCACTGTATCTGAAATCAATGTCTTTTATCAATTCCTTAGATAAAATCAAGCATTTTCATAATTGTATTTGCTTATAAGTTTAGAGAGAATTTAAATAAATAAGCTTAGAGAAATTTAAATAAATAAAAGGCTTTATTAGGGATTGAAAAGAACAATGATGTTACCCATTATGAGCTGCTATAAATTTTTACTGTGCAAAAAACAAAACTGCAAGTAACTGATTAGAATTGCAGAAGTAGTAACATTTTTAAGACTTCATGCTAGAAAAATGTCAAAATATAAAACATTCTGATATAATTGGATCAGCAATATACATTCTGGGATTCTACCATTTTTCTGCTGCTTCATACTTATATCATATTGGTAGGCCCTTCATGAAATTCATATATAATCCCTGACCTTTTCATTCCACTCGGGAATCTTTTACCTCTGAAGCCTTATGAAAGAAAGGGAGCCCTTAAAGGTTGTTGTTTTTCAAATCTGTCATGTAAAAACGTAGATATCTCAATTCATTTGGAACAAAAATATATATTTTTCAGAATGACTTGATGTTGGTTAATAAATTTTTAGAAAGAGTTAATAATTTTCTAAGGTTCTGGAAATGAGACTATTATAGAATATGTTCCATGGAATTTAAACTTGTTAGTGTTTTAGAAAATGATCATGTGATTTAAAAATATGATTGGTATTTTACAGCTGCCCTGCCAATAACCATAGCCATTTGCAATATGTGTCTATTTAAAGAAGAATAAATGTAATTAAAGCTTAATTTCTCATTTTCATTAGCCCTAATTAATTTCAATATCTACATGTGGCTAAATGGCTCCTGTACATGAAATTACAGATTACAGGACATTTCCAACATCCTAGAACTGTTTATTGAATAAACAGCTGCTTTAGAGCCTACAAAGAATGGCAGTTTTAAAATTTGCTCAACTATATGTTGGTTTTTAGAAATTTCTTCTTCTCCTTCTCTGCTAGTGATTGAACCCGGTGCATGCTAAGCATGTTCTCTGCCACTGAGCTACACATTTAGCTCTAATTAATTAATTTTTTTTGTGTTTGTGGGGTTTACCAGGGTTGGAACCCAGGGACACTTAACAACTAAGCCATGATTCCAGCCCTTTTTTATATTTAGTTTGAGGTTTTGAGGCTGGCCTTGAACTTGGATCCTCCTGCCTCAGTCTCTTGAGCTGCTGGGATTATAACTGTGCCATCATGATAGCGCTAATTATTTTTTCTGTCAGATTTTATACCTGTTTCTTAACAGTTAATAAAGTCAGTGTTACTGGTGCCCTTAAAGATCATCACCTTGTCAGTCTTTTTTTTTTTTTTTTTTTTTTTTTGTACTGGGGATTGAACCCAGTGATACCTTAACACTTGAACTATATCCTCAGTCTTTAATTTGAAGCAGAGTCTTGCTGAGTTGCTGAGGCTGGCCTCAAACTTGTGATTCTCCTGCCTTAGCCTCCCTGGTGTATGGGATTGCATCAGGTGTGCACCACCTTTTGCCTGGCTTGTCAGTTCTATTATGAACAGAAAATATAAATAAATTCAGTTAGTAAATTGTGGGTCATAAATTTTGATTTAAAATATGTATGCTAACTCTGTACTCTGTGGCATTATCCAATACAATATGCACTAGTCACATGTGATTCTTGAGCACTTCAAATGTGGCCAGTAAGGATTAAGATGTGCTATAATAATTGTAAAATAGGCAATGAATTTTGAATACAAAAAAGATGAAAGAGATCTCACTTTGAAAATAATTGTTTATATGTTGAAATGATAACATTTTGGTTATATAGGGCTAAATAAGTCATATCATTAAAATTATTTTTAGGCTGGGTATGTAGCTCATTGGTAGAGTACTTGTTTGCTGGTACTTAGGCTTAAACCCCAACTACAAAAAAAAAACCAAAAACCCAAATTATTTTCAGTTTTGTTTTACTTTTATAAATATTCTACCAGAAAAATTTAAAGTTAAGTGATTCACTAATAAATCAAGAAATGTTTTATTCTTATTTTTATTCCTAAATCAACAATGACTTGATTTGTATGGTAAAATGAGAGATACATTTATTACATATTATTATTTTTAAAAAATATTCGTTTTTTTAGTTGTAGGTGGACATAATAACCTTTATTTTATTTTTATGTGGTGCCGAGGATCGAACCCCGTGCCTCACGCATGCTAGGCGAGAGCTCTATCACTGAGCCACAACCCCAGCTCCTACATGTTATTTTTATCCTGTACTGACTTTTAATAAACATCACCAGTTATAGTAAAATCTTTCATGATTTCTATTGGATGTGGGGAGCATACATAAAACAACTGGTGTTTCCATCATTACTAATTGAGTGATACAGACAGCATTAATTCAAGGGGCATTGCAAGAACAAGATGTGCAGTATTAGTTGTAAGACCATCACTGAGAATTTTTCTTCACAGATTGAATGATGGGTATTTCATATAAGGAGAAGACAGTAAACAGGAAGTCTTAATAAAGCCCACATAGGTAACAGGCCTAATTGGTTTAATGAACAGGCCCAAACGATTTTCTATTAAAGATTTCAGTGTAAAAGTGAGAGAAAGAATTGAAGAGTTAGGTTGAGAATGAATATTGGAATTCTTTTTTTTTTTTTTTTTTTTTGTAAATATGGTGCTAGGGATTGAACCCAGGGCCTTGTGCATTCCAGGCAAGCACTGTACCAACTGAACTATATCCCCAGCCCTGAATTTTGGAATTCTGAGGCTACTGCTCTTGCAGTATCAGGATGGGTTGATATGCATATTTATGAGCTATTAAAATACTTATCAGGGGAGGTAACCCAGTGGCAGAGTGCTTGCCAGCGTGCACAGGGCCCTGGGTTCAACCCCCAGCACTGCATCCTGCCCCCTGTCAGAAAAACCCAAAAAACAAAACCCCTTCCCCAAACCAACTGGGAACTGGCAGTATTTTTGGAAGGTTCGTTAGTTATAATCTATCCATACATATTTTCTAAAGTGAAAAGTCATATGGTATCCTAGAAAACTAGGGGAAAATATTGAGCAGGATTGAAATGTAGGAAGAGTAATCAAGACCACTGGGTTTGGGGTAAAAGAGATTGAAAGTAACCTTAGTTTCCAAAAAATCACAATAGAAATAAAAATAAAAGTATTTTAGCTTTATATAGTGTCTCACTGTTTCAAAACTTGGTGAAATAGTCAACACAGCCTTTTAGTACAGATGGGGAAGTTTAGGTTCAGTGCTTAACAGACCTGACCGCTTGTATAAGTGGTAGAACTGAGAATTGAGTATTTTAAATTCTTACTCCTTTATTGTCATTGATACCTTTTCACTTACCTAAGCCAGTGCCTCAGGTTTTCTTGATTTTTTTTTTTTCTCTTTTACTGCACAAGTCAATCATTGTTTTAATTTTGTTTCCTAAACGTTTCTTAGATTTTCCCACTGCTCTATATACCTACCACTTGTACCTTTTTTCAAGCTCCCATCTTTGTGGATTGATGTTTTCCTTGATTTACATTCATTCCTTGTACCCCATTTCCTAAAATAAGCGAATTAAAGTTTCTTTTAAAGTCTTCCTCTAATTCAGTCATTGAGTTTGTTCTAATATTGCCTTCGCTGCATAAACTTTTTTTTTTTTTTTCCTTTTGCTAGTACCAGGGATTGAACCTGGGGGTGCTCTACCATTGAGCTACATCCCTTCTCTCTCTCTCTCTCTCTCTCTCTCTCTCTCTCTCTTTTGGGGGGGATACTGGAGATTAAACTCAGGGGCATTCTACCACTGAACCACATCCCCAGCCCTGTTTTGCATTTTATTTAGAGATAGGGTCTCACTGAGTTGCTTAGTGCCTCGCCGTTGCTGAGGCACTCTTATCCTCCTGCCTCAGCCTCCCTAGCCACTGGGATTATAGGCATGAGCCACTTGCCCATCTCTCTCTGTTTTTTTTTTTTTTTTTTTTGATGGTACTGGGGATTTAACCCAGGGCCTTGTACATATGAGCCAGTCACTCTATGGACTAAGCTATATCCCTAGTCCTCTAGTGTCTGTCTGTCTGTCTGTCTTTCTCTCTTTCTCTCTCTTTTAAAGAGTAGGAAAGTGGAAGGCTTTATTAAAGGATAGCCTAAAAGACTTCTCCCCTGAGGAAGTAGGGGACACGTGGAATCTGTAGAAAGGGGAGGTGTCTTCCCTTTTTTATATCTAAGGTCTTCTTTTGTTTGCCCACATTCCTGTCCTTTGTGTCACTCTATCCTGCAGTGATGGAATGCAGATGGGAATACCAAAAGATGGGAGACAGGTAGACCCATTAGGGCATGAGATGGGGAGGAGTAAACTGGGCAAGAAGGGCCTGGGGTAGTTTGATAAGCATCTCCCTGTTTTCGGGAGCTAGTTCATTAACAATTCTTAAGGATGGGTCGGAGGCCTTGGGAACATTAATATTTCAATTTCCTCAGGTGGTGTTCTGGTTTCCTGGGCTCAGATTGGACTCCATCTTCTTTATGGACTCCATTCTGCATATGGTCTCCATTTTCTTCATTGGACTCGATATTAAACCTGATTTACCTAACTACACTAACTACCTATCTTTAAATCTGTCTTCATTCCCCCTTCTTATTTTAGGAACTCATTACTGCTGTAATGAAAGGGGACTATGACCGCTCTGGCTTCTTCGAACTGGAAGGGGGTTGGTGTGGAGCAAGCAGTTTGGAGTTCCTTTTTAAAAAATTGGGTCTATAAAGTGGTCTGTGATAGAAGTCCAATTGAGAAGTAACAAGCTGGAGGGCCATTTGAGTGATGGGTGGTGGTCTCCATGTAGATCTAGGTGGAACCTCCAATCTGTTACTGCTGTTTATTGGTGATGAGTTCTTGCTTCCCCAAATGTTGAAGTATAACCCAGAGAAGCACTCCAAGGCAAGTGTAGAGTGGAAAGTAGAAGGCTTTACTGAAGGATAGCAGAAAAGACTTCTTCCTGGAGGAAGAAGAATTGGACCCGAAAGGCGGAATCCTCCCATCCCCAGTACCTTTTTAAATTTTATTTTGAGACAGGGTCTTACTGAGTTGCCTAGGCTGTCCTTGAATGTTCTTTCCTCTTGTCCCAGCCTCCCAAGTTGTTAGGATTACAGGTATGTGCCACCACTCCTGGCTTTGGCTTAAACTTTTAAATAAAATTCAAACTCTTCTGCCTGGTCTTGTAAGTTTCTTCTATTCCTCCAGTTCTATAATCACTTGGTTTATTTTATTATTATTATTTTTTTTTAGCTATTTGTTTGTTGTTGCTGTAAATAATGTTTTTTGTCTTTTTCTCTACTCCCCCCTCAACTCCATATTTTAGGTCTTAGAATAATTGTCTATTTACTGTCTGTGACCACTCCTCCCTCTTACCCCCAGCCCATTACTTTAACCCATTAGCAGTCACTCACAAAAGCTCAATAAGGTGAAGGAGTATTTTTTACTTGCTAATAGAAGACCCATAAAAAGAGGTTGAATGAGTGGATGTTTTTATACTTTAAAGTTGTTCAAAGTCGGAAGTAGCTTCAGTGGAGACTAAAGAGCCTGAAAGAATGATTGAAAAAAATGAAGCCATCATTTCCCAATCTCAGAGTATTTCTCAGAGCATGTGTATCCTATAAGATATTGGATTAAATATATTAGAGAATGATGCAGATTATATTTCTACCATGGATAGACTTGGATATTTGCAATTAGTAAAGACTTCTAGAATTCCTCTGTACAAAACCTTTTTTGTTTGTTTTAAATCTAGCATTTTCCTAATATATTTTATTATGGAAACTTTTAAAATAGGGTACCTGTAATTTCTTTTAGGTTACTAGTAATATTTTAGATTTGAGAAATGTTAAATTTGGCAGGCTTATGTCCTTTATTTCCCTTGGGTCTAATTAATATTATTTAAACACATAATTAGTTGATGTATCAAGGGATATTCAGAGAAATTCTGGCTATTTATAGTCACAACAGAGAACCTGAGGGAAAATAGAGTAATTTTCAACTATTTGAAGGTTCTGATGGAAGAGGGATTAAAAGTATTATCTTTTAAACAAGAGACTAATAGCCAGAGTTTACAGAGTTTACATTTGATGAACTTACAGTGACTTTCACTGGCACCCAAAGTTTGTAGTTAGAAACAGGTTTCATTCTTACTTGATGGTAGCTTGAAACAAAACATAAACATTCTGTTCATCTTCAAGAGAGTGGTTTTTAGTCAGTTTTTGCTGTCTAGTTTATCCTTTTCAGATTTAGTAACCTAAAAAGAATCAGTGTCACCTGTTTTGAAAGAGTTATCATGGTCAGGGAGAGTTCTTTTTTTTTTAATCTTAAATGTTTACAAATGTTTTATTTTGCTGCCTAACTATTTTTTTCTCTTCCTTTGAAGTACCAAAAGAATTGGTGGAGCTCCATTTGAAGTTGATGAGGAAGATTGGAAAATCTGTTACAGCAGACAGATGGGAAAAATACTTGATCAAGGTAACTCTGTAAATTCCTTTTTTTACTATTGAAATAATGCTCTATCTAGCATAAATTTATGCTTGCATTCCATAATGTTTAATTTTTAAACATTAGTAGTTTTCTTTCAAAATTCTGAATTATTGTTATTATAATTGTGATTGTCCTCTTTTACTGCTATAAGTAGTAGTGTTGAATCTTAAAATCAGGTTTCAGAGTTACTGTCTCTCTTTTGTGCCTAACCTAGTGCTAAGGATTTTTCATAAATTCTCTCACTCTTTCAAATCATCTTGATCAAATAAATACACATAAGGCCCAGGGAAGTTGTTGCTTTTGCTTAAAATCACCCAGTATGTATAGGCAGAGCTAAGATTTTTCTGTGACTTGAAAGGTAAAATGTCGAGGCCCATTAGAATAGTATGTCAAGCTTTTAAATTGTTCACCAGCCACATATGTTATTAGTGAGGACAACTCAGGCAATCCAAATGAGTTTTAGGATGGACCCTATCAAAGGGAAGACCAAGTAACATACCAGACTATTAGGCTGTAATTGTAGGTGATTAAAAAATAATTTTCCTGCAGGGTGTTGGCACACCTATAATCCTGACTACTTGGAGGCTGAGACAGGAGGATTGCAAGTTCAAGGCTAGTCTTGGCAATTTAGCAAGATCCTGTCTCAAAACCAAAAAGGGATAGGGGTGTAGCACAATGGAAAAACACTCCTGGATTTAATCCCCAGCACTTTTTTTTTTTTTTTTTTGCGGTGGGGATTGAACATAGGAGCATCTTACCACTGAGTTACATCTCCAGTCCTTTTTTATTTTTAATTTTTGATATAGGGTCTTATTAAGTTTCTGAGGTTGGCTTTGAACTTGTCATCCTTCTGCTTCAGGCTTGAGATGCTGGGATCACAGCAACTGCACCTGGCTTCCCCAGCATTTAAAAAATAATAATCTAAAATAATAATATATATATATACATTTTCATATCTGTTCCCTTTTTTGGAAGTATATGCTTATAGGGTGCTATGAAAATAGGAGCTAACAGGAACAAGAATTTCCTTTTTTAATTGTAAATATTATATGTGCATTTCTAGCTACCTTTGCAGTATAATACGTCTTCTAGATTAAGTGACATAAAACAATAATCTTTCTAATCAGCTCAGTGATCAGGACTCTAAAAGGGTTACTTTTACTTGTGTATTCTATTGGTTGAAGCAGTCACAGCTCTGCCTAGTCAAGGGGAGGGTACATAGGCTTCCAACTCTCTCTCTCTTTTTTTTAAATACCTTTATTGTATTTATTTATTTATTTATTTTTATGTGGTGCTGAGGATTAAACCCGGGGCCTCGCACATGCTAGGCTAGTGCTCTACTGCTGAGCCACAACCCCAGCCCCATAGGTTTCCAACTCTAGGATTCTAACTCTAAATGTTAGGAATGTCTGACTTTTGAAACCCAATATAAAATATATTCCAATTACTTTTTCACAGGTTTGAAGAACTGCAGAATTGACTTAGCATTTCTGAAATTTGATGCTGTGTGATTTTCTAAAAGAGTGATTTTTTGGTTAAAATTAAAATAGTAAATGTTCAGTTAAATATGTGAAACTGAGATGGGTTAGGTGACTAAAGCCTATAATTCTAGGTGAGCTGAGGCAGGAGAATCTCAGGCTTGAGGCCAGCCTCTGAAACTTAGCAAGACCCTGTCTCAAAATAAAAAATAAAAAGGGCTGGGCTGGTGTTATAGCTCAGTTTGTAGAGTGCTTGCCTGGCACTTGTGAAGCACTGGGTTCAATTTCAGCACCACATTAAAAAAATAATAAAATAAAGATATTGTGAACATCTACTATAAAAATATTTAAAAATAAAATAAAAGGGCCTGGGGATGTGGCTCAGTGGTTAAGCATCCCTGGGTTCAATCCCCAGTACCAAAAAAAAAAAAAAAAAAAAAATCTGAATAATAAATGAATACATTTTTTTTTTTTAGAGTGAAAGAGGGGAGAGAGAGAGAGAGAGAATTTTTAATATTTTTATTTTTTAGTTCTCGGCGGACACAACATCTTTGTTGGTATGTGGTGCTGAGGATCGAACCCGGGCCGCACGCATGCCAGGCGAGCGCGCTACCGCTTGAGTCACATCCCCAGCCCAAATGAATACATTTTTAACTATTAAAAGTGCTTGTTCAAATGCCATTGAAGTGGCTATTTTGATGTTAACAAAATGATTTATAAATGAATCAAGGTTTTGGAGCTTTAAAAGAGAGCTGGGATTAAGGACTTTGGTTTCAACATGTTTAAGAGGACTATAAAGGATGTAATCCCTGTGAATAAATATTAAAAATTTTTTGTGTGTGGGGGGGGCTACCAGGGATTAAACTCAGGGGCACTTGACCACTGAGCCACATCTCCAGCCCTATTTTGTATTTTATTTAGAGACAGTGTCTCATTGAATTGCTTAGCACCTTGCTTTTACCCAGTCTGGCTTTGAACTCTAAATCCTTCTGACTCAGCCTCCTGAGCCACTGGAATTACAGGGGTATGCTACTGCACCCAGCTAGTAAAGGTTTTCTTTTTCTTTTTTAAAAAATATTTAAAAAATTGTAGGTGGCCACAATACGTTTATTTATTTATTTTTTATGTGATACTGAGGATTGAACCTAGTGCCTCATAGGTTCGAGGCAGGTGGTCTACCACTGAGCCACAGCCTCAGCTCCTAGTAAAGGTTTTCTAATTTTTATTTTTTTACTGTTCTGAGAACTGAGATAGAAATATCTTGTATACTAATTCTAGCTCAACTTAACAATCTTTAGGATAATGTATAATTTATTTTGCCATCCTGGGTCTCAGTTCCTTGTGAAATGTGAGAATTGAGATGAGATGATTGTATAAGACCCTCCACTATTTTGATTATGATTCTTGGTCAGTGTTTTTGAATTGAGGTATATTTCTATACCATTAATTTACTTTCAGTGGATGTTAGTATATTCAGAGTTGTGAGCCATCATCATTTTCCTATCCAAAACATTTCTATCATTCCAAAGGAAACTGCATGTTTATTAGCAGTTACTCTCCCTTGAGCACCTAAAGAGATTGTACTTTATGACTCTGTGAATTTTCTATTCTGGATTTAAAAAAAAAATAAATAGGATAATACAATATGTAGCCCTTTGTGTTTGCTTTCTTTTACTTTACATTTACATTAATGGCATTTAGCATGTTCAATGTTGTGTAGTCACCTCTACTACTTTGTTTCAGATCAGTTTTATCATTAAAATGAAACTGTATATCCATTAAGCACCCAGTACCCTTTACCCCTTACGCTGAGAGTGACTAATCTGCTTTAGATGGATCTGCTTTTTCTAGATATTTCATATCAGTGGAATCGTATAATAGAGTCTTTTTGTCTGGGTTTTTTTTTTTTTTTTTTTTTTGGTACTGGAAATTGAACCAAGGATTCTTTACCACTGAACTACAATATGTCCCTATCCCTTTTTATGATTTATTGTGAGACAGGGTCTTGCTGAGTTGCTGAGGGCCTCATTGATTTGCTGAGATTTGCTTTGAACTTGGAATCCTCCTGCCTTAGCCTCCCAAGTTGCTGGGGTTATAGACATGCTCCAGTTTTTTGTCAGTATTGGGAATTGAACCCAGGGCCTCACACAAGATAGACAAGTTCTCTACTATTGGTCTAATTGTTTACTAGGCTAACTGGACATGCGCAGTTCTGTTCGCATAATGTTTTTAAGGTTCTTTCATCTTGTGGCATGTATTGGTACTTTGTTCCTTTTTATTAATATTTCATATGTGGATATACCATATTTTATTTATTTATTTAAAAGTTTATGGTATTTTATTTGCTTCCGTCTTTTGGTTACCGTGAATAGAGACGATGTTCAAACATTTGCTACAGATTTGTGGGTATACGTGTGATTTCATTTCTTTTGAATAACCCAAGTTAGAAGTGCTTCATCATGGTAATACCATCTTTAACGTTTGAGAGGAATTGCCAGTCTTTTTCATTACAAATTCACCATTTTACATGTCTACCAGAAATGTGTGAGGGTTCCTTTTCTATATTATTTTTTAACAATGCATCTTGGTTTTGGTAGTGGGAATTGAACTCGGGAGCTTTGCTGCTAAGCCACATCCCTGGTCTTTTCATTTTTTATTTTGAGAGAGGGTCTCGCTAAGTTGCTGAGGCTGAAGTTGTGATTCTCTTGTCTGCCTCTCAGGTTTCTGGGATTATAGGTCTGTGCCACAACTTCTGCCTGGCTACCAAGACATCTCAATTTTTGTCTTTTGTTTTTATTATAACCATCCTAATTAGTGTGAAGTGTCATTTTGGTTTGTACTTTCCTAAAGACTAGTGATATTGAGCATTCTTTTCATATGCTTGTTGGCTTTGTATATCTTGTCAATTTTTTAAAAAAATGTATTTTTAAATTGTAGATGGACCTTTATTTTATTTTATTTTTTTATGTGGTGCTGAGGATTGAACCCAGTACTTCACACATGCCAGGCAAGCACTCTACTACCACTGAGCCACAACCCAGACCATCCTTGTCTAATTTAATTGTTTAAGAGCTCTTTGTATTTTCTGTATTTTAGAACCTTCCTAGATATATGATTTGCAAATACTTTATCCCATTTGTTTCCTTTTTGTTTTCTTGAATGTGACATTTGAAATCATGAAAGTTTTTATTTTATTTTTTTGTGATGCTGGGGATTGAACCCAGGGCCTTGTGCACATGAGTCAGGTACACTACCAACTGAGCTATATCCCCAGCCCAAAAGTTTTTAATTTAAAAAAAAATTTTATTTATATATGACAGTGGAATGCATTACAATTCTTATTACACATATAGAGTACAATTTTTCATATCTCTGGTTGTATACACGGTATATTCACACCGCTTCGTGTCTTCATACCTGTACTTTGGATAATGATTATCACAGTCCACCATCATTAATAACCTCATCCCCCCTCCCTTCCCCTCCAAACTCTCTGCCCTATCTAGAGTTTGACTATTCCTCTCATGTTCTTGCTCCCTATCCCACTATGAATCAGTCTCCTTTTATCAAAGAAAACATTCAGCATTTGTTTTTTTGGGAGTGGCTAACTTCACTTAGCATTATCTTTTCTAACTCCATCCATTTATTTTTTAGTTGTACTGGGACACAATACCATTTATTTTATTTTATTTTATTTATTTTTATGTGGTACTGAGGATGAAATTCAGGGCCTCGCACGTGCGAGGCAAGCGCTCTACTGTTGAGCCACAACCCCAGCCTCAAGTTTTTAATTTTGATGAAGTCTCATTATCTATTTTTTTCTTTCAAAGTTTGTTCTTTGGTTTCGTATCAAAGAAACCCTTGCCTAGCCCAAGGTGAAAGTTTTATTTTTTTCCTTTTTGTAGTGCTGGGAATTGAACCCATAACATCATGCATACTACCACTTATCTAAATTCCCAGCCCCTAGGGTGAACAATTTAACCTTGAATCTTGTTCTAAGACTTTTGTAGTTCAAGCTCTTAAATTTAGATCTATGATCCCATTTGAGGTAATTTTTGTATTTTTTGAGGTAGGTGTTCAACTTTATTTTGAATGTGGCTATCTACTTGTGCCAGCCCATTTGTTTAAAAGACGGTTTTCTTCCATTAAATTGCTTTGACATCCTCTTGGGAAAACAGTTGTCCAAAAATGTGATGGTTTGTTTCTGAGATCTCAGTTCTATGCCATTGACTTATATGTCCATATTTTTGCTAAAATATGCTGTTGTTTACTATAGCTTTGTAGTTAGTTTTAACTTGTTTATATTTTGTAAATTATTTTTTTTCTATTATGCACTTTACATTTTCACATGAATTTGAGAATCAGCTTGCCAATTTCTGTAAAAATGTCACTTTGGATTTATAGAGATTTAGTTGAATCTGTTGATCACTTTATGGCATATTGCCATTCTAACAATAGTAATTTTTGTGATCTATGAACATAGGCTGTTTGTTGTTCAGCTTAATTAGGTCTTCTTTAGTTGCTTTAAAAAATGCTTTGTAGTTTTCAGATTGGTCTTATACATTTATTGTCTCAGTCTACATAAGAGTGGTTTTAGGACCTTTAGCTGATGCCAAAATTTAAGGGTGCTCAAGTTTCTTAAATAAAATGGAATATTTGAATATTTGCCTATACCTATACATATCCTTCAGTAAACTTCAAATCATCTGTGGATTACTTATAATACTTTATAGACTGTATGTTGTTACAAGATATTGTTTATGGAGTAACTAACTACAAGAGAATAAAGGTCTGTGCATGTTCGGTAGAGATCTTTTATTTTTTTCCAAATATATTTTATTGGCTGTTTTTAGTTTTACATGATAGTAGAATTCATTATGACAAAATTATACAAGCATGGAATGTATCTATTCTAATTAGGACCCCATTCTTGTGGGTATATATGATGGTGGGATTCGTTTGGGTATTTCATGTATGTATATGGGAAAACTATGTTAGATTCATTCTACTGTCTTTCCTATTCCTATACCCTCTCCCTTCCCTTCATTCCTCTTTGTCTTGTATTGAACTTCTCTTCTTCCCTGTGCTTCATTGTGGTTCGGATTCCACATGTCAGAGAGAACATTCAGCCTTTTTGGGAGGGACAGGCTTATTTCACATAGTATGATAGTCTCTAGTTTGATCCATTTATTGGTAAATTTCATAAATTCTTCTTTATGGCTTATTAATATTCCATTGTGTATATATACCACATTTTATTAATCCATTCATCTGTAGAAGAGCACCTAGCTTGGCTCCAAAGCTTAGCTTCTGTGAATTATGCTGCTATAAACATTAATGTGGCTACATCACTGTAGTATGCTGATTTATTTATTTATTTTAGTTCTTGATAAGCCTTTATTTTATTTATTTATATGTGGTGCTGAGAATCTAACCCAGTGCTTCAACATGCTAGGGAAGTGCTCTACCAGTGAGCCATAAGTATGTAGTATCAGTCATGTAGTATGCTGATTTAAAATCCCTTGGATATATGTTGAGGAGTGGGATAACTAGATCAAATGGTGGTTCCATTCTTAATTTTTTGAGGGATATTTATACTGCTTTGCAGAATGATTATACCAATTTGCAGTCCCACCAACAAAGTATGAATGTACTCTTTTTCCCACAATCTCCCCAACATTTATTGTTACTTGTACTCTTGATAATTGCCATTCTGACTGGAGTGAGATGAAATCTCAATGTAGTTTTAATTCACATTTCTCTTACTTGCTACCGACATTGAGCATTTTTTCATATATTTGTTGACCATTTTTATTTTCTCTTTTGAAGAAGGTTCTGTTCAGTTTTTTGCCCTTTTTTTTTTTTAGGTGGGGGAGTACAGGTGATTGAACTCAGGGGCTCTCAACCATTGAGTCACCCCAGCCCTATTTTGTATTTTTTTTAGAGACAAGGTCTCACTGAGTTGCTTAGTGCCTCGCTTTCGGCTGAGGCTGGCTTTGAACCCCTTTAAAATTTTTTTTTAGGGGCTGGGTTTGTGGCTCTGAGGTGGAGAGTTAACCTAGCATGCATGAGGCACTGGGTTCAATCCTCAGCACCACATAAAATAAAATAAAGATTTAAAAAAAATCTTTTTTTTTAGTTATCAATGGACCCTTATTTAATTTATTTATTTATTTGTGGCACTGAGAATCAAACCCAGTGCTTCACACATGCTGGGCAGCATTCTACCACTGAGCCCCAAACCCAACTCCTAGTTGTAAATTCTTTTACCTTCTGTTTACCGTGGCAGATTTTTACTGCATCTTAACTTCTGAATCTTCATTTTGATGGATATAGTATTCTTATTTGGCATCCATTTTCTTTCAGAGCTTGGTATATGTATATTTTTCCAAGACCTCCTAGCTTTAAGGGTCTGAGTTGAAACATCAGCTAAGATCCAGATTGGTTTACTTCTAAATGTGGCCAGTTGTTTTTCTCTATGTACCTTTAAAATTCCACCCTTTTCCTGTATGTTAGGCATTTCCATAACATTGTGTCTTGGAGTGGGTTGGTTTAAATTTTGTATATTCAGAGTTCTGTATGCCTCCTGTATTTGATTTTTCATTTCATTCTGAAGTTTTGGGGAGTTTTCTGATATTGTTTTATTGAAAAGATTTTGCATTCCTTTAATTTATGTTTCAGAACCTTCATCTATCCCAATAAATCTTAAATTGGGCCTTTTCATGTTATTCCATATTTCGTGAAAATTGAGTTCATGGTTTCTTAACGTCTTGTCTCCAAGGTCAACTTTCCTTTCAAGATTATTATTTTTTTTTCCATATTCTGAAACACTATCTTTTAAGTGGTCTACTTTGGTGCTGATGATTTCCATTTTTTTTCTTTTTTTTCTTTTTTTTTTTTTATGGTGCTGGGGATCGAACCCTACCTGTGAGGCAAGCACTCTACCAACTGACCTATATCCCCAGCCCTCTATTGAATTGTTAATTTGGTTCATTGATTCCTTCTTTTTGATTAATTCTTCTTTAGAAAAAGAATCTATCTCTTCCTCCTTATTTTTCATTTTGTGTATTTTCTCTCTGATTTCTCTCCTTATGTCATCTTTTGCCTCGTAGATCAGTTTACCTGTGAACTTTCTAAATTCTATTTCCTCTGCTGTGGTGGCAATGGAGTTTGTTTTGAGGTATTGTGTGTTGTTTGGGATAGTTTGTTTCCTTACCTTTTCATATTGTTTGTGTTTCTACCCATCTATCTGGATGGATCTGAAGCTGCAGGGTTTCTACCCATGAGTTTTAGTGTCCCTTTATGTTTCTAATACCACACAGATTAAAGTGGAGCCCAATAAAGCAATAACCTATGCAAACAATATATAGCAGTAGACTGGGTATTTAGTTTCTATTATTACTTCTATCTTGTTAAGTAATACAATGCACAGAAATAGTATGATTATCAATTTCCATCAGTAAAAACAATAAATAATCATAAGTTATGTCTGGTATAAAATCAAGCAATTCGTGTTGCCTATGACTTCCACCATGTTAATTATTGGTATAGAATTGGTAAGGGCTGTCGTTATATAATCCTATTAGCATTAAGAGGTGTTGAGGATAGAGTTGATAAAGAGGAAAGAGGAAGAGATAGGAGGGTAGAAAAGTGTTTGCACTTTCAAAAGGTGAATGGGGGCAGATGTGTGGGTGAAGTAAGATGTGTTGGTTATCAGGAGCGAGGAAAAAAAACAATTTAAAGACAGAGGGAAAGAGAGAAAAGTGAAATTTAGCTGTTAGCAAAAAAAAAAAAAAAAAAAAAGGAGAAACAGTAGTGGAAAAGACAATGCAGAAAAATCAAATGTGCTAATCAAAAATCCTTACCCTCAAAAAAATAGAGCCAGGAAAAATTAACTGTCTTCCAAAAAAAAAAAAAAAAAGCTATAAATGAGAAGACAGAAACAAATATGTATATGGGTAAATGTCCTTAAATCAGTTCATATACATTCAAAAGAAAAAAAAAAACTTTTAAGGAGTTGTTTCCATTATGGTGGATAGAATAGTCAGTGAAAATATATCTTTGCTGTCTGCCCAACTGATTTTCTTTTCGTTCCTTCGTGAGGTACGAATTGAGTGTGGGAGTATAGTCTGAGGGCTGTCCAATTCCTGCTTTTTATTTTGTTGCTCACCGAGTTTCCAGTTGACCTTTAAGACTTCTCAGATTTTCTTCTTGGCCAAGTGGTGTTCAGTGGGATGGGAAGAGCTGTTGGCTCCACTCCCAGGGTGTGTTTGCTGCTGGATGCTGTGAAAAGAGTTTCTTGCCTTAGGTGACGTTCCCAGGTGCATGGCTTAGATTTAGTGAGGTTGTAGGTGTGTGGTGAGTTGTCTGGCAGTGTTGAATTAACATACCTCTCCAAACTTTTTGTTAAATATATATTTTTTTAGTTGTCAATGGACCCTTACTTTATTTATTTATATGCAGTTCTGAGAAATGAACTCAGTGTCTTACACATGCTAGGCAAGTTCTCTAAAAATGAGCTGCAACTCCAGCTCTCTCCAAGCACTTTTTATCTGTTTTTGGTTGAATATCCAGATGCAAAATCCATAGACAGGGTTGGGGTTGTAGCTTAGTGGTAGAGCGTTTTCCTAGCACATGTGGGGCACTAAGTTCGATCCTCAGTACCACGTAAATAAATAAATTAAAAAGTCATAAAAAATTTTGAAAAACTCATGGATATGGAGTGCTGACTATAATTATTTTTAAAATATAGTTCTTAGCAATTTTTTTATGCTATCATAAATGGAGTTGCTTTCTTAATTTAGTTTTCTAATTCCTTATTGTTCCTGTATAGAAATAAAATTATGTTGACTTTTTTATATCTTGCAACTTTGTCAAGCTCATGTATTAACTCAAAAATTTTTTTGTGTGTATTTCTTATTTAGATTTTCTACTTAAAGTAATGTACCTGCATATGTAGTTTACTTCCCCTTTTCCACTTGGATGTCTTTTTTTTTTCCCCCATGTGATTACTTTCCCTGGGATCCCTGCTATACTGTTGACTAGAAATGGTGAGAGTAGATGCACTTGTTAACTTTTTCTTGATCTGAGGGAAAAAAACCCTTAAGGCTTTCAGTATTTAGCATGAGGTTAGCTATGGATCATTCATAGATGCCCTTTTTCTAATTGGGGATGTTCTCTTCTATTCCTCGTACATAGAGTTATTTTTATCATGAGATACGTTTGATTTTTGTTTTGCTGTTTTCCTGCATCTGTTGAGATAACCTTGTTTTTTTGTCTTGTGTTCTGTTTATATGGTGTATTAGATTGATTTTCATATGTTGAACCAACCTTACAATCCTGTGATAATTTCCACTTGATCATGGTGTATAATCCTTTAAATATCTTTGTAGATTGGTTCGCCAATTTGCTGTTTAGGTTTCCATTAGACATATATATAAACGTGTGTGTGTGTGTGTGTGTGTGTGTGTGTGTGTGTGTATGTGAGAGTGTGATGTCTTTGTCTGTTTTTGTTATTGGGTAGTATTTTTAACATGAAGTAATGGCCTCATAGAATGAGTTGTAATGTGTTTTCTGTTTTTCAAAATTGTTTGTGGCTCAGTGGTAGAGTGCTTGCCCAGCATGTGTGAAGTACTGGGTTCGATTCTCAGCACCACATACAAATAAAATAAAGTCCATTGACAACTAAAAAAATACTTTAAAAAAGTTTTTGTGAAATGTAGTGTTTAGCCTTTAAATATAATCGAATTTAGTAAAGAAGCTAGGGATTGGGCTTTTCTTTTTTGGATTTTTTTTCGTTGTTTATTATTCAGTCTCTTGACCTCTCTGATGATGACACATTTCTTCATCCTGAAACTTTCTTTAGTTTCAGGGCCAATACACTTAACTACATATGGAACATCTTTACTCAAAAAATGCTCATGAATCTACATTAGAGTCTACATTACTGTAACAAAGAGGCCCCAAATATAATTGCTGAAATAAGCAGTAAATTACCCTGTCATAATAATCTGATTGTTCTAGATTCTTGAGGCAACTTTGTTCTATGATGGTTTTTCCGTGATACAGGTTTTTCCCATTTTATTTTTTATTTTGCTTTTTTTTTTTTTTTTTAATGGTGGAATGTGCTTCTACTGCAGGCTGGGGAAAGAGAAAGTCCAGGGCAAGAAATTTCCTTTTAAGAAATAGAGTAGAAACCAGGCATAGTGGCACACACAGTAATCCCACTGACTCAGGAGACTGAGGCAGAAGGATCCTAATTTCGAAGTCAGCCTTGGCAATTTAGGGAGATTCTCTTAAAATAGAAAACAGAAATAGGACTGCAGGCATAGCTCAGTGCCCCTCGGTTTCATCCCCAGCAGCAAAAATAGAAATAAAGTTTAAGTTACAATCCTACTTCTTCTACTGGTCCTTTGGGAAAACCCCAATTACATTATTATATCTATTTGTTAAAGGAGGTTTGAAAATGGCGTGTTTAGCTGGGTGGCCATAAGCTCAGGAATAAAAGATATTAGAGGGAGAACAGATTTGTATGGGAGAACTACAGATTTGGTTACTTTTCATGGTATAAATACTGTAGTTCATACTGATAAATTTAGGCATGGCCATGTAATTGGGTTTTAGCCAGTGAAATACATGGAAAATTGCCATATTAAACTTTGGTGCTGAACCTTTATGAGTAGTACACATTCTGCATGTTTTCTGTCCTTTTTACAGTGACTGGTAGTTTTGTGGGTAAAGGCTACTTATCTTGGAATGAACATGATATAGAGTATAGCCAATTCCAACCTGTCATCAACATATAGTATGACCAGAAACAAATGTTTGTGAAGTTGGCAGACTTTCCCCCAAAGGGTTAGAAAGTAGGTATTTCAGGTGTAAGATTCTTTGAGTCTCTGTCATAAGTATTCAGCTTTGCTGCTGTTTGGTGAAAGCAGCTGCATATGATAACTGAATAAACAAATGTGTATGATGGTGTTCCAATCAAACTTTATACAATCAAGCAGTTTTTGGACCATTTTAGTAACCATTAGTATGAACAGACGAGATTTATAACTTAGGACATCCTGATACTCCTATTTAAATAGTTCTATCATTTATCTAAGCCCAAAATGCAAGTATCACCTTTGAATCCATTCTCAATTTGTTAAACTGTATTCTGCCCTTTCTGTTATTTTGAGCTCTTCATTAAACTGGTGAGGATGTGAAGGCCTAAAGAGCAATACTTATTCTTGGCCATGTATCCAAATTGTTGTGACTTTTCTCTTCTCTCTTTTTTTTTTTTGGGGGGGGGTAACAGCATTTATTGTTTCTTGGATTGGTAAGTGGTACTACCATCTAATCATACCATCTAATCAATCATTAAAATACAAACCTGTTAGTTCTTTTAGAGTTCTTTTGTCCTTTACGTATAGTTAATCATTCATCCCTGATTGATTTGGCTTTCTTAGTAACCTTTCAGTTCAGGGCACTCCATCATTTCAGCCTGTGTCCTAATTGGTGCCATAGTCTGTCACTTATATTATTGTGGGAACCTCTAGATTGGTCTCATTCAGTCTGTTCACCACAATTACAGTTGTAGACTGAAAGAATGACTCTTCCCATCCCCTTTCTTTTCTTGTCTCCAGCACTGAGGATTGAGCACAGGAGTATTCTACCACTGGGCTACATCCACAGCCCTTTCATTTTTTTTTTTTTTTTTTTTTTTTTAAATTTTACAACAGGGTCTTGCTAAGTTGCAGTCTGGCCTCAAAGTTGTGATCTTCATTTCTCAGTCTCCTGAGTAGCTGGGAATATAGGTGTGTCCCACTGTACTGCTTGGAAAACAGTTCTCTTAAACAGGCAACAAAATTATTGATGTCTGCCATGGGTTGTAGCTTTGTGATAGAGTGTGTGCTTAGCAGCACAAGGCTCTGAGTTCATTCCCTGCCCCTATTGCTTGTGTGAAGTTCCTTTCTTTTTTCTTTTTTTCATTGCTTTCTTCCCCTTCTATCAACCTCATCAGTACATACTATGTTCTGTTGTTTCAAACTATATTTTGAATTTCCAGAATGAGCATGCAGTTTCTGGCTCCTTGATTCTTTGTATTTGATAAAGCAGGTCTTGCTCTTGAGTTTTCTATCATTCTCTAAACATATCACCTTATTTATTTACTTCAGTAGTATTTTTCACTGTCTAAAATAATATTTACTTTTAAAGATCTGTTACCTTCACAAGAATCTGTGAGGACAAGGATTTTTGACAGTCTCTATAATATTTTTAGCACCTAACCATTGCCTCACACAGAGCTGTCATTCAGTAAATATTTGTTGACTGTGTAAAGGATGAATGAATCTCCAGAATATTTTACTTCTGAAATCTCTTTGTACCAGCCACAGTACATAAAATAATATGTATTTTTTTGGAATTTTTCCTGTATCTGTTCCCATGCCACATACCTCTGAGATTAGGGAGGTACACACACATTTTAGTTGTTACTGGACCATTTATTTTATTTATATGGTGCTGAGAATCGAACCCATTGCCTCACATGTGCTAGGCAAGCACTCTACCTCTAAACTACAACCCCATCCTGCAGGTATACATTTTATTCAACATTTTGCCACTTGACGTTATGCAAGCTCATATCAGTTGCTCAAACATATTAAATTTATCCTTTTATCAGATGCCAGTTTTTAGTACCATGATTTCTTAATTTCTTCTGGGAGTGATTTCATGGATACTTTCACCTTTCTTTGTTGTCTTCAAATTTTTAAATATTTTAACAAATCTTTTTGCTAACAATTTAGTTGTCCCTATGGTTGAAACCAGAAGAGGTAAAGTTGACAGATGTTACACTGCTTATAATTATGTCTCAAACATGTCATTGATTAACTTGTTATTTGAGAACCACACCCAGCTCTTGGATTTCTTCATTTTGGAGGACCTTGTGATAACACTAATGGAATGAGGTTCAAAAAGATTTCTCACAGCCTCATTTTTTGATTAATCATAAAAAAATTAAAGTACCTAGATAGATAAAGACCATATTCCTACCGCATAGAATTAATGATTTTCTTTCATTAGTGTTTTCCATATTTTTTCTACCTTCAATTTTGGTGAATACCTTTCATGACAATTTAAGTCTGTCTTCTTTTATCAGTTTTGGACATATACTCCATATTTTAATCACAATAGTGTATATATGTAAGTTTTTTTTCTTTGTTTAGTTTTAAAATTTATTTTTACTAACGTGAAATATTGTTTTGTATTTAACATTGGTGATGGAACCCAGAATGAGCATCATATTAAACGTGCATTCTACATGTTTGTAATTTTTTAAGTTAATAAAGCATTTCCATATATGTTGCCTAAAAATCAGTTTTATTTCTCAACATTAAGTGATTTGTTAGGTTTCCTAGACCATACAGCAAAAGATCTGTGTCATATTGACCATTATATTTGCTCATCAGGTGTTTATTCTTTGATATAGTTGTCAATTTAGATTTTGTGATGCAAGGGCTTCTGTAACAACCAAGCCAGTGGGAGGCTTAAGCAACAAAAATTTATGCTTCAGAGTCCATAAGTCTAAGATCAGTGTGGTAAATTTGCTCTTTGTAGGGGCTTTCTTTCTTTCTTTCTTTCTTTCTTTCTTTCTTTCTTTCTTTCTTTCTTTAAAAATATTTTTTAGTACATGGACAAAATACCTTTATTTATTTATCTTTATGTGGTGCTGAGAATTGATCCCAGTGCCTCACCTGTGCTAGGTGAGTGGTCTACTACTGAGCCAGAACCTCAGCCCCTGTAGGGGCTTTCTTGTTAACTTGTAAATGACTGCCTTCTTACTGTGTTTTCACATACTATTTCTTTTTGCATGTGAGGAGAATTACGATTATTATGTTTTGTTGATATGTGATTCCTTTAAGCAGTATGAAATGTCCTTCTTTATGCCTTCTGACTAACATTGGCTTGAACTGTCGCGTCTACCTGCCAGCAGGAATGACGACAACAAAACAGGATTCTTCTTTAGCACGCTTTATTGGGAGCATCCATTATGGTTCGTTGAGAGAAAGGACCCTGAGCCCGAAAAGACCACCCCTAATATACTAGAGCCGCGGCCTAAGTCTCACGCGATTGGACAAAAGCGCATAGCAACACAGCAGCAGCCAATAAGGCAAGGAATTCAGCACTGGCGCCCAGAGCCAGGAAGTACAGGTCAACTGGTTCTTACCAGTTTTTACCGGTTCTTAGAACACTCAGCACATTATCATATCGGCTTGCTCCGGAACTGGCCGACCACAAAGAACTGAGTCATTGTCCAAGAACTAAGCCAACACCCACACAAGGCAGCGCAGCAAAATGGCTCACCACATTGAACTTCACTTTATCTGATACGAGGATACAAAACCCTGCTTTCTTATGGGGTCTATGTGAGTGTGGTGTCTTTTCCTCTTGAAGGCAGCATATTGTTGGGTCTTTTTTTGTAATCCAGTCTAGCAGTCTACATCTTTTAATTGGTGAGTTTAGGACATTAACATTCAGAGTTATTATTGAAATATAGTTTGTATTCCTGGTCATTTTGGCTTATTCATAAATATTTATGCCCCAAGCAATGGAGCATCTATCTACATTCATTAAACAAACCCTTCTGAATTTCAAGAATCAAATAGATCACAACACAGCAATACTGGGTGACTCTAACATAGCTCTCACCACTGGATAGATCTTTCAAACAAAAACGAAACAAGGAATCTGTAGACCTCAATAATATAATCAATAATTGAGACTCAACAGACATACACAGAATATTTCATCCATCAACAAGTGAATACACTTTTTTTCTCAGCAGCACATGCATCCTTCTCTAAAATAGATTATATGATATGCCACAAAGGAAGCCTTAGAAAATACAAAAAAAAAAAAAAAAAAGAGAGAGAGATAGTACTATGTAGACAATAATGGAATAACTAAAAATCAATGATAAAATTAAAAACACTCCAGGAGGCGACTCAACATGGCGGTGGGCGGGGAGGCAGTGCTTTCACTAACTCCTCAGCCACGGACAGAGAGACACATTAGAACGTTCGGATTCTGCCTGCTGAGAAACTCCCAGCAAAATTCCGCTGAAGTGAGACCTAGGCGGGGAGTTTAGGATTATTGGAGGTGACAGCTTGCCCCGGATGGGGAAATCTCGGCCACCCTGCGTGCGAAGGTGCGGGTCGCCGCTGTCTGGCGACTGGCGCAAAAGGAGGCATGTCAGCACTGCTGGAGACTGTGTGCGCATAGAGACCCTTTGAAGAGGTTGCTAACCAAGCCTTCATGAAACAGAGGACCGAGAACGGTACAGACCAGAGACAGGCCAGACCCACCCCTCCCATCGGACACTCCAGCAAGGAGTCTGGGGCCCGCCATAGCAGTGAGCTGACGTCACCAGATTTCGGCGCGTGGGATCCCTTCTCAGCGAAATTGGCTTCAATAGGTGTGTGACTCCCATCCCCACCAGATGCATACAGCTGGGAAACCTCAAAAATCTCTCCCCAGAGCTCCGTGGGCGTGACTGTAGGGGCCGAGGGAAGCAGAGGGGACTCCCGACCCCGAACTCCCCCTACCACCAGCCGTGACACCCAAGGCCTTGGACACCAGCTCCTGGGGCGTGGCCACCGAAGGAGTCCAGGCAAAATAAGCTGACGGTTCCCAGATCACCCACTCCGCAACCTTGGGGTCTGGGTGAATGGCAAACATAGAGAGTGTTCAGTCGTTCGGGAGAACAGGGCATTTGGGGCTGCAAGTGTAACTAGATCTGTGGAGAACGCCTCTGGTGAGCGGGGCCTGGCTGGTTGGCAGGAGAAAGGGGGGAAAGGACGGAGAAGAGAAACGGCCCTGGACTAAGAGGATTGGAGAGTCGCCCAGTAAGGGAAGAAGAGCCGCCTTACACGGATTGCTTCCAGCATATTGAGGGCAGAAGCTCCGCTGGGAGGGCACAGCTCCACCTATTGGAAGAGAAGAAAATAGAACTCTAAGACTTCATTTGTCATTTTTTTTCTTTTCCCTTTTCAATTTTTATTGTTCTTTCCATTCGCCTTTATTCTACATATTTTTCTCTCCCTCTTTCTCTTTAAGGACTCCTTCCTTTGCCTTCCCCCTAACTTTCATCCCAAGCATTACGACTTTCATTATGTGTAATTTTCTAAATGCAAATAGGTGATTGTTCCAAGGCTGTCTATAGGGCTCCTAAGTACCTAGCTATTACCAAATATCCTGATCTATTCGTGCGGCTGTCTGGCTTGGCACAAATCACCGAGCCGACACAAAGCACTTGTATGTTCAAACAGGAAACTTTATTGCCTGAACTCCAACAGCACTCCACGCATACTCCCCAGGAACTCTCCCGAATGCCATCCACGTGGCTCCTCTCTGACACACCACCAACTGGAACTCCTTCCACCGGGCTGCACACGGACTCACTCTCGGAACCCTGCGAGAACTCAATGGGAACTCCAAAGTAGTGGGCGTTTGAGGCGGACAGTAAAGGTTTAATATACAATTGAATACACAGCCTGTTTCAATCCAGCATCATCCAGTCACAGCAATTATAGACAACTTAATATCATCATCTTAATGGCTCGCCTCTCAACCATTACTTCTGGCAAAATGCCAGGGGCCATTCCGACTCGGCTGTGACTCTCAACACATTCCCCTGTTAATATACCCCTTCAGTAGAGCAATATTCCAGAGTAGCCAAGACATACTAACCTTCATACCATCACAGCAGCTAACCTAAACATAAAGTCCTAAGACCAAACAACAGATCACTATATGCCTGCAGAATACGTAAGCCTTATATGAAACAAATGAATCAGCTTTAACTTACAATAAAGCCCAACATCTCTAGACATAGTCTCCCACCACAAAGGAGAGACCACAGAGATGTACAAAACCAAAACGAATTTATGGGAGAAAACAGAAACAGCAGTTAAACAGAATTAGAAAGTAATGTGAATACCATGAAAAAACAAGGGAAAAAAGGATTACAAACAATGCAGGACAACTTAAACTTACAGGAGAACCTAGAGGCATCACAAAAATGGACAGAGAAAGAATTCAAGGCATACCTCACTCAGATGGAATGGAATCTTAAAGAAGTCATTAGACAGCAAGTCCAAACAATGAAAGAATACTTTGAAAATGAATTACATAAGCAGATTCAAGAATCAAAAAATCAACTCTACCAGGAGATAGAGATTTAAAAAAAATCAAACAGTAATCCTAGAAATGCAGGAAACCATAAACCAAATCAAAAACTCAAATGAGAATATTACAAGTAGACTAGATCAAATAGAAGTCAGAATATCAGATAATGAGGACAAAGTATATCAATTCGAAAAGAGTATAGTCAACGCAGAAAGGCTGATAAGAAACCATGAACAAAACATCCAAGAGATATGAGATGTCATAAAAAAACCATACTTAAGAGTCATTTGGATAGAGGAAGGTATAGAGGTCCAAACCAAAGGAATGAGCAATCTGTTGAATGAAATAATTTTAGAAAACTTTCCAGACATGAAAGATGGAATGGATTGCCTAATCCTGGAAGCCTACAGGACCCGAAACATACAAAACTGTAATAGATCAACTCCAAGACACATTATCATGAAGATATCCAACATACAGAACAAGGAGAGAATATTAAAAGCTACAAGAGAAAGGAAGCAGATTATATTCAGGGGTAAACCAATTAGGTTAATGGCTGATTTTTTTATCACAGATGTTGAAAGCGAGAAGACCCTGGAACAACGTATTTCAAACGCTGAAAAATAATGGATTCCAACCAAGAATATTGTATCCAGCAAAATTAAGATTCAGGTTTGACAATGAAATTAAAATATTTTACTATAAACAAAAGTTAAAAGAATTTGCAGCCAGAAAACCAGCACTGCAAAGCATTTTGAGCAAAACACTACAAGAAGAGGAAATGAAGAACAGCACCCAAAACCAACAGTGGGAGGTAACTCAGTGAAGGGGGGAAAATAATCAAAGAGGAAAAACAAGCCAAATTAAAACAAACAAACAAACAAACATGACTGGAAGTACAAAGCAAATACTAATAGTAACTCTAAACGTTAATGGCTTAAACTCACCCATCAAGCAACATAGGCTAGTAACTTGGATTAAAAAAACAGATCCAACAATATGCTGCCTTCAGGAGACTCATATGATAAGAAAAGACACACACAGGGTGAAGGTGAAAGATTGGTAAAAATCATACCACTCACATGGTCTTCGGAAGCAAGCAGGAGTGGCCATACTCATATTGAATAAAATCAACTTCAAACCTAAGTTAAGCAAAAGGGATAAAGAAGAACACTATATACTGTTAAAAGGAACCATTCACCAACAAGACATAACAATTATCAATATGTATGCACCAAATAATGGTCCTGTGACATTCATAAAACAAACTCTCCTCAAGTTTAAGAATCAAATAGACCACAATACAATAATTATGGGTGACTTCAACACACCTCTCTCACCATTGGACAAATCCTCCAAACAAAATTTGAATAAAGAAACTATAGAACTCAATAACACAATCAATAACCTAGACTTAACTGACATATATAGAATATAGCAACCATCATCAAGTGGATATACGTTTTTCTCAGCAGTACATGGATCCTTCTCAAAGATAGACCATATATTATGCCATAGGGCAACCCTTAGTAAATATAAAGGTGTGGAGATAATACCATGCATCTTATCTGATCATAATGGAATGAAACTGGAAATCAATGATAAAAGAAGGAAGGAAAAATCCTGCATCATCTGGAAAATGAACAATATGTTACTGAATGATCAATGAGTTACAGAGACATAAAGGAAGAAATCAAAATATTCTTAGAGATAAATGAAAATAGAGACACAACATATCGGAATCCATGGGACACAATGAAAGCAGTTTTAAGAGGGAAATTCCTTGCCTGGAGTTCATTCCTCTAAAAAAGAAAAAAACCAACAAATAAATGAGCTCACACTTCATCTAAAACCCTAGAAAAGGAAAAGCAAAACAACAGCAAGGGTATCAGAAGGCAAGAAATAATTAAAATCAGAGTGGAAATCAACGAAATTGAAACAAAAGAAACTATTGAAAAAATTGACAGAACCTCAGACAATGAAGTCAAAAATATATAATCTTGAAAGTAGAGTTGAACATGCAGAGAAGATGCTAAGAAACCATGAACAGAACCTCCAAGAATTATGGGATAACACGAAAAGACGAAATTTAAGTGTTATCGGAATAGATCAAGGAGCAAACCAAAGGAATGCACAATCTTTTTTTTTTTTGTGAGAGAGGAGAGAGAGAGAGAATTTTTAATATTTATTTTTTAGTTCTCGGCGGACACAACATCTTTGTTGGTATGTGGTGCTGAGGATCGAACCCGGGCCGCACGCATGCGAGGCAAGCGCGCTACCACTTGAGCCATATCCCTAGCCCGGAATGCACAATCTTTTCAATGAAATAATAGCAGAAAATTCCCCAAACCTAAAGAATGAAATGGAAAATCAAATGCAAGAGGCTTACAGGATGCCAAATGTACAAAATTATAGTGGATACACATCAAGACACATTATAATGAGAATGACGAACATGCATAATAAAAATAGAATCTTAAAGCGTATGAGAGAAAAAATCAAATTATGCATAGGAAGAAAACTATTTGGATCTCAACTGATTTCTCAGCCGAGACCCTTAAAGCTAGGAGGTTCTGGACTAATATATTTAAAGCTCTGAAAGAAAATGCATGTCCATCAAGAATTTTCTGTCGGGCTGGGGATGTAGCTCAAGCGGTAGCGCGCCCACCTCGCATGCGTGCGGCCCAGGTTCGATCCCCAGCACCACATACCAACAAAGATGTTGTAACAACTGATAACTAGAAAATAAATATTGAAATTCTCTCTCTCTCTCAAAAAAAAAAAATTAAAAAAGAATTTTCTGTCCAGCAAAATTAAGTTTCACATTTGAAGATGAAATTAAAACCTTACAGAATAAACAGAAATTCAAAGAATTCATGACTCTAAAGCCTACATTACAGAACATGCTCAAGAAAATATTCCATGAGGATGAATTGAAAAAAAAAAAAAAGTGAAAACCAGCAAAGGGGGGATCTACATTAAAGGGACATTGAACCAAATGAGAAACTTAACACAAATCAAAAACCAGAAATAAATCAAAATGAAAGGGAATACAAATCATATCTCAGTAATAACCTTGAATATTAATGGCCTAAACTCATCAATCAGAAGACATCAATTTGGGAGACTGTATTAAAAAACAAGACCCAACACTATGCTGTCTTCAGGAGAAGATGTCTTACCCATTAAATTCATGGGTAAAGACATCCATGGGCTGATGGTGAAAAGATGGGAAAAAAATTATCACCCATATGGATTGTGTAAACAATCAGGGGTTTCCATTCTCATGTCACATAAAAATAAACATCAAACCAAAGTTTATCAGAAGAGACAAAGAGGGACATTTTATACTTCTTAAGGGAAGAATATATAAGCAGGTCATAACAGTTATAAATATTTATGCTGCAAACAATGGAGAATCTATGCACATCAAGCAAACCATTGTCATTTTCAAGAGTGAAATAGATCACAGTACAATAATATTGGGTGACTTTAACACACTTCTCAGTACTGGACAGATATTCCACTGAAAAACTAAATAAAGGGTCTATAGGACTAAAATTACAATTAATAATTTAGACTAAAGAGACATATATAGAATATTTCATCCATTAATGAGCAGATATACTTTCTTCTCAGCAGCACATGGCTCTTTCTCTAAAATAGACCACATCTTATGCCATAGAGCAACTCTTTTTATTAATTAATTTTTCAATTTATGACAACAGAATGCATTACAATTCTTATTACACATATAGAGCACAATTTTTCATATCTCTGATTATATACAAAGATATATTCATACCAATTTGTGTCTTTATACATGTACTTTGGATAATAATGTCTTTCACATTCCACCATCACTTCTGACCACATATCCCCTCCCTCCCCTCCCACCCTTTTGCCCTATCTAGAGTTTGTCTATTCCTCCCATGTAACCCTTCCTATCCCAGTATATCAGGGAAAACATTCGGTATTTGGTTTTTGGGATTGTCTAACTTCACTTAGCATTATCTTCTCTAACTCCGTCCAATGCCATGATTTCACAAAGCAACTTTTCACAACGTAAATACAAGAAAAAAAGAAAAAGAAAACGAAAAAACAACACTAGATAATACACTACATTCTATTAGACCACAATGGAATGAAAATGGAAATCAACGAAAAAATTTTAAAAAAAAGCTATTGTAAGAAACGAAGACTAAATAATACACTATTGAATGATGAATGGATAATAGAAGAAATCAAGGATGAAATAAAAAAATTTTAGAGGTAAATGAGAAAAAAAATAGAGGTAAATGAGAACACTGATAACATTTCAAAATCTCTGGGACGCTATGAAGGCAGTACTAAGAGGAAAGTTTTTCATTGAGCGCATTCATTAAAAGAATAAAAAGTTGGAGCTGGGTTTGTGGCTCAGTGGTAGAGTTCTTGCCTAGCATGTTGGAGGCACTGGGTTCAATTCTCAGCACCACATATAAATAAATGAATAAAATTAAAGATTCATCAACATCTTAAAAAATAAAAAAATAGAATAAAAAGTCAACAAATAAATGACTTAACATTACATCTCAAAGCCCTAACACAAGAAGAACAAATCAAGACCAAAAACAGTAGAAGACAGGAAATAAATGAAAAGCTGATATCAGTGAAATCAAAACAAAAGAAATAATTCGAAACATTGAGAAAACACAAAGTTAGTTCTTTGAAAAAATAAGTAAAATAGATAAATCCCTGGCCATGCTAATGAAAAGAAAGAGAGAAAACTAAAATAACTAAAATACAAGATGAAGAAGGAAATATCAAAACGGGCTTGTCTGAAGTAAAGAAAATAATTAGAAACTATTTTGAAAATTTATCTTCCAATAAAATAGAAAATACCAAAAATATAGACAAATTTCCAGAGATATATGACCTACTCAAACTGAATGAGGTCATACATGAGTTAAACAGATCAGTTTTTTTTTTTAAAGAGAGTGAGAGAGGAGAGAGAGAGAGAGAGAGAGAGAGAGAGAGAGAGAGAGAATTTTTAATATTTATTTTTTTAGTTATTGGCGGACACAACATCTTTGTTGGTATGTGGTGCTGAGGATCGAACCCGGGCCGCACGCATGCCAGGCGAGCGCGCTACCGCTTGAGCCACATCCCCAGCCCAAACAGATCAGTTTTAAGTAATGAAAGAGAAAGTGCTATGAAAAGCCTACCAACCAAGAAAAGCCCAGATGAATTCTTAGCCTAGTTCTACAAGACTTTCAAAAAGGAATCAACACCAATACTCCTCAAAGTAATCCGTGAAATAGAAAAAGAGGGAACCCTTTCAAACTCATTCTACGAGGGTAATATCATCCTGATACCAAAAACAGACAAAGAACATGAAGGAAAGAAATCTTCAGGCCAATATCCCTAGTGAACATAGATGCAAAAATTCTCAATAAAATTCTGGCAAATCACATACAAAAGCATATTAAAAAGATAGTGCTGGGTCTGGGGCTGCAGTTGTGGCTCAGCAGTAGAGTGCTTACCTAGCACGTGCGAAGCCCTGGGTTTGATCCTCAGCACCACATGAAAATAAATGAAAATAAAGGTATTGTGTCCAAGTACAACTAAAAAGTAAATATTTAAAAAGATACTGCACCACGATCAAGTGGGGTTCATCCCAGGGATGCAAGGTTGGTTTAACATAAATAAAATCAATAAATGTAATTCATCATATTAATAGCCTTTAAAACAGGAATTATCTTAATCGATGCAGAAAAATCATTTGACAAAATAAAGCACACCCATGTTCAAAACACTATAAAAACTAGGGATAGTAGGAACACACCTCAACATTGTAAAAGCTATGTATATGTTGAATGCAAGGATAGCATCATTCTAAATGGAGAAAGAGTGAAAGCATTCCCTCTAAAAACTGGAACAAGACAAGGATGTCCTCTTTCACCACTTCTATTCAACATCATCCTTGAAACTCTAGCCAGAGCAAGTAGACAAAAGAAAGAAATTAATGATACAAATAGGTAAAGAAGGACTCAAACTATCATTATTTTCTGATAACATGATTCTATATCTAGAAGATTCAAAAAATTCCAGTAGAAAACTTCTAGACCTAATAAAAGAATTCTGCAAAGTAGCAGGATATAAAATCAACACCCATAAATCAAATGCATTCCTATACATCAGGAATGAATTCACTGAAAGACAAATTAGGAAAAATACCCCATTCTCAATAGCCTCAAAAAATAAAATATCTGGGAATCAATTAAAAAAAAAAGAGAGCAAAGACCTCTACAGTGAAAACTACAAAACTTTTAAAAAAGAAACCAGAGAAGTTGGAAATATCTCCCACATTCCTGGATAGGCAGAATTAATATTGTCAAAATGGTCATACTACGAAAAGCATGATACAGATTTAATGCAATTCTTATTAAAATCTCAATGATATTCTTCATAGAAATAGAAAAAGCAATCATAAAATTTATTTGGAAGAATAAGAGACCTGGAATAGCTTAAGCAATTCTTTGCAACAAAGCTGAAGCAGGAGGCATCACAATACCAGAACTTAAAATACACTACAGAGTTATAGTAACAGAAACGACATGGTATTGGCCCCAAAATAGACTTGTAGACCAATGGTACAGAATAGAGGACACAGAGACAAACCCACATAAATACGGTTGTGTCATACTAGACAAAGGTGCCATAAACATTCACTGGAGTAATGGTAGCCTATTCAACAAATGATGCTGGCAAAACTGGACATCCATATGTATCAAAATGAAATTAAACCTGTCTTACCCTGCACAAAAATCAACTCAAAATGGATCAAAGACTTAGGCAGTAGAACAGAGACGATGATCCTAATAAAAGAAAAAATAGGCCCAAATCTTCACCATGTTGGCCTAGGATCTGACTTCCTTAAAAAGATTTCTAAAATGCAAAAAGTAAAATCAAGAATCATTAAGTGGAATGGATTAACATGAAATAGCTTCCTCTCAGCAAAGGAAACAATAACATGAGGAGAGAGCGTACAGACTAGGAGAAAATCTTTACCACATGCACCTCCAATAAAGTATTAGTCTCTAGGATATATAAACAACTCAAAAAAAAATTAACACCAACACCCCCCTCCAAATAACCCAATTAATAAATGGGCTAAGGAACTGAACAGACACTTCATAGAAGAAGAAATATAATCGATTCTATCAGGATAGAAATCCAGGAGAGGGATGGAGATTTGGAGGATGTTAAAATTGTCTGAGGAGTAAATACTCCAAAATTTAACTGAGGGAACACAAAGGTATTCAAATATTGCAAGCATAAGGGACATAAACTAGAAGAGAGGCACTGTATACTTTTATAATGTTTTCATGCAATGTTTCAGAAAATTTGAAACAATAAGATTTACAATGAGGGCTAGGGTTGTGGCTCAGTGGTAGAGTGGTCGCCTAGTATGTGTGAGGCCCTGGGTTCGATCATCAACACCTCATATAAATAAGTAAAATAATGAAAGGTATTGTGTCCACCTACCTACAACTAAAAATAATATATTAAAAAAAGATTTACAATGATATTCTGCAAATGCATCCATGTTCATCAAAGATGGAATTTCTACTATATTATAGTATGACTTTAAATTTAAGTAAATGTTTATGTAAGTGTACAAAAGTTAGTTCACATAGGAATTAATCTGGAAGAAGAAACAGGAGACATTTTTAGCTCAAGTTAAAAAAATGTGTAGCCAATGTGATTCTGCAATCTGTATATGGGGTAAAAATGGGAGTTCATAACCCACTTGAATCAAATGTATGAAATATGATATGTCAAGAGCTATGTAATGTTTTGAACAACTAATAATAAAAATAAAAAAAAGAAAAAAAATAGACCCCAAGTTGATTGTTTTGTTTGCGTTCTAATCTTGTCTCGTACCTCTTTAAATATACTTTGCATGGATGTGAAAATTGAGCTTCAGCCAAAAAAAGAGTAACTGGTTACTAATAACCAGGTGCAAAAAATAAATAAATCAAATAATAAGTAAAGGTATTATGCCCATCTACAACTAAAAATGAAAACAAACAAGAGAAGCCTAGGAGTATGTGGATTCTCAGCCAATTTCTATAGGACCTTCAAAGAAGAATTATCACCAATATTCCTGAAATTATTCCATGAAATAGAAAAGGAAGGAATCCTTTCTAACTCAGTTCTATTAGGCTATTATCACCCTGATAGCAAGCCAGACAAAGATATGAAGGAAAGAAAACTTCAGACCAATATCCCTGGTGAACTTAGATGCAAAAATTTTTGCAAATCACATACTAAAATATATTAAAAAATAGTACACCACAATCAAGTGGGGTTTATTTGAGGGATGCAAGTTTGGTTCAACATACGGGAATCAATAAATGTAATTCATTACATCAGTACACTTAAAGAATCATATGATCATCTCAGTAGATGCAGAGAAAGCATTTGACAAAATACAGGACCCTTTCATGTTCAAAACAGTAAAAAAACTAGGGATCATCTGAGCATACCTCAATATTGTAAAAGCTATCTATGCTAAGCCTAAGGTGATCATCATTCTAAATGGAGAAAAATTAAAAATATTCCCTCTAAAAACTGGAACAAGACAGGAATGTCCTCTTTCACCAATTCCATTGAAAATTGTCCTTGAATCTCTAGCGAGACCTAGTAGACAGATGAAAGAATTTAAAGGGATATGAATAGGAAAAGAAGTCAAACTATCACTATTTGCTGACATGATTCTATATTTAGAGGATCCAAAAAATTCTACCAGAAAACTTCTAGAACTAATAAATGAATTCATCAAAGTTGCAGGATATAAAATCAGTACCCACAAATCAAATGCATTTCTATACATCAGTGATGTATCCTATGAAAGTGAAATTAGGAAAACTACCCCATTCAAAATAGCCTCAAAAAGAAAAAAACACAAAAAACAAAAAACTTGGGAATCAAACACTAAAGAAAGAAATTGAAGAAGACCTTAGAATATGGAAAGATCTCCTATGTTCTTTTATTGGCAGAGTTAACATTGTCAAAATGGCCATACTACCAAAACTATTATACAGATTTTATATAATTCCTATTAAAACCCCAATCATATTCTTCATAGAAATAGAAAAAGCAATGAAAAAACTGGAAAAATAAGAGACCTAGAATACCTAAAGCAATCCTTAGCCAAAACATAGTGAAGCAGGAGGCATTATAATACCAGACCTTAAACTATACTACAAAGCCATAGTAACAAAAACAGCATGATATTGGCACCACAAAAGACATATAAACCAATGGTACAGAATAGAAGACACAGAGACCAACCAACATGAATATAATCATCTCATATTAGACAATGGCCCCAAAGAAAACAAAACAAAACACATTGAGGAAAAGAAATCCTATTCAATAGATGGTGCTGGGAAAGCTGGAAATCCATATGTAGCAGAATGAAATTAAACCTCTCTCTCACACTGCACAAAAATCAAAAGTGGATTAAAGACTTTAGGCACTAGAAAAGAGACCCTGCACTTAACAGAAGAAAAAGTAGAACCATATCTCCACCATGTCGGCTGAGGAATTGATTTCCTTAACCAGATTCCTAAAGAGCAAGAAGTAAAATTAGAATCAATAAATCGAATGGACTCAAACTAAAAAACTTCTTCTCAGCAAAGGAAACAATAATGTAAGGGAGAGCTTACAGAATGGGAGAAAATATTTACCACCTGCATCTCAGAGCACTAATTTCCAGGATATATAAAGAACTAAATTAACTTAACATCAAAAAATAAATAAATCAATAAATGGGAACAGAACAGGCACTTCATAGAAGACGATATACAATGTATCAACAAATATTTGAAAAATTATTCAACATCTCTAGCAATTACAGAAATGCAAATGAAAACTAAGATTTCATCTCACTCCAGTCAGAATGGCAATTATCAAGATTACTAGCAATAATAAGTGTTGGCGAGGGGGTGGGGGAAAAGGTACACTCATATATTGCTGGGTTTGCAAATTACTGCAACCACTCTGGAAAGCAAGTGATTCTTTAGAAAACTTGGAATGGAACCACAATTTGACCCAGCTATCCCTCTCCTTGGTTTCTATAACCCAAGGACTTAACATCAGCATACTATAAAGATGTGGCCTCATTATAGCAGCTCAATTCACAATAGCCAAAACTGTGGAACCAAACGAGATGCCCTTCAGTACATGAATGGATAAAGAAACAGTGGTATATACACACAATGGAATATTATCCAGCCTTAAAGAAGAATGAAATTATGGCATTTCCAGGTAAACAGATGGAGTTCAGAATATCATGCTAAGTGGGCTGGGGATGTGGCTCAAGCGGTAGTGCGCTCGCCTGGCATGCGTGCGGCCTGGGTTCGATCCTCAACACCACATACAAACAAAGATGTTGTGTCTGCCGAAAAACTAAAGTAAATAAAAAATATTTTTAAAAATTCTCTCTCTCAAAAAAAAAAAAAAAAAAGAATATCATGCTAAGTGAAATAAGCCAATCCCAAAGAACAGAAGTCCAAATGTTTTCTCTGATATGTGTATGCTGATCTATAATGGGCTGGGGGGTGCCAAGGGAGGAACTTTGGTTTGGGTATAGGTGAGTGAGATGAGGAGTGAGGGTTTCAGGGTGAGAAGGATGATGGAATTAGATGGACATTATTACTTTCCATCTAATTCCATTATAATTGCAGGAATGGTGTGACTGCATTGTATATCACTGGAGAAATGAAAAGTTGTGCTTCACTTGTGTACAGTGAATCAAAATGCATTCTGTTGTCATGTATACCTAATTGAAACCAGAAAAATAAAAATATAATTCAGTCTCTGACAATTCATTTTTCTTTGAAATTCTGGAAGGTAGCTTAAAATATTCCATTTAAACATAACATCCAACCATATGTATAGTTAGCTTAGATCCACAACTGCTAGCTTAGAGATAGCAGATTTTTATCTACCTATTTAGCAACTATTTTTGGATGTCCTTTGTTGTAAGGGATTCAAGTACAGTTGTAGAGGGACTTGAGGGTTTAGTAAAATCAAAAATTATAAACAATAAGAAAAGAGAAGAAAAGAAAAAGTATATATATATAATGTCATACTGAATATAATATTGTAGCATGGTATAAGGAATAAAGTAATTGTGATTATGCAAATATACTTCAATTTTCTCATCATTTCAGTGTTTGTGGTAATGATTATGATTAATAAACGATAGATTGAAAACTGATCTTTTTCTTCTAAAAAAAATAAGGCTTAGGAAAATAGAGTGAAAGGAATAAGTGTCCCTAGGTGGTAGGTTTGGAAATGTTCTGGACAAAAGAATACTTAGAAGTGATCACTCAGTGTTTATATAGAAGGCATTTAGTATAGCCAATATATTATTGTATGATAGGCAATGATAGGCCATATTTTGAGTGTTAAAGAGTCTTTACTCTCCCTAGTGTTACAGTCATGATATGTCACAGGTCCTATAATTTGGACTTGGAATGTATTTCAAAGGCCTGTGTGTTAAAAGCTTAACCCCAGCTTGGCTCTATATGGTGGTGGGGAAAACTTAAGAGGTAGAACTTACTGTTTGGACATCCTTCATTAATTGGGAACATATCTTTGAAGGGAATTGTGGGACTCGATTCCTTTTCCCTCTGTTGCTTCTTGTCTATGAAGTAAGTGCTTCTCATCCACCACCTACCCACTCCTAATAAGCTCTACTCTCTTGCCATAGACCCAGTACATTGACAGGAATCTCCTAAACTATAATCCAAAATAACCCTTTTCTTTTACAAGGTGATTTCCCCAGGTAATTGTTACAGTAATAGAAAGCTAAATGACACACATGGCAAAAATGGCTTTGTGTAGATATAATTAAATTTATTAATCAATTGATATATATTTGATATTGGGTATTAAATCTAGGGCATTTAACCACTGAGCCACATCTCAGCCCTTTTTTATATTTTATTTAGAGACAGTGTTTCGCTGAATTGCTTAGGGTCTCAGTAAGATGCTAAGGTTGTCCTTGCACTTGGAATCCTCCTCCCTCAGCCCTCCAATCCACTAGGATTATAGGCATCTGCCACCACACCTGAATAATCAATTGATCTTATCATGAGGTGATTATGCTGGATAATCCTCATTGGCCAGCTGTTATTACCTGGGTCCTTAAAAGTCAAAGAGGCTATCAGAAGGACAAGTCAGAGAGATTTGAAGTCTGAGAAGGACATTGTTGCTGACTTAAATATGGAGGGGTTACAAGGAAGTGGTTTCTTTAATTAATCTGAATGCACTTGAAAGTGGATTTTTACCTAGTGCCTTCACAAATGATCTCAGCCCTGCCAACATCTTGAAATCTGTTTTGTGAGACTGTAAGGAGAAAACCCAGCTAAACTTAGCAGTGACTAAACTTTTGATCCACAGAATCTTTATAATAATGATTGGGTGGTCCTCAAATTCCTGGGCTCAGTTCATCCTCCTGCTTCAGCTTCCCGAGTAGCTTCGATTATAGACATGTACCACTATGCCTTAGTTAAATGGCTGGTTTTGTTTCTTTAAAACTTTATTTATTTATTTATTTGTTTGTTTGTTTGTTTATTTATTTATTTATTTTTACGTGGGTGCTGAGGATCAAACCCAGGGCCTTGCACATACCAGTCAAGCACTCTATCGCTGAGCCATAACCCCAGCCCCAAATAAGTGTTGTTTTAAGATGCTGTATTTGTTCTAATTTGGTATATTTGTGGTAATTTGGTATGCAGCAATTGAAAATGGATTCAGTTGACTTATTAATAAGGGACTCATAATGTGAAGAGAAAGTAAAAAATGGTTGGGAGTTTTCAAAAATTCCTTATAAAAAGGTATTTTTTCCTCTTTTTGTCAAAGACTGTTCTTTTTCTGTAAAAACCATAAATTGTGTAAAAAATTCACAGATTAGTACACTTAACTCTCTACTCTAAACCTAATTTGATAAGTTTACTTGTCTGAATCTGAATTGCTTCACCTGTAAAACTGGGAAACTCTCATTTATCTCACAGGGTTATCAGAATTTAATAAAATAATATGAAATACATGGATAGTGTTTGACATACTGACTTCAAATGTAAAGTATAATTGAAGGTAATATAATTTTAAAGATACTGTGAAGCTTAGATGGGACAAGAATAATATTTTTTACAGATGTTTATTTACAATCTATTTATTAAAAGGGAACACTTTGAATTTCAGTTAGGTCAACTGTTATCCATCCTCCAAAAGAATTTGACTCTGTCACACTTGCTTTAAAATATGTACTTTTTATATGTTATAAACAATATATATGTGTTAGCTTACTGGTATAGTATATGTAATGTAATATGTTCTTTCTTTTTTGATGTTCTGGGAATTGAGCCCTGCAGTTTGAACATGCTTGTCAAATAGTCTGCAACTGAGCTATATCCTGTCCCTTGATATATGTTCTTATTATAGCCTAAATTTCATCAGTAAGATAATTGTAGTAAGCCAGGTGTGATGGTGTACATCTGTTGTCCCAGCTACTCAGGAGACAGAGGCAGAAGCTGTGCTTGATCCCACAAGTTCAGGAATAGTCTGAGATAGTGGGAACCCATTTTGAAACACAAACAAACAGGATCAAAATAATAATAAAATTGGAAATGTTTTCTTTTTGTTGCACAAGTACCTATATAATTTATTATCTGATCCTTTACTGATTCATGATATACATCATCTAGCACAGTGCTTACATTCTTAGTAATTCTGTGTTGAATGAATAAATGATTTTTATTAAATAACTTTGCAAAAGATACAAAGGCAAGTTACTAACCTAGAGCCTTTTGACATTTTGGCTTGAAAAATAATGACATTGTCTCTTTTTTTCCTTTGTGGTCCTGGGTATTGAACCTAGGGTACTTTACCACTGAATCTCACATACTGTGTATTCTCTAAACCATCAAAAAGTGGGCAGTTTATGAAATACCTGATGTTGTATGAACCTTGGCTATAATTAATAAAGATCTGCCACCTTTATTTAAGTAAATTTATTAGTTTTACACTTTGTAATAAATTATTTTAAAAATCCACGTACAAATTTTCCTTTGTCCCTGGATAGATTATGATTTTTTTCTTCTTTATCCATTTTCTGCATTATTAAAAGCCCTATTGGGGGGTGGGGTTTTGGCTCAGTGGTGGAGCACTTGCCTTGCACGTGTACGGCACTGGGTTCGATGCTCAGCACCACATAAAATAAATAAAGTATTGTGATTATCAACAACCACAAAAAAAATTTATTAGGGCTGGGATTGTGGCTCAGTGTTAGAGCACTCGCCTAGCATGGGCGGGACCTGGGTTCGATCCTCAGCACCACATAAAAATAAGGCATTGTGTTGTGTCTATCTACACCTAAAAAATAAATATTTTAAAAAAATGTATTAAAAGGAAAGCCCTATTGGGGCTGTGGCTGTGGCTCAGTGGTAGAGTGCTCACCTGGCACATGTAAGGCACTGGTTCTATCCTCAGCACCACATAAAAATAAATTACAAGGTATTATGTCCATCTACAACAAAAAATATTAGGAAAAATAAAAAAAAAAGAAAGACCTATTGATTTTTCTAGAGCAGAAATTGCCAAACTACAGTGAAATCCAGCTAGTTGACTCTGGTTTGTAAATAAGGTTTACTCCAGGTCTTTTTTTTTTTTTTTAAACTATTTATTTATGTGATGTTGAGGATTGAATTCAGTGCCTCACACATACTAGTCAAGTGTTATGATTTGGATGTGCTATGTCCCCCCAAATCTCACGTGTGAGACAATTCAAGAAGGTTCAGTGGAGAAATGATTAGGTTAAGAGTCTTAACTCAATCAGTGAATTGATCCTTGGTGGGATTAATTGGTAACTGTAGGCAGGTGGTGTGGCTGGAGGAAGTGGTTAACTGGGGGCGTGGCTATGGGGTATATATTTTGTATCTGAAGAGTGAAGTCTCTGTGCTTGTTGATCAAGGAAATGTGAGCTGCTTCCCTTTGCCACACACTCCATCCACCATGATGTTTAGTCTCACCTCAAGTCCTAAGGAATGGAATTGGCCTTCTGTGGACTAAGACCTCTGAAACTGTGAGCCCTCAAATAAACTCTTCCTCCTCTACAACTGTGCTGGTCAGGTCCTTTAGTTACTGCACCGAAAAATCTGACTAAAATGGGAAGCGTTCTATCACTGAGCCACAACCCCAGCCCCTACTCTGGCCCTTAACACCCTAATATATTTACTATTAGCCCTCTTTTTTTTTTTATTATTAGTTGTTGATGGACCTTTATTTTATTTATTTATATGTGGTGCTGAGAATCTACCCCAGTGCCTCACACATGCTAGGCAAGTGCTCTACCACTAAGCCACAACCCCATCCCCACTATTAGCCCTGTTTAGAAAAGTTTATTGATATCTGGTCTAGAGGACACATAAACCATTTATTTCTCCGAGTTCTGTCCTTTATGAAAACGGAGCATCAGAAAACCACTGACTAACATGGTGTTAGATAGCAGAATAATTAGAAAGGATAAGAAGAAAAAACAGAAGGCTTTTGCCTTTTATTAGTTGTCTTTTGGTTCATAGGCTCTCGAAGGCAGAAACTGTCCATCTTTTTAACCACCATATTACCCTTAGTACATGAAGTGATTGAATTAAGTCTAAGCTATAAATTTCCTTGAGTTTATTTATAGAAATTGTTTTTAACAAATGGTAACTCTAAAACTAACTCTGGGTTTAGTTTAGGCTTTTATGACATTTCCATTTATATCTACACAACTGCCTAATGAACTGATTTTACATTAGCAAATCAAGCATAATATATCAAAAGCCAATTTTAGTCTTTTCCAGCCTCTTTTACACCTTGGATTCATGATATGTTAATGTTGCCACCAACATTCTGAGCCCAATACAAGATTCAGACATTGTCCTAAAGCCTTCTTCTCCCCCTTGCTTCTACTGCCAAGCAATGGTTAAGTCCTGTTGATTTTTTTTTTCCTCCAATTTATTTCTTAAATTTGTCTTTTATTTATCCCAGTTGTTGCTACCTAATTCAGGCTTTGATCATATATTGTGTGAATCTTCCTCACCATCTGATTTGTTCTCCAGCTTTTTTCTTTTTTGGTACTAGAGACTGAACCCATGGGTGCTTCACCACTGAACAGCATCCCCAGCCCTTTTGGTATTTTAGTTAGAGACAGGGTTTCACTGAGTTTCGTAGGGACTTGCTAAGTTGCTGAGGCTGGCTTTGAACTTGAGATCCTCCTGCCTCAGATTTTCTGAGACCCCTGAGATTATAACATGGGCTACCACACCTGGCTTGTTCTCCAGCTTTTAATCTTGGAACTTTCTACCACTTCACTGCTACAGGAGTGATCTTGTAAACACAAAAGTGTTTCTGTATCACTTTGAAAGTGGTAGTGGTTTTCTTTCACTTACAAGCCTGTACTTTGTGGTATAGAATTTGCCATCTTTTTCATCTCTTGGGTTTTTGCGTATACCATGTCCGCTTCTTGGAATGCCTTCCCACTTATTTTTCTGGTAAACTTATTTATCCTTTAGCTCTCAGCTCGGATATATCATCTCCCTGAGGTCTTTCCCAGGAAAATTTTCCCTTTGTGAACTTATATTTAACTCCTTTATAGAAACTGTGATTTTTATGTTGATTGTTCACTTTGTACCAGGCCCTTTGTTTAGTTCTTTCCTTATATGATCTGAAGTTTGAAATACTAATTATCCTTACTTTATCCAAAAAGCAATTGATTTTGAGAAACTGAATAATTAGTGCAGTTCCACATTGATCATCATGGAAGAAACAGCACTCTAACTCAGGCCTTGATGAATACAATTTTCAGATGGAATCTTTATCTTCCAAGTGAGGTGGCAGTCTTTCTCTTGGTGGTAATATTGTACATATATCTTAACTGACAGCTGTTTCTTTTCTTTTAGTTATTGGAATATAGAAAAGATATGATTTTTTTAAAAATACAGAACAAATCTTTGGCATCTTCTAGGCCTTGTTCCTTTGCTCATGTAGTCTATCAGTCTAAGCCTTCCCTGCTAAGTCTAAACTTAGTAGATTACGCTACTATCAGTTTAGTCACCATTTGCACCTGTTTGTCATCTCTTGTTAGTGTCTTCCTAAAACAGCTGAACTAAGCCTCTAGAATGAGCAGAACTTTGTTAGAAAACTATCAGCAGCTTAGTCTTACTATAATACATTAGGACGTATCAAGAGAGAGAGAGTAGCAGAGAGGAGACCTAGTAAGGAATTTACTGTGATCAACCAACTGATGAATGTGGTTTAAATTAGGTTTTGGCAGTAAGGATGGAAAGGAAGGGGTGAGTGTGAGAGCTGTTTGGAAAGAAGAATCAGTAACTATAGAGAGTGGGGAAGAGAGAAATCTAGCAACTCAGCTCAACCAAGGGCATCATCGTTGTGTGATATCTTAAACTTGGTGATATAAATTGTACAGTATTTATTATCCAGAACAAAATAGAACCTAAACATCTAGACTTTTTCTTTCAAGTTGGAATTATCCTAAAAATTAACCCAGTGAGTTGAAATTTAGGTGATCTGCTAGGACCTGTTAATTCCTTCCTTAGTTGGGTAGGATATGGTATTATCATGTTTTACATTCTTTTTACTTGGCACATTGCAAAGAAATTTCTCTGCCAGTGAACTCATGCTTCTACGAAACTCTTCCATTTCTTTTGGTTAATGATTTTAGATATTGTGAGTAATTTTAGACATCTGCTTTCACAAATTCAGTATCTGTGCCAGTACTTTCCTACTGACTTGCCTCCTTTCCCAAGACAACCATACAAAGACCTTCTTTTATGTATATGTGTGTGTGTGTGTGTGTGTGTGTGTGTGTGTGTGTATTAATTAGATGGGGGCAATGGCTCAAGTCTGTAATTTCAGCAGCTCAGGAGGCTGAGGCAGGAGGATCTCAAGTTCAAAGCCAGTCCAGCAACTTAGCGAGTGAGGCCCTAAGCAAGTTAGTGAGAGCCTGTCTCAATATAAAAAGTAAAAAGTGATGGGGTGTTACTTAATGGTAAAGTACCTCTCGGATAAATTCCCAGTTAAAAAAAAAAAAAAGCAATAGGAAAGCCCCCTGGTGGTGCTAGCCTGTAGCTGAGCTACTCTGAAGGCTGAGACAGGAGGATCACTTGAGCCCAGGAGTTTGAGCCCACTGTATGAGAGATCCTATCTCAAAAAAAGAAAAAGAAAAAAAAAGGTGATTTCCAAAAGTAATAGGAAAACCAGTTTTTAATAAATTACCCTTTTAAAGAAATCATACTTGATCCTCCTTCAGCCTCAGAATAATTTATAAGTAAAGGAACAGGTGTTTAAAAAAAACGAAACGGTAATTTATGATTACTGGGTTTTCTTTGATTCTGTAATCTCCAGTGCATGCTGCAACAATGATAGAGAGTTTTCAAAGAAAAAATAGTATCATACTGAGTGTAATTATTGTTTTTTAAGAGGCACTTGATTTCAAGAAATGTTAAAGTATAAAAAAAATACTATTTTAAATAAGTAGTATCTGGGGTTTAACAAAAGCTAATATTACACTCTTCTGGGATGATTGTTAATCCCTCAACAGAAAATAATCTTATTTGTTTATCCCTCAACAGTAAAGGAAAGACAAAGGCCAATCTCTCTTACTTGGTCCCTAGGTACAGATTTAGAAATCTTTTGAAAGTGAACAAGTTTGGTAATAGAAGGCCTTGCTCTAAACAGTATTTTCAAAAGACCTATTGCTTTTTCCCCCTCTCAGTACTGGGGATTGAACCAGTATGTATGTATGTGTGTGTTCACACACACACACACACACACACACACACACACGTATATATGTATATCTGAATCTAACAATATTTTTCTATATTTTAAAGATGAGTGACCTATTTTTATCTCATTGCCTTCATCCCCTACTTTTGTTTTGATTGTTCCTTCTGATTCTTCTTGAACTATTTTGAGCTTTGCCTTTATATAATGGAGATATGACATAATGAATAGTTGATAAGCATCTTTTCCTTATCTCTTTTACTAACAACAAAATCTACTTTATAGGTGAAGGACCTGAAATTCAAATAGGTGATTGACTCAGTAAGATCACAGTGCCAATAAATAGGGAGTGCCAAGACATGATTTTAAACTTTGTGTCCCTTTTTGTTTATGCTGCCTCTAGATTACTGATTAAAGAAGATTATTTGGTAAGAGGCACTTTACAATCACACTCCTTCCATTTTAGGTACATTACTATGGTTAATATAATTTATGAATATAAAATAGCTATTTAGAGATAAGTACCTTTCCCTTGGCTAAAGACTTCTAAATGGACACTTTTGAGAGTTGCTTCTCAGATTTTTTACTTGTAAATGTTTCCAGTTTATAGGTTATCTTAGGTGATACTTGCCAAGAATTTCAACTGCCTGTCTCATTAATTCCGAGTTCCTTTAGGAGGAATTACATCCTCCTTATGCTGCTGTCAAGTACACTGTCCAGCACAGCATAGATTGCTGATGAAATGGTTGTGAATTTAACTAATTACTGAGTGCTTGCTTCTTTTCTGAACATTTTTTGGGAATCAGTGTTGCTTGAGACCTTTGTCATTGTAATGTTTCCTACATTAGTATATTTTTTAAGGATTTAAAGAAACGTTGATTCTATATAACTCATAATGCATTCTTAGTAGGCAGGTTTGCAGGTATCCCATCATAAAAAATTATTTCAATAATTATACCATAGAACATTGGTAAACATTTATTGAACATCTACTATTAGTAAGGATTTATACTTTGTAAGTACTGTAGGAAACAGAGGAATCAATTTTGTTTTGATTTTTAAAATTTATCTAGTTTTAGAGAGCACCCATTTGAAAAGATACAAAATATATGAAACCTCTTTTATAAATGGTAAAAACATATAGGCTTGGTATTTCTTTGATAAGATATTTACACAACAATATGAATCTGCCTTTTCTTAAATATTTCCTGCCACAGCTTAGCTCAAGCTTTGTCATTTTTCACTTGAATTTTTGTAAAAAGCTTTAGTCTCTTTGACATTAACAGCTTATTTTTTATGTCTTGATTATTTTCCATTAGTACCTCTAAACCATCATTAGTTTCCCATTTTTAGTACCCATGATCTGTTTATTTTTCATTATTATTTTTATTTGTTCTGTTTGGTTGTACATGATAGCAGAATGCATTTGAATTCATCATACACAAATGGAATTCAACATTTCAATTCTCTGGTTACATGGTATAGAGATGCCAGATTGGTGCAGTCATACATGTACCTAGGGTAATGACGTCCATCACATTCCAACATCTTTCCTGTACCCATAACTCCTCCCCACTCTTTTTTTTGCCCAATGCAAAGTGCTTCCATTCTTCCCATGCCCCCCTACCCCCATCATGGATCAGCATCCAAAAATCAGAGAAAACATTTGGCCTTTAGGTTTTTGGGATTGATTTGCTTAACATAATATTTTCCAACTCCATCCATTTACCTGCAAATGCCATAATTTTATTCCATTGTGTGTGTGTGTGTGTGTGTGTGTATGTAAATATACATACACACACACACACACACACACACACACACACACACACCATAGTTTCTTTATCCATTTACCTCTTAATAGGCATTTAGGTTAGCTCCACATTTTTAGCTATTCTGAATTCAGTGGCTATGAACATTGGTGTGGCTATGTCACTATATTATGCTGATTTTAAGTCCTTTGGGTATAGACAGAGGAGTGGTATAGCTGTGTCAAATGGTGGTTACATTCCAAGTTTTCTAAGGAATCTCCATTGCTTTCCAAAGTAGTTGCACCAATTTGTAGACCTAACAACAATGCTATGAGTGTACCTTTTCCCGTATATCCTCTCCAACACTTTAAATTATTGCTTGTATTCTTAATAACTGCCATTCTGACTGGGGTGGGTGAGATGAAATCTTAGAATAGTTTTCATTTGCATCTTTCTGATTACTAAAGAAGTTGAACTTTTTCATATATTTGTTGATTGTTTATATATCTTCTTCTTAGAAGTGTCTATTCAGTGACTTGGCCCATTTATTGATTGGTTGTTTGTTTTTTTGGTATTAAGTCTTTTAATTGTTTATATATCCTGGAGATTAGTGCTCTATCTAATGTACTTGTGGTAAAAATTGGCTCCCATACTGTAGGCTCTCTCTTCACCTCAATGATTTTTTCCTTTGCTGAGGAGAAGCTTTTTAGTTTGAATTCATTCCATTTATTGATTCTCGATTTTATTTCTTGTCCTTTAGGAGTCTTGTTAAGGAAGTTGGGCCCTAATCCAACATGATGAAGATTTGGGCCTACTTTTTATTCTATTAGGTTTAGGGTCTCTGGTCTAATTCCTAGATCCTTGATCCACTTTGAGTTGAGTTTTGTATATGGATTTCAGTTTTGCCAGCACCATTTGTTGAATAGGCTATCCTTTCTCCATTGTATGTTTTTGGTGCCTTTGCCTAGTCTGAGATAACTGTATTCATGTGGGTTGGTCTCTGTGTCTTCTATTCTGTACAAGTGGTCTACATGTCTACTGTGGTGTCAATACCATGCTGTTTTTGTTACTATGGCTTTGTAGTATAGTTTAAGGTCTGGTATTGTGATGCCTCCTGCTTCACTTGTTTTGGCTAAGGATTGCTTTAGGTATTCTAGGTCTCTTATTTCTCCAGATTTTATCATTGCTTTTTCTATTTCTGTGAAGTATATCATTGGGATTATAATAGGAATTGCATTAAGTCTGTAGAAGGCTTTTTGTAGTATGGCCATTTTGACAATATTAATTCTGCCTATTCAGGAACATGGGAGATCTTTCATCTTCTTGGGTTTCTTTTTTTAGTGTTCTGTAGTTTTCATTATAGAGGTCTTTCCCCTCTTTTGATTGATTCCCAGGTATTTTATCTTATTTTTTTTAGCTATTGTGAATTGGGGTAGTTTTTCTCATTTCTCTTTCTGTGGATTCATCAGTTATGTATAGAAATGCATTTGATTTATGGATATTGATTTTATATTCTATTTTTCTGAATTCATTTATTAGGTCTAGAAGTTTTCTGATGGAATATTTTTGTGTCTTCTAAATATGGAAGCATTGTTGGCAAATAGTGATAGTTTGAATTCTTTTCCTATGTATATCCCTTTAATTTCTTTTTTCTGTCTGATTGCTCTGGTTAGAATTTCAAGGACTATGTTAAATTGAAGTGGTGAAAGAGGGCATCTTGTTTAGTGTTTAGAGGGAACGCTTCCAATTTTTCTCCATTTAGAGTGATGTCGGCCTTGGGCTTAGCATAGATAGCTTTTAAAATGTTAAGGTATGATTCTACTATTATCCTAATTTTTCTAGTGTTTTGAACATGAAGAGATGTTGTATTTTATTGAATGCTTTTTCAGCATCTATTGAGATAATCATATGATTTTTGTCTTTAAATCTTTTGATGTGATGTATTACATTTATTGATTTCTGTATGTTGAGCCAACCTTGCCTCACTGGAATGAACCCCACTTGATCATGATGCACTATCTTTTTCATATGTTTTTGGATGCGATTGGCCAGAATTTTATTGAGACTTTTGTGTTTGTGTTCATCAGGGATATTGACCTGAAGTTTTCTTTCCTTGATGTGTTTTTTATTTTGGTATCAGGGTGATGCTAGCCTCATCAAATGAGTTTGGATGGGTTTCCTCCTTTTCTATTTCATGGAATAATTTGAGGAGTATTGGTATTAGTTTTTCTTGGAAGGTCTTGTAGAACTCAGCTGAGAATCCATCTGGTCTTGGGCTTTTCTTGGTTGGTAGGCTTTTGATGACATTTTTTATTTCCTTGCTTGAAATTGATCTGCTTAAATTTGGGTAGATCATATGTTTCTAGAAATTTGTTGGTGCATTGAGATTTTCTATTGTTTTGGAATATAAATTTTCAAAATAGTTTGTAATTATCTTCTGTATTTCAATAGTGTTCATTGTGATATTTCCTTTTTCATTATGAATTTTATAATTTGAGTTTACTCTCTCCTTTTCATTAGGGGGCTAATGGTTTATCAATTTTATCTATTTTTTTCAAAGAACCAACTTTTTATTTTGTCAGCTTTTTAAAATTGTTTTCTTTTGTTTCAATTTCATTGATTTCAGTCATTTCTTATACTATTTTTGGTGTTGATTTGTTTTCTAGAGATGTAATATTACGTCATTTATTTGTTTACTTTTTATTCTTTTAATGAATGAACTCAATGCAATGAACTTTCCTCTTAGGACTACCTTCAGTGTCCCAGATATTTTGATATGTTGTATCAGTGTTCTCATTTACCTCTAAGAATATTTTTATCTCCTCCCTGATGTCTTCTGCTATCCATTGCTCTTTTCACTATCTATCTAGTGTCTAGGTGTTGGAGTAGCTTCTATTTTTTATTTTATCACTGATTTCTAGTTTCACTTATTATGATATTATAGAATACAGGATAGTATCTCTATTTTTTTGTACTTGCTGAGAGTTATTTTGTAGTTTAGAGGAGGATCCAAGTGCTGCTGAGAAAAAGGTGTATTTGCTCAAGGATGGATGGAATACTGTATATATGTCTGTTAAGGCTAAGTCATTGATTGCATTATTTAGCTCTATACTTTCTCTGTTTAGTTTTTGTTTGGAAGATTTATCCAGTGGTTAGAAAGGTGTGTTAAAGTCACCACTATTATTGTGTTGTGATCTATTTGCTTCTTGAAATTGAGAAGGGTTTGTTTAATATACTTAGATGTTCCATTGTTTGAGGCATAGATATTTGTGATTGTTATGTCTTGTTGATGTATGATTCCCGTAAGCAGTATGAAATGTCCCTCTTTATTTCTTCTGACTAACTTTGGTGTGAAGTCCACTTATCTGATATTAGGATGGAAACCCCTGCTTGTTGACGTGGCCCATGTGAGTGATATATTTTTTCCCATCCTTTTACCTTCAGTCTGTGAATGTCTTTTCCTATGATATGAGTCTTTTGAAGGCAGAATGTTGTTGGATCTTTTTTTAAAATCCAGTCTGTGTCTTTTAATTGATGCGTTTAGGTCATTGACATTCAGGGTTATTTTGAGACATGATCACTTGGAAGAGAGAACCTAAGGCACTGAAGACAAAAAATATAATCTTATAAATAAATTTTACCACACAGTGAAGATAGTGAAGATAGATTTGTATTCTCAGACATTTTGGTTTATTTTTGGTTTTTAACTTAAATTGGATTCTCCTTTGATTGGCTTTTCCTTTAGTGTAGTTCCTCCCTTTGCTGATTTTCGTTTCCTCTTCATGGAATATGTTGCTGAGAATATTTTGTAATGCCAGCTTTCTTGTTGAAAATTCTTTTAATTTTTGTTTATCTCAAAGGTTTTTTTTTTTTTTTTTGGATCATCAGATCTGAAGGTTAATTTTGCTGGACATATGATTCTTGGTTGGCTTCCATTTTCTTTCAGAGCTTGATATATGTTGTTCCAGGATTTCCTAGCTATGATGGTCTGGGTCGAGAAATCTGAGATCCAGATTGGTTTTCCCCTGTATGTAATCTGAAACTTTTTTATTGCGGCCTTGAAAATTCTATCCTTACTATGTACGGTATGCATTTTCATTATAACGTGCCTTGGTGTGGATGTGTTGTAATTTTGTACATTTGGTGTCTTGTAAGCCTCTTACATTTGATTTTCCAACTCATTTTTCATGTTTGGAAATTTTCTGATATTATTTTGTTGAAGAGAATGTGCATTCCCTTGGTTTGTGTCTCTGTGCCTTCCTCTATCATGATAATTATTAGATTTGATCTTTTCATGTTGTCCTTTAATTCTTGGAGATTCTGTTAGTTGTTTCTCACTATCTTCACTGTGTGGTCAAATTTATTTATAAAATAATATTTTTTGTCTTCAGTACCTTAGATTCTGTCTTCTAAGCAATCTACTTTGTTCTTGATAATTTTTATTGAAATTTTTATTTGGTTTCTTGTTTACTTTATTTCAAGGTTTTCTGTTTCCTTTTTTTTTCTTCAGAGTTTCTCTCGTTCTTGAAGTAATATTTTGCTACTTTTATTTTTTCTCTCATGTCTTTGTTGGGTTGGCCAGTTGTTGCCTATATTAGCTTTCTTTTTTTCTTTTAAATAAAGTGTCTTTTATTTTTAAATTTTTTTTTAAAGAGAGGAGGGAGAGAGAGAGAATTTTTTAATATTTATTTTTTAGTTTTCGGCGGACACAACATCCTTGTTTGTATGTGGTGCTGAGGATTGAACCCGGACCACACGCATGCAGGCGAGCACACTACCTCTTGAGCCACATCCCCAGCCCTTATATTAGCTTTCTTAATTAATGCTTTGCTTTGTTTTAATTATGTACATTCTGAATTCCTTCTCTGACATTTTATCTACTGTGCTGTCAATGGAATCTCTTATCAGTCAATGGAATCTATTATCAGTTTGGTTTGTTTCTGGCACTTTCTTCACTTGTTTCTTCATATTGTCCGTGTGTCTTCCTTTCTAGTAGTATTGATTCAAGGTATTACAGTTTCTACCTTATAATCTTATAGTGTTTCTGCAAGTTACCACTACCTTGCTTTTAGGAACCTGGATGATGGACTTGTAGGTCCTGGCTTTTGTCACTAGATAGAAGCCAGTGGGAAAGGCCACCCACACATTGACTGTGTTCCTACTGCTTGGCAGGCCAGGGTTGTGGTCATCTTCTGCCCCTCTTTTTCCACAACCCATGCTCTGTTTTGACAGGCTCACTGTCTTCCTTCACTTATATCTCTGCCTATTGCCAACCTCAAGCATACTTAAAAATTTTTTTTTTAAATTTTTATTTGTTGATGGACATTATTTATTCATATGTGGTGCTGAGAAGAAAATCCAATGTCTCACACTTGATAGGCAAGCTCTCTGTCATTGAGTTATAACCTTAGCCCCTCAAGCACACTTTCAGTCTATTTTTCTAGGATTCACCATAACAAACTCCTGTGTTCAACCTGCCTAGTTGTTATTATTGTCATAATCATTCGTATTCCCATTGAAAAACGTGTTTTCTTTTTGACATTCCATTTTACCTCCTCATGTGTAAAACCTTATTGATTCTTTTGACCTTGGACAAATATCACCAGTTGAATAAAACTTTCCTTGGTTTCCCTTTATCCTTTGACTGAGTTAGTATTTCTCTTCTCTTTGTTTTCATATTTATAATCTAATTGGTTACGCATTTTGCAGGTAGCTCACTGACTGTTTTTTCCACAATAATTGTTTGCATTATTGTCTGTTCTCAGAATTCTGACTTTCTTGGAGTGGAGACCATCTCTTAATTCATCTTTGCCCTTCTGGTACTTATTGTGGGGTGTGTGTGCTACATAAATATTTGGTTTCATCTTCCTACAAAATTATTAGATACAAAACTGACATATTTACACCTTGCTTCTTTTGACATACATTTTTTATTAATTATAAACCATATATTTCCTTATTTTTAACAAAAATTGGACAGAAGCTACACTGATAATTATAAACCATATATTTGCTTATTTTATCAGTATAGCGTCTGTCCCCAGCTCCTTTAGTGATAAGTGACTTTTGTTATTTTCTTAAATATAAACAAATGATTAAAGTAAGTAATACTTCTCTTATTTCACAGGTGAAATTCAAATCTCTTTTTCACTTCCTTGCTGCAGATAAGAATACAGTCAATTTAAGGGTTGAAATGTTATTCATATACAATAAAATTAACACTTCTAAATTATGCGATGTAGTTTTCTCTAGTACATTTACAAGCAGTATGAAACCTTTCTTGTTTCCAAAACATTTTTATTACTCATAAAAAAATCCCTACCCATTAGGAGCTATCCGCATTTATTCTTTTTCCTACTTCCTGGCAACTATTAATTTATTGTCTGAATCTGGATTTCTCTATACTGGACATTTGTTATATATATATAAAATCATGCAGTATGTGACCTTTTGTTTTTAGTTTCTTTCATTAATATGTTTTCAGGGTTCATCTATGCTGCAGTATGCATCACTACTTCAACACTGTCCCTCTCCCACTTTTAATTTTTTTATTTATTTTTCAGTCCTGGGAATCAAAACCAGGGACTTGTATGCTCTCTTCCACGGAGCCACATCCTTAGTCCTATTTATTCCTTTTTATGACTGCATAAATTCCATTATATGAATGTACATTTTGTTATTCATTCAACTGATTGTGTACATTTGATTTGTTTTCTTTTACCATTTGGCCAATGTGAATAATACTGCTATTTCTTTTATGGTTTTTTTTCTCATATGAATACAAGAAATTGCTAAGTATTATGGTAACTCATTGCCAAAATTTGAGGAACTGCCTACCTTTTCTTCAAAGCAGCTGCTCTGTGTTACCTTTCTATTCACTATCTGTGATTATTTTACATCCTCACCAGCACTTATTATCTTTCTCATGGAGGTGAAATGTGTATTCAGATCCTCATCTTTCAGCTTTTGATATACTTATTTTAGGTGTAACCTATATAATACTCCTAAAAATTTCTTTTTTCTCCATTTGTCTTGGGTTTAAAATTTGTTTTTCTTTTTAAAATACAGTGCTGTCAGTGGGAGGAAGTACGGTGGTATTCCAGGTAATGGGAAATTCCTTCTTATGAGTCCTTGAAGACCCAATTCTATTGTAGAGTTCTTGGCCATGTACTTGCATTATATTCTTTTACTGTCCTATTACTTACACCTTGTGATGTTTATTTATTAGTCCAGTTGGCAAAAATTGCAGTAGTGGAGAATAGGAAAAGCACCTCTGAGGATCCATCCAGGTTATTCCTAGGTTGTCTTAAGCAGTCCCTCTTGCCTGCTTGTCCTACCTGGCTAATTGCCTATGCTCCTGGGTCCTTTTTCCTTGACCTTCATTTTTCTCTTTGTTCCTTGAAATAAAATCAAATTGATAGGCATTTTGCATAATTTCCCATGCTCAGTTAATATCCTCATTCTTGTTCTCCTTTTATTACTGAAAAAACTGGCTTAAAGATTATAAGCACATGGCTTTTCAGTAGTGTTCTTTTTTTTAATATATTTTTTTTACTAGGTACTATGGTGCATTCCTATAATCCCATCTGCTCAGGAAGCTGAGGCAGGAGGATGGCAAGTTCAAAGCCAGCCTCAGTAACTCAGTGAGACCCTATCTCTAAATAATTTTTAAAAGGGCTGTGGATGTGGCTCAGTAGTTAAGTACCCCTGGGTTCAATCCTCAGTTCCAACAACAACAACAGCATAAATCTTTTTACTTCAGTCTGGTAGAGTGGCTCTGTTTTTTCTGAAATGTTTGTGTTGGGAGAGAATCTGAGCCATGTAAGTTAAAGCATTTAAATGAAGTTCCATATTGGAATTTTGATTTTATCCATAACAAACAGGAGGACATTGAAATTTCATTCTTCTATATGGCTGAGTAAAACTCCATTTTGGCTAGGAGGTAAGGTACGAGAATTACAAATTCAAGGTCAGCCTTGGCAACTTAGTGAGAACCTGACTCAAAAGTATAAATTAAAAGCATTGGTGTTATAGCCTGATGGGAAAGCACCCCCAAGTTGTTTAATCCCTAATTTCGTTAAGTTTGTATGTTCCTTTTAGCACCTTTTTTTTAAGCATATTTCCATTCTAGGTGAACAGACTGTTGCCCTGTCTTCAAGGACTTAAGCCTTAACAGACTAAAATAAGTATTCTAACATGAAAAATATGCCCTAAAAGAGCAAAGCACAGAGCTCCAGAGTTTACTTTTTACCTTTAATTCAGTTTTCAGACAATAGTAAACATTCTTGATAGATTTAAGTACGATTGTTTTTAGGGTGGAATTATATTGGACTGTGGTTTGGTAAAAACTCCTTCCTTTATACATATGTATTAGCAAGAACACTTAACATCACTAGTGCGGTGGCACATACCTGTAATCCCAGCAGCTTTAGAAGCTGAGGCAGGAGGATCACAAGCCAGCCTTAGCAACTTAGAGAAGCCCTAAGCAACTCAGCCAGACCGTCTCTAAATAAAAAATTAAAAAGGGCTGGGGATATGGCTCAGTGGTTGAGTGCCTCCGAGTTCTATTCCTAGTTAACCCCCCAAAACCCCCGCCAAAAAAAACACAACATGATCACAGAAAACTGCCAATGCTAATAAAATTTGCTCTTGTCTATTAAGATATTTATTTTTTTCTTACAGATATGCCAAGAATTTAACAGTACGTGGGCATGGGAGATGGAGAAGAAAGGATATCTTGAAATGAGTGTTGAATGTAAACTAGCACTCTTAAAGGTAATAAATGTATTATTTGTTACAATTATTTTTATTTAATTTAAAATTTCATTTTGACTCCCAGTTAAATTAAAAATAAACATAAAATAGACATTGTTGAACAAAAGATTTAAAAAAAAATTTTTTT